>NC_042615.1:714856968-715482954 GCF_901001135.1 Rhinatrema bivittatum | reverse complement strand
CAGGCATCGGTATCATCGGTCATGACCATCTGTGACTGACATTACCTTGCCGCAATTACAGGGTTTAAACCCCGATTTTGACTTTTTTTTTTTTTGCTGAGGAGAAGAACAGCTCCGCGTGCGATCCCACGCGCAGAAAGAACAGACTGAGGAGATTCCATTACTTTCCTGCGCGGGAACACACACGCAGCCGCAGAGAGCAAAACTCTAATCTCTGCTTTGACAAGCTCTGCCTCCTGGACCTGATTGACAGATCCCATGACAGCATGGCTAATTCAGCCCTGCTATCGATGGGAAACCTACTTATCAGTTGACAGGGATAATTTGAATCTTTTAAGTTGGGTAGTTCTTTACTTAGGCACATGGACTACTTTTGCTTTTATTGGAACCTCTCTTTTGGGATGCCCTGATTCATTAGTAACTTTCGAAGATACCTCCCTCAAAACCATGTGCTGCTGAACAACTGTTGGCTTTCCCCCTTGCTCTAGTTTAAAAGCCGCTCTATCTCCTTTTTAAAGATTAATGCCAGAAGCCTAGAAAGAAAAGGAGAGGGGAGGGACAGGCATGGCCCCATCTGGAACCCTGCTTGTATGCTTAAAGCTCTAGACTGGCATAACTGGTAACTTTTGAGTTGTGGCCACCCTGAGATTGCTGTTGATTAGCAGGGTCGGGTGAGGGATGCATATCAACTTTCTCTCTTCTATCCCCTTCCCAACTACCCCTCCTCCCACTAATCCATATTCTCTCTCTCTCTCACACACACACACACACACACACACACACACACACACCTCTCTCTCTCCCACATCACCCAGGCCTAATTCTAGTTCTCTTTCCCTTCCCTGACCCCTTCATTCTTCTTGTCCCAACTTATAAATTACTCACAGCTCCCTGACTTGTGAGCTGGGGTGTCTCCTCCCCCACTCTGCCCGCAGCTGAATCCCACGTTGTAGGATCACATTTAGCTGCTTCTGTTCTAGCTGTTTCTCTCCTGTTTCTCCCCACATGCTGTGAAACTGGAGCAGAAACATCAGATCAGAAAACAATTCTCAAGCCTCTCCCCTCCTGTTCTTTGAATGCTGCTTGAAGGGGAGGGACTGGAGCAGTAAACAGTAAGTTCCCAGGAATGGAGACAAGATGGTACCTTTAAAATGTAGCACCAGAGGCAATTTACCTATGTGTAAACCCGGGCCTACCATTATCATCTATAACCACACAACAAGAAAGACATACAATTTATAATATTTATGTTACATGTCCATTGCAAAAATAGACACATGGATACCGTGTCTTCTATACTAGCCAGAAGTATACTCTACTAAGGATCATGACCACATATATCATCATACATTTATTTATTTATTTAAAGCTTTTATATACCGGTATTAGTATGCAAACATCATACCGGTTTACATTGTAACTGAAAGATTGAAAATACAATTAACAGGGAGGGGAAAGGGAGGGAGTAAATACATAGTGCAGTAAGATGAAGGAGAGGGAACATCAACTTTGAGAGGTAAACAGGAAAATTAATTACATGGAACATTTCTTTAATATACAGTATATGCATCATGAAAGGATTCAGGAAACGAGGCCATCACATCTCATACCTGATGTTTTGTGTGTGTTATGAAAAGCGGTGTAAGTTATATTTGGTGTGGATTAACTACTGTGCTCAAGAAAAGTCTGTATAAAGTAAAGTTAGATAGTGCTATAAGTAGTCAGTGTCAATGAATCTTCTTTGGCAATGTAGTGCAAAGTACCAGTATTGTATTATCTTTTAATATGGCTACAGCTCTGGAGATCGAGGATCCCATTTGGGCCGATACAGTACACTGTTAACCTGCAATTGGACACGCATTTTCCCTTACCCCTTATTCAGTAAGGGGCAGAAAACGCGCGTCCAACCCGCCGAACCTAATAGCAAATGCATGTTGATGGCCCTATTAGGTATTCACGCGCGATTCAGTAAGTAAAATGTGCAGCCAAGCCGCACATTTTACTTTCAGAAATTAGCGCTAGGGACGTGCTAGTGTCCCTAGCGCCTCCTTTTGCTCGTTTCTACTGAATACTGAATCGCACGCCCAGGCGAGTGGCCTGTGCACGCGCGACTTTTCTGAATCGTCCCGATAGTGTTTAAGAGATGAAAAGGATTTGCATGCATATAGAAAGTTTGTGAAGTGCAAGTATGAGTATATGAGAGGAGGAGGAGTAAAGCTATGAATGCAGTTTAATCCTAAGAAATTGGAGATGCTATGGATGATTTGGGTTAATAGGGAATGGGATAGCCATTTTATAGTTAAAGGAAATGAATTGTACCCCAAAAAGGTCATGTAGATAAGGGTTCTTCTAAATATCCAGCTCACCATGGAATTGCAGTTCGCAGCAGTTGTTAAATCTGTATTTTTGAGTCTTCATAAAATTAGGCAACTATATTCTTATTTGTGAAGAAACAGCCTGACAACACACTGGTCACTAGGAGAACTGAATATTCTAACTCCCTTTATCAGAGTCTCTCCTTGAGTTTCTTAGTGTCTACAACTCCTTCAAAATATAGCAGGTAGGATTTTGAGTGGAGCCTGTGCTAAAGACCATATACCTCCCATTCTAAAATAACTTTACTGGCTCCTGGTTCTGTGGAGAATTAAGTTTAAAATTCTTCAATCTGTCCAGAAACTGCTTTTGCTGTCTATTCCAGGCAAGACCCTATGTTCTTCTTAGCAGTCTTCTCCAGGTGTTTCCTCTATCACAGGTAACGCTACAGGCCACCGGGAAATCAGCTTTCTGTTATATGACCCCTCACTGTCATATGCCTTTTGATATTCACTCTGTTTCCTCTTATCTGGGTTTTAGGAAAGCGAAGGCGTGCTTATTTGAATTGGCTTTTGTAACTTGCTTTTGATTTCCATACCCAAATTCTTCTTCTATTGTATTTGTTAGTTCAGTTTTTAGTTAGAGTTGTATTGTTTTGTTTTTATGATTACATTTTCTGGGATTTGGGTGAGGGATGTGTCTTTTTGTTTCTAATGAGGTCCATATTCAAAAGCTATTTAGACAGAAAACATAATAGCTATCCATATAAATAGCTTACCCTGCTATATTCAGCTCTTATCCAGCTAATTTCTATCCGGGCAACTAGTTACCCAGTTATAAAATGGGGGGGGGGGGGGGAATTCCGGAGGTGGGCAGGAGGCATTCTGGGGAGGAGCTGAGTTAGCCACATAAACTAACCGGCTAACTCCAATATTTGCTGTCAGCTGGTTACCTTCAGTGGCTAACTCTGGTTCAGGCCATAAAGTTGTCCTAGTTAGCTGGTTATGCATAACCGGCTAACTTTAAGATAGCCAGGTATATGCAGTGTATTTATTCAATTTATATACCATCCAAGATACTTCACCTATATAACTACAAATCCAAGCAATCATGATTAAAAGTTCCTCTGCACTTATTTGCATACTAATCCCAGTACAAAATGTACATGCATAAAATTATAATTTGTGTGAATTTCAGGCGCCTTCGTACATTGCTGTTCTAGTGAGTTATTTCTGTTTATAGCATAGTAGAAAACATTCATTTCAATTATATTGTGATGAAAAATGGAGGGAAGTAACTATAAATATTGCTTTATTTTTGCTCCTAGAATTTAATCTGAATAATGTTTAGATTACTTTTGCAAAAAGCAATCCCTTTACTGTAATTATTACTTGTCTTAAAATAGAAAGCACAATACAACTTGCTAATTACTCTAACTCTGACAACCAGTTTATTCTGAAATTCGCTGTTGATTTTTCCCCACCCGATTTTTTGGATTTCTAGATGGAGAACTTCCCTGTAGTGCTGTTTGGCCTGCTCAGCGCCACATGGATCTGTAGTTCAGCATCTAATGAAACGTCTTACATAGTGATTCAGGATGGAAACAAGCTTTTTTGCCAGTTCTGCCCACCTGGAAGAAGAGTGCAGAAAGAGTGTACAAAGAACGTCAACACTACATGTGTCTTATGCGAAGAGGATACTTACCTGCAATACCCCAATGGGCTACTACACTGTTTACCCTGCAGAAAGCCATGTGGAGACCATGCTAGAGAAGTAGCCACATGTGAAAGAACTCAGAACAGAGTTTGCGTTTGTGATAATGATGCATATGAACTGGATGGTTTATGTGAACAGCACAGAAAATGTCCTCTGGGTTATGGTGTGCGTAAAAAAGGAACTGCAATAAGCAATGTTGTGTGTGGTCGGTGTCTGCCTGGCCATTTCTCAGACAAAATTTCTAGTACTGATGAATGTGAGAAGCATCAGAATTGCTTCCTGAACGGTTATCTTATAAAAACGAGAGGAAATACTACACATGACACTATTTGTGGTGCAAAACGACGAGCTCCGACATATAAACCAGGTAAGTACCACAAGTTTATCACAAGAAACACAACGGAAGCCAATCCAATATGACAGTGTAGCAAGCAAATTCAGAAAGATTGGTGAAAGTCAAAAGATTCTTTATTAGCACAGCGAGTAGAAAATAGGCCCGACTGGCTGAGTTTTGCTCTGTTAATCTAGCTGCTTCAGGAGCTACTGCGTTGATCAATTGTGTTTTCTCTAATTCGTCACTTTGATCACATTGATTTCTTTACAACAAACATTCCAATGCTTGTTCCTACTTTACTGTCAATGTGTCTTGGGGTCTTGTAATATTTACAGAAGTCTCTGAATCTTTCTTCTTTCCTTTGCCTGGCAACGTGCTGGCCCCACTTGCTGTCCAGTAGTTTGAGTTTTAGTGCATCCACCCACAGGTTGTTTTATTTCAGTCCCACGTTGGTTCTAAACACACGGCTCCTCGTCATTAGTAACTCAGGAGCCGTGTACCCTTGATTTGCTTGGCTATACAGCGCAAGTAAGATTTGTGTTTAGAACCAATGTGGGACTGAAATAATATAATCTGTGGGTGGATGCACTACTCAAACTACTGGATAGCAAGTGGGGCCAGCACGTTGCCAGGCAAAGGAAGGAAGAAAGATTCAGAGGCTTCTGTAAATATTACAAGACCCCAAGACACATTCACAGTAAAGTAGGAACAAGCATTGGAATGTTTGTTGTAAAGAAATCAATGTGATCAAAGTGACGAATTAGAGAACACACAATTGATCAACACAGTAGCCCCTGAAGTAGCTCGATTAACAGCGAAACTCGGCCAGAGTTGGGCCTATTTTCTACACGCTGTGATAATAAAGAATCTTTTGACTTTTACCAATCTTTCTATTTTTGGTTGCTGCACAAGTTTATCAAACACTGCATGCGGATGCAGTTAACACAGTATTAGGTATTTACAATTGTGATTTATGGGTTGATTTATTTGGTTGCTTTAAAAGGTTGTTAACTTTATTAGGTTTTTATCATTGGGGCTGTTATTTCTTTTTATTGATATTATGATAGACTTATTTTCTTTTATGCTTTTAATGTATATTTTATTTCTATTTTCTTATTTTCTGTTTATGTTAAACTAGTTAGAAATCCTAATATAATTGATGAGAGAAAATGACCTGCTATTTTTACCTGGAACACATTGCACTCACCCACCAGCACTCTAACAGCACTATTCTCTTAGGCCCCAAGCAGATCCATACAAATCCTGCATGCTCCCCTCTTATCCCATGGCAAGTAGCACTCCCCGGGGGGCAGGAGAGATACTGAAGTTCTGCCCCATCAGCAGTAAAGGCCAATATGATGCTGACTTGCTCTCTCCGATGTAAAACACACAAGTACCAAAGCTGGGAGCACAACTGCTATCTTCGGGGGTTATTTACTAAAGGTTTATCGTGATAAACCCCTATCGCACGCGAAAAGGGCCATTTTGCGTGCGATAGGATGTTAATTAGCTGGAGGGGAGGAGTCGGGGAGGGGAGGGAGGAGTCGGCCATGGCACCGTTGCTGGCGATGATAGGAACATTCTTGCCGGTAGTAGCGCGGCGAATAGCACCTTTTACGGTGGCACTATTTGCATAAAAGGCTGCAGCCAGCCACGCCGCCACCGTGCGAACGACTGCAGCCTTTCGCAGGCCCACCCCCCTTTTCGTAGGATTCATCATTATGCGAAGAATGATGAATCCAGCCCTTCAATAGATAGATAGTTAGATAGATAGATATAGATGTGATATTACTTGATTGTTCATTGTCTTGAACATATTTTGAAAGATAAATCAGAAATAAATAAGGTCATAACGGCCATGAGGATGTTGCTGATTGAGCTCTTGAGTCATGGACTGAGGCTTGATTTTCGTAGCTAGTGGGGAAGAAACGGAAGGCTAAAGTTTGGCTTACCCTTCTGCAACTCTAGCTGCTTCAAAGGCTATGCTGGACTATTGAGTCTCTATATCAGTGGGACTTCAAGCCAAGTTGGTGCTGCGAGGAAGCCCAGGGAGTCCTACTATGGACTCCCTGAGGATGACAGCTTTTCTCCTAGTCTGGAGACTTAAAAACCATCACCTCTTTTGGAAGAGTTCTTATGCCTGGGTCAGAAGAAATTGGCAATATCTTCCATTGAGGTGATTGCATCCAGTGGAGCTGGAGTCCTTAGCCTGACTGTGACCCCTGGACAGGAAAGTGAAGATCTCTGGCCTTGTTTGGGAGCACGTGCAACAGTTTTGCAGTCTGAGCTGTAGATACAATGGGGAGAACTAGAATTTCTGGAAGGAGTTCTCCCTTGAGGGTTATACTAATCCTAGTTTAAATTACTTGCCTAGGGAAGACACAAACTCTAATGCAGTGGTTCTCAACCCTGTCCTGGGGACCCCCCCCAGCCAGTCGGGTTTTCAGGATATCCACAATGAATATGCATGAGAGAAAATTTGCATACACTGCCTCTATAACATGCAAATTTTCTCTCATGCATATTCGTTGTGGATATCCTGAAAACCCGACTGGCTGGGGGGGTCCCCAGGACAGGGTTGAGAACCACTGCTCTAATGGAAGTAAAGTCAGTGACTTTGGAGGACATCGCTATTTTCTTAGTGAGAGCTGTTGAAGTGATGTTGTCCAGTTTTTATTTCCCAGCTCTGCTCTTTTACATTCTAAGCTATTCTTAAGTTTCAGGAACAAGAGGAATTAATCTTCACTCTACTCCATTAAGTACTGCAACATCTTAAATTGTATCCTTGCAAGATACTTGTATAGCTTTAATTAAGGACAATGTGCATTTAAATATTTGAGTTGAAGCTCTTGAAAATTCAGTAAGATATTGGACTTTGGGAATGAATAATTTTCCTAAGTTAAAACTGGTTGCACTTTATGAAACCTTATTTAATGTCGACACAATAGATTCCTCCTGTGAACAGTATTTACTTTTTATTTACTGCTAAGCAGGGAACTATAGCTAAGAAACCAGCTAGTGCCATTTTTCATATCTGCAGGCAGGGCAGGAACATCTGAGAATTGCTCCTGCCCCATTTCAGCATTTTGGAACTGCAGATGGGTTAAGATGGGTTTTGGGGCTGGCAAGAGTGTCAGTATTTAAAATTTGGCTCTGCAAGGGGAACTAGTAATTTTTCAGCAGGGTAAGGGGGCATGGGACAGAGACTGAAACCGACAGAGGGTGACAGTTTGTAAGACAGAGAAAGTGACATTGCAGAGGTTTGGAAGTTGATGGTGAATATGAAGGGAAGGATGGAGGGTGAAGGTGAGGGGAAGAATGAAGGATGAGGGATGGTTTAGAAGGTGAAGGTGCATGGAAGGATAGAGGGTGAGAAGGGGATGGAGAAGGATGGAGAGAAGGGATGATAGAAAGTGAGAGATTGAAAGGTGAGGTATAGTAGGGAGTATGGAAGGTGAGGTAAGGAAAGTGAGTGGAAGGGGGTTGTGGATTAGTAGGGAGAGGAGTTAGGAGGGAAGGGCACACAAACTCCCTCCTCTGTCATACACAAATGTGCTCTCACATGCATACCCATGCTCTCACAACCATATGCCCATGCTCTCTCATACACACATCCATTCATATACTCATGTTCTCTCTCAAAAACACACTCACCATGTTCTCACACACCCGAACACCCACCCATGCTCTCTCTCATACACATAAATACTCATGCTCTCTCATACACACACACGCGCACACATAGGCTCTCTCAAACACATACACATGCACACAAACAGGCTCTGTCTCACAAACATACACACCCTTCTCTTACACCCACACCCAGGCTGTCACACTCACCCAAGCTTTCACATAACCCTCTTTCCCACACCTACATCCAAGGCTGTCTCTCTCTTCTACACCCCCCCCCCCCACACACACACCTCTTTTCAGGATACAGTGGGATGGGGGTCCTTTGTAGCCCTGCTAGTCCCCTCTTCACACTGTGGCAGATTAGGGGTCCAACGAGGACTCACCAGGCCTCTCTTCTTTGGCTGCCTTCAGACAGGGACTTGGCACTAGGGATTTTGCTGCCTCTACTTCTGGCAGCCAAATATGTGAGAAGAGGAATCACCACATGACAGCATGAGATCCCCTCCTGATTTTCATATATAATGCATGAGAACTGGCATGTCTGGGAAGATGAGGAAGGGGAGAGAGATTTGGGAGAAAATGAGTTTCAGAAAACTAGAATAGAGGCAGCTGTTGAGGGAAAGGACAAGGGAGCAGATTTAATAAATTGCCTCTCTTTGTGGATAATCAAAATTAGCTAAACATTATAAAACAGAACCGATATACAATAACTAACAATAATAAATAAAAACAAAAACAAATTAAATATAACAAGAAAGATAATAAATCACAAATAAAATAATCTCATAACAAATAAATAAAAACAGTCTATTCATGGATTAAAAATTCTGGAATGGAGTCAGATCTTCAGACTCTTTCTAAATCTACTATAATCTTTTTTAACTCATAGAGAGGTGAAGAGATTTCCAGAGATAAGGTTTCAATTAAGATTAGCTCATTTCCCCTGTATGCTCCAAACAAATCTCTTTTGGGGATGAGAGCCTTAGCAGTTCTAATTGGGAGGCATGCAGAGTCCTCATGGGGCAAAGAGAATTCAATAAATTCTTAAGTAAGATGGAGTTCTCCTATCAGAAGGCTTTAAACGTTAAACAGCCTGTTTTGAACTATTTACGGCATGTTATAGGCAGCCAATGTAGTTCTTGCAATAGGAGAGGTAATATGATCATACCTGCCTTTCCCAAAGATGATCTTGGCTGCAGTATTTTGAATAATTTGAAGCCTGTGAATTGAGTTTGAAGAAAGTCTATGATAAAGTGAATTATGGTAATCTGTACAACTTAATATGAGGGAGTAAATTAGAGATTTTAGATCTTGTATCTCCAAAAATGTTTTGACCAATTGGATTAATAGCAGGAAATAAAAAAAGACTTCCTGACAAGATCAGAGATGTGGCCATAAAAATTAAATTTTAAATCTAACATAACATGGTGATCCTGCCTTTCAACTGGATCGTGGCACCCCACCCCCCTATTTCAGGGAAAGGAAGCTTAAAACCATATAGCCTCTGATTTAGATAAACTGGCTTTCAATTTAAAAGAGTAAAGCCAATTTGCTACTTCCTATAAGTATTTATTGAAAGCTGTTAAGGAGATTGTGGGCTTAAGATCAAAACTGGCTACTATCTGGATGTCATCGACATAACAATAAGAAATATAACCAAGGCTCTGATCCAAGGCTACGAATGGTGCCAAGGACAAATTTAATACGGACAGGGACAAAATTGAGCTTTATTTTTCGCACGTTCTGTTGCGTGCACAGGTGCATATACACACATTATTTTGGTTTTAAAATAAGAGTTCCTGGCACTCATCCCATATACTTGCTTTTTTGAGCCTTTTAACACAAGCAACTCTTAAAATTTACCCTAAAGGGAGCAAGCCAATGTAGTGGAAATAGAGAACTAAGAAGCAATATAGGGGAGAGTCAGAGTTGTAGGATTGGGAAAAAAGAGAACTATAGGGGGAGAAGGTAGGTGAAATCTAGCTATGAATTTATAATGAGGCAGAGAAAGAAAGATGGAGAAAAATTAGTTGAAGGGAAGGATCAATGTCAGAGAGAGATATGAAGGGAGAAACTTTAGAAGACAGGAGGAGAGAGAAGAAATAGAAAATGGACAGAAAACCCTGAAAAAAGAAACATAGAAAAAAAGAAATGGGGATCAAAGTAATTAGAAAAATTAAATGTCCAGACAACAAAGGTAGAAAAAAGCATTTTATTTTCAGTTTAGTGAATGGTTTCTGTCAACTTTAGGAATTTTCATTTCTTGATAACATTGTATCTTACACAGATAGGAAATGCATTAATGAGGTCCATATTCAGGCAAAATCCCTATAGCAAAGTTAGCCAGATAAATATATCAAGATAACTTTGGAGGCTTATTCAGTAGTGCAGCCACACTATTGTATGTAGCTGGCTATCTTATAGTGAGTCGAGTAACTATAGCTAGCTACCATTATGATAGCTATTTGACCCAACCAAACTTAGGGGGTCATGTATCAAACTGCTAGATGGCATTTTCGCTTGCAAAAAACGCCTTTAACGCATGCAAAAATGCCATAACACATAGTGCGATGCAAATTAGAAAAAGGGGAGGAGTTTGGGGCTGAGTGGGCTGGCTTCATAATTTGCAAAGCCATATCACATGGCTTTAGCATGTATTTTAACTACACATTTTTCATTTGCATAAAGCTGTGTAATAGGGCTTTATTGCACTTAGCTAGGGGGGAGGGGAGGGGGGGAGAGGGAGAGAGAGAGAGACACTAGCCATAATGCCCTCATACTAGGTAGGTATTTATACCTCTATATGAGGCCTACCTATTCACTCAAGGTGAGGTTTAGGTATTAGTGTAGGGGTTAGGGGCCACTTTGACATTCAAAGTGAGACATACGAACAGAACAGTGCACTCTTGTGAAGATTTGATGACCTTTGGAGTGAGGAAACTCACACACAGATGAGATTTGTGCAATATTCTCTCAACCTAGCTTGATGTTACCCAGGTAGAGAGCTCATCAAGCTAAGTTGAGAGAACATTGCACAAATCTGTGTGTGAGTTTTCTCTCTCCAAAGGTCATCAAATCTTCACAAGAGAGCACTGTTCTGCTCGTACGTCTCACTTTGAATGTCAAAGTGGCCCCTAACCCCTACACTAATACCTAAACCTCACCTTGAGTGAATAGGTAGGCCTCATATAGAGGTATAAATACCTACCTAGTATGAGGGCATTATGGCTAGTCTCTTTTTCTCTCCCCCCCCCCCCCCCCCCAGCCCTGATAGCTAGGCTGGATCTCCAGCAGTTTAAAATGGTCCCCCCAGTGGTTGTACATAGGAAATACAATTCTGGCACTTATCAAAAAGTGCAGAAAAGTTATCACAATTTGCATTAATACCTATGCAATGTGCTAAGATAGTCCACTTTGCGATAAACTGCCTATTGCCATAAAACACACCTCTTTTCCTGTCACATGCGATATTTAGTGCATTTTGATAAATCCAGGCCTTAGCCAGCTAAATCATCCGGTTAACAAGCAAACTCCAGTATTCAGAGTTAACTTAGCCGACTACCTTAACTTCTCCCATTTGTGGCCCCAGAACATCTCTAACTTTTCCAGCTAAATTCTAGCCACCTACCTTAAAAGCCGGCTAGAATTTAGCTGGAAATATGCCCAAATATTCATTTAGCAGGCTAACATCTGAGTTAAACACCACAACAATTACAATGGACCAATGCCCAGAAATCACACCAAAGAGAAAAACAACAAAATAGTAGTGTGCTGCGATAACTCTTAAGAGTGGCTTGTTGGTAAATTTTTTGACAGGGTGGACATCATAAATTTTTTGACAGGGTGGATATCATTCAAAATACATCTATCTAGGCGATTGTTTTGTTTAACTTTCTAGCATTATATAAAAATTATTCTCAATTAAAACTGTTTCAAGTTTTGATGTTGTATTTTGAATGTTTGACTCGTTGTCTTTACCAACAAGCCACTCTTAAGAGTTATCGCAGCACGCTACTATTTTGTTGTTTTAAATTCTGAGTTAGCCAGCTGAATATTTTTCAGTATGGACAACTCTCTTCCTATTTCTCTGGTGTTGCATTGCATAGGGCCAAATATACTAAGGCTTTTCCCCAGTCTCTTTCTATGAGAGAAAGCTTAGTAAATCAGACTCAAGAGTCTAGCTTCATGGGGTTTCCATTTCAGTTTTTGTTTGCATGTTTCTTTTTCTAATTTGAGACCACATATTCTGTATCAGTTGAAGGTCTGTTTGTGGATGACATCATCATTGTTTAAAGGCGCATGCACCTTTTTCATCTACTACTACTTAACAAGGTAGCGATTACTAATCAATTGGATAGAGGTCAAGTTTCAGTTTGGGTAGAGGTTAAGAATCACATCCATTCAGCCCTAAGGGTCACACTTTGAGACCAAAGTCACATCTGTGTCTACTTATAGCTTATGAATAATAGTGTGTTAGGAGGGCAGCCCTCCTGGCACTCCGTCAACCCTTTCAGACTACAAGCGGTGATGTGGACCCCTGTGTGGTGAGGCAGCAAGAAGAAGAACCAGTGAGACTGACTGCAGATGGACGTGCCAAAGAGGGACCTGGGGAGGCTTCACCTGTACTATCTGTCATTCCCTCAGGTTGAGCCCTCGGTGCGGATGGGCAGCAGGACTTAGGTGGATCCCAAGACACAATCAGAAACCAGGAGGCAGTCTAGGGTAAAGGCAAGTAGCAGGCAAGCAGAACCCAGTAACCAGCCCGGGGTCAAGGCAGGCAACAGGCAAGCAGAA
The DNA here is from genome assembly GCF_901001135.1 of Rhinatrema bivittatum. Taxonomy (NCBI): domain Eukaryota; kingdom Metazoa; phylum Chordata; class Amphibia; order Gymnophiona; family Rhinatrematidae; genus Rhinatrema; species Rhinatrema bivittatum. The sequence goes on along the minus strand of NC_042615.1, from coordinate 715,470,164 downwards.
TCCAGAATAGTCCAAGGCCAAGATGCTTTGCTTGCTGCCTGCTGCCAGCAAAGCAGGAATCAAGAACAAGCCAAGGAACCCGCTTCCAAGGCAAGTAGTCCAGGTCCAGAGTATAGTGGTATGTTGAAGCAGGGCTTGAGCGGGGAATCCGGTGTGGCAGGTTCTAGTAGAGTAGAAGCGCTGAAGCACTGCCCGCGGTGCGGCAGGGCAGTTGCAGAAACCTGTGATGTAGAAGCGCTGAGAGATACCCCGAGGAGCGGGTAGTATCCTGTAAAGTAGAAGTTCTGACCCAGGCCCCGAGGGGCGGAAGCACAGTGACAGGGTCTTGTGATGTAGCAGCGCTGAGCCATGTCCCGAGGATCGGTAGCACTGAGGCAGGATCCCAGATGTAGTAGTGCTAAGGCAGACCCCGAGGAGCGGTAGCGCCGAGACAGGGGCCCAGATGTAGAAGCACTGAGCCAGGCGCCGAGGAGTGGGACTGCCGAGATGTGCTTCGTTTTTTTCTACCGGGTCGTTTTTTGATTCGGATACTTCGTGGTACAATTCGGGTTTTCTCGTGTCGTTTTTTTGAAAAACGAAATGAGGAAACCCGAAACCGGGCCAAAAAACGAAGCGGGAAACAAAGCTAAAAAAAAAATCCACCCCAAGCATTTAAAAGCATTTTCGTACATACATACAACCCCCCCCCCCCATCCCGATCCCTCCCCAAGACTTACGAACATCCCTGGTGGTCCAGCGGGGTCCCGGGTGCCAATTGATCCTTCGTGCCCATGTGCGCTATTGCCAGGCTTGCTCAAAATGGTGCCAAATAGCCTCTGAACTAGAATGTCACAGGGGCTACCGGTGCCATTGGTCAGCCCCTGTCACATGGCCATCGGCGCCATCTTGTGCTCCTGTCATGTGACTGGAGCTGACCAATGGCGCCGAAAGCCTCTGTGACATAGTATGGGCAAAGGCTATCGGTGCCATTTTGATTACTGGCAGCCGACAACTAAATCGCTCCCGGACCCCCGCTGGACCCCCAGGGATTATTGGCAAGCCTTGGGGGGGGGGTCAAGAGCCCCCTCCTGACCCCCCCCAAGGCTTGCCAATAATCCCTGGGGGTCCGGGAGCGATTTCGTTGTCGGCTGCCAGTAATCAAAATGGCGCCGATAGCCTTTGCCCATACTATGTCACAGAGGCTTTCGGCGCCATTGGCCAGCTCCAGTCACATGACAGGAGCACAAGATGGCGCCGATGGCCATGTGACAGGGGATGACCAATGGCGCCGGTAGCTCCTGTGACATGGTAGTTCAGGCTATTCGGCACCATTTTGAGCAAGCCTGGCAATAGCGCACAACATGGGCACGAAGGATCAAATGGCACCCGGGACCCCGCTGGACCACCAGGGATGTTCGTAAGTCTTGGGGAGGGATCAGGATCAGGGGGGGGGGGGTGTTGTATTATAGTTAATTTAAATGTTTGGGGTGGTTTTTAATTTAAAAAAAAAATTGTGCCCCTCTCCCCAGGCAAACCCGAAAAACGAAATTTCCCCGAAATTCGGGGAAAATCCGTTTCGGGTTTCGGGGACCCTGAACCACTACGAATTAGGCAATTTCGTTGTAATTGCCTAATTCGTGATAAACGACTGCACATCTCTAGACTGCAGTAACAGGATACTGATATGCAGAGCATGGATCCATAGAACAGGAACAACAGGTCCGGAGTACTGGAGCAAGCACCAGCTAGGGACCCAGGGAACTCGTTGCCAAGTCAGCTAGTGGTGGAGAGAGGTAGCCCTTAAATATCCCTGTCCGGTGATGTCATCAGCTGGGGATGAGCCTGAAGCTCTCGCCATTGGCCCTTTAAAGGAAGGACAGATGGCGCGCACACGCGCCTAGGGAGACCCAGGGTCGGAATGCAGGTTAGCAGCGTCCCAGCTGCCACGTGGAGCACAGGAAGCCAGGAAGAATGCGGTGGCAGTGACTGGCTGCGGCCGCGAGAGCACCGGGATTAAAAGGCCAAGCATGACATGAGGTGAGTTGAGCCGGCCGCAGGTGGCCGCGGCCGGTGGACATAACATCAAAAGAGGAGGAGGAAATTGCCAGGCAAAATAAAACAGAACAAAAAAAAATTATCCTTACAGAAACCTGCGGTTCCAGTAGCATGTTTTGGGTCTCAGATGAAAACAATTTTTATTTTTTTATTATCTTTTGTCTACTCCCTGTTCACTGTGTTTATAGCTTCCAACCCTTCTTTCTCTACCCTTCACTTCCAATAGCCAAAGCATTTTTCTAGCGCAAAAGTTGTATAAACCCTAATTGACTATGGGAATGAAGAATAAAAATGTTTTTAAAAATCTTGGTCATATTTTAGTATGCATTCTTTACATCTGTAAGTACTAATTGCTATTTGGATGCTAAATCAAGTGATAATTATATTATCCAGACTATTCTACTCATGTGCACAAGAAATTGAAAGGTTCCACCCCTCAGTTAGTACACAAATACATTTTAGGTATTGGAAGGTTAAAAAAAAATTGCTCAAAATTACATAATGAGTGATGAATAGAACTGAACCTATCTTTCTGTTTCACACCTGGACTCAGCATGCTAAATTTAACAATAAACAGGATTTTCTGTTTTCAGGGCAACATCAAGATCTTCCTGCTCAGACGAAAAGTGAAACTTTTACTTTGAAAACTACCCTGTCCATGGTTACATATACTGGTGACAATGGTGAGACAAGAAATACTGGAGACTGCATTTGTTTAACCTTTGAAGGACTTCTCTTGATAATTATTGGTCTAGTGACCTTGCTGCTGTGTTCTGGCTTTGGATGGTGCAAGTTTATAAGAATGAAAAAGAACATGAAGAAATATACAAGGGTGATGGAATCTGTTGACAAGGACTGGAAATTTAATGTAAAAGGAACAGGTAAGCAAGTCTACTTTAAATATTTCATGCCACACCATTGAATGGCACAGTCCAGCTTACTTTTGTAATCTGCTGATTAGTAAAGTAGTAAGGAATTGAAAAATCAACAAATCAGTTTGTTTTCTTGTTAGTGTCATTGTTGATTAGCAGTAGTTTCTGCAAGGCAACTAAATTATTTGTAGTTGAGTTTCAGGCTTCATTGTGTGGCCTGAAGACAGATGATTCATTTGAGCCATTCTGTTGGAGTCAAATGGGAAAGACGCTGGTTCTGTACCGGAATGTATACATATTTTGTGAATCAAAAGTTTCCATTTTCAAACAATAAAACTGAAAAAAGAAAAAAAGAAAAAGAAAAAGATGATTTCTGATTCTTATAGGTGCAGGCAACCATTGTGCTGCTTGGCCACTATGCATGATGGAGATGTAGTAAAAAGAAAAAAATACCAACACTTAATATTGCTCCATACTAGAGGCAGAATGGGAAGGAGAACAGAGAGGTCAGGCTGAGTAGAGATGTGAAGGCCCAAAATTGTCATTTTGGTTTGTTATTTTGTTTCAGTCGGGGGGCGGTTGCTTTTTCAGTTCTGCTCTGCTCATGGTACAATTTACAATGGCACCAGCTGCACTGAAGCTGGTATTGAAGTGAGGTCACTTTGGCGCCAGCCTCAGCAGCAGCCAGCATCATTATGTTGTACAGCCTTGCAAGCATTTGGCTGTAGAACATAATGGCGCCAGCCGCATCTGAGGCTGGAGCCAAAGAGAGCTCACTTCAGCACCGGCCTCGGTGTAGTCAGTGCCATTCTTAAATGTACCATGAGCAAGGCAGGAGCGAGTGGTCATTGCTCCTGCCCCTTTGGACTCCAGGGAGGATCCCCTTAAAGGGGTAAGTGGAGGTTTGAGATTCTCTAGCCCTGGTAATTTTTCCAGGGGGTGAGCAAGGGGACAGAGGGGCCCAGGGAGATGTGAGCTGGGTTGGTTAGGTCCAGGCCCTAAATCTTCTTTTGGGAGGAAAGAGGGAGGTCACAAGATGGGTCAAAGAGGGCTATGGACACCCTGTCTTTCTTTTGAGGCAGAAAGATGCCAGAAGGCCGCATGAGGCCATTTTTTTAAACAAATATGAAAATACCTGAACACTGGGGTATTTTTGTTGAGAGGCCATTTTCAATATATTGATTATTTAAAATATCTATATTCCCTCTATAATAAACAAGTTATGCTGGGCAGAGTACAAAATACAATATAAAACAAAATATAAACACAAACAGAACATAATATATAATATATATAATTTAAAAAAACAAAATACTGCAGATATAGATATAGTTTAATGATTTTTTTAAAATTTATTTGTGATTGTTTGATTATTCTAAATTTTGTTGTAAATCGCTTTGGGAGATTTGATCTGGAAAGTGATTAGTAAATGATTTTAAATAAATAAAAATAAACAAACTAATAAGTCATGAAATATAAAAACATAAAAGCAACCACAAGCATTTGTTCCATTTTTTCATTCATTTTTAACAAATACATATCCCTAATGCTGAAAGAAGCAGAATAAAATTCATATATCCTTAGTAGAAACTCTTCTCCCAAAATATTTACATATTCTCAAGACTCTGTCTTATAAGGATAACTAAGAATGTGAGAACTTATGATAAAGAGAAGTTTGAATTAGTTCATCAAAATTGAAAGAAGTTTATGGGTTTGTGAAACTAGTTTGTTGAACTATATTAAAAAAACAAACAAACCCCAACAATCTCAATCCCCTCTTCTTCCTTATTGCTTTCCTGCTTTTGTAACCCTCAGAAGAGTTATACCATCCTTAATCCCAAACTGTGGTGTGCTCAGCTGGTATGGATGGAGAGGTGAGCTTGAGGCACTGCAGTGTTGTCTGAGCACCTGGGCAGGCCAACAAGGTGGCTCCTACTTATTGTATCTTCCCTTCCACTTACCAGCCAAATCAGTTTTAATTTTACTAGTGTATAAAAGCTGGCCTGCAGCATTGCTGGGCAGTTTTCTATACAACTTATATGTGACTTCATGTCATGCAAAGATAAACTGAGTTGGTGAGCAGGAGAGCATAAAAAACAGTATTAAAAAAAAAAAAAAAAGACATCTGGGGCCCAATTCAGGTGCTCCTGTGCCTCACTATTCCTTTCCTTTTGATGGATGTGAGGAAAATGGATACCTTAATGTAAACAATTACTTTAAACTAAATTGCTGGCCATGGACATGTATATTCTGCTTTTATCCAGAATATCCAAGTTCAAGGCAGATTGCAACAAAAAAAAATACTACAATGTTAATGCAATAAAACAAAATAACACTAGATAAAGTGAAAACTCTAGGGTATAAAGTGCATATACTAACAAATAGAAATCCACTGAAATAACTGCTGAATAATAAATTTTAGGTAAAGGCCAGACCATCATATTCAGGTAGGATGCTGACCATTGATATCACAAAAATTTGGCATTTAACGTGAGCGCCTGACTATAATCATTGGTCTACCATAAGGGGTAGATTTTCAAAGGGTTCCGCGCGTAACCCTTTATAACCCTCCCCTGCGCGCGCCGAGCCTATTTTGCATAGGCTCGGCGGTGCATGCAAGCCCCGGGACGCACGTATGTCCTGGGGCTTTGAAAAAGGGGCGGTCCAGGGGCGGGGCCGGGGGCAGGGAGGTGGTCCGGCAGTGGTCCCAAGTCCTCCGGCACGCCAGCAACAATAAAGGTAGGGGAGGGATTTAGATAGGGCAGGGGATGGGTTAGATAGGGGAAGGGAGGGAAAGGTGGGGGGAGCGAAAGGAAAGTTCCCTCCGAGGCCACTCCGATTTTGGAGCGGCCTCGGAGGGAACGGGGAAAGCCATCGGGCCTCCGCTAGGGCTTGGCGCGCCCAAGGTGCACAAGTGTGCACCCCCTTGCGTGCGCCGACCCTAGATTTTATAACATGCGCGTGGCAGCGCGCACATGTTATAAAATCGGGTGTACATTTGTGCGTGCCGGGTAGCGCGCACAAATGTACCCCGCGCTTGTAAGATTAAAAATCTGTCCCTAAGATACAAATAAAAACCTAGGGGTAGATTTTCAAAGACGCGAGCGCTACCCGGCGTGCACACATGGACACCCGATTTTATAACATGCGGGCACCCCAATTTCTGGGCCAGTAAAGAATTTACCAAAGACAGAGTGTGACAAGTGGAGTCAGCTGAGCCCATTTGCTGGAGATCAACTTCCAGATCTCTTGATAAAGAGAATCTGGTACAAAGAAGGGGGCATTTGGCATTGCTGGACCTAGTGAACTTTCCTGATAGAAAGCCTAGAAGGCAGGATCACTATCTTTTGCTTTACCATGTGATACTTCCTGGCAATGTGTCCCATACATCTATAAAAATCATCATGGATTCACTCAATTTTTTGCTGAAAATAAGTTATAATTCATTAAATTCTTTTTAAGATATTGGTGGTAATGTTTAAAGGTCTGAATGGTTTGATCTCCCCAGTGTTTAACACTGATCTAAAGTTATATTAGGCTGCATTTAACTTGAGGTCTGCCTCTGAGGGTTTGTTAAATGTCTCTTCCTTTAAGTAGAAAAGACTGGAAAGTCCAGGGAGAGATAATTTTATGTTCAGAGACCAATTCTTTGAAATACCCTCCCTAAAGAAATCAATGACAAGCATGGTAAAAACATATTTATTTAATTGCATTGAGTTATGTGGCTGGTCCCATAGTTTATTTTGATTTTTTATACTCTGCTTTTTGGCACGTCAAAGTGGATTAAATTCAGGTATTAGGGGTATTTCCCTATCCCCATAGGGCTTATAATCTAATTTTGTACCTGAGGCAACAGAGGGTAAAGTGATTTGCCCAAGATTATAAGGAGTGACAATAGGATGTGAATGCTGGTTTCCCTAGGTCATAGCCCACTGCTCTAACCACTAGGCTACTCCTCCACTCTGTTGTCAAATAACAGAAAATAGTAGTTTTTACTTATTGGTGTTCTTAAAGCAGAGGGTAGTCTGTTTTCACTATTGATGCATTTTAAGGCATTTTGTTGTTTTATGTGATTTTATCTTATTTGTTGCGCGAACAAATCTACTCCCACGCGTACCTTTTAAAATCTACCCCACAATGAGCAAGCAAGAGGTTTTGAAGGAGAGGAAGGGGACAGAAGCAGAGGTGGTGAAGTGGGGGGTGGTGACAGTGCTAGAGGTGGTGATGGGGTGGAAGAAGGTTTGAAAGAGAGAAAAGGTAGGGTTATGGTGGATTAGCATGTATAAGAACATAAGAACATAAGAAAATAAGAAAATGCCATACTGGGTCAGACCAAGGGTCCATCAAGCCCAGCATCCTGTTTCCAACAGTGGCCAATCCAGGCCATAAGAACCTGGCAAGTACCCAAAAACTAAGTCTATTCCATGTAACCATTGCTAATGGCAGTGGCTATTCTCTGAGTGAACTTAATAGCAGGTAATGGATTTCTCCTCCAAGAACTTATCCAATCCTTTTTTAAACACAGCTATACTAACTGCACTAACCACATCCTCTGGCAACAAATTCCAGAGTTTAATTGTGCATTGAGTGAAAAAGAACTTTCTCCGATTAGTTTTAAATGTGCCCCATGCTAACTTCATGGAGTGTCCCCTAGTCTTTCTACTATCCGAAAGAGTAAATAACCGATTCACATCTACCCGTTCTAGACCTCTCATGATTTTAAACACCTCTATCATATTCCCCCTCAGTCGTCTCTTCTCCAAGCTGAAAAGTCCTAACCTCTTTAGTCTTTCCTCATAGGGGAGTTGTTCCATTCCCCTTATCATTTTGGTAGCCCTTCTCTGTACCTTCTCCATCGCAATTATATCTTTTTTGAGATGCGGCGACCAGAATTGTACACAGTATTCAAGGTGCGGTCTCACCATGGAGCGATACAGAGGCATTATGACATTTTCCGTTTTATTCATCATTCCTTTTCTAATAATTCCCAACATTCTGTTTGCTTTTTTGACTGCCGCAGCACACTGAACCGACGATTTCAATGTGTTATCCACTATGACACCTAGATCTCTTTCTTGGGTTGTAGCACCTAATATGGAACCCAACATCGTGTAATTATAGCATGGGTTATTTTTCCCTATATGCATCACCTTGCACTTATCCACATTAAATTTCATCTGCCATTTGGATGCCCAATTTTCCAGTCTCACAAGGTCTTCCTGCAATTTATCACAATCTGCTTGTGATTTAACTACTCTGAACAATTTTGTGTGATCTGCAAATTTGATTATCTCACTCGTCGTATTTCTTTCCAGATCATTTATAAATATATTGAACAGTAAGGGTCCCAATACAGATCCCTGAGGCACTCCACTGTCCACTCCCTTCCACTGAGAAAATTGCCCATTTAATCCTACTCTCTGTTTCCTGTCTTTTAGCCAGTTTGCAATCCACGAAAGGACATCGCCACCTATCCCATGACTTTTTACTTTTCCTAGAAGCCTCTCATGAGGAACTTTGTCAAACGCCTTCTGAAAATCCAAGTATACTATATCTACTGGTTCACCTTTATCCACATGTTTATTAACTCCTTCAAAAAAGTGAAGCAGATTTGTGAGGCAAGACTTGCCCTGGGTAAAGCCATGCTGACTTTGTTCCATTAAACCATGTCTTTCTATATGTTCTGTGATTTTGATGTTTAGAACACTTTCCACTATTTTTCCTGGCACTGAAGTCAGGCTAACCGGTCTGTAGTTTCCCGGATCGCCCCTGGAGCCCTTTTTAAATATTGGTGTTACATCTGCTATCCTCCAGTCTTCAGGTACAATGGATGATTTTAATGATAAGTTACAAATTTTTACTAATGGGTCTGAAATTTCATTTTTTAGTTCCTTCAGAACTCTGGGATGTATACCATCCGGTCCAGGTGATTTACTACTCCGGTCCAGGTGATTTACTACTCTTCAGTTTGTCAATCAGGCCTACCACATCTTCTAGGTTCACCGTGATTTGATTCAGTCCATCTGAATCATTACCCTTGAAAACCTTCTCCATTACGGTTACCACCCCAACATCCTGTTCAGTAAACACCGAAGCAAAGAAATCATTTAATCTTTCCGTGATGGCCTTATCTTCTCTAAGTGCCCCTTTAACCCCTCGATCATCTAACGGTCCAACTGACTCCCTCACAGGCTTTCTGCTTCGGATATATTTAAAAAAGTTTTTACTGTGAGTTTTTGCCTCTACAGCCAACTTCTTTTCAAATTCTCTCTTAGTCTGTCTTATCAATGTCTTACATTTAACTTGCCAATGTTTATGCTTTATCCTATTTTCTTCTGTTGGATCCTTCTTCCAATTTTTGAATGAAGATCTTTTGGCTAAAATAGCTTCTTTCACCTCCCCTTTTAACCATGCCGGTAATCGTTTTGCCTTCTTTCCACCTTTCTTAATGTGTGGAATACATCTGGACTGTGCTTCTAGAATGGTATTTTTTAACAATGACCACGCCTCTTGGACATTTTTTACTTTTGTAGCTGCTCCTTTCAGTTTTTTTCTAACAATTTTTCTCATTTTATCAAAGTTTCCCTTTTGAAAGTTTAGCACGAGAGCCTTGGATTTGCACACTGTTCCTTTTCCAGTCATTAAATCAAATTTGATCATATTATGATCACTATTGCCAAGCGGCCCCACCACCGTTACCTCTCTCACCAAGTCCTGTGCTCCACTGAGAATTAGATCTAAAATTGCTCCCTCTCTCGTCGGTTCCTGAACCAATTGCTCCATAAAGCTATCATTTATTCCATCCAGGAACATTATCTCTCTAGCGTGACCTGATGATACATTTACCTAGTCTATATTGGGGTAATTGAAGTCTCCCATTATTACTGCACTACCAATTTGGTTAGCTTCCCTAATTTCTCTTAGCCTTTCACTGTCCATCTCACCATCTTGACCAGGTGGACGGTAGTATACCCCTCTCACTGTAGTCTTCCCTGACACACAAGGGATTTCTACCCATAAAGATTCAATTTTGTATTTAGTCTCATGCAGGATGTTTATCCTGTTGGACTGTATGCCATCCCGGACATAAAGCGCCACACCTCCTCCCGACTGCTCCTCTCTGTCATTGCGATATAATTTGTACCCCGGTATAGCACTGTCCCATTGGTTATCCTCTTTCCACCATGTCTCTGAGATGCCAATTAAGTCTATGTCATCATTTACTGCTATACATTCTAATTCTGCCATCTTACTTCTTAGACTTCTGGCATTAGCATACAAACATTTCAAAGTTTGTTTTTTGTTTGTATTTTTATTCTGCTTTTTAATTGATAGGGATAAGTTAGAATTTTTTAGCTCAGGTGAGTTTTTAGTTACAGGCACTTGGACTACTTTTCTAATTATTGGAACCTCACTGTCGGGATGCCCTAATTCTAATGCATCATTAGTATCCTTTAAAGATACATCTCTCCGAACCATGCGCTGCTGAGCGACTGTCGGCTTTCCCCTTTGTTCTAGTTTAAAAGCTGCTCTATCTCCTTTTTAAAGGTTAGCGCCAGCAGTCTGGTTCCACCCTGGTTAAGGTGGAACCCATCCCTTCGGAAGAGACTCCCCCTTCCCCAAAAGGTTCCCCAGTTCCTAACAAAACTGAATCCCTCTTCCTTGCACCATCGTCTCATCCACGCATTGAGACTCCGGAGCTCTGCCTGCCTCTGGTGACCTGCGCGTGGAACAGGGAGCATTTCAGAGAATGCTACCCTGGAGATTCTGGATTTAATCTTTCTACCTAAGAGCCTAAATTTGGCTTCCAGAACCTCCCTCCCATATTTTCCTATGTCGTTGGTGCCCACGTGTACCACGACAGCCGGCTCCTCCCCAGCACTGTCTAAAATCCTATCTAGGTGACGCGTGAGGTCCGCCACCTTCGCACCAGGTAGGCATGTTACCAGGCGATCCTCACGCCCACCAGCCACCCAGCTATCTACATTCCTAATAATCGAATCACCAACTATGACGGCCGACCTAACCCTTCCCTCCTGGGCAGTAGGCCTTGGGGAGATATCCTCAGTGCGAAAGGACAATGCATCACCTAGAGAGCAGGTCCTTGCTACAGGATCCTTTCCTGCTACACCTGGTTGGTGCTCTCCCATTATGAGACCTTCTTCCTCCAAGGCAGCACCAGGGCTGCCAGTCAGAAGTTGGGACTTGACTACTATGTCCCTGAAGGTCTCATCTATATACCTCTCTGTCTGCCTCAGCTCCTCCAGGTCTGCCACTCTAGCCTCCAGAGATCGGACTCGTTCTCTGAGAGCTAGGAGCTCTTTGCATCGCATGCACATGTACAACTTCTCACCGGTGGGTAAAAAATCATACATGTGACACTCGATGCAAAAGACTGGGAAGCCCCCCTCTTGCTGCTGGACTGCTGCGTTCATCTCAATTTTGATCAGTTCCTAGTTACGTTTTAGGTTGCTATGGGAGTAGGAATGTGTCTAACTTCCTTTAAATGTATTAGTGAATTCACTATGTGTCTGGTAGTGGCCTACCGGGGTCTGATCGAATTCTCAATAAAATTTTTGTTGATGTTTTTTTTTTTGTGAAAGTGGCACCTGCCTATAAATTAAGGGATGAGCTAGGGGTGGGTGGGCGAGGGGTGGGAGGGTTGGGAAATACAAACAGTCTAACTTCAGTTAGTCAGCCTGAGTGACTCACTGCTCCCTTGATTAACAAATGTTGGTCCCTATTCAAACCCAATCACACTACCTCAACACCTTTCCAAGGTGAGTAACTGAGCTGAACTTATTCAACTTTTTTACTTTGGTATATACTGCTCCTAGCTTATTTCTAGCTTCTGGCTACTTTTTTGTGTGGGGGGGGGGGGGGGTTGGGGGTTTGTTTTTTTTTCAATACAATGCACTTAGTATTAAAAACAGTCAGCTCTTTCAAAGTCTGGAGAACACTCAGTTCTGCAGACTTTTAAAAATAAACACACTACCTACTGCTACCTTATTGACTGACTAAAAATACAAACAGTCTAACTTGTTTATTCACTGCCTACCTACTGCTACCTTATTGACTGACTATTTAAAAATGCAAACAGTCTAACTTGTTTATTCACTGCCTTTCTGACTATTAAAGGCACAAACACACTAAATAATATTCCCAAATAGTTAACTTTGCCCCAATACTTTTAAAAAAGTCAATGTCCCAAGCAAAAACTTACTGATTCCTTTCAGCCACCAGCAAGGTGATCCTCTCCTCTCAGTGTTTCCACTGAGTCATAAGGGGTGATGGGGACCACGTAAGATAGAGAATCAGAGAGGATATTGTTGAGAAAGGGAGAATATGCAATGACTGGGACGCGGGAATTAGACAGAGGTGATGGAGTGAGGGAGACAAACTGAAGGGGATAGGAGAAGGTGAGAGAAAGTGAGTGAAATGAATTGGTTGAGGGGATGACAAAGTCAGAGTGAGGATGATGGGGCGTGGTGAGAGACTGGTTGACTGTTGGGGGAGAACAGACAGCAGGAAAATAATTGGGGGGGGGGGGGGAACAACCCAGTGAGAAGGAGATGGAGGTCAGAGAGAACAATGGAGGGCAGACATTTCCTGCTGAAAACTTCAATTTGGCCAATGACTTCTGTAGCAGGTGAACTTCGAGTAATATAAATCTTAGATAGGGTTTAGATATTTCTGTTTAGAATTGTTTGACCAGGGTGAGCAGTGAGTATGGTGAACTTGTGTAATAAACCTTGTGTGTGTCCATTGTTATTTCCTCATCCTTTTGTTCCCATCAGAGAGGAGCCTGGGACTGGAGGAGTGGTACTTTGAGAGTCCCTGCTTATACCCTCACAGCTACAATTAAAGTTTAGATGAACTAAATCCAAAAATCGGTGGCAAAATAAAGAAAAGTGTATTTAGGTGGTAAGACATGTTACCACCTTAATGTCCTAATACCTGAAATAGACAGGTTTGACACAAGTCTGATACTTTTTTTTAATTCATATTTTTCTCAGGAGTAAAACATAATGCTTTACACGAAATAGCTAAAAGGATTGGCAGTGATTGGACAAAACTGCTGGGAGAACTGGGATACACCAAAGACTGGAGGACTTTGAGAGAGGAGCATAGGACTGTGTACAGTCAAGCATTAGAAGCTCTCCGACTTTGGACACAGTGGGAAGAAAATGCTTCTCTTGACCAGCTGAAAAAAGCAGTGAGAGCAATTGATAGAAATGACATTTATGAGTGTTTGGATAATCTGGTGGATAAGCAAGAAAGAAAAAAGGTAAACATATAAAATCTATACATTGATTCCATAAATGGTGCTATGAGTTCAGTGTCATTTATTCTGTAGTTTTACACATTAGCATACACAGAAGATTAAAAAAAAAAACAAAACAGCACAAATTGCTGGGTTTCTGCAGACAGGAAGTAATTTTCAAAGGAGTTACACATGTAAAAGTAGCGTACATGGTAGCAATTTTCAACAGCCCATTTACGCGTGTAAAGTGCATTTATGCGTGTAAAACCTTTTGACAATTCAGCCCTGTGGAGTGAATTTTCAAGGGAGTTATGCACGTAAAACCCAGTGTAACACGTGTAAATCCTTTTGAAAATTGCCTCCTAAGTGTACAAACTTAAATTTGCCAAATCAAAATAAAAATGTTGAGTGCACTTGACTTTTGTGCATGGGGGCGTGGGTCAAACCTTTATGGAACTACGTTTGGAGACCTAATGTAGATTTAGTTTGCAGAACACTGCAGTGCAGCCACAGAATCCAGCTCTAACACGTACTGCTTTGGAAAGGCAGGCCACAAACCTGCACTGGCCTCAAGCAGTAAGAGCCATCTCTCTGCCTCCTTCTTGTCCTTCTTTGACCCCCAAATGCAAAGGTTTTAAGTCCTACTTCCTTGTGCTTTTATAAATGAGGATGAAAGGGTGGTGATGGTGATGGCCTCTTTCAGAGGCACCAGGCACGTGCAGCACACAGGTCCCTTCTAAAGAAGCCAACCCTGACCGAGGTTGTCCTCTTGAAAATCACAGATGGTCTTCAGGATAATCCGGACATGTGCTATAGTGGCAGCACACCTAGAAATGGCAGTAGAACAGGAGTCTGAATCACAAAACCCATTATTACATAGTGCAGCCTATGATATAATTAAATGCTCTAAAACTTTATTATCGTATACAGTGGTTTTTAGAATAGTGCATATTTTGCTATTACCATAATATACCAGAAAGTTCAGCTTTTTGGTGTATTATAGCAATAGCAAAATATCTATGTTCAGACATTCCCATGCATCATATTTTGACTACAGCATAAATAATCCATCACAATTTCATCTGCACAATGAGCATAGCTTTCCACTGGTGGAACATTTTTCTAAATATTAGGCATTAGCTGCATTTTTCGGGGGAGCCATGGGAAACTGTATTTAGCTTGTTTTGGTCATTATTTTGTTTTGCCCCCCTTTTTTTTCCATTTTTTGCATATGTTCTCCCTCCGGTCTTACCATATTTTTTGTCAGCCCCAGGTTTGCAGTTGCTATGGCCTCCCTCATTGGAATCTTGCCAGTGGTAGCCAGAGCAACAACTTCTCTCCCCAGGCCTGATCAGCTAGTGGCAGTGACATCTTTCACTGGGCCCAGGACCTGGACAGCCATAAGAGACTTGTCAGACTCTGAACAGGATCAGGCCCCAAATTTTAGGCGACCTGCACCTGGGATTTTTCCAGGCTTCTAACTTTCATTGACTTTTCCCCTCCATTTTCTTTATTAACTTTCCAATTTTTTTTCATCTTTAGCAAATGTATTTATATTTTCAGCTTGTACCATCTATGTAATTTAACTTCATTTTTACTGATGGTTACATCATAGGATTTAATAAAGGACACAAGAATAAATATGCAGCCAATAAGAATTAGAGGAAGAACAAACAGCAAAGGAAGCCGAACAAGTCAACAGCAGGTAAGTAGGTCCATTTGAAAACATCAATGTGTGCTCTCTAAACAAACTGAAAACAGGCAAATTGTGTTTGTTTCCTTGTACCAAATCCTTCTTTGGGCTACAACTTGTGACTGCATGACAAACAGCCTTCTGGTTTTTCCACAAAAGTGTATATAAGCAGCATATGGGGGGGGGGGGGGGGGGGGAGGGAGGTGCTTAGGCTCCTATATTCAGGCCCGCTATTCATTTGCCTAGATTTAGGATTCTAAATTAGGTGCCTAGTTCTGAAAATCAGTTCTAAACCCCTAACTTTATCCTTGTAGCCACCCACTTTTTATGCTCCTAAATTTAGGTCCCTAGTGAAATGAGGAAGCCAATTTTCAGAATTTAGGCTTCTAAGTTTTAGAGTTAGACCCCCTAAATTGGACTTTTGAAAATTTACTAGGGATGAGTACCTAAATTTAGGTTCCTGTGAGAAACTCAGATCATATATTATCAGGCATTTAAACTAGGAGGTGGGGGTGGCAGGAGGTAGCCAATGAAATTGGCAGGTCACCCCTAAGCAATACAAGAAATGAGAGGAGAAAACAACACAATCAATCAGCTCCAAAAAGCAGAAAAGGTGACTAGGAAGAGCAGTAAACCAAGGGAGAAAAATTGGAACGCTATGATCCCAAGTGTTCATAGTCTGGGCAATAAAATCCCAGACCTGCAGGCCCTAATGATGGAAGTGGACTTGGACATTGTTGCTGTTACAGAGAAATGGTTCACTGAGTATCATGACTGAGATACTGCCATCCCGGGCTATAACTTGATAAGGAAGGACAGAGAGGACTGAAAAGGGGGAGGAGTAGCGCTTTATATCAAAAACAATATCCAAGCAACTGAAATGCAAGGGACGTGGGGAAGAAGCATTATGGGCTGTGCTCTACAATTCAGATAGAAGAGCTGGAGAGAGATCTGATTGAAAAGGTGGAAAAGAAGGGAGACGTGCTGCTTGTTGGAGATTTTAATCTGCCATATGTAGATTGGAGTATCCCTTCTGCTGAATCTGTGAGATAGTGGATGCCCTTCAAGGGCTTCTGCTCAAACAAATGGTAATGGAACCCACGAGGGAGGGTATGATACTCAATCTAGTGCTCACAAATGGGAATAATGTCTCTAATGTCCAGGTAGGTACTCATCTGGGCACAAGTGATCATCAGACAAAGATGCCACACAAGGAAGAATACTTGGTGAAACTGAGGGAGATGAAGAAAGAAATCAGGGAAGCAAAAGGTCAAGCAGAAGAAAGGATTGCCAAAGAAGTAAAGCAAGGTGACAAAACATTTTTCAGATACATCAAAGAGAGGAGGATGGCCCGAGGTGGTATAATAAAAGTGAAAGGTGACAAGGAGAAATGTGTGGAGAAAGATGGAAATAACAGAAATATTAAACAAATACTTCAGTTCTGTGTTCACTAAAGAAGACCCTGGAGAAGAACCGTTGCTGGTTGACAAGATCATGGATGAGAGTAGCATAGATGCAACCCCATTTACAGAGGAGAATGTATGGGAAGAGCTAATTAACCTGAAAGTGGACAAAGCCATGGGATTGGATGAGCTCAGAGATGTCCTGGCGGGTCTACTAAAAGATCTGTTCGATAGGTCTCTGGAAACAGGTATAATGCCATGTGATTGGAGAAGAGCAGTGGTAGTCCCGCTTCACAAGAGTGGTAGCAGAGAGGAGGCTGGAAACTACAGGCTGGTTAGCCTCACTTTGGTGGTGGGAGAATTAATGGAGACTCTGCTGAAGGAAAGGCTAATGAACTATTTACAATTCTGTAGGCTGCTGGAACAGAGGCAGCATGCATTCACCAGGGGAAGGTCCTGTCAGATAAATCTGATTTACTTTTTTGATTGGGTGACTAGAGAACTGATCAGGGAAGAGTGTTCAATGTGATTTACTTGGATTTCAGCAAAGCTTTCAATATGGTGCCACATAGGAGGCTCATGAATAAAATGAGAAGCTTGGGCACCAAGATAGTGGAGTGGACTACTAACTGGTTGACTGACTGAAACAATATTTTATGGTAAATGGAACCCATTCTGATGAGAGAACAATGTTAAATGGAGAGTTTCAAGGATCAGTTTTGGGACTGGTTCTGTTAAATATCTTCGTGAGTGACATTGTGGATAGGTTAAGAAGAAAAAGTTTGCCTTTTTGCGGATGATAGTAAGATCTGCAACAGAATGGACATGCCTGAAGGAGTAGTGTGAATGAAAAGTAATTTAAAAAAACTTGTAGTTGTTGAAGATTTGGCAGCTGGGATTCAAAGCCAACAAGTGCCGAGTCATAAACATGGGGTACAATAAGAGCTTTATGTGATGGAGTGTGAAAGACTGATGTGCATGGACCATGAGAGGGATTTGAGGGTGATATTGTCTGGTGATCTGAAGGTGGCAAAGCAATGGGACAAGGTGATAGCTAAAGCCAGAAGAATGCTGGGCTGCATAGAAAGGAATAACCAGTAAGAAAAATGGAGGTGATTAGGCCCTTGAACAGGTCTTTGGTGAGGCCTCACCTGGAGTATTGTGTGCAATTCTGGAGCCTGTATGTCAAAAAGGATAGAGACAGGATGGAGGCAGTCCAGAGAAGGGCAATCAAAATGGTGCAGGTTCAGTATTGGAAGACTTATAAGGAGAGGCTGAAGGATCTAAATATGTATACCCTGAAAGAGAGGGGGTGCAGGGGAGATATGATACAGACCTTCAGATACCTGAAAGATTTTAATGATTCACAAACTTCAGACTTTTCCATTGGAAGGAAATCAATAGAACTAGGGGTCATGAAATGAAACTCAAGGGGGGGACGGGGGGACACTTAGAACCAACACCAGAAAATATTTCTTCACGGAGAGGGTGGTGGGTGCCTGGAATGCACTCCCAGAAGAGGTGGTGAAGATGAAAACAGTTAATGAATTCAAAAGGACATGGGACAAACACTGCAGATCCCTAAAGGCTTGGAGAAAGGGATGGTGTAATATTTCTATATGGGAGTAACCCACACGGAGCAGCAGTTACTACCATAAGCAAATTGTTGAGCAGACTAGATGACCATTTGGTCTTTATCTGCCATCATTACTATGTTACTATGTATGTAGTTTCATTGTGTCCTAAATTTAGGACTCTACAAGGTGGGTAGTTAAAATGGCAGAGTGAGGGCAAGAAAACAATGTTAGGAGCTTATCACTGATTTTCAGAACTAGACACCTAATTTATGATCCTAAATCTAGACAAATGAATAATAGGCCTGAATTTAGGAGCCTAACTTTTAGGCTCCTAAATTTATATGAATTTTCAGCTGAATGCTTAGGCCCCTAAGTTTGTCTGAAAATGGGCACAAGTTAGGACCTAAATTTAGGAGCTCAGCTTTTTTTGTAATATCAGCCCCTAGGAGCCTACATTTAGGCTGTCAGCCAGGGCCATTGCAAAGGTATTAGGCGCCCTAAGTGAAACTCAGAGCCTGCCCGCTCCTGGTCATACCCTCTCCACACACAATTAAAAAATAAGCATTTATAATAACAGATTTTACATGAAAAGGAACATTTAACTACAGTCTTCTGAGGTAAAAATATTACTTACAACATGTATATTATATTTACATGCAGTGCTGTAAAGCCTTGCAAAAAAGTAAAAAAGAATTGGTATTAGGTCTATTGTAATGTATGTTGGGTATGGGTTTGGCCCTCAGAAAGCCACAAGTAAACTGAATTAAAATTTCAATACAGCAAATCTCCCATATCAAAATTCCAATAATTGCCAGTACTAGCACTAACAGCCCTACTTATGAAAAGGCAAAACTGCAATTATTATACAAGGCCCTAAAAAGCCAATACAACTACTATTAGGAAAAAAGAAAAAGCCAAGCTGCTATAGATCTCTACACAGAACCTACACACTAGCAGAATATGGCCAAATACAAACAGACCCTCACAAAAATGCAGAATAAAGTAACCATAAATATTAATACAAATGTGCAGACAAAATCTGAACTGTTAATCACAACAAGCCAGAGTATTATGCAGTGCAACAATGGAAAAACAGAAATATTACAGTTCCTCAGAAAACATAAAAAATAAAATCAGGAAATAGAAGTCATCAATAGAAGTAAAACCATACTAATAAAACGCATATTCAAAACAGCTGAAGAATAATATCTAATAATTTAAAACATAAGTTTTCCAAAAACCAATAAAATATTTCAAACACCATCCAATAATTAAAACTTAAAAAGGATACAAAATCCCCGGCTGTTTGTACCTGGAAGCTTGTTGTGGATTAGCAGGAGAGAAATGAGGGGTTGATCCTTTGGGGAGGTCTTTCTGCTACTCGACCTGGTTGCCAAATCCCAGACTCTACACCATGGAGGTCTTGCTGCCTCTCAGAGTGGGCAACAATAAATGGATCTAGTTTTTGGGATCTCCTGGATACTTCCTATAGATCCAGATTGATTACTGTCAGAGACAGGATACTGGGCTCAGTGGACACTTGGTCTGACCCAGCATGGTACTTCTTATATTGTGCATTATTTTTTAAAGTATGTTGGCCATTTGACTTGCATATGCATGAAGATACATTACATATAGTAATATCTGATTAAAGCAGTAAACACCCTCATTACATCAAAGTTGATATGGACCAATCCAGTGTAACAATTTGTGGCTCGTGGTAATATGGGTAGTTCTAGGTTGGCAAAGGAACTGCAGGTGGGCATCTTAAAGAATTAAAACAATTACTAAACAGCAACATTTTAATTGATGTAGGGCAAGTATTTGTAAACTGTTGCTATACTAAACAGAGCAAAAAGGTGCAAGACTCTTTTTGACATATCGCCACATGTGGCTTACTGAAATTTTACTCAAATCTAGCAGTCAGATGGATGAATATGAACCACTGGACAATGGCACAGGAGCCTCTATAAGGGCTCCCTCTGTAAATCAGAGAAAGTAAGACCACCAATAAATAAAAAGTATTACCTTACAGTCCCTTTTCTAGGATTCAGTCTTCTCCACCATCTTCTCACCCTTCCTGCATCCTCTTATTCCCTTTTTCCTCACCACCTCCTCTTTTCTTCCCCATTGCCCCTATCACCCCTTTCATCTCCTCCACTTTAGGCTCTTCTCTTTCACACTCACGCCCATCTCTCTGACATCTTACCAGTTACCATCTCTATTTAATTTTATTTACTTGAAAGCTCTTATTTGTCACCTTCTGATCACAGATCATCAAGGCGGTTTACACCAAACAGCTCTATGCTCTTTCCCCTGCAAAAAAAATACCAAAATATATATCATTTGATGAATTCTGCTTGTAAATATTAAGTGCAGTAGATAAAGCTAATAAGAATAAAATAATGCCACTTGTCAGTAATTACAACTATAAGAATTAATAAAAATGTACACATGATAAAACATTAAATTCACATAACTGAATCAATTAAAAATATTTTTATTGTAGCCAGGGGCAGTGAAATGTATTTTTAGTTGGGGGGCACCAAGCAGATCAACCAAGCTCCCCCCCCCCCCCCCCCCCCAGCTCCATGCCTAGCACCCAATGCCAATGTTTTACTTTACATTTAGTCTTTTTTTTTTTTTTACATGCTTTCTTAGGGTAAATCTATATACTGTATATAAAAGGCTTGTGTGGGTCGATCAGGCACACTATTGTGTGTCTGTGTCCACCAAGTGGCACTCTATCCAGTGGAATATGCACTCTGCAAAGACAGAATGCTCTGTCTGCAAAGCCCTGTGTCTCTCACGCACCTCAAGGTCTCACACACATACACAGGCTCTTTTCTTACTTTCTTAACACATTATAAAAAGATTTATCTTTTCCACTTTAGTTTGGTTTTGAAAATGTACATTAGTTGTGAACCAGACACCCGAGCAATGCTGGGTACGTTTTGCTAATATGCTCTGTCTGCAAAGTCTTATCTCTCAGGTTTACATGCATACATACAGGCTCCCACACACACACACGCAAATCATCTTCTTCAGGCACCGCCAGATCTCTTCTTCAGCTGCTGTGGGATGGGGTCCCATGGTGACCCCTCTCCCTTTTGTCTGCCATGGGATGGGAATCACAGCAGCCATCCTGCAGGTCTCTTCCTCTGGTGTTAGGCAGCCCTGATTGTGTGAGCCTGAGCCCTAAGTGGGTTCTCTCAATGGAGGATGGTAAACAGTGCAGTACACCCCAGGGATCTGTACTGGAATCAGAGCTTTTTAATCTTCTTCTACAACAATCGCTATTTAGTGCTCTCTAGGGTTGTGCAATGAGAGGTGTCTAATATACTGTCAATGTAGTTTGTAGAGAGGTTTCCTAAGTGTGTATATGCTTTTTGTTAATTACTTAAACAAAATAAAACAATATTTATTGTTTTCACTTTGGTTCAATTTAAAAATTTATTACTGTTATGGACCAAACAACCCGAGCAACACTAGGCAGGTTTCAATAGTCATAGAATATAATTGTTTATTCCATACCAACCAATAAAAAGCTTGATGCTAGAAATAGATACAGTGGTAAAAGCGGAAACCACTAAAATGGCATTGCTAATAGAAGTGTCTGTACTACTTGACTATTTTATATTACATATGGAGAGATCATCAGGTACCAAGATAATTAATCAGAGACTGTGGCCTAAAGATATAGAATAGTCCTAATTGTTTGAGTACCACTTGCCTGACTAAAGAGAAACATAGAAACAAAATAGCAGAAAAAGACTATACAGCCTATCTAGTCTGCCCATTCACAAAACTGTTCAGCTCTACAATCCCTCCCACTCCGTCAGAGATCCCCTGTGCAGGTCCCATGCTTTCCTGAATTCAGATACTGTCCTTGTTTCCACCACTTCCATTAGGAGGCTGCTCTATGCATTTACCACCCTTTCTGTAAGGAAGTATCTTGGGCAAGATCTAATAAAAGTCCTTTTATACACCGATCCTCTTCTTCGTTTTTACCGCTGCATAGCAATACTTTAACAAGCTTCCTTCAACAAGAAGCAGTTTGGCACGGTACAAATATTAAGAGCACTAGCAGTAAATTTGAAAGACAGATCATATCCGAGATAACCTGGCTTATGAATGAAGTTCATTCTTGTCATCGTACGTGCAAGACAAAAATAATATAAACCCTGCACTGCCAGTTCTGTAAATATGTATTGTGAGCCGTAGACCCCAACCCACTTCACTCCAACAATGGGTACAGTGCATTTCTTCATACAATTCACCATACCAAACACTTCTTGGGAACTCTTCCACTTGAACAATCTCACTGAAATTTGACATCACCTCATACCTTGGCAAGATATGCCATTACCAAATTTCAGTGAGATCCATAAAGTGGAACAGCCCTGCAAACATTGCAATGTGCCCTAGAACACAAAACACCTCCAATTGGGAGGTCCAGATTGGAAATCAGAACAAGCTGGACTGCTACTTGTACCTACTCAGAAACTACACGCTAGCAGAATACTTCAGCTAGGTCACACGTGCAAAATGACCTTCACCAAACAGAAAATAAGTTACATAACACTCCCCACAAGAATGCTGCCAGGGCCTCAGCAGCCCCCACCTAACATTCTCCCCACAAGAAAGAGGATGTAGACTCCGCAGCCTCAAACTAACCTCCCCCCTCCACAAAAAGAAAAAAAGGAAACGATGAAGACTCAGTGACCTTAACATAACATCCAACAAAACGACAATGAGACCTTTCTCCTCCTCCTCCTCTTTCTTTTTGCCCGTCCCCTCCTCTCTCTCTTCTGATACCAGCCCCTCCCCCTGCTCATAGCCCTCTCCTCTTCAGCACCACACATCTCTCTCCGTATTCACCCCTCTTGCTCTCACCCCTGCTCCATCTTCTAACTTTGCTTTCTTCTCAGCCCCCTTCTCTCCCCCTGCCTTACCTTCTCCTCTCCCTTCAGCCCTCTCCTCCTTTCCCTGCTCCCACCCCCATCCTTTTGCTCTCCTCCAGCCCCTACCCCCTGCTTCCCAGCTCTCTTCTGCATCCTCTGTTCTGCATCCACTTACCTGTGCTAGTGGCATAACCCCGCCGTCTCCTAACACTGCTGTGGGCAACACCAGTGGTAGCAAGGAAGGTCTGGGCATCTGGAGGTGCAGTAACAGCAAAGGAGAGGACATCGCCGGTGGCCCCAGGCGTTAGCAGTTCTCTCTGAACAGTCTGGTGGGCCTGCATGCGGTTATGCTGCTCTTTGTATGCAGCTTGCTCACAGCTGGATGCAGTTATAGGTCTTACAACTTCCGCTGTGAGCAAGATGCACGGAAGGGGGAGGATCAAAGCACTTTCTACATCAGGTAACAGGAGCAGGGGAATTTGGGACTGCATGGAGGAACCTCGTACGTGTTACTATATTCAGTTCCCGCAGGCTGCAGACAAAAATGCTGCCCCATACATAGCTTGTCTGCCCAAAGCTGGTAGGGCCATGGCCCCCGTCGCCCCGCCCATTCCGAGGGCCTATGTATTAATGTAGGTTAGCTGCCTTCCCGATTTTACATTTGTATGTTCTTGTTGCTTACCCTGTCCTCAGCTGAATTCACAATTTTCTGCATGTGACATTACTCTCTCTTTGACAGATGAGGTTTAACTTGTAATTACATCAGGTTAGTGACCGTGATATGTATCTGGTAGGAAGAAACCTGCATGATTTCTTCTTCCCCCTCCCTTCTAAGAACCTTACTACTAAAGACGCCAATTCAATAATCTGGGCATTAAGGGAATGTGCGCACGATTTCAGCACACATTTTTAACGCCCAGATTAAATGTTTTTTTTTTTATAACTCCCAATGCAGTAAACTAATGCTATGCAAATGCATCGGAAGTTAAAAAAAAAAAAAAAAAAAAAAAGCACATCGAGTGTATAATGCCCATTCAGCACAGGCCGAACGTACATTTTAACTCGGGAAGAGGGGAGAGGCATCCCCTCTAAGTGGCAGTGGTAAGCCTGATAAATCCAGTTCCTTTTTTTTTTTTTTTTTAAGCTTTTTGTTCTTTTTTAAAGTAGTGCTGGAAACTTAACTCCATCTCTGACCATGGAGTTAAGCTTCCATTGCTAAGAAAGGTGGTGTTTGGCCAGCGCACCTCTCTGCTTCAGGGAGCACTGCATCATGCCCTTATTTGCAGAGGATTTCCATGCGAGGGTGCCGAGTAGTAATCCCATTTTTGAAAGCAGATTTTGTGGTAGAACTCCTTGCTGCATCAGCAGTAAGGTTTACACTCACAAAATAAGCTTTCAACTGCAGGCAAAGCTGTGTGCTGGCCTGAACTCACCTTTCTGCATCGACCTGAAAGTTCTTTATGGCAACACCATACTTTGTCAGTGACCTGCTTTTTATTTAAAGCAGCATTTCATTGTATACAAGCACAAACTGTGACTGCCTCATCCTTGTGCCACTAGCTGGGGGAGAAGTTTTTAACCAGGAACTATTTTACACCTACACTGTTTGTCCTTCTTACATCAAGGTTTTTGCTGTTGTGGTCAGCAGTGTATGCCCTTCTCATCCCTGCTGGGCTATCAGTCTCATCTGTGAAACCTTTTTATGGGGAATTTTCCCTATGGGATTTTGCCTAGACCTTTATTTTGCAAAATTGCAATGATATGTGCTAGTGTTCATCACCTAAGCTTAAAAACATGGCCCTAGGGCTGTGACACATAGCAGCAACTTTGTGCAAATGCTGTTTGTACAAGCAGTAGATCTGGATGTGTGCATCCTTTTGCCTTATTATGAATGTTTATTTTGCTTTCAGGCAGATATGGAGAAGCCTCTCTTGCCAGGAAATGAGGTGCCGGCCATTCAAAAGGCCTGACTTGAACCATAATGGGTAGGAGAACAATATAATTGTCTCCTTGTTATCCTGCATCAAAATACTATTCCTTGATGGACTTCCAGTATTGCTTTCATCAGAGAAGCTGCTCATCTGCTGATCTACCAACGGACCTAATAGTTACGACCTTTTTATAGTCTTTGTGTTGATAGCTTCGTGCACTAATGGCAAAAGAATTAAGAAGAAACTCTATTCCCTCTTTATGGGCTGATCAGACTGCAAAGCCTAAAAGATCTGGGGAAAAAAACTAGCCAGCAATAAGTTTTCTCATCAGGATGAGTCTGCCTCTGACAAAGATGTGGGGAAGACAGTACAGGTCCCGCTGAATCTTTGGAATCAATCATGGACTTGATAGAGGCATCAGAACTGGGATGGCCAACTCCAGTCCACAGGATATCCACAATCTATATGCAAGAGATATTTGCATACAGAGGAAGCAATGCATGCAGCTCTCTTATGCATATTCATTGTGGATATCCTGAAAACCAGACCTGTTTGTGGTTCTTGAGGACCAAAGTTGGCCAACACTGCATTAGAGGCCAAAATTACAAAGAAAATGAACTCAAGGCAGTGATGATAAAATGGTAAGCTGGTAGTCTGATCAGCTCAGGACAATTCAACTTGCAGAGTGGAGATCAGGGCTCAGCTAAAAATTGACAAGCTGGAATGAGGTTATAAATTTCTGATGGATAAGATAGATCAGGGATCGGCAATTTCTGTTGCTTGAATGCCACATACCGGTTGGGTTTTCAAAATATCAAACCTGAATATTCATGAGAAGCCCGATATTCAGCACTATATAGCCAGATAAGTAGTGATTTATCCGGCTAAGTGGCCGCCGCTGAATAACCAGTTACTTTTAGTGGCCACCACTTAGCCGGATAAGCCACTTATTCAGCTAAGTAGTTAGCTAGATATCCAAAGGGCAGGTAGTACTACTTAGCTGAATAAGTAGTTATATTCATAGTTATCCAGTTAAGGTTAACCAGATAAGTTAGACTTGCCAGATGTAAGTCTAACTTACATCTGGCTAAGTTAACAGATGTTAACTTAGCCAGATGTACTTTATACGGCTAAGTAGTACCAAATTCGAAGATATTCAGCAACATAGCCATACTGCTGAATATTCCATGTAAGTTAGCTGGATAACTTCAGTGTTTTCTTTTGAATAGCTACCCTGAGATGTATTTGCATGCTCTGCCTCCTAGGCATGCTGATGCATCTCTTAAATATTAAGTGTGGTCATCCCGAAAAAACTCAACCAGCCTGCAGCACTCAAAGACCAGCGCTGCCTACCCCAGAGGCAGATGATCTGGAGAACTGATTGTGCTGAAAATATATGACTGCTGAACATACCTGAGAAGGCTGAGGGGTCAGATCCAGTGGGGTTCTTCCCAAAATAGCTGCCAAACACACTCCAGCTTGATTGCAAGCATAGGCAGATTAAGAGAGACTGTACACACAGAGCTCATGCTTCTCCTTCTGCAGTAAGTGGTCAAGCCCATGATGTTATCATTTGTATATATATAACTTCAGGGACAAGAAGAGAACTTTGGACAATGCCCCGAACCTCCACAGAGTTATGCTCTGAGGTACTAAAATGCTTTTCTTTCAAATGACCGTTTTGTGAGAGTCAAGAAAGAGCTTCAGAAGAGAGATATGCTATGCTATATCCCATGAAGCTGTGAGTGTCAGCACAATGGAAGATCCCTTGTCTTAGAAGCAGCAAAGTTCATGGCAAGCCTGGGGAGAGTGGATGCTTCCATAGCACATGATTGAGACCTGCTTGATTCTTCATGAAGGACTGCCAGTTCTTTGAAAGCAGCCTGGATTCATGTTAGCTTGTTGGAACTGGAAGATAAATAAACCTGTATGAACTTCAAAACTGACTGGACATATTTTTTTTTTGTCTACCTGTTTTTATTTTTGTTTGGGTTTTTTTTTTTTTGGTTGATTTTTATTTTTTTCAACATGTTCATATTTTACTGATTCAGATACTATGCAGACCTCATGGGTTTGGAGGGTAGACATTTCGTTAGGGGTGGTTACAGGAAGGGGGAATGCTTTGCTTGCTGCTTAAATGCTTTCCTTTAGCTCATAAAGGTCCACAGTTTCTCAGCTATGCTGCTGGGGGCATTGTTTTTACTTTTCTTTCTTTTTTTTTTTTTTTTTACTTAGGAGGGAGGGCATAGGTTTTATTTTTATCTTTTTTTTTTTAAACTTCTTACCACTGCAAGTTCTGAATTCAAATTTCATTTAAAAAGAGATGCACAGAATGGATTTGGGTATGAAAGTTATCAAGTTTTCTAAACCCTCCTCTTGGACTCAAGGATTTCCCACTGAGGGGGATTCAATATGATTGGTTGGATGCCCAATGTATGGCCATGGGCTGTTAATTCCATTTTTTGGGGCAGAACCTCAGACTCACAGATATGATTGGAGGCTAATGTTGGAAAAACAGAAGAGAAATAGCTCAGGACAATTGCATGAGTTCGTGAACCTCAAAAACACACAACCAAAATGTCCACCAAGCATTGCGTTTGCTTGAAAACTTGGAAAAGTGGTACAGGCACAACATTGGACAGAGCATGTCTGTATTGCTAGGCAAGCTGTAAGCTTTAATAAATTGTAATATATTACAGTCTTGAGGCCAATTCTCAGCTCAAAAAAGGAATCACAACCTGGTATTACCCTTCCTTTGCTAGATGGCTTGCTAAGATGCAGTATGATATCTCAAAGACCTAGATAAATTCAGAGATATACGGGTGAAGAATATATGTAAGGAGGGATTTCCTCTCTAAGTAATAGGAAGCTCATGCTACAGTTCTTTTGTAAGCACAATTCACAGATTGTCTTATTACAGGAGATGCATCTCACAAAGGTCAAGCATGAGAAACTGCTTAGAGATTCATAAGGACCTCCCTTAAGGCAGCACTCCAAGTACTTATTGAGCTAAGTGGCAAGCGCTGAATGTAGCCAGATATTCAGTGGCTGCCATTGAGCTGGATCGGTGATTACTTATCCATCTAATTAGTACTGACTATTGGCCTCCCCATGTATGGTTGGATAGATTTTTTATTTTTACTTCCCTAATTTGGTAGCGTGCACAAGGGAGTGTCATCTTTTTTAGTAGCATATCTGACCATCACTTAATCTTGACTGATCTTCAGGAGGATAGACCTAAAACTAAAGCATAATGGCTGAACATCTACTCGCTGGGGGAAACCAAATTCCAAAGCCTTATCCCTGAACAGTGAGGAATTTTAATCATAATCCTAAAGCTGATTATAACCTGGATTGCATTGGGAAACTTTTAAGATCTGCATTAGGGAATGGCTAATCTCAGTTGCTAGACAATTGCAAAAAGAGAGGATGGGCAAACAAGAGGTATTAATCTCCAATATTAAAGATCTGGAATGTAAAAGAAAACAACTAAAGTGCTCCAGGCATTAAATTCTATTTATTTATGTATTTATGTTTTTCAAATGTTGTATATTCTGCAATAACCAAATTGTTCTCTGCTAATTACAATTAAAACTCTGAACAATATTCACAAACAGGAATTGCTTTTTATTCTGAATGTACAGCACCTACAATTGCAGATAGTGGGTCAACAAATCCTAATAAATAAATAAGAACTACATTTAAAATCAGAATAATTTATAAAATAAAATAAGGCCAGAGAGTGACAGCTCCACACCACATATATAACCAAATGCTTGTTAAAATAAATGGCCTTGATCTGCTTATGAAAGTCTTTAAAGTCTTCCCTGACCATTAAAGGAAGTCTGTTCCAGACCGAATGTTCAACTATTGAAAACATATTTTGAGTCTCTTGCAAATGTACTCGCGTAAAAGTAGGTAATTCAAGAAGAAATTGGGTAGCAGAGCACAAAATGCATGCTGGACTATACCTGTGACTTGGAGCCTCTCCATTAAAATTTTAAAATGCAACATAATCACTTTAAAATTAGCTCATTGCTCAATGGGAAGTCAATGCAGTTCCTTAAGGAAAGGGATAATATAATCACATGGCGCATATCCAGTAATGAGCTATGCTGCTCTATTCTGTAGATAAATTAATATCACACCAAACCCTTAAATCACGAGATGAGCTTAAGTATCTTGAAAGCGATTGGATTGATTACGTATATTAGGTTGAAATTTTAGAGGCACAGAAAAACTGGGGGATCTTTTTTAGCTCAAGTAATTAAGAAGAAATGTGATTGGAGGGATAAGGGCCAGAACTGGCACTACTACCCACAAGTTCCGAAATATTGAAAAGATCTTTATGGAAGCTTTTCAGGGCTGTGTACGAACCTGGATCTTATCTCTAAAGAAGACACTGACAATTCTCCAAATAGCATTGATCTCCTGAGGGTATCCAAGAACCAAGCTAAGGCTTTGGTATTCCCTATCATCACGTTATTCAAAATTTTAAAAGGCAGTTGTCACTCCCAGGGTGGAAATGTCCAGACTTAGAAGGGTACAATATTATCTTGTACAAGAGGTTTCTGCCTGATCTGAGCTCTCTTCTAGTTGAGGTCTTTAACTGTATGAGCAATTCTGTTGTTTTCCCCTGGTAACCTGGCAGACACTACTGTCTCACTTAAACAGAAAAAGGGGAAAGAGTGACTAGATTTTTATTTTATTTATTTAAAAGACTTGTAGCCTGCACGCATACAAAATGTTTGAGGGGGCTCACAGTAGTAAAACATATATGGCATAATCTATGTATATGTTGTCGAAGTGGACCCTTAGACTAAGGTGGAGTTGACAACCCACAGGGAGGAACCCTGCAGGTCCCCTCTGTCAGCAGGCGAAGCTGGCTGGAGCAGAGGGTCAACTGGAGCTTCACCAATACCAGCCCTTATTCCCACTTGGGTGCCAGGACAGGCTGGACTTAGGCATGGGCCTCTGTGGAAGTGAAAATCCATCACGTAGGAGATGTTGCAGGCCAGCATGAAGAAGAAGAAGAAGCAGAGTCTGTACAAGCAGTGGTCAAGACAGGCAGCAGGCAATGGAGACAGGTTCAGGCTGCGGTTAATGGCAGGTGGAGTACACTCAGTGTCATGGTTCAGGCGGTGGTCTGGGCAGGCAGAGTCTGAGCAGTAGTAGTAAGCAGGTGGTCTGAGGCAGGCCACCTGCTTACTACTGAGTCTGAGTCTGAGCAGTAGTAGTAAGCAGGAAGTCAAGCAGCATAGAGGTCCAATCCAAAGTCAAAGTCGGAATTCCAATCTGATGAGACGAGGAGTGAAAAAGAGGAGGGAGGACAAGGAACCACAGGAGCAAGAAGATGCTGAAAGCCTGAAGAAGGGAAGATAGACCATGAAGACAAGAACTCAGAAGACAAACCAGACTGCCAAGGAACCGGGGACAGGACATACAGCAGGAGCAGGAACCAGGATCGCAGAGGCAAAGCACTTCTCCAAAGGAGTCGACCTATTGCTGAGGCAGTGGAGAGGCATTCAGGAAGGCTTTAAATACTAGAGATGCGATTCGGCCGAACCTTTTGGTTTGACCTTCGTTATCGGCCCGTCACAGGAAATTTCATTTTCCCACTGTTCGGGCCGATTTTTTTCATCTGCCCCGAAACGAAAAACCCATACCCGCCCCAACCCTTCAAATGTAATTAATTACAACCCCCCCAAAACTTGCCAAAAGTCCCTGGTGGTCCAGCGGAGGTCCTGGGAATGATCTCCCACTCTCGGGCCATCAGCTGCCAATAATCAAAATGGGGCCGGTGGCCCTTAGCCCCTGTCACATGGTAAGGGCAACTGGTGCCATTGGCCGGCCTCTGCCACAGGGTAGGAGCAATGGACGGCTGGCACCATCTTAAAAAATGACACGGGCCATCCATTGCTCCTACAGTCTTTATGTGTATAGTAACTTAAGTTTAGAGGGACAGAACAAAAGAGTTCCCTTAATGTTGACAATGGTTTGTTTTTTTTTTGTTTTTTTCAATCCTAGGGCCTCAGTCCCTGCTTTGTCTGAAGTGCTGAACTATTGGGCTATAGCACAGGTGGCCAACTCCAATCCTGAAGAGTCCCAAAGAGGCCTGGTTTTCAGGCTATCCAAACTGAATATGCATGAAATATATATTTCATTTCAGTGGTGCAAATGCTAAAGAAACTTAAATCTCTTTTGTTTACATCAGACTTTTGGTCGGTGGTTCAAGCACTGATTTTATCCAGCCTAGACTACTGTAACTCTCTCTATTTAGGTTTACCAGCTTCAACAATTCATCCACTTCAGCTTATTCAAAGCTCCACCGCACGCCTATTATATCACATCACCCCAGCATCTCCATTGGTTTCCAGTTCCATATTGTATCAAATACAAAATTCTTACCATAATCCACAACTTACTTTACAATCCCTCATCAATTTGTCTCTGCACAATGTTAAGGCTTTATAAACCAACACGTCAACTACGCTCAATGGACAAATGTATTCTTGAGATCCCAACAATAAAAACAGCGAGGCTTGACCTTACTCGCAAACAAGCTTTTTCAGTTGCTGGCCCGACTCTCTGGAACTCTTCGCCTTAAGACATTAGTCTAATATCTAACACCAAAGAATTCAAAAAGGCCTTAAAAACTCACCTCTGTACAATTGCCTACAACACCAGATAACTAATTCCCAAATGTCTACCCTCTCTTCTAATCCTTATCTTAATGAATTTTAATTATGGTTTTATGTACTTGTCTATTTTAGACGACCCTGTTTTATTTACTTTTTAATTTACAATTTTAAACCTGTCCTGATGTCTTTTATATATAATCTCACTTATGTATGTGCTACTGTAAACCACCTAGATGGATTCGCAAATTACTACCCCTGGATGTCACGATCATCGGTCAATTTGTAACAACTGTATTTGAAAGCCCACAGATCATGTGTGTCTGTGTGTGATTGAGAGCTGGTTTAGGTGAGGGAGCATGTGAGTATGTGATTGAGAGCCTGTGTGTAAATGAGAGAAAGAGAGAGAGCATGTGTGTAAGCATGTGAAAGAGTCTGTGTGTGAGAGAAAAGGACAGCATGTATGTGTGTGATTGAAAGCCTGTGTGTGTAAGCCTGAAAAGATAGACAGCATGTGTGTAAATGTGTAATAAAGAGCCTATATAAGTGAGAGAGAAAAAGCATGTGTATATGTGAGTGATTGTGAGCCAGTGAGAGAGAGAGAGAGAGAGAGAGGAGAAAGTTCCAAGCAAACCACCTCTCCTCCTGCTAATTCAAAACAATCTCAAGGCACCTGGATAAGGATATCAAACGTTCCCAGGTATGCAGAGCAAAACATTTTTTGTATCCTTATTATTTTTATTATTTTATTATCCTTATTATTTTTCATTACTGGGTCTTTGTGCCTGCTATTTTGAAATATTTTATTGGTATCTAGAAATTTTTGATACGAGTTTTTAATTATTGGATGTTCCATTCATCCACTGTTTTGAAATAATCTGTTCTTTTTGTTAGTATGGTTTTACTGCTACTGATTTTATATTTCTTGATTTGTTTTATAAGGACTGGTGATGTTTCTTTTTTTCCTTTGTTACACTGCATACAGACTCTGGCTTGTTGCATTTTCCAATTCAGTTTTTGTATGCATGCTTCTAGTTATGCGTTTTGGTCTCTTTGTTAGGTGAGGGTCAGCACATGTGATTCAGGTGCGGTTTTCTGCTGGCATGTAGTTTCTGTGTAGGGCTCTATAGCAGCCTGACTTGGTCGTTTTTCTAATAGGAGATGTATTGGTGTCTTAAGGCCTGGTGTAATATTTTCAGTGTTGCCTTTTCTTAGGTAAGGTGGTTACTGTTTGAGTGCTGTAAATTGTTTACCGTTTATGTAATTTCTTTACAGATACAATATGTATCTTTACCTTGTGTCATTCTTAACAATAAAAATAATACTGGACCTTTATTATTTCCGCCGTGAATTGTAATGAGCAGTGTGTCACACATGTGAATGTGGTCTGTTAGGTATGTTATGATGGGAAAAAGGTTGAGAACCACTGAGTTAGGGGATGAGCAAATAAGTTGGGTTTGCACGCGGCAAGCAGATTTTAAAGGCCAGCAAGATATGTATATACCTTCCACAGTGCGCACATCTAGAAAGTTTAAAAAAGGGGCAGGGCATGGGTGTTTTGGGGCATGAACTAGAGACATGCATGTAAATACTTATACAATTCAGTACTCACTATGGTCCTCTGCCGCATAACTTTACTTCTGCTATGGATGCCATGTATGTTAAAAAAAAAAAATAGGAAGACCTGTGGGGTTTTAAGGTTCAGGGTTAACTGGGGGAAGTGAAGGCTAAGAAAATAGAGGCAATTTGGAGGAACTCTCACTGGGTGAACTGGGGACAAACTGGTAAAACTGGCTCAAAAAATCAGCGTTGTATTTGTAGTCCTTAGTGTTTGAAGAATTCACAACATGGCGTTTCCGCGAAACAAACACTAAGGACTACAAATACAACGCTGATTTTTTGAGCCCTTGACAAAGAACAGCAGCGTTCGAAACATGGACCCATGTCGGGCGTGTTGATAACTCACGGCTTCCAAGCCTAATATCATCAGCGATGTTTATAAGATAAGTCATAAAATATTGCATATAATAGAGACTTTGCACATTGTAACTGAAAAAAATCTTTAAAAAAAATTTACATGATCTTGGATTTGACAGATGATTAAAAATAAGGCCAATCATCTAGCAATTTGGTTTGTATGATGAAGCCTATTATGATTGGTCAACATTAATAACAAGCGTCTATATTATGTGCTGGTAGTACTTTTGGCATTCTTCTCATGATATTTGCACTCTGCCACAGTACCTAGACTGATTATTCATTGGGATTCACGTGATTGTGTGTTGAAGTCTTATGTTCATCCATGTGAATGATCAAGTGTTGTGCTGTCTGCATGTGATGATCTGCCCTGTGCAGTGGATAAAATTGATGGTTGCTAGGGATATGCTGAGTGGCTTGTTTTGTCATCCAAGCGTGCCTAGCATGCCTGAGGTAAAAGGTTGAACTCCTTTTTGTGCAGCTACACCTGAATCCTTGGTATATGACTACAGACCTTTGCTTTATTCAGATATCAGAATTTGCTACAATGAAGCTGGACAGAAAAGGCCAATTACTGTTTTTATTGGAAACAGAAAAGTTTCTGGTATGATAGTGTGCCTAGAAAATATCAGGGACCACTATTACCTTAGTACAGAATGGTGAAGATTTCTACCACGCCGCTGGCAAGAACTTTGTTTTCTGTGCTTTCTTACAGAAGTCGCAAAGGATTAATGGTGATATTTGTACTATTTGCAAATTAAATGGTGGAAATGTAAAACTTTTTCAACAGACAAGTACCTCAATATGTTGTGTTACTCTTTAAAAGCAGGCAGAAATGGTTCCAAACCAGATGTTTTTGCAACTTTTTCATGAGATATAGGGGTCTATGTGCACACTAAAAATAGAGCGCTATGCAATAAGGGCCTGATTTTAAAAAGCATTTACTCAAGTAAAATTGGGTTTTATTCAAGTAAATGGCTTTTGAAAATTGCTATGAATGTTTGTTACATTTATGCGCATAACTCCTTTGAAAATTACCCCTAATGTACATTTAAATAAATACCTACCTTATTGTTGCTGGGGTCATGGGAGCCTGGGGAGCTCCCAGCAGCCAGAGAGAGCCCAGAAGTGCCGTGATGAGATTTATTTAAATAGATAAATGCAGCTCAGAGCAGCTGGTGCTACACTGCAGTGGTAGGGCTCTAATCAAAGTCCAGGCATGATTACAGTGTAGGCTGAGGGGTCCTGAGGGGTTACTATATAGAACCAAAGGTTACTAAGAGCCAAGAGTAACAGATAAGTATGAGAAAAAAAAAGTGCAAAACTTGCTGGGCAGACTGGATGGGCCGTTTGGTCTTCTTCTGCCATCATTTCTATATCACCGAGAGGCAGTCTACACCGTGCCTATAGGAAAATTAAAAGTTTAAAAGGTGATTAAAACATATCAGAAACTGGGGGGTGGTGGTCACCAGGTGAGATCATATAAATATGGATTTAACCCTTGGTTTGGAGAAAAAATGTTTATTAT
Organism: Rhinatrema bivittatum; assembly: GCF_901001135.1. Classification (NCBI taxonomy): domain Eukaryota; kingdom Metazoa; phylum Chordata; class Amphibia; order Gymnophiona; family Rhinatrematidae; genus Rhinatrema; species Rhinatrema bivittatum. The sequence continues at coordinate 715,435,343 of NC_042615.1, read as the reverse complement.
ATGTAAGTAAAAATAATTAGCTGTAAAAATGTTAAAACAGCTAATATGGTCATGAAAAGACAAAGGACTACTGCTACATTTATTTAGAAGCTAATCTGAAAGGTTGGTGTGATTTTGTACCATGCATATGGACTTTTCTTATTGGTTTCATTTTCCAGCTCTCAGAGTCAGAGTAAAAAAAAAAAAAGATGACTCTTTACCATCCCATAGACCAGTGGTTCTCAACCTTTTTCCCATCGTGACATACCTGACAGACCACTCTCACATCTGTGTCACATTGCTCATTACAATTCATGGCGGAAATAAAAAATAAAGGCCCAGTATTATTTTTAATTGTTAAGAATGACACAAGGGAAAGATAAGTACTCTGTCTGAACAGAAACTGCATAAATAGTAAACATCCCATACCAAAACGGCATCAATTTCCAGCACTCAAAAGTAACCACCTTAAAAGGCAAAACTGAAAAATATTACACCAGGCCTTAAAACTCCAATATTCCTCCTGTGAGGAAAATGGAACAAGCCAGGCTGATATAAAGTCCTACACAGAAGCCACACGCCAGCAGAAAACCTCACCTTAGTCACATGTGCAGACCCTCACCTAACAAAGAATAAAGAGACCATAAAGCATAACTAGAAGCATGCAGACAAAAACTGAACTGGAAACCGCAACAAGCCAGAGAGATTGTATGTGGTGTAACAAAGGAAAGAGAGAAACTTCACCAGTCCTCAAAACAAATCAAGAAATATAAAATAGCAGTAAAACCATAATAAAAAGAACAGATTTCGAAACAGCTGACTAATGGAATATCCAATAATTAAAAACCCAAAAAATTTCTGGAGACCGAAAAAATTTCAAAATAGCAGGCGCAAAGACCCAATAATGAAAAATAAGGATAAAAAAAAAACATGCTTTGCTCTGCATATTTGGGAACGTTTGATATCCAGGTGCCCTGAGAATGTTTTGAATTAGCAGGAGGGTTGGTTTGCTTGCAACATTTCTCCTCTCTGTCACACACAAACTCTCTCTCTCACTGGCTCTCAATCACACACACATACTCTCTCTCTTTCACTTATATAGGCTCTTAATCACATTTACACACATGCTGTCTTTTCACACTTACACGGAGGCTTTCACACTCTTACATAACATGCTGTCTCACACAGGCTCTCAATCACATACTCTCTTACCTACACCAGTTCTCAATCACACACAGACACATGCTCTCTCACTTACTTACACATAGAATGCAATAAAATTTGCGGAAAGCAGGAATTGACATTTCAGCGCCCGCTTTCTTAGTGCATGCATGGTGCCCGCAAGGGGGGGCGCCATGCAATAAACAAATTAGGGGGTCGCGCTAGCAAGGAGGCACTAGGGTCGCTAGTGCAACCTTAGCGCCTCCCTTGCTAATGCAACCTCGTGGATACCGGCGGTCTGCCGGTTATGAACACCAATGCAGGCTTTATCGGCGGTTTTCATTGCTGCAGCCGGCTGGTTATGAAAACAGACGCTGAGCATAACGGCATCGGTCTTCAAAGTGGCCGACGGGGTTTTTTCTTTTTTTTTTTTTTTAACTTTAAAAAAAGTACAGAAAAGCAGTTTTTTCTTTTCTGTACTTTTTTTCAGTGCGCTCAGCTATTAATGACTGCTCCAGGCAAGAGTTAATATCTGAGCGATAAATGTGCGTTTGAGACGCAGATTTATTTTTTTGCATTTGGAGTGATTGAGTAATAGCCTCATTCACATGCATTTGCACGTGATGAGCGCTAACTCATTCACTCTGCGTCGGACAAGCGTAAAATAGTTGCTAATCCCCCTATTGCATTAGGGGTGGATTTGTGCCTATTTAACCCGTGTCCAACAGTGGATTAAACAGTGCGCGCAGCTGAGCGTACTGTATTGCATCAGCCCCACAGGCTCTTAATACATGCACATGATATCTCACTTACATATACAGGCTTCTCAGTCATACACTTACATTCATACTTTCACACACAAAGGATCTCAATCACACACATACATAGGATCTCAAACACATATCTTGCTCACTCACTCTCTCTTCCCCCACCAATCGAAATAGTGGCAGCAGCAGCCTCTTCCACTTCCAGCCCTCACAGCTTCGAAAATGAAGTCCCATCGGCTGTGAGGGCTGACGTTGCTCCTCTTGTGTTCTACACTGCTCGTTCTTCAGGCCACGCCTCTCTTCTTCAGGCCGATGATGCACACACCAGTATGTCTCTTCTTCCTGCGCATGTGGCCGCTGCATGCCACTTCTTCTGGGCCACGGGAAGAAGAGACCATGCCGATGCCACTAACTCCAGCTCTCCTGCTGCAGTCCGCCCAGGCTATCAGCATTTTAAGCCCAGGCTGAGGATGAGTTCCTATTTCATTGGGGCTGGAGGAGCAACTAGGTCAGTGGGGGACCGGTAAGTGTGGAGACACCTGCATGTGCTTGGCAACACACCGGTTAAGAACCACTGAGTTAGAGAGATAAAGTTCCTGGATGGAATAAATTAGTTTTATGGAGCAATTGGTTCAGAAACAGATGAGAGAGGGAGCAATTTTAGATCTAATTTTGAGTGGAGTCTAGGATCTAGTGGAAGAGGTAACTGTAGTGGGGCTGCTTGGCAATAGTGATCATAACATGATCAAATTTGAATTAATGACAGCAGGACGACAGAAGTAAATACATGGCTCTAGCACTAAACTTTCAAAAGAATACTTTGACAAAATGAGGAAAATAGTTAAAAGAAAAAGAAAAAGAAACTCAAAAAGTGCAGCTACAAAGGTAAAGAGTGCGCATTAAGCATGGACTTTTTTTTTTTTTTTTTTTTTTTAAATACCACTTTAGAAGCACAGTTCAGATGTATTCCATGCATTAAAAAAGGTGGAAGGCAGGCCAAACGATTGCCAGCATGGTTAAAGTGAAAGAGGCTATTTTAGTCAAAAGATCTTCATTCAAAAATTGGAAGAAGGAGCCCTCAGAGGAAAATAGGATAAAGCATAAGCATTGGCAAGTTAAATATAAAACATTAATAAGACAAGCTAAGAGAATTTGAAAAGAAGCTGGCCATAGAGGCAAAGACTCATAATAAAAACTTTCCTAAATATATCCGAAGCAGAAGGCTTGCGAGGGAGTTGGCTGGACCATTAGATAATCAAGGGGTTAAAGGGACACTTAAGGAAGATAAGGCTATTGCAGAAAGACTAAACAAATTCCTTGCTTTAGTGTTTACTGAAAAGGATGTTGGGGAGATACCCATTCAAGACTTTTTTCGAGGATGATGAATCAGATGAACTGAACCAATTATGGTGAACCTGAAAGATGTAGTAGGTTAGAGTAGTAAAATCGCCTGCACCAGATGGTATACAGCCCAGGTTTCTAAAAACTCAAAAACAAAATTTCAGACCTATTAGTAAAAATTTGTAACCTATCATTAAAATCATCCATTTTACCTGAAGACTGGAGAGTAGCCAATGTAACCCCAATATTTAAAAAGGGTTGTAGGGGAGATCTGGGAAACTATAGACTGGTGAGCCTGACTTCAGTGCCAGGAAAAATTATGGAAACTGTTATAAAGAATAAAATCACAGAACATTTAAATAGACATGGTTTAATGGGACACAACCAGCATGGATTTACCCAAGGGAAGTCTTGCCACACAAATCTCCTACTTTTTTTTTTTTGAAGGGATGAATAAACATGTGGACAAAGGTGAACTAGTAGATGTGGTGTATTTGGATTTTCAGAAGGTGTTTGACCAAGTCTTTCATGAGAGGCTTCTAAGTAGACTAAAACCATGGGATATAGAAAGTGATATCGTTTTGTGGATTCCAAACTGGTTAAAAGACAGGAAACAGAGTAGGATTAAATGGTCTGTTTTCACAGTGGAAAAAGGTAAAACAGTGGAGTGCCTCAATGATCTGTACTAGGATCAGTACTTTTTAAAACATTTTTTTACAACTATATTTATTAATTTCAAAAATATAAGGAGAACACCATTCTTACAGTAAAAGATGAAAGGATATACAATCTACAAAAGAAATAAATACTAGAAAAAGAAAACAAGTATACATGAAATAATTATTGTAAACCAATCATCAATTAAAGAAATAGAAGAGGGAAAAGAAAATATGAGAAACAAGGAAAAAGTAAAAATGAAGAAACTAGTTTAACATGAATCCAGCAGAGAGAAATTTGAAATGGATCAACTTCTAGACCTGATTATTCCCTAAAGAGGGAGATGGAATACTTCTGGAATTGATGAAAGATTTAAGTTGTTCAGGCAGAAACACCACAAGACAATCATCGTGAAATCACACACATTTACAAGGGTATCTGAGAACAAAAGAACATCCTAAAGAAGTAGCCAGAGACCTAAGAACAAGAAATGCTTGCCTTTCTTGTGTAGAATGGGCAAAATTGTATTTATTATTTGTTGAGTTTTATATACCGACATTCGTTGGAGCATCATGCCGGTTTACATTGTAACAAATTAACAAGAGAGTGAAATACAATAAACAGGGATGGGGAAGGGGGAGCAGCAATGAAGGAGGAGAAATCAGGGAAAATATGAATTGTTTGTCCATGAAATAAAGAAGAAATATTCTTGAAGTATGTTTTCATAACCTCACTTACACTCTGTTCAGAGATGAAGGAAACAATGTGGAACACTCAATCTCAGCATCAGAATCTTCCAAGAAATCGGTCAATTTTTCAAAAACATTAGGTGAACATTCAGATTGAGATGGCTGAGGGTTCCTTTTATTAGGCGAAGAGATAAAATAAGTCTTGCTGATAGAAGGAAGCTTTTCAGGATCAATTTGGAAATTATCCAGGAAATATTTAGTTTAGTTTATTAGCTTTCTATACCATCACATCAGACATGCCTTCACAACGGTTTACAAATTAAAACACACAAGAAAATACATTGTTTTGTTAAAATAGTAACAGCTAAAAACTACATAAAAGAGGAAAATTAAATAGATTTCTTCAGGGTGTTAGGAATTCTCACCCACCACCTTCTGGAAGTTCAAGAGATGCAGGTTTAAATGCTATGTATAATTCTCCAAATTCTTGAGTCTACAAGAGAGATTACTTTTAGAGATGTGAATCGGAACCGGAACCGGTTCCGATTCACAGCGTGATTTTTTTTTTTTTTTTTTTAGTGCGGTCCGATCAGTTTTTTTGGTTTTTTTTTAATCGGCTGCGCCCGAGCCGATAAACAAAAAACCCACCCCAACCCTTTAAAACTAATCCCTTAGCTTCCCCCACCCCTCAAAACCTTTTACAGGTACCTGGTGCTCCAGTGGGGGTCCCGGGAGCGATCTCCTGCTCCCAGGCCGTCGGCTGCCACTAATCAAAATGGCGCCAATGGCCCTTACCATGTGACAGGGTATCCGTGCCATTGGCTGACCCCTATCACATGGAGGGAGCACTGGGGGCCGGCCAATGGCACGGATACCCTGTTACATGGTAAGGGCAAAGGGTCATTGGCGCCATTTTTATTAGTGGCAGTCGACGGCCCGAGAGCGGGAGATCACTCCTGGAACCCCCACTGGACCACCAGGTACCTGTAAAAGGTTTTGGGGGGGGGGGGTGGGGGAAGCTAAGGGATTAGTTTTAAAAGTTCAGGGTGGGTTTAGGGGTTATTTTTGTGTGCCGTTTTTCCCGCCCTCCCCCAAAACGATAAGAGAACCCCCACAAACAATTTTGTGGGGTTTTCCTATCGGTTACGGGGAGCCCCCGATTTCTGACGATTTTGAAAATATCGTACGATATTTTCAATCGTCAGAAATACGATTCACATCCCTAATTACTTTGATCCTTAATCACCGAAGCACTAAAGATCTGAATATTCCCAATAGCAGTCTCAGTAGTAGAATTTATTTGAATTTCAGAAAGCTGGGTCTCAATTATTCCCCATAGCATCAACTTTATTAGAAAGAAAGGAGTAGCCACTGCTATTACTGGCATCAGTAGCATAGGATCTATTTAGTGTTTGGGTACTTGCGAGGTACTTATAAACCTAGATTGGCCACTGTTGGAAAAAGAATGCTAGATTTGATGGACTCTTGGTCTGACCCAGTATGGCAATTTATTTTATGTTCTTAAGGTCTATCTTAGAACTGCAATCTTTCATGGAGCGACCAAAACCTACCATCAAGTCCCAGATTGCATCTAGAGTGATCAAAGCCGGTTTGGCCGGAAGAAGAGATTCAGAGAAAAGTCAAGAAGGCTCAAATCTTGGAGCATTAAGTAGCTTCAAAGCCGAGGAGTCCATTGACTTACCCTGAATTTCAGCGGGGGATGAAGAAGCCAAACAAGCTGAAAAACTGTCTCTCCCCACGTCCTTAGTCAGCAGTGCAGACAGTGGTAATTCCAACATTGAGCGTCAGCACGTCGACCAATGTTGCCGCAGTCAGCGGAGGGAAAGCAAGTCTCTGCACTAGTGGTAGCAGAGGATCCGGGGGACTGAAAGTGACTTCTCATGGCGGATCTCCTTCACCTGCCTTAAAAATGGAGTTTGCAGCCAAACCAGAGATGAGAGATGGTAAAAACTGCTGTCCAGGCATGAGGGGGACATCGGGAGGGAAGACCTGCACTCTGCCTTTGCGTTTAGAAGGCATAATGGAAGGAAACAAATAAAAGAGGTTACAGAAAGCAACTCCTGCATCTGGTCACTGCTTTTTAATATATTTATAAATGATCTGGAAAGAGGCACAACGAGTGAGGTGGTTAAATTTGTGGATGACAACATTTTCAGAGTAGATAAATCACAAGCACATTGTGATAAATTGCAGGAGGACCTTGTGAGACTGGAAGATTGGGCTTCCAAATGGCAGATGAAATTTAATGTGGACAAGTGCAAGGTGATGTATATAGGGAAAAATATTCCCTTGCTGCTGTTACACAATGTTAGGTTCTATCCTAGGAGTTACCACCCATGAAAGAGATCTAGGCGTCATAGTGGAAAATACATTGAAATCGTAAGCTCAGTGTGATGTGGCTGTCAAAAAAGCACACAATGTTAGGAATTATTAGGAAGGGAATGGTGAATAAAATTGTGGATGTCAATGCCTCTGTATCGCTGCATGCTGAGATCACTCCTTGATTACTGTGTGCAACTCTGATCACCGCATCTCAAAAAAGATATAGTTGCACTGGAGAAAGTTCAGAGAAGGGTGACCAAAATGATAAAGTAGATGGAATGGCTCCCCTATGAGGAAAGGCTAAAGAGGTTAGGGCTGTTCAGTTTTGAGAAGGGATGGCTGAGGGGGGCATATGGTAGAGTTCTGCAAAATCATGGAAGGAGTTAAATGGTTAAAAATGAATCGGTTATTTACTCTTTCAGAAAATACAAGTCCTAGGGGGCACTCAATGAAATTAGCAAGTAGTTAATTTAAAACAAGTCTGAGAAAATTCTCTCACTCAATTCATAATTACTCTGGAATTCACTGCCAGAGGATGTGGTTACAGCTGTTAATGTAACTGGGTTTAAAAAAGGTTTGGATAAATTCCTAGAGCAGAAGTCCATAAACTGCTATCAATCAATAAGGCTAAGTAGCTTAGGATCTATTAATTTAATGTTTGAGTACTTGCCAAGTACTTGTGACTTGGTTGGCCACTATTGGAGTCAGGATACTTGGTCTGACCCAGTATGGCATATCTTGTGTTCTTATGACATTGTCTCACTATCAGATATAGGATCTTTCAACTGTAAAGTTTTACAGTCTCATTACCTCTATCAGCCCAATTTCCTTCACTGACCTGTAATGGCATATTTAAGTACTCTTAAGACCTAGATAATTCTGTTCTATTTAATCTTAGTGTAAACTGTGTTGTTTCTTCACTGACCTGATGAAGACAAGATAACCCTCGAAAGCTTGTCACAAGTGTATTAAGTTAGTCCAATAAAAAGATTCTGCCTATAACTTTAGGGTTTGTTGACCCTTTATTCTATACTCACCTTAAGGAAATAAGTGAAGATAAGTGACTTCTGAACAAATCCTGGTGACACCAAGTTATATAGTATATTCCATATTACAGAAAGTCTAGTAAGCAAGGGTCTTTGGGTGTCTGTACGCTAGTTAACAGCACTAAAGTGGACTGACAGAGAAGCATTTCATACAGTAGCATATAATTTGGTTTCATTATTATATTGGACAGGATCATTCATTTTCTAACACTTTTATTCTACGAGGAAATAGTTTACAATGTAACAAGATGTAAAATTTGTAGCCATTTCGCTTCAGAATAAAAAAACAAACAAACTATGTATTAAATTGATTCAAGTATTTACAATTTGTTGCCTTTAGCAAACTTTAAAAATTCCAGTAGCATATACAGTATAATCTATTCATCCAAATCATATTCAAGTACATTTATGGCTAAGCAGCCCCAACAGAAATGAAGTGTAGGAAAACTTAAGTAAACATTACAATTATCCTTATCACTCATCCAAATTAAGACAGGCACCAAACTTGTAACAAAAAATGGGGAGTGCAATAATCAAAGTCATTTCCACAGGTAAAATACGGATTTACTTGCAGAAGTGGACTGTTTGATTATTGCTCACCCTCTATGTGGGTATTTGGAGGTAGAATTAAGTCACTGGAAGCAACTACATACCTTGTTTTGCCTTTAAAAAAAAGTACTAAAACAAAAAAGCAGATGCATATTTGTGCAGGTACTTTTGAGGAGGCAATAACTGAAGCAAAACTATTCAGGCAGTTTTTGCTTTGATTATTGCTGGAAACCCTTCAGGTAAAAGCTACCTGAGAAGTTTGCCAGACAGTTTGATTATATACTCCCCTAAGCTATATAATCATTATTTCTTTTTACCTAAAATCCTTTACCACATTTTAATGTATATTGATTAAAAATAAATAAAGATTGGGGTGGACAAATTTTGCACTTAGAAGTAGAATAATCCAAGGGACTTGGAGTGCTCTCTATTTTCAGGTGCATTCCATCTCCGATCATAACCTTCAATTGCTTTTCATTTTAAAAATGTGATTTAAAAAACAAAACACAAAAAAAGACCACCTCAATTTAACATTTATTTTGTAAATATGATCATTATGATGTAAAATACCCATCAACTCCTCAGATAACAGAGGTGGAATGCATTTGACAATGCCCAGATCAGCCCAACTCCAAGTGAAATATTCACCAAAACACTGATAATGGCTTATTGCTTAATACCAAACTATAGGATTTAAACTTCTGATAAAAGTTTAACACTGTCTGGTAGATAAAGTCTTTTCAGTAGTCAACTGCCAGTTTTCATAAGTCTATAACATTGATAAGGTGTTTACAAGCTAGGTAGTAACAAAAGTTACATCCGGAAGCTTCTTGTTCTTTGAAAGGGTTGAAAAGGCTTTTTCAGTGTGAAAAACAGAAGTGGAGGTTTCAATTTACGTTTTTCTGGAAACACCGCCGCTTCACTTTCAGGTGTGGGAAATCGTTCTTTGTATGTTCCAGGGTAAGATTTCTGAAACTAGAAAAACACAACAAAAATTGGCAAGTTATCTTTCAAATCAATGCTTCAGAATCATTATCAGAGTAGAAAATGAAACCTTAATACTGGCTAATTGATAGCCTGCTTCAGTAGACAACTGATATTAAAAGATCACTGTACTTTGCTGCTAATACAAGGCTTAAACAAAAAAAATGAGAATAAATATTTACATCTTTTAAAATTTTTCATTTTCTAACAGCAATAGTGCCCTTGGCAGGAGGCTGAATCTAAATTACTATGGATTGCTCTGACGACTATCTTCAAAAACAATTACTTTCAGTAATCCCTTGTCAAAATTGTGTCACATTAATCAATCTTTACATTACATAGCCCACAGTGTCTATAAACAGGAGAAAAAATTAGTATAAAAATTAGTATTTCTGGAGTTTTGTTTTGTTTTTTTGCAGACAATGGGGGTAGATATTCCAAACATAGCTTGATTCACTAAAGCTTTTCTCCCATTCTGTTATGGGAAAAGACAGATGAATCAGGCCCTAAGTTAGCTGGATAAATTTATATAGCAAACAGACGGATTATTCAATTGCATGGCTATGCAGTTGAATATCCCTAGATAAATTGGGGATAGCAGGTCTAAACAAAAGGATAAGATTTATCTGGCTAAGTCTGAATATTGCTATTTAGCCGGATAACCTATCCAGCTAAGTAGTGCTACCCTGTTACCTCTACTGCCCACCCACAAGTTATCTGGCTAAAAAGTTACACAGATAAGTCATTTATCCAGCTAAGTGGCTGCTGAATTTCTGGCTATTTAGCCAGATAAGTCCTATTGATCTGGCTAAGTAGCTTTTGAATATCATCTTCAATATGATTAAGAACATAAGAAAATGCCATACTGGGTCAGACCAAGGGTCCATCAAGCCCAGCATCCTGTTTCCAACAGTTTCCATCAGTGTTTCAAAAAGTGTATGTGCAATAAGCCATTGTACAATATTCAATCATTTAGGTTGCATATGAAGATAGTCAGTTCATAGGAATACCTTTAAACACTCAACTACACATGAAAATGGAATATTTAAATTAAAAAAAAAATTTCTAACTCAAATAGTAAACATTTGGCTTGATAACAGTAGCCAGTAGCGGAGTGTATAAAAGATTTTATATCACAAACTGAGCATATATTTTAAAATTTATAAACTGCTATTCACAGGTAAGTCAATGCAGTGAAAAAGCACAGAAAAATCAAAGAATGTATAAAGCGAGTATTGCCACAGTATAATAAATTATAAACAAAAATTAATAAAAAAAAACAGTCAGAGAAGCTTGCACAGGTAAACCAAAGGCCTTGCCATTTGAAAACAAAATTCAGCTTCTTCACAAGTAAATCAGAGAAAAAGCACAGAAAAGTTACAAAAACAATGTATAAAGCAAATGTCGTTACAGAATAACAAATTATAAACAAATTAATAAAACAAAGCCAGAAAAGACTTTTACAGGTAACCCAAAGGTCTTATTGTTTGAAAAAAAATTGGCTTCTTTCACAAAAAAAAAAAAAAAATTTTCACATCAACAAGTCATTTTTGCCTTCAGTTTTGACCTGAAGGGAAGATAACCCTCGAAAGCTAGTCAAGATATATTTCACTTAATTAGTTATATCAGTGTTTCCCAACCTTTTCAAGTCCAAGGCACATCTCCTTCAATAAAAATATCGGGGCAGATTTTCAAAGGCTATGCATGTAACCCGAGAAAATCTGCCCCTGTGGGCGCCGAACCTATTTTGCATAATCTCGGCGGCGCGCGCAAGCCCCGGGACGCACGTATGTCTCGGGGCCTCCTCCGTTGCAGTTGGCCGGTGCGCACAAGATATGCCTGCCTTGGGCAGGTGTAAGAAATAAAATAAGGTGGGGGGGGGAGAACCGAAAAAAAGTTCCCTCCTAGGCTGTTCCGATTTCGGAGCGGCCTCGGAGGGAACGGGGAAAGTCATTGGGGCTCCCCTAGGGCTCGGTGCATAAGTGTGCACCCCCTTGCACGCGCCAACCCTGGATTTTATAACATGCGCGCGGATGTTATAAAATCGGGGATAGATTTGTGTGCGCCAGGTTGCGCGCACAAATCTACACCCGCGCTTAAGTTTTAAAATCTGGCCCATTATGCGACACACCAAAGTTTTAGGGACAGGCAATGCAGACATGAAGGAGACTCGTATGGTGACATGAAGAGCCAGGAAGCGCTGAAAGCCGCTATCAATCTCTTCCAAATTTTAAAACAAAGGGAAAGGGGGGAACAGACACTCACATGAACCTATTACAAGGCACCACGTCCCACTATATATACAAGTGCAAGAGAAAGGAGACGTCAGTGTGGGGTAACCTGCACGGAGCGGCAATTACCACCATAGACAGATTGCTGGGTGAACTAGATGGACCACCTGGTCTTTATCTGCCGTCATTACTATGTTACCTTACTGCTGACAGCAGGCAGAGTTACACCTTGGTGGCTGTATGCAGCTACCAGAGCTCTTCCACTGCTGCTCCTCCCATCAGTACACTTCCGGTGCTCTCCTCATCCCCTGCAGATAAGACTTAAATTCAATGGCTCAGGAGGAGGAGGAGGAGGAGCTTCGTGCAAACGTGTGTGCTGCACAGCTATCCGTTCCCGGCATACTACTCCAAGCTCATACTGTAACTTGGGAGAAGATCATTTATTCAAAAGTATGAGAAGATAAGTATTTATGGACTGTTATGTTTGGAAGAAATTAGTAACGAACTATAAAAATGTTTTGAATAAATGATCTTGATTTTTGATGGGTTTTCCCCCCCCCCCCCCAGTGATGGCAGCCGTGCTGCTGCTTGCACCATACAAACGGGTCGATACTGTAAGGCCGCGGTAGAAACAGTGCGGCAGTGTCAGGCGCACCCTTCCTCCCCGCATGCACAGTTCTCTTGACCTAGCGCCTGATACTCTCTTCTAATTGCATGCAAATGCATGCCGCGGCTGTGAAGCGTTAGGGAAGGGTTATGCCCGCGCAACCCATTTTACTGTATAGGCGCTTAATACAGCGCCTATACAGTAACCTGGGTGCGCTGGTACCTGTCATTTCAAATGTCATTTGAAATGACAGGAACCAGGAAGTGTAAAAAACAAAATTTTTAAATACCTGTCGGAGGGCCGCGTGGGTCCAGGCGGTCGGCGGGCGGGATCCGGGGGGCGGGTGGTCACGTGTTAAATCTAGGCTGCAGGCGGGTGGGCGCCTGTTCCAGGCGGCGGCGGCGGGGGGACGCGCGTTAGTTTCAGACGGCCGGCGAGCGGCGGCGGGAGCCGGGTGGTCGCGTGTTAAATCTAGGCCGGGTCGCACAGGCTCGCATTCATCCACTGCCGGTGGGGGCTGCCTCCGGAAGCCCCCACCGGCAGTGAATGAATGTGCGCCTGTGCGACCCCTGCGATTCGGTGCTCAAGGCAGTCACATGCCGTGACGTCGGGAGTCATGACGTCACGCCTTGAGCGCGGAATCGCAGGGGTCGCACAGGCGCGCATTCATTCATCCAGGCGGAGGAACCGGCGGCGAAAGCAGCCGGCTCCTCCGCCTGGATGAATGAATTCATTCACTGCCGGTGGATGAATGCGCGCCTGTGCAACCAGGCGCACATTCATTCATCCAGGCGGAGGAACCGGCGGCGAAAGCAGCCGGCTTCTCCGCCTGGATGAATGCGCGCCTGTGCGACCAGTCGCGCATTCATTCATCCAGGCGGAGGAGCCGGCAGCTTTCGCCGCCGGTTCCTCTGCCTGGATGAATGAATGTGCGCCTGTGCGACCCCTGCGATTCGGCGCTCAAGGCGTGACGTCACGACGCCCGACGTCACGGCATGTGACTGCCTTGAGCGCCGAATCGCAGGGGTCGCACAGGCGCGCATTCATTCACTGCCGGTGGGGGCTTCCGGAGGCAGCCCCCATCGGCAGTTGATGAATGCGCGCCTGTGCGACCCGGCCTAGATTTAACATGCGACCACCCGGCTCCCGCCGCCGCCCGCCGGCTGTCTGAAACTAACGTGCGTCCACCCGCCCCCGCCGCCGCCGCCTGGAACAGGCGCCCACCCGCCCGCGGCCTAGATTTAACACGCGACCACCCGGCTCCCGCCGCTGCCCGCCGCTGCCCGCCGGCCGTCTGAAACTAACGTGCGTCCACCCGCCGCCGCCTGGAACAGGCGCCTACCCGCCCGCGGCCTAGATTTAACACGCGACCACCCGGCTCCCGCCGCTGCCCGCCGGCCGTCTGAAACTAACGCGCGTCCACCCGCCCGCAGCCTAGATTTAACACGCGACCACCCCAGCTCCCGCCGCCGCCCGCCTGGACCCACGCGGCCCTCCGACAGGTATTTAAAAATTTTTATTTTTTTTTCTGACAGGTTTTATGTGTCCCACAGCATTACATTTTCTCGATCATCTCTGTATCGCTTTTTTTTTTTTGTGTTTTATTGTTTTTGAGTATCTTAAGCGGTGTCGATGGATTTGTTACTAGACTCACAGTCCTAACTCCTACTAGGGGGAGGCGGTAAACTAACACGTTAAGCCTGCGGCAAAACAGCGGGTTACTAAGGAGATAATATCAGCGCCCGTTACAGTATTGGAGGGGAATAGCTAATTCCTTCATTATACAGCTAATTCGTTCATTTACATGCTGCGTGCGGAAAGGGTTATGTGTCTATTTTACGAAGCGCTAAGGACGCGTGAAACTGGAGACTGTATCGCTGGATCGCCTTACTCGTCTGTATTGTGCGCTCCCAGCACGTTACAGACGGGAAATCTTCAACCGCACGTTACTGTATCGACTCGAAAGTTTGTGACAATTAAGGTGCGCTGTCTTTTTTTTCTCCTCCTATCATTTTGATGCTTGAATGTAGAGGGTTGTTTGTTGGACTCCGTGAGGGTTGTTAAAACACTGAAAAAGTTTAAAAATTCTGGCCTGACCAAGATAAATTGGTCAGGCCTGTGAGTAAGTTCATAAAAGTGAGTAAGTTCATAAAAATTTATGATATAATAAATTTGCCTGCTTAGACAGTGGGGATGTATATATTAGGGATGTGCGAAGCCCAAACCTATTGGTTCAGGTTTCGTATTTCCCGCAGTTCAGGCCTTAAAAATTCAGGGAGACCCGAATTTCGTTTTAGTGTGCACTAAACCCAAAAAAGGGATCCCCGAACCAGGACGAATGCACATCCCTAGTATATATAGTCGTACACATACTAGTCAACCATTTATACCAACTAGTAACTCGAGGTGAGGTTATGGTAGTGCTCTAGGGTTTGGGGGATAGTTTCACATGCACAGTCAAATGCACAAACAGCACAGTACACATCAGTGAAGATTTGATGTGATTTGGCATGAGGAAAGGTACACAAAAATGAAATTTATACAATGTACTCTTGCCCAAGCTTGATAGCAGCTAGGTAAAGAGTACATCAAACTAGCTTGTGAGTACAATGCACACATTTCATTTTTGTGTAACTTTCCTCACTCCAAATCACATCAAATCTTCACTGATGTGTACTGTGCTGTTTGTGCATCTGACTGTGCATGTAAAACTGTCCAAACCCTAGACCACCACCAAAACTTCACCCTCCTACAGTAGTATAAATAGTTGACTTATATGACAGCTTTATAAAGAGTGTCTCTCTCTTTCTCCCCTGGAGCAGTCCAAAACATGGAAATGCCTGTTACGTCCGGTCGCAGATAGCTTCGACCACTCTGCCTTACCTCTTTCTCTACCCTTTTCTTCCTCCTTGGGCAAGATGGCTGCTTCCGATGCTGAAACCCTCGGCGTCTCCAACTCAGCACGGGCGTCCCAGTCCGCCATGCTCCTTCCTGTGGCCTCCTAGAGCGCGCGCGCGCACGTTGCCTACGCTTATGTACACGTCATGGCGGTAACCTCGGAGGCATCCCTACCGTATGACGTCAATACCTCCGGATATTTAAGCCTCCGCTACACTACCTACTTTGAGTTAGCAAGGACTTCGATTTGGCTACTCTGACCACTCTAAGCTGCTCGCTTAGATGCCACGCTACACTCCGGGGAATCTCGCTCCTGACGAAGCTCTTGGCACCCGTTCCTCAGGGGCCTTTCACTTTCAACAACACTTCAGGGTTTCTACTAATTAGACAACCACTCCTCGAGGGTCTCTCTCTTTATTTCAGGATCTCCTGTGCTATCGGGTACTTGCTGCTCAAGGGCCTATCAGTCCAGTGTGTCCTGCACCACGGACCTTCGGTCCCACCATCTCCTTTGCCATGAAGACACCTGCACTATGCTCCATTGAGTACCTCTATGATCCAGTTCTCCAACTCCACCCACCAGGCTCGGCTTATCCCGCACCGCAGGTTCCTATCTACCTTGAACATCTGGGTGAGACTTCTACATCTGAGTCTGTCTGAACGTATTGGCACCTTGCCGGACTTCATTGCCTTTCCTTCCTGCCTCATACCATCTACAGCAGTACAATAAAGCTTTCCACCTACAAGTGTCTGCTCTTTGCATTTAGCCTATCGCTGTGGTTCCCCACGGGGCCCCATGGGAGGAGTCATCTCCACTGCGACTAAGGGTCCACACCATGCCACAAACACAACATGCCTGTCTGGGCACTTCGCAGCTAGTGATGCAAAAAATATTGCGGGTGTGATACATTTAACATGTGCTGCGGTAAAACACCTATGCGAAGTGCTAAAAAGGCACATTTTGTAGTATCTTGAAAATTACCCTAATCACACCCTCCCCCCCATGGGCATTGTTCATGCAAAGTGTATTCAAAATGATGATTCTAGGTCTAAGATGGTAACTTTCAAAGCAGCGCTTGGGCATATATGTGCGCATGTGCATCATCCCGCACCCAAGGACACGGCCATTTTATAACATAAGCATGTATATGCGAACTTGTTATCAAACAGCCTGACCGCTCACACATATGCACTCAATTTTAAGTGGCACGCACTTGTGCATGCAAATGCCACTTCTACCGCAAAAGTGAGGGGATTTTAAAAGTTTAGCAGCCTTCTTTCCCTCCTTAAAACCCCACTGATCAGTCTAGATTTTCTTTGTTTTTGACTTACATGTTATCCATAGCAGAAGTAAAGTTGCACGGGAGGGGACCCAGAGTGTGCCAGTACACACAAGTATTTATGTGCCAATTTCAAGTTAAAAATCCAGGAATGCCCATGTCCTGGCCAGGAGATCTGTGCACGCAGCAGCACATACACGAGTATCTGGGCAGCTTTTAAAATCCATTCTGCATGTGCTGGCTCAACATATACACAATTTCAGCACATAGGCCTTTTAAAATTCACATTTACGTTTGTACCTGAGGCTATGCAAGATAAAGTGATTTGCCCAAGGAAGTGGAATTTGAACCCTCGTTATTCTGGTTCGTAGCCCACTGCTCTAACCAATAGGCAATGGTGACTTTCCTAATCAGGTCTGAAGGCACACCAGTGTGTTATTGCACTTTGGTTGGGAAACACTGATTTATATTATATATACAGCTTCAAGGGTACTAGATCTGCCCTTTGTGGTAAACATAATAAAACACACAATTAAAAGCATACCTAATCAGTGGATCCAATTAAAAAAAAAAACCCCAAAAAAAACAAACCCTACAACTTGTTTGACATTTATTTCAGCATTATATTGAGCTTTAAAAAAATAAATTGTTTAAGACCTAGTTGACCAAGCAGTGTTTGGAGAAATTGCTCTTCTACCCTCCTTTTGGTCTGGCAGTATGAATTTGAATGCATCTTTCAAGGGAGCAAATGTTTTATTAAAAAGAACAATAAGACCAGTTTTAAGGAGAGAGATACATTTTAAGAGTATGCAAGGAAAGTAGATGTAATTTGCAAGAAATGATATTGTTAGGATACATTGACTAAGTAAATAAAATAAAAGTTATTCATACCTGCTTTAGTTTCTTCTTTTTATCTTTCACAGATAATTTTTTATTCACTATTATTTCCTCCAGTAACGTTTCAAGTGGTTTTTGATCATGATTTGCTTTTTGGAATTCAAATTCATCTGCAGCTATCTGAGGGCAGAATGAGTGTGTAGGCAAGCCTGCAGCCATGTCAGAATCCGGATATTTAATCTGAAAGAATCAAAAAGAAAAACAGATCTTTCTAAAAATATTTCTAAAAGCATGACCCTATTAATACCTATTAATAATGTCAATGTAAAGCCTGTTGCTAAGTTATTGTTAAATGTAAACCGCGGTGATGTATCTCTTTACGTACTGCGGTATATAAAAACCCTTAAATAAATAAATAAATAAATGACCCCAAATTGTAGGACTAGTATCATTGGTGGTTCCTGAAACGCTGGAAAGCGAATGTTGCCAACAGAAATATGTAACACAGAATTAACCTAGAATTTCATGCATTTATTAGATACTGTAGTTTTTCACATTTACCATTTATCAAAATTGCTTTACTAGGTGAAGGCTATTTTACCTTCTTTAGGGGCATATTTGTCAAAATGCAATAACATTATTAGTCAATAGTCCCATTAATGGAGCCTGCTGACTAAATGTGTATTAATATGCTCCAAAATTTCTTATTTTTTAATTCTAAAAATTCAGTTTTATTTGGATTGGGTAGAGAGAAAGAGCACCACTGTGGTCATTCAATCAGGGAAATTCAGATGTAATAATCAGGTAAATAAGAATTTACAATTGTTTTCTGACCAGGAGGTTCTCCTGCTTATACTAACATAGTAAACAACAGTAGAAAAAGACATAATGATTCAGTCTATCCAGCAAGTTAGAAAAAAAAGTACTAAACTGCTGCTCAGTGCAGGTTCCCCCCCTCCTCCCCCCCCCCCTTTTGAGGGCTTCTAAGTCAATCAATCGGAGCCTATCAACTAGGACTATGGCAGCTAAAGCCTCCACTTAGTGAGGAGGAAGAGTGGAAAACCCATTCTTGCAGTGTGTGGATAGGAATACCTGGGCAGACCGGATTAACTAAATGATCTTTTCTTGAGGTCATATACTGTGTTAAGATTTTACTGAAAGCTGTTCAGAGTTAAGAGGAAACTCTTTCCTTCAGAGAACTGTTTCTGCAATGACTCTACTAGATAGACTATATATTTTAGTTGCTAGTCATAGAAGCTTGACTGTTTGTAGGATATCATTTATCATCAAAGTTAGGGAGCCAATGAGAAAAGCAAGACTACCATCCTGGGTAGATAAACATAAAAGATCTCATATGTAATCTAATACACTGACCTCCTCCCATGTCTTCCCCACAAGCTTTACAACAATGTAAAACAGCAAACAAAGCCATGCTATTATCCAGACCTCCACACTCCTATGTCCCCAGTTCTCTGCCACCAACAGCCTACCAGCACCAACCCAACTGGCTTCTGAGGAGTTATAGCTCGTACCTGCGCTCTACAGAAGCTTCCAGCAACTCCTGCACCTCTCTCTCGTGAGGATATTTCTTTGGTGGATGGGAAGTTAGGAGGTTAGGGGTACTTAATGTTCCTCAAAGAGCTGACCACAGAATTTAGGAAGTGTTTCGAGAGACACCCATCAATTCCTTTGTACTAACTTCCAAGTGTCTTTTAAACTCAAAAAAAGAGACCATAAAGTGGAGGAAGTTGTTTTTTGTGACAACTACTTTCCAAAAATAGCACTTGTAATGCAAGAAGTCACCCTTTCCAAAGATATGGCTTTATAATGCAATCATATTGACTGTACTCATGTTCAGTACTCGAGGAGTGAGATCTCATGGATGAGAGCTAATGAGAGCAGGAAGAGTGCCAGTAAGTTTGACAGAGCATGTCCTAGCCACTGATCATGTATTTGTTTGTTTGTTTGTTGGTCTGCCAGGTGAACAGCAACACAGTACTGACTGACCCCATGCCTGTGTCTAATCTTTGGCATCTGCTTTCAGTTTAGAAGGGAAATGTGCCACAAGTGGAACACAGGAGAGAAAATTATGGGATAACACTGTCCCTGTTCTGCTACCATAAAGCTGGGCCAGGGCTGTAAGGAGGGGGTCTGTGTGACTGAAGAAGTTTGATAAGGGAAGGGAGCAGGATGAAAGAGCAGAACGATGTGGGATCTATAGAGGGCACCCTTCCACCACCAAAAAAAGGAAACTGTGGGGGAATGGTGGGGTGAGATTAGAGACAGAAGAGTAAGAAAAAAAGATGAGAGGTAAAGAGGGTATGCTATCAAGGAGAAAGACATATCTTTTAGCTCACTTCTGTCTAAGGAAAAAAAATTGAGAAAAGCTGAAAAACATTCGAAGTATGCCTTTTCCTTTATAAATCTTTTAAATACAAATAAAACAGAGATGAGATCCCAGAAATAAAAAGTCAGAAGACAAAAGAAAATATGAAAGCAGATATGAGTGAGAACACTATAAAGGAAAACAAATAAAGGTACAGAAAAATATATTTTTAAATTTCCTTATAAGAATACATTACTGACCAGACAGGAAGCAAGTAATGGGGGGAGAGACATAGACTCAAGACCAGGAATGCACACTCATTGTGTCCCTACGTTGCTGGTCTCTTGTTAATGCTGTCAAGTGACTTTTTTCCTGACTGCTAGACATCTAGAATAATTGTGTTCCCTATACACTGACAAAGATTTACTAGCTAAAGGTTATTTAGTAAGACTGGAAAAAACTGGTAGAGCACAAGAAAAAGCAGTTAACTACAAGTGCCAATAAGTAATCAAGGGCAAAAATCCCCTAGGAAAAAACCACTAAGATCCTGTATCCTTACAACACTTCCTAAATGCAAAGCTCTGATCTATGTGGAGCTAGGCTGTAAAGAACAGGAGAGGAAGCCTGGGAGAATCAGGGAACTAAAAGACATGATCCTTAACCACATGGGTTCTGTGGCTGCTGTTTCCATCTAGACAGAGTGTACTAGGTTTTCCTCAAGTTAGTAGATGACAGTAAAGTTCATGCAATGCTGGTATTTTCTGAGCTTCAGAAAGTGTTGCTAGTTGTGAAAACCTAACAGACATGATTACAGAAAATCTCCCCAAGGAAGAGAGAAAATGTCTATGCTGCTGTATTCAACATACATGAGGTATGTGTTTTGAAATATAAACTGCCCTGAGTCCTTTGTTGGAGTTTAGAGACATAAATCAGAAGTGTAATAATTAGATAGTCTTCTGCTTTCATGTTGAAGATTAATCACAAAATCTCTCCATCATGCTCCCAGTTCAAAAGATCTAGTTATAGATATCCTGCAGACAAAGTCACTCTATGATATTTTGTCATCAATTATGTCATAATTATGACATAATATGTCATCTATCTCTCACCAAAGATACTTCTTGACCGCCTGACCGATCCCCGACCTCTCCCCTCCTTCCCTACCCCCCACCCCTGTAGGTATACTCCTCCTCCTCCCCTCCCTCCATTACTTTCCCCCCAAATACCGTCACTGCCTTATTTAACTCATTTGTTAAAATTAACATGTACATTTGTATATTATTCCTGTATATAATTCTTGTTTTTGTCCCCTGTTAACCCTCTCCCTGTTAATGTTAATATTGTAAAGCAGGTTGCTAAGTTATGTTATATTGTGAACCGAGGTGATGTTTTGTTTTAAAACGTGCCTCGGTATATAAGAAACCTCAAATAAATAAATAATAAATAAATAAATAAATACAAAGGTCAAGCAGAATAATGCACAATCCCATGCCATAAAGACCTTCTAAACATGTGGAAGGAAACCAGTATTCTGCCTTTTAGTTATTATAGTAAAGCTTTGCTCCCATCTATATATGAACAATCATTTGGGGGCTTGAATTCGGAAGGATTTGGGGGTAGTTAGCAATTTAACTCAGTGAAGTTCTTATAACATCAATTTTCTGTAAATGACTAGGACCCCTAGGGGCAAAGCTTGTATAAGCAAGAGCCAAAGCCTAGTCTGGATTCATCTACAATTCAAGGCTACAGAATTTAAGAGAGGAAAACCAGGTCACCTGAATGCTCACTTGTGAAAAACATTTGGTTCCAAGTGATCACTACAACTTCAGAATCCTCTGGGCTCATCTCGTATGGAGATATGCCACTGGGGTGACAAACTATTTGCAACAGTCATGAAATAGCTTAAGGATGAAATTCCCTCAAGGCATCAATGATCAGTGCTCTTCTATTTTAGATATAGTCTGCAGCTCACAACTTTAGTAAATTGACTGTGAGTGAGTTTTACTAGGGTTAACATGATAGATGGAAATGGAATGGAAATCCAAACTCATAGCTTGGTTCTTGTCAGATGCCCTTTACTAGTCTTATCATTAAATAAGGAAACATTTAGTCCTAGCTGCAAAGCAGCACATAATACTGGAAGTATTGCTTCCCTACCACAAAAATGAGTTACATTCTATAACTAGGCTTCACATCAACTTACAGCCAGTTTCCTTGACTGAAGAACATGAAGGAAGGTTGTAAGTGCTCTATCTAATACATGGAGTAGCAGCAGTGGGAGAAGGCCCCATGAAGCAATGGTAAAAGACTGAGGAGCAGTAGCAATAGTATGAGAAGGACATGGAGGACCTGAGGATTCCCTCATGAAATGGAAGGAAAAAGAGAAGAAACTAATGGGCAGAAAGGTTTGGTGAGAAAGGTACCTGCTAAAGATGGGTAAAATTGTTAGCATTGTGAATGCTTTCTGAAAGCAGATCCCAGAATTCAAAAAAACAGTACACGTCACCCAGGTGCATCTTAGAATGTGTCAATATACTTCTCCTTTAAAAGTTAGAATACTAATTGTAGCTGGTTGCATTTAACAGAAATATGCTAGAATAAAGCTATTGCCTAACTTGACAAAGAATACAAACCACCTGTCAAAAGTACAAGGAACTTTGAGGTTTACCTGGATTCTGCGCAGATGTGCCACATATTCCTCTACTGTATTTTGCAAGCAATAAGGAACATTCAAAATTTCAAGGTAATTATCCATCATAAATGTTACCAGCCTACTGGCCAGCAGTTCATCTAAATCTACTTCATCTTTAGAACACAATATACAACGTGAAAAAGTCTGAACCATCTATAAAGGGGGAAAAAAAAAAGACCAAAAACAGAAGATGCATTTCTGTACAGCTTATAAACAAACTATTTACAGCTATGTATGTGGTTACATTATAAATTCTGCATACAATATTTTACTGATTTGGCAAAACTGGTAACATTACACAGGCGCTTATAAAGGATAAATGCAAAGTACATGTTTTAAAAAGTATTTATCCATTTAGAACAAAATGAAACCACCCCTTCCACCACCAAAAAAAACAAAACAAAAGAAAAAAAAAACCAAGCAAAATCTGTTTATTGAACTTTGCTTAAGTTCTAAGAAAATACAATTAGAATCCTTTTTAAACGGATGTTAATTTTTGAACATTAAAAACACACTTGCATTTTTTAGTCACTTCTTAAAAAAGTCGATATCAAACTCCAAAAATAGATGGTTCAATGGCTTATAATGTAAAGGTTACAGTAAGAAACTGAATGCATCTAGTAAATAATATTCTAAAAGTAGCTCAGTGAAAGCCCATTATATGGTTCGCAGGAATGTTTGCAGAACTTTCCAACAGGGCTGTTAGGCAATTATGAAACCACAATACACAATGTCTCAGTAATATCTTTATTGATCCATTCCACTGCTGGTATCTTCTATCTTTCTTCTGGTTATTAAATTTATTTTTATTTTATCAGTAAGGATATTTGCTGAGAGACATTGTGTATTGTGGTACAATTGTTGGTCCTCAGATTACACAGTTTTTGGGCTTTGGTGATTAGGCAATTATGAAAGACAGAACCACACCTAGAACTTATTCAGTTTAATTAGTTTGATAGAAGATCTAAATTATGCTAATGAAAATTTAAACATATGTAATAGGGATGTGAATCGGGCTTCGGACGATTGAAAATATCATCGATATTTTCAAAATCGTCAGAAATCGGGGGCTCCCCCAAAACGATAGGAAAACCCCACAATATTGTTCGTGGGGGTTCTCTTATCATTTTGGGGGAGGGCGGGAAAAACGGCACACAAAAATAACCCCTAAACCCACCCCGAACCTTTAAAACTAATCCCTTAGCTTCCCCCACCTTCCCAACCCCCCAAAAACTTTTTACATGTACCTGGTGGTCCAGTGAGGGTCCCAAGAGCGATCTCCCGCTCCCGGGCCGTCGGCTGCCACTAATCAAAATGGCGCTGATGGCCCTTTGCCCTTACCATGTGACAGGGTATCCGTGCCATTGGCCGGCCCCTGTCACATGGTAGGAGCACTGGATGGCCTCCGTTCCCTCCGAGGCCGCTCCGAAATCGGAGCGGCCTCGGAGGCAACTTTCCTTCCACATCCCCCGACCTTCCCCTCCCTTCCCTTATCTAACCCACCCCCCGGCCCTACCTAAATCCCCCCCCTACCTTTGTTGGGCAAGTTACGCCTTGCGCCCACCGCCTCACATCCCCTGGCACAGGCCGCAGTGTCGGGGGACTCGGGACCACCCTCCCGGACTGCCCCCGAACCGCCCCCTGACACACCTCCTCCCGCCCCTTTTACGAAGCCCCGGGATTTTGCGCGTGCCGGCAGCCTATGCAAAATAGGCGCGCCGGCGCACAGGGCTTTTAAAATCTAGCCCTGAGGCTATAAGTTTGTACCTGAGGTAGTGGGATGTGAAGTAATTTGCCTAAAGTCACAAAGAATGGCAATGGAATTTGAACCGTGGCTTCCCTGATTCTCAGTCTGCTACTTTAACCACTAGACTACTCCTCCACTCCAGTTAGTGTAGATCCCTCAAAGATCTTTTAAATCCAAAGATGATTCTGATGTAATTCCTGGACAGAATGATTCCCCTTAGAAAAAGGATCTTTTTCTGAACTTGCACATATGGTCAACCATACAACAGCTACAAAGACCTGGATGTGTTGTTTTTTTTTTTAAAGATCTGCAACTACTGGTGGAAAGGGCATTAATCTCACTTCATAGGAGCCTTGATGACTGGCACTGCGGCAGATGATTTTCAAATTTGTGTTAATTCAACCTATTTTTTTGGTCTGTTGCTAAATACTCAAAATATGTACACATTTTTCTGTGTAATTAATAGCATGACAAACTGCTGTTGCTGAGGGCATTTTTAGAATACATAAAACCATATTCTGTAAGAACAACTTTCTACAGTAAAATATAAAAAGGATGTTTGCACTTTTTCAGTTGAAAACAAGAGTGATATTTCACGGTTAAGTTCTAACTTACGTCTTAATAGATTATGAAATTTGTACTTGGTACATTATTTGTATATAGTTTAAATATTGTTTAAAAAAAATTTTTCTATTAAATTGACTTTTTGTGTAATCAGAGGTATGAATGCTTATGCAAACGTATGCGAATTTGATAGATAATTGCCACAGATTCTTGAAAAATCTGCTGCAAGATACTGGGGGATCTCTTTCAGAGCAAGGCAATAATGGAAGCCCCATTTGCTGTTTTACTGTGGAAGTTGTCTTTGGTTACTGTTCACCTTCTCTGTGGTAAAAGTAACCATGTCAGCAATGAAGGTATTTTTTTTTTATGTGCGTGACTTTAGGGGAGGCATTTCCAGGCGTGGGGTCAGGTCAAGGAAGGCATTTGCGCAGGTAATTTTGCATAATCAAAACCAAGGCTTGTAGTTTTGCCTTTAAAAAAACTGGTGCAAGTTAGTGCGAGTACTTTCTGTGGTATAATTAAAATAAAACTACTTGCATAGCTCTGCTTTATTTTACCAAACCTGCAGGTAGTTTGATTATTTATTAAATGAGGGAGCAGAAAAATTCTATTTAATCATACTTAAACTAATTGGTAAAACCATTAGTTCATAATTTTACAATATGGTAGATGGATGCAATAATCCACTAGATGGCAGTTTCCATTTACAGGAGATACTTAATATACTATCCCTAAACAAATACCCTTTATTTAAAAAAAGAAATACATTTGTATTCATGTTCTGCCAACTTGAAATTAAAATGGAAAAATTACTTACCTGATAATTCTGTTTTCCTTAGTGTAGACAGATGGACTCAGGAACAATTGGGTATAGTGACTCCTGATAGCAGATGGGAGACAGAGTCAGATTTCAAAGCTGACTTCAGCCTACATCTACCCATGCAGGATGCTCAGCTCTTCAGTATTCTCCTCGAAAAGCAATTGTAGATATATGTGTGCTTTAATAACTTGGTTAACTTGATTAACTAGGACTGGGTCAACTGATTTCCAAATTGAAGACCGCCAGTGCACTCAACTGGATAACACCGACACCCGGCAACTATGGGTGTCTTGAACAAGGGTTAATACCTGGCTTTCTCGGGGTTTGTCACCCAAGGTTCCCGGATTCCAGGGCAGCTGTGGGTGGGGTGCTGAGTCCATCTGTCTACACTAAGGAAAATGAAATTATCAGGTAAGTAATTTTTCCATTTTCTAGCGTGTAGCCAGATGGACTCAGGACCAATGGGGTTTATAACCCCATTGGTCCTGAGTCCAGGGCAGGAGGCAGCTTGTGGCCCACTTAGTACTGCCCTTGTAAAGGTTGTGTCCTCCCAGGCCTGGACATCCAGGCAGCAGAACCTGGAGAAGGTGTATATGGAGGACCACATCACCGCCCGACAGATCTTGGCAGGCAACAGCATCTTGGTTTCCGCCCAGGACACTGCCTGGGCCCTTGTAGAATGGTCCTTGACTTGCAGAGGTGGGGGCTTCCCTGCCTCTACATAGGTCACCTTGATTACTTCTTCGATCCAGCGGGCTATGGTTGCCCGCGAGGCTGCTTCCTCCTGTTTCTTCCCACTGTGAAGGACGAATAGGTGGTCTGTCTTTTGCACAGATTCCAATCTTTCCAGATATCTGACTAGGAGTCTGCCGACATTTAGATGGTGAAGAAGGCATGAGTCTTCCGAGTCCTTCTGTTCTGGAGATGGCAGCGCGATGGTTTGGTTTAAATGAAATTGAGAAACCACTTTCGGTAGGAAGGAGGGGACAGTGTGTAGCTGTATGGTTCCCAGTGTGAACCTGAGGAACGGTTCTCGACAGGACAGCGCTTGAAGCTTGGAAATGCGACAGGCTGAACATATTGTACTAGGAATGCAGTCTTCAAGGTCAGGAATCGTAGTGACAGGCCGCGTGTTGGTCTGAAGGAAGTTCCCGCTAGAAGTCTAGTACTAGGATTGAGATTCCATAGGGGCATCGGCCACTTTAATGGTGGTCGGATTTGTTTGACCCCTCTCAGGAAGCGGGAAACATCTGGATGGGTTGATAGACTGATGCCATCCACTTTGGCTCTGAAGCAGGCCAGTGCGGTCACCTAAACCTTGAGTGAATTGAGGGACAACCCCTTCTTCAAGCCGTCCTGCAGAAATTCCAGGATCATGGGAATCTTGACTGTCCTTGGAAGGATCTCATGGTCCTCATACCAGGCTTCAAATACTCTCCATATTTGTATGTAAGCTAGTGATGTGGAGAACTTGTGAGCTCAAAGCAAGGTGTCAATCACTGCCTTAAAGTATCCGCTTTTCTTCAGGTGAGTCCTCTCAAGGGCCAGACTGTAAGAGAGAATTGAGTCGGGTCTTCCTGGAGGATCGATCCTTGCCGGAGAAGGTCCCTGTGTGGAGGAATGCACAAAGGGTTCCCTGTAAGAAGCCTTCACATGTCTGCATCTGCATACCATGGCCTTCTTGGCCAGTCTGGGGCCACTAGAAGTACTAGTCCCCTGTGATGTTCTCTTGCGGATGATCCTGCCCAGTAGTGGCCATGGGGGAAAAGCGTACACCAGGTCTTCCTGCAGCCAGGTCTGGACGAGGGCGTCGATTCCCCGGGATTGTGGTTCTCATCTGCAGCTGAAGAAATTGGGAACTTGGGCGTTGGACCAGGTTGCCAGTAGATCCATGGCTGGGGTTCCCCAGCGGTTTACTATCAACTGGAAGGCTGTGCTCGACAATGTGCATTCCCCTGGGTCTAGGCTCTCTCTGCTGAGGTAGTCCGCAGAGACGTCGTTTTTCCTGCGATGTGGGAGGCTGAGGTCCCTTGCAGGTTTGTTTTCGCCCATGCCATGAGGGGGTCTATCTCCAAGGACACCTATTGGCTTCTGATTCCTCCCTGGTGGTTGATGTAGGCAACTGTTGTGGCGTTGTTTGACATGACTGATATACTCGCCCCGGAGTCTGTGACTGAATTGTAGGCAGGCTAGTCTGATTGCTCGGGCTCCCAGTCGGTTTATGTTCCATCCCACCTCTTCCTTGTCCCATTGTCCTGGGCTGTCAGTTCCTGACAGTGGGCTCCCCACCCTCGCAGGCTCGCATCCGTGGTGAGCACGATCCAGTTCGGTGGGGATAGTTTTACTCCCTTGCTCAGATGGTCTTCCCGTAGCCACCATTGGAGCTGGGTCTGAACTTCTGCTGGTAGCTGGAGGGGAATGGAGTAGTTCTGGGATGTCGGGTTCCATCGTGACAGTAGGGAATGTTGTAGTGGGCGCATGTGGGCCCTTACCCATGGAACGACTTCCAGGGTTGATGTCATGAGACCAAGGACTTGGAGGTAGTCCCATACTTTGGAGCGAGCATAGTTCAACAGTTTTCACAGCTGACCCATCAGTTTCCTCCTCCTTGGAGGGGGAAGGACAATCTTGTCTTGCTTGGTGTTGAACTGGACTCCCAGGTACTCTAGCAATTGGGAGGGTTGCGGGCAGCTCTTGGCTGTATTGACAACCCATCCGAGATTCTGCAGATTTTTGACTCTGGTGGTTACCTGGTGACTTTCCTCTGGAGATTTTGCCCTGATCAGCCAATCGTCCAGGTAAGGATGCATGAGGATTCCTTCTTTCCTCAGTGTTGCCACCACTACCACCATGATTTTGGTGAAGGTCCGAGGGGCGGTAGCTAGTCCGAAGGGTAGCGCCAGGAACTGGTAATGATCGTCCAGTATCGCAAAGCGTAGGAAGCGCTGATGGCCGTGGGACCGGGATGTGGAGTAGTCTTGCCAGTGTGGTTTCCACTGCCATCCTCTTGGAGTGGGAGTGGCACAGCGATCTCACAAATTTGTCTGGGGGATGCTGTGGAAGTCCAGATAGTATCCCTCTCGAATGATGGTTAAGACCCACTTGTCTGACATTATCTCAACCCATCGTTGGTAGAAGGTAAGTCTGCCCCCTATGACTTCTTCCTGTGGATGGGTCTGTTGATTCTCATTGTGGGGTGCGGCCAGGGCCTGTACCTGAGCCTGCTCCCCTCTTGTTGTGTCTGTTCAGAAAGGACTGAGCCCTGCCTGCGGGGCAAGGTGCTTGGTAGGTGTGTGTTCTTGTACGGCCTAAAGCGCTGAGCATCTCTGCCCTTGATTCTTTGGGGGGAGGAGCACTGGTTTCTTTTGTTCCTGTCCTCCGGTAGACGAGGTACTGGAGTTTTGCCCCAATTGTTGGCTAGCTTCTCCAATTCGCTTCCGAACAAGAGTGATCCTTTAAAGGGCATCCTCGTGAGGTTTGTTTTGGATGTCGTGTTGGCTGACCAGTTTCGGAGCCATAGATGTCTTCTGGCTGCCACTGCCAAAGCGATGTTCCTGGCTGAGGTGCCCACTAGGTCTGAGGTCGCATCCATTAGGAAGGATACCGCAAGTTCCATCGTCTCAATGGGCATGGTTGAGTCTCTGGAGAGGAGCAAGCAAGAACGTGCCACCAGGGCGCAGCAGGAAATGATCTGAAGAATCATTGCTGCTACGTCAAAGGATTGTTTAAGGATGGATTCCAGTCTTCTGTCCTGGGCATCCTTTAGTGCCGCTCCTCTCGACGGTAATGGTTGTGCGCTTGGAGGTTGTGCAGACCATGGCGTTCACCTTTGGGAACTGCAGGAGTTCCTTAGCCGTGAGGTCCAAGGGATATAGGGCTTCTAGAGCCCGTCCTCCTTTGAAGCTGGCATCTGGGGCATTCCATTTCAGGTCAATCAGTTGCCGAACAGCTTGCAACATTGGAAATTAGCATGAGGCCTGATGGAGGGAGACCAAGATGGGGTTTATCTTTGGTTCCGCTGTGGTGTCAGTGCCTGGAATGTCCAGCATCTTCAGGGTCTGGGTCATGAGAGCTGGTAACTCGTCTTTAGAGAAGAATCGCAGCATGGTTCGGTATGGTTCCATCCCTGGGGGGGGGGGGGGGGGGATTTCTCCTTCCTCCAGGGAGTCAGCCTCATCCTCCGAGGGGTCTGTATCCCCAGTAGGGAGGCTCTTGCTTAGGAAGGGTACGTCTCGAAGGGCCCGAGAGGTGCTTGGAAGGTCTTGCGTTTCTGGTGGCAACTGGGACAGAGTTGTAGCCGGTACTGAATGTGCTTGGACAAAGGTCTGCACTCCTTTGAAGAATTCCACCCAGGAAAAGGCCCCTGGGTCCATGTTGATTCCAGGCAGCGCTATGGTGGAGGCCCCAGAGGTGCCTTCCCGTGTAGGTGCTGGGATGCAGATACAGAGGTCCGGGGTACTATCATTAGTGGATCCGGATCCCTCTACTGGCTGTGAGGGACCTTGCTTTGGTTCCCCCTGAGCGTCTTCGCATTGCTGGCATAGGGAGGAGGCCACTTCAGGTTGCACAGCTCTCAGGTGGTAGGCTGGGCAGAAGGCCTGTCCCTTGGCCTTCTTGGCATGCGGTGCCATGGTTTGTGCTCTTGGGGAGCTTCAAAACTCATCTGTGCGCGTAGGTGTGCGTGCCGGGAGGCTTAGTTGTGCGCTCTGGGTGCGCCGAAGATGTGTGCGCAGGCTACAACTTGTGCGCCTGGCTGAGATGTGAGCGCCACTGTGCGCACGGCAAGACTTGTGTGCTCGGGCTGTGTATGCGGGCCGCTATGCACCCGGCACAGTTATACACATCGCTGTGCGCACAAGTCGGTTGTGCGCACGGCTCAGTTGAGCGGACAATACAGCAGTCAAGGTGGGGAAATGGCACCAACGACCACACGGACAAGATGGCAACCCCCCCCTGGAGAGTCTCCATGTGTGTGGACCCTCGCACCGGATCAGGGTCTAGCCCAGACAGGGCTGCTCAACCAGATTTAATAGACGCCAGAAGGGACGATCTGTGTGGCTATTTGAGCCTCGGAGACCGGAGACTTAAGAGGTTTCTACCTTACCTGGTCTCGGCGTTTCCCGGTCTCGTGCCGGGCGGTCTCCAGCTGCGGGGGGAGAGGGAATTACCTTCACCACCATGTTCGATTCTACACCCGCTGCCTCTCAGCCACCCTGGGGGCTAAGTCCACGCCGGGAGCCGGCTACCAGACCGAGGCTTGCCTCTGAGGGATCTCGGAAATCACCTCAGGAATTCTCGACTGGGGGAGGGACCCTTAGGTATCACCACAGGAGAGCGGGGCTAGTCTTCTAGAGGTAATTTTTCTTTCTTCCTTGGTTTAAAATTGCTAACACTATTCTAGTGTGTGTAGTGTCCCTATCTGCTTAGGAGACTGAGAAATACTGAAGAGCTGAGCTTCCTGCACGGATATATGTAGGCTGACGTCAGCTTTGAAATCTGACTCTGTCTCCCATCTGCTATCAGGAGTACACTATACTCCATTGGTCCTGAGTTCATCTGGCTACACGCTAGGAAACCACTTTTTGTGAGTAAATTTTTCAACATTTTGTATTTATTACCTATGCTAGGCTATGCAAAATATGTTTAGCACCCAAGCAACATATAAAGAATAAGCTTGCATTAAGTACAAACCAGCATCCTATTCCCCACTGTGTCAGAAAGAGAAGGCATCTCTTTGTTAAGGCTAATTCTTGCCATCATCCTCATTAATAGCTGAAGTTTTCTCCGATTCTCTGGAGGCAGAAGAAGACAGCAAACTTGAAGAGCTTCAATGGCTACCTGCCTTTTCTGTAGAACACCTGATGAAATATTTGGGAAAGAAACAAAAACTAAAATATGAAACCATATAGTACAAAATGTCTCCTGGTGTAAACACAGGGAACATGCTTTTGACCAACATATCCAATTTCTATAGGCAATCTAGAAAACTTCCACTACTGCGTATAAGAGCGTGTCTGAAATTTGAACATTTGTATAAATCGGACTGCTTTTCACCCAAAAAGCGCATTCAGTTTTCATGCTTTCAAGTATACTGTGAAAGAAACTTGTGTGAGAAAGTATGTATAAACAAACATAAATAAAAAGGTACAGTAGCAGATTTTGTGTGGTACAAGAAAGGTGATCCAGGGATTTGCTTTCATATCAAATGGCAAACCTGCTCCATTTAAAACCATGTGACTGACAGGACCTATGCCCCAAGGGAGCAGAGGGAAAGAGTGATAGGATGAGTACTTCAAAGCACAGGGGAAAGTCAGGAAAGGAACAAGATGATAAACCTCACTAGTGAGGCTAAGAGGTCCCTGGGAGAAACAGATTGTTGTACCCCCACCCTACTTCCCTGGTTAAATAAAATGGGGCCATACAACACAGGTAACCTGCCTAAGGTGATCTCAGAAATTGGAGCAGATGCACAGGAGTTGGGTTTTAGGAAAAGAAGCCTTTTCACAAAGAGAAAAAGAAGCAAGAGAGCAATGACAGTGGAGAAAGAAGTGGCTGGTAAGAATGCTGGGAATTGTCCATGTGATGACATTTGTGACAGAGTCATCTGGTAGATTTCTTCTATAAGCTAAGAGGGCCCGAAATACTTCCTCAGAAAATCCAAGTCCACCGAGACTCACCCTCTCAATATCCAGGTTGTGAAGGACAGAGAATGGTTGTTAGGATAGAGTAAGGAATTTTGGTTCTGAGATTACACTTGAACATTTTAGCTGGATAGGTTCTTTGATGGATACTCTTAGTAGAAGAAAAGCCTGCATTTATCTTTGTCAATAAAGCACTAAGAGAAACATCAACCTTTTGTGTCTCATGAGATTTACCAAGATTGTGGTTGCTAGCAATTCAAATATAGGTGACTTGTCCCCAATGAAGAGAGAAAATATCTGCTGCTAGTCTGCCTGATCTACTCATTGAGAAGACTTGCACCTTGCAAAAATAAACAGCCTAGGTAAAAGCCCAATCAATGAAAAAAGTGCTTGCCATGTGCAGGAGTCTAGCAGGTGACAACTTAAACCATCTGTTAAAACAAGACAGGATGAAATCATAGGATGAAGAAGAAAAGGAGGCTCAGAAAGCACAAAGGAAGGCGATCTATAATAGCCGTCAGGATGAAATAAAGAATAGATGCCTGTAGTCTAAAATCAATCCTTTATTGAAGTGGAGACACAAGGGTAGCCCGACTCTGGCCGAGTTTCGCCGTTTCAAACGGCTGCCTCAGGGGCTTACAACAATCTTCTTGAATTCATTAGTTATATATGAACTAAGAATGTAGGGTGATCATATAGAGAGCTGTGTGATCTCTTATACTGCTCCGTCTTGAAGCGTTCGCAAAAACGGATCTCCACTTGTAAAGACAAACATATGTTTGTCTTTACAAGTGGAGATCCGTTTTTGCGAACGCTTCAAGACGGAGCAGTATAAGAGATCACACAGCTCTCTATATGATCACCCTACATTCTTAGTTCATATATAACTAATGAATTCAAGAAGATTGTTGTAAGCCCCTGAGGCAGCCGTTTGAAACGGCGAAACTCGGCCAGAGTCGGGCTACCCTTGTGTCTCCACTTCAATAAAGGATTGATTTTAGACTACAGGCATCTATTCTTTATTTCATCCTGAAGAAAAGGAGGCTGACAGAAGTATGGTAATCTAAGGAAGTATTTCTTTTCAGAAAGGGTAGTGGATGAAAGAACAGCCTCCCAGTGGAGATAGAGTAGTATGTGAATTCAGGAAAGCATGGGACAAGCATATGGGATCTCTAAGGGAGTAGCAGAGATTGTAGAGCTGAATACAGTGTGAATGGCTAGACTAGATAGAAATATGATAGCAGAAAAAGACCATATGGTCTATGTTCTAAGTTAGTTGTCTTAGTCTGCCAGCTAAACAGCCCTTAAGATTGTCCCCTGAGAGATCTCAGTTCTAACCCTGAACATTTTCAAATACAAGAAGTGGGATCTTTTACATGTAGAGCATGACTATTTGGTTAGTTGTTTAAACTAAGGCATTCCTGTTAGCTACTCAGTTTCTGAAGGCCTCTACAGTACAGCCAAGAAACTGATATAAAATCTCTTCTTTTAAGGAACTAAAGGACCCTGGGTTTGCAGCTCTTTTAGATAAACTCTTCAACCCAAGTTGGACACATCAGTGGTCAATAATTAGATACTGAAAAATTTGGAAAGAGAGTTCCCTTGACCACACTGAGGGGAGAGATATCAATTTTTTTTTTTAAACTGCAACGTAACTTGTCTTGACAATTGACTTGCTTGATTCCAGTGAAACAAAAGTACATTGGGCTTGCCTCAGAGGCATGCTGTGGAACAACATGGTAATTTGGAGGGATTTCCAGACGGCATACCCTGCATCAGTGTTTGATAAACTGGAGAACGCAGCTGTCTAAAGTTAAAAGGGGACAGTAGTTTAAATGGGAATGTTGAGATTTTTATAAAACGATCTTCCAACATATGAATGAGAAGACTTTCTCCTAAACCCAAAAACTCAACTTCAGTTTTCACTGGGCAGTAGTGAAGGATTTGGAGCTTTTCTGTTCACATGGTGATTCTTTGAGCCTTACATTTTGGGTAAGAGGGCCCTTGGAAGTTCCTCCTGTGAGAAAAAAAGCTGCACCCCCTTGAACTCTACCCTGGAACTCTTGAGATACAGAAAGTAGGTTGGAGGTTTAAGTGGAGTGGATACGTAGCATGGTCTGATGGTCCTTAATGAACATAAGTTATAATCCACCAAGCAAGGTAAACAAAACTATTTAATAACTGAATTGCTTATTATACTACTAATATTATTCTGGATAATGTTATACAACATCAGAAGTTATTTTAAGGATCCTCATACCAGGGACTCAAACAGTATTTGTCATCTGTTACCCTAAATATAATCCAGGAACTCAGATATGACCATCTTTATCATCTCTCTTTTTTGCACTTTTAATTTTAATGGCACTTCACAAAGTGCAACATGACTAAGTGATATTCTCACTTCAACCTTGTTGAGGTATTGGTCATTTGTGATGGAGTGGGAAGTACAATTTAAATTTTAGGACCAAAAAACTGAAGATCACACCTGCCAAGTTCTAAGATTATATTTTGAGTAAATAAACAAATGGACTGATGAACCCTGGTATGAGGATCATTATTACTTATACACATTAAATCACTTCTATAATCCACTTGAAACGACGTACAAAAATAAAATCACTACAAAATAAATTTCAACACACAATATTACAATACAATACACATCATCCCTAATCCCATATAAGTATACCCACATCCTCTCCCAATAACACCTCACAAACTCTAAAATCCAGACTGAATATCTGCCTCATCGACAACTCCTAACTTACTTCAATTGAAATGTCAAACCAAACAGCCATGACTTCTCTTCTCAAAAAAAATAATCTTTCTGGCCATAAAATTCTCTAGGAAGCTAATGCCAGAAACTAGGTGCTATCACTTATAAAGCTCTTTCCTGGTCCTTTGAAGATTTGACTCCATTAAAGGAACAATAGTTCTTCTGAGCAGCATAATACTTGGCAGAAATACAGAAAAACATTCAGATATTTTGAGCCAAGAGCATTTAGCATTTAAATTTCACTTAGAAATTAAGTGGAAGCCAATGAAATTTTAACAAAGTAGTTACATGATCTCTAGGACCAGACCCCAAAGTCCTCACAGCTGTATTCTAAACTACAGCCTTTTTAGAGCGACCTGCAGTAGTCCTATAAACAGTACATGGCATTACAATAGTCCATATGGGATGTTATCATGAATGCACATTTATGTTTATTAAAAGTTTTTATATATTGCTTATAACAGAAAAACACACTAAGCAGTTCACACAAACCAAAAGCTAAACTACTCAAACAATGCAATAGCACATAATTCACTAAAACACTTAAAACATCTCAAATACATATTAAAAGGAATGCACAGATAAAATCATCAGGAAAAAGCTATTTGAAATAAACAAACAAACAAACAAAAAAAACCCCAAATAACCTATTTCCCATAGCTCGAGAAGTTGCCGACATAATATACCCTGACCGTCCTAATATCAAGGAACAGGTAATACTTCAGAAAATACTATTGTTTACACCAGTTCCCTTAGTCCCTCCCCTGTAATGTTGCACTTCCCCGTTTTGCACTGTCTCAGTTTCTAGCCAAGTCTTTGGCCTCTGTGTGTTCTATGAACAATGAAGTATTTTTTGTAGACAAAAATGCTCCAAGTTGATTAATCAGATGAAGATTTCCCCAGCAGCTACTTTAAAACAGAAGAAAGCAGAAGCCAAAAAGGAAGCTCAGGATCCAAACACCCGGAGGAGACAGGGTCAATAAATGGCCAAACGTTTCTGGGTGAAAACCATCAGGCAACTCTCTTGTTCCTACTTAAAAGGCAGTAGATGTCTTCAAATTCAGTTTTAGTTTGTTACTATCCAGCCATATGGCCACTCTTTCCAGTCCTTTATTCAGCTTATCCAACTCTTCCTCATAATTATGAGACACAGGACAAACACACACCCACACACACACTTTACCCCACTCATGCAAATTCTATCTTTATTAAATCAAAATACCAATATACAACATAAAAACAAATTG
The DNA here is from genome assembly GCF_901001135.1 of Rhinatrema bivittatum. Classification (NCBI taxonomy): domain Eukaryota; kingdom Metazoa; phylum Chordata; class Amphibia; order Gymnophiona; family Rhinatrematidae; genus Rhinatrema; species Rhinatrema bivittatum. The sequence goes on along the minus strand of NC_042615.1, from coordinate 715,399,158 downwards.
CTACAATGCTGCATCTTAAACTCAATTCATAATCCACATTCATCATTCCACACTCACCATGGAAGAGACGGCTGAGGGGGGATATGATAGAGACGGCTGAGGGGGGATATGATAGAGGTCTTGAACGAGTAGATGTGACTAAGATCATGAGAGGTCTTGAACGAGTAGATGTGACTCGGTTATTTACACTTTCGAATAATAGAAGGTCTAGGGGGCATTCCATGAAGTTAGCAAGTAACACATTTAAGACTAATCGGAGAAAATTCTTTTTCACTCAACGCACAATAAAGCTCTGGAATTTGTTGCCAGAGAAGGTAGTTAGTGCAGTTAGTGTAGCTGGGTTCAAAAAAGGTTTGGATAAGTTCTTGGAGGAGAAGTCCATTAATGGCTATTAATCAATTATACTTAGGGAATAGCCACTGCTATTAATTGCATCAGTAGCATGGGTTCTTCTTAGTGTTTGGGTAATTGCCAGGTTCTTGTGGCCTGGTTTTTGGCCTCTGTTGGAAACAGGATGCTGGGCTTGATGGACCCTTGGTCTGTCCCAGCATGGCAATTTCTTATGTTCTTACCATAAAATCTAGAGACGTGAATCAGAAACCGGTTCGGATTCCGGTTCGGATTCACATCTGGGGGTTTTTTTTTTCAATCGGGCCCGATCGCGGTTTTGTTTATCGGCTGCACCTGAGCCGATAAACAAAAAACCCACCCTGACCCTTTAAAACTAATACCTTAGCTTCCCCCACCCTCCCGACCCCCCCAAAAACTTTTTACAGGTACCTGGTGGTCCAGTGGGGGTCACTGGAGCGATCTCCCGCTCCGTCGGCTGCCACTAATCAAAATGGCGCCAATGGCCCATTGCTCTTACCATGTGACAGGGTATCCGTGCCATTGGCTGGACCCTGTCACATGGTAGGAGCACTGGATGGCCCGTGCCATCTTGGGCTCCTACCATGTGACAAGGGCTGACCAATGGCACTGGTAGCCCCTGTGACATAGTAAGGGCAAAGGCTATCGGTGCCATTTTGATTACTGGCAGCCGATGGCCCGAGTGCAGGAGATCGCTCCCGGACCCCCGCTGGACCACCAGGGGCTTTTGGCAAGTCTTGGGGGACCCTCCTGACCCCCACAAGACTTGCCAAAAGTCCAGCGGGGGTCCGGGAGTGACCTCCTGCACTCGGACCGTCGACTGCCAGTATTCAAAATGGCACAGATAGCCTTTGCCCTTACTATGTCACAGGGGCTACCAGTGCCATTGGTCAGCCCCTGTCACATGGTAGGAGCACAAGATGGCACCGGCCATCCAGTGCTCCTACTATGTGACAGGGTCCGGCCAATGGCATGGATACCCTGTCACATGGTAAGGACAAAGGGCCATCGGCGCCATTTTGATTAGTGGCAGCTGACGGCCCGGGAGCAGGAGATTGCTCCAGGGACCCCCCACTGGACCACCAGGTACGTGTAAAAAGTTTTTGAGGGGGTCGGGAGGGTGGGGGATGCTAAGGTATTAAAGGGTCGGGGTGGGTTTAGGGGTTATTTTTGTGTGCCGTTTTTCCCGCCCTCCCCCAAAATGATAAGAGAACCCCCACGATCAATATCGTGGGGTTTTCCTATCATTTTGGGGGAGCCCACGATTTCTGACGATTTTGAAAATATCGTCCGATATTTTCAATCGTCCGAAGCCCGATTCACATCCCTAATAAAATCCACATTCCAATTTTCTTAAACTTTTAAAATTACAAAACAGCTGTATGCTTATAACCTTTAAAGATGCTCTACTTATTTTCACATAAATTGCAAATATAGAGATGACCACATATAAACAGCACAGTCTTTAAAACTTGTGCCAAGTTCGCAAGTCTCTCTCAGACAAATGAAACCAAACAAAACTCTTTGCTGTCATAAAAAGTAACAAGACAGACTCCTCGCTGTATGGAAATAGTACATGGTTGTATACATTATAAGACTACCCCTCTTTGTATAGCTGCAATAGAAAGAGAGAAAGACTGCAAACGTGAAATCTCAAACCTTCACATAAAGGGGCCATATAAAAATTAAACAGGTAAGAGGGAGAAGCCAGATCCTGGGATGACCCCACAATCTAAAATCAAAGAGGCAGGCACCAGCCACAAAAAGCTACTTCAGAGAATTGTTTTTAAAAAATGAAAATTCTTCATTATAAAATTTTCTATCACCCACTCAGATCTTATTCGGGAAAACTGCACCTTATGATGCACCATATCAAGTACTGCAGTGAGGTCTAAATCGATCATTACCTCATAGCTCTGATCCCATTTTTTATAATCATCCACCTATGCCACTAATATAGTCTTTACTCCTTGGTCTCCAAAATTCAGCTTGGTATACATTCAAGACTGAAAACTCCATAAAATCCAAAACACTGAAGGGTCACCACTTTCTCCAAAATCTTGCTAATAAAAGACAAATTGGATACTGGTCTAAAATTATCTTTGTAAGCCTCATCTTTAATATATCCACCAAATGTTAAAGATTCACTAAAGAGAAATTCTTCTACTTATTCTCTTCAGCCACTAAAACAGAGGCTGTTGGTAGCTCATCACAAACGTCCAATCTCTCCTCCCCCTCTCGACCATCTAAATCACCACTCTATTTCAGCCATCATTTTTGCTATCTTACTCTGAAAATCTACAAAATCTTGACTATTCTACATTTTTAGATCCATAATTGGTTCACTCTTAGAGACTGCAGTCACTCTTTACCACCACAAACAATTGTTTGGGTATAGTCCAGGCACCCCTAACTCACTCTCCTTTATGTACTGCTGTTTATTTACAATGTAAAAGTTTTTTGCAAGCAACTAAAAGCATATCTTTTCACTGAACCTTTTAATTGATACTATATTACATTAAATATATTATGTTTAATAGATATCAAATTATGGGATTTTTGTGTTTGTTAATTTTGCTTTTTATTTGTTCTTTTTATGAATGTCTTATTGGAATCTGACAGTATTTTTTGAGTGGGCTAAAAATATTTTTAAAGTAAATGTCACATGGTGTTAATACTATAATGTTTGAGAATGAGAAGTATTCTAATAAGCAATTAAATGGGTAATTTGATAATTGTTCTTAATTTACTTTATCTTTTCCACCAAAACAGTAATCACCCAGGACTACCACATAATTGAGACTTTCTTGCAAGTTTTCACTAAACTTGTTGTTCACAGCCATGATAGTCTGTGGGTGTCCATTGAAGTGGCTCAACTCAATAGAAACTGTACACTTACCCTGGGATCAGATAGAGGAATTTCCATTGCATTTTGAAGAGCACAACATCCCAATCTAGTTGAAGGCATGTAATTTGGGTATCATTAAGAACATAAGAAATTGCCATGCTGGGTCAGACCAAGGGTCCATCAAGCCCTGCATCCTGTTTCCAACAGAGGCCAAAACGAGGCCACAAGAACCTGGCAATTACCCAAACACTAAGAAGATCCCATGCTACTGATGCAATTAATAGCAGTGGCAATTACCTAAGTATAATTGATTAATAGCCATTAATAGACTTCTCCTCCAAGAACTTATCCAAACCTTTTTTGAACCCAGCTACACTAACTGCACTAACCACCTCCTCTGGCAACAAATTCCAGAGCTTTATTGTGCGTTGAGTGAAAAAGAATTTTCTCTGATTAGTCTTAAATGTGTTACTTGCTAATTTCATGGAATGCCCCCTAGTCCTTCTATTATTCGAAAGTGAAAATAACAGAGTCACATCTACTCGTTCAAGACCTCTCATGATCTTAAAGACCTCTATCATATCCCCCCCTCAGCCGTCTCTTCTCCAAGCTGAACAGCCCTAACCTCTTCAGCCTTTCCTCATAGGGGAGCTGTTCCATCCCCTTTATCATTTTGGTTGCCCTTCTCTGTACCTTCTCCATCGCAACTATATCTTTTTTGAGATGCGGCGACCAGAATTGTACACAGTATTCAAGGTGCGGTCTTCACCATGGAGTGATACAGAGGCATTATGACATTTTCCGTCTATTAACCATTCCCTTCCTAATAACTCCTAACATTCTATTTGTTTTTTTGACTGCTGCAGCACACTGAGCCAACGATTTTAAAGTATTATCCACTATGATGCCTAGATCTTTTTCCTGGGTGGTAACTCCTAATATGGAACCTAACATCGTGTAACTACAGCAAGGGTTATTTTTCCCTATATGCAACACCTTGCACTTGTCCACATTAAATTTCATCTGCCATTTGGATGCCCAATCTTCCAGTCTTGCAAGGTCCTCCTGTAATGTATCACAGTCTGCTTGTGATTTAACTACTCTGAATAATTTTGTATCATCCGCAAATTTGATAACCTCACTCGTCGTATTCCTTTCCAGATCATTTATATATATATTGAAAAGCACCAGTCCAAGTACAGATCCCTGAGTCACTCCACTGTTTACCCTTTTCCACTGAGAAAATTGACCATTTAATCCTGCTCTCTGTCTCCTGTCTTTTAACCTGTTTGTAATCCACGAAAAGACATCGCCTCCTATCCCATGACTTTTTAGTTTTCTTAGAAGCCTCTCATGAGGGACTTTATCAAACGCCTTCTGAAAATCCAAATACACTACATCTACCGGTTCACCTTTATCCACATGTTTATTAACCCCTTCAAAAAAATGAAGCAGATGTGTTAGGCAAGACTTCCCTTGGGTAAATCCATGTTGACTGTGTCCCATTAAATCAGGTCTTTCTATATGCCCTACGATTTTGATCTTGAGAATAGTTTCCACTATTTTTCCTGGCACTGAAGTCAGGCTCACTGGTCTATAGTTACCCGGATCGCCCCTGGAGCCTTTTTTAAATATTGGGGTTACATTGGCCACCCTCCAGTCTTCAGGTACAATGGATTATTTTAATGATAGGTTACAAATTTTAACTAATAGATCAGAAATTTCATTTTTGAGTTCCTTCAGAACCCTAGGATGCATACCATCCGGTCCAGGTGATTTGCTACTCTTTAGTTTGTCAGTCTGGCCTACTACATTTTCCAGGTTCACAGTGATTTCGTTCATTTCTTCTCTATCTATGCGTTCTTATATTGACAAGTTAGTGCAGTCATCTTATTACAAACTTCGGTTTTTATGTCCTTTAAAGCCATTGCTTAGTCAGTCTGATTTCCATACTGTTGCACAATCTTTGGTACTATCATTGGACTACTGCAATGCCCTGTTTGTAGGTCTTCCGAATTCTCATTTGCAGGTGTTTCAGCTCATACAAAATTCTACAGTGCGCCTTATTACTGGATCTCCATTACGTAATCATATTTCACCACTTCTGGGTGGTTTGCACTGGCTCCCTATTAGCTGGCTTGTAAAGTTTAAATACTGATTTGGGTTTTCAAGGTCTTACATGAGTGTGCCCTGGCCTGTTTGACTTCAACAATTAGGAAAAGTATCAGCCAACTCAGTGTCTTCGTTCCTCCTCTCAGCATTTACTGGAGATCCCATCGTTTAGTCAGGTGCATTTATCCACGTACAGAATAGATTCAGATAAACGCATATAGCAGGTTCCTCTTTATGGAATAGCCTCCCTGAGGGGTTAAGAACTGCATCTCATTTACTTCACTTTAGAAAGCTTTTGAAATCTCATTTTTTCTCCTTGGCTTTTGCTGATTGTTTATCTTCGGCCTTGCTTGGGGCTTTTACTGGGTTTTGTTGAGGGGTAAGGTTTGCATTTATTTACTAAGGTAACTTGTGATTGTGGTTGTCTTGTTAATGTAAAGTTATTTTATTGAATATGGGTGTTTTAGTCTGCTGAGACTGGAAGATCATGGAAAGCAGAATTGCTTACCTGTAACAGGTGTTCTCCCAGGACAGCAGGATGTAGTCCTCACATATGGGTGACATTAGCAGACTGATACTGTCACAGAAAACTTTTCTGTCAAAGTTTCTAGAACTTTTGACTGGCACTCTGAGCATGCCATGATCCCTGTAGCCACAGGGGTCTCCCTTCAGTCTCGTTTGTAGCAAAAGGTGCTAGCGAAAAAATACAAATAATAAAATGTTTCAGATCCAACTCCGTGGGGTGGCAGGTGCGTTTCATGAGGACTACATCCTGCAGTCCTGGGAGAACACCTGTTACAGGTAAGCAACTCTGCTTTCTCCCAGGACAAGCAGGATGGTAGTCCTCACATGTGGGTGATTAGCAAGCTACAGGCTGACTCATATTTGTTTGGACCAACAACGTACAACTTGTGCAACAGGCACAACTGCTGTACTGCTGGTAAAAATGAGGCAGCCTGAAATCACAGCAGATTGGATATGGAAGGAGTTGGGATTATACTGGAAATAAATTCTTCGAGACGGATTGGCCAAAGGCAGAGTCATGGCGTCCTTCCTTGTCCAGGCAGTAATGTGCTGCAAATGTGTGAAGAGAGCTCCATGTTGCAGCTTTACAAATCTCAGCAATCGGTACCGAACAATAGTGTGCTACTGAGGTTGCCATGGTTCTCACCGAGTGCGCCTTCACTCGTCCTTGGAGAGGAAGGCCTGCTTTGTCATAGCAGAATTCAATACAGTCTGCTAGCCAATTTGAGAGAATTTGTTTGCCCACTGCAACATTTGAGTGAGTAAGCAACATTTGCTTTCTCACAGGACAAGCAGGATGGTTGTCCTCACAAATGGGTGAGTACCGAGCTGAGGATGTCCGGACATGCACCAAATGTATCCAATGGCGTGCAACAGGCACAACAACAGGGGTGAAATTTGGTAGAGGACATCCGCACCCTACCGGGAGGTGGAAGGGTGTTGGTACATCATGCTGGAAAAAGGTTACGCAAGACAGAATGGCCGAAGATGGAATCCTGTCTTCCAGCTTTGTCCAAGCAATAGTGGGCTGCAAATGTATGGAGGGAACTCCAGGTGGCAGCCTTGCAGATATCAGGAAGCGACACCGACCTACTGAAGTCGCCATGGCCCTCACAGAGTGTGCTTTGACACGGTCTTGGAAAGGAATACCAGCTTGCTGATAGCAAAAGGAGATGCAGTCCGCCAACCAGGAGGAAAGAGCCTGCTTACCCACAGGGTGACCTAACTTGTTAGGATGGAAAGAGACGAATAATTGAGTGCTCTTCCTTTGGGCAACTGAACGGTCTAGATAGAAAGCTAGAGCACGTTTACAGTCAAGGGTATGCAGAGTCTGTTCCCCGGAGTTGGAGTGGGGCCTGGGAAAGAAGATAGGTAGTATGATGGATTGATTTATATGAAACTCCGAAACTACCTTAGGTAAGAATTTAGGGTGAGTGCGGAGTACCGCCCGGTCCTGCAGGAGTTTAGTGTAAGGCGGATAGGTAACTAGGGCCTGTAATTCACTAACCCTGCGAGCTGAAGTGATAGCCAAAAGGAATAACACTTTCCATGTGAGATATTTTAGGTCACAGGAGTGAAGAGGTTCGAAAGGAGGTTTCATAAGGCGACCAAGAACCAGATTAAGGTCCCAAGATGGGGCCGGAGGGCGTAAAGGTGGCTTCAAATGGAGCAAGCCTTTAAGAAAGCGTGTTACAAGGGGTTGTACTGAAATAGGGACACCCCCGATACCTTTATGGAAGGCGGCTACTGCACTGACATGCATTCTAATGGAAGAGGTCTTTAGACCTGATTCTGATAGATGCAAGAGATAGTCCAAGAATTTAGAAATTGGACAGGAAAGGGGATCAAGGGACTGAGAAGTGCACCATGATGTATACCTTTTCCATTTATAGGAATAAGATTTTCTTGAGGAAGGCTTTCGTGAAGCGATCAGGACACAAGAAACTGAATCCGAAAGGTTAAATGGCTGAAGGACTAACCTTTCAACATCCATGCCGTCAGGGACAAGGCTTGGAGGTTGGGATGGAGGAGGCATCATTCATTTTGAGTGATCAGATGCGGGTCCTTTCCCAGAGGAATGTGCCTACGGATGGAGAGATCCTGAAGTATGGGAAACCACACTTGGCGTGGCCAGTGCGGTGCTATCAGGATCATAGTACCCCTGTCCTGACGTAGCTTCACGAGAGTCTTCGACAGAAGAGGAAGTGGAGGGAATGCATAAAGCAGACCGGTTGTCCATGTGAGGGAGAATGCATCCCTCGGCCGAGAGTGCTGGCTCCGAATGAGAGAGCAGTAATTGTCCACTTTGTGGTTCTGAGGGGACGCAAAGAGGTCTATGTGGGGATAACCCCATTTGTGAAACAGAGAGGTCGCTACCAAGGGATCGAGCGACCACTCGTGTGGTTGGAAGACACGGCTCAGCTGGTCTGCCAATACATTGTCTGCTCCCGGCAAGTAGGTGGCCCTGAGGTACATGGAGCGGGAGAGGGCTTCTGCCCAAATCTGCGCAGCTTCCTGACACAGAAGGAAGGAGCCTGTGCCTCCCTGCTTGTTTATGTACCACATGGCCACCTGGTTGTCCGTCTGAATTAAGATTGTGTGGTTCGATAGGCAATCTTGAAAAGTCCTGAGAGCATATCGGATTGCTCTCAGTTCCAAGAAATTTATCTGGTTTTTGGCTTCCTCTGGTGACCAGAACCCTTGAGTTTGTAAATTGTTTACATGGGCTCCCCAACCGATGTTGGAAGCGTCGGTGGTGAGGATTACCTGAGGGTCTGGTGGAAGAAAAGGCAAGCCCTGTAGGAGGTTGAATTGATTTGTCCACCAGGCAAGAGACAGACGGAGTGCATCGGTGATGCGAACAATGGAGGACAGAGGCTGAACAGCTTGGGCCCATTGCAATCTCAGAGTCCATTGCATGACTCTCATGGCCAGGTGGGCCATGGGAGTCACATAAACTGAGGAGGCCATGTGTCCCAGCAGAATGAGGAATTGGCGAGCTGTTGTGCGTTGAGACTGCAACTGGCAAGCTAGGGACACAAGGATTTGAACTCGTTGATGAGGAAGGAAGGCTTTGGCCTGTAAGGTGTCCAAGTCCGCCCCAATGAAGGATAAGGTTTGAGATGGGACTAAATAGGATTTCTCGTAATTGACAAGAAACCCTAGAGAAAGTAGAGTTTGAATTGTCAGGGTCAGGGAGGACCAAGCGATTTGCTGGGTTGGGGCCCTGATTAACCAATCGTCCAGGTAGGGGTAGACGTGGACACCTTTCCTTCCTGAGGAACGCTGCAACCACCACGAGGCATTTGGTGAAGACCCGTGGTGCGGATGCCAGGCCGAAAGGTAGCACTCGGTATTGGTAGTGATTTCGGCCTACTAAAAAACGGAGGTATTTGCGATGAGATTGAGTTATCGCAATGTGAGTGTAGGCATCTTTTAGGTCTAGAGAGCAGAGCCAGTCCCCTCTTTGCAGCAGAGGGAGAAGCGAGCCCAAGGTTACCATCTTGAACTTCTCTCTGTAAAGGTACTTGTTGAGGGCCCGTAGGTCCAGGATTGGTCGAAGTCCTCCTGACTTTTTTGGGATCAGAAAGTACCTGGAGTAGAACCCTAGTCCTTGTTGTGAGAGAGGAACGGGTTCTATAGCGTTTGACTGGAGGAGAAGGGATACCTCCTGCTCTAGAAGAACAGAGTGATCGGTGAGTCTCCATGCCTGCCGGGGTGGGGAGTCCGAGGGGAGAGACAGGAAGTTGAGGTGGTAACCCTGTGCAATTATCGCTATCACCCATTGATCTGTGGTGATATGGTGCCATTTTTGTAGAAAACAGCCTAACCGACCTCCTACTGGTATGGTTGGAAGATGGATGTGGCATCTGCTCTCTAATTGAAAGTCAAAAACCCGATGCAGGGCCAGGTTGTGGAGCTGCTGCGGGCTTTTGTTTTCGAGACTGGCGAGGCTGAGTTCTATGGTAAGGCCTCGCAGGCTTAGACTTGGCTAGTGGGGGATAATACTTCCGTGGACGGAAGAATGACTTTTTTGAGTCCTTCTTAAATGGTTTAGAAGGCAAGTCAGAAGGAATAGATGAAAGCTGTTTAAGTGTCTCATGATGATCCTTTAGTTCAGCAACAATTTGCTGAATTTGCTCACCAAATAAAATTATCCCCTAGACAGGACAAATCAGAGAGCCTGTCCTGAACTTCTGGGCGAAGGTCAGACGACTTAAGCCAAGCCCAGCGTCTGGCAGAGATGGCCGTAGCAGAAAGTCTAGTGGAAGTATCAAAGATGTCATAAGCTGTTCTTATTTCATGCTTCCCAGCTTCAAATCCTTTATTTAGTAGGGACTGAAGCTGTGACTGGAACTGCTCTGGCAAGGCATCTGAGTACTCCTGCATTTGTTTCAGGATGACCCTATTGTATTGGGTCATATATAATTGATAAGAAGCTATTCTGGAAATCAGCATAGCTCCTTGGTATACTTTCCTACCTATACTATCTAGGAATTTATTTTCCTTAGTAGGAGGTATGGAAGAATGTGGCTTTATTCGTTTAGCTTTCTTTTGAGCTGATTCTACCACAACAGAGTGATGGTCTAATTGTGATTTCTGAAAGCCAGGTGCTGACTGTACGCGATAGGTAGAGTCAGCTTTTTTGTTTACTGGAGCAACAGATCCAGGGGATTCCCAATTCTTTTTTAGAAGGTCCAGAAAAACCTGATGAATTGGAATAGAAGTGATGACTTTAGGGGCATCCAAGAATTGGAGCAACTCCATCATCTGGTGCCTGTCATCTTGCTCTGATTGAAGCTGAAAAGGGACCAACTCCGACATTTCCTTCACGAAATTTATGAAAGAGAGGTCCTCAGGAGGAGAACGCTTTCTACTCCCCGCAGGAGAGGGTGGTGAAGGCAAATCATCGGTGTCAGTAGAGGTATCATCACCCCAGGTGTCATAAGGATCAGGTTGCTGACCTGTAGGACCATGAGGGGGCTGTGTACCTGAAGGCCCCGGTTGAGGCTCCGAGAAATTCGAAGGAATTACCGGGGGCATCGAGAATGTCCTCGATGGAATCGGTGTCAGGGATCGGTACCGGTGTCGGCACCGAAGGAATCGGCGCCGACATCGAAATTATCGGTGGAGCTGATGTGCGTATCGCCCCCGAGGAAAGTATCGGTGGCGAGGGACGACAAGGCACCGATGGAACTACCCCCGAAGGGGGGATCCGGAACGGTGTTTCTCCACCTGATGAGATCGGTTTGTTTTTTTAAAAAGGCATTTGCAAAACCCTTGAATGCATATGCTATTAAGAGTGAAAATAAACGCCAGTTACTTAGAATTTTTATAGGTGTAACTTTTCTTTCACTTTTATTCAACTTGTTGAAGGGCCTGCTTACTGTGCGATAGAGATGTGAATCGGAACCGGAATCGGTTCTGATTCCGGTTCCGATTCACATCGTGATTTTTTTTCGTCCGGCCCAATCGGGATTTTTTTTTTTTGTTTGTTTGGGTTTTTTTTTTGTTTTTGGTTTTTTTTTTTTTTTAAATCGGCTGCACCCGAGCCGATAAACAAAAAACCCACCCCGACCTTTTAAAAAACTAATCCCTTAGCTTCCCCCACCCCCCAAAACCTTTTACAGGTACCTGCTGGTCCAGTGGGGGTCCCGGGAGCGATCTCCCACTCTCGGGCCGTCGGCTGCCACTAATAAAAATGGCGCCGATGGCCCTTTGCCCTTACCATGTGACAGGGTATCCGTGCCATTGGCTGGCCCCTGTCACATGGTAGGAGCACTGGAGGGCCCACGCCATTTTTAAAGATGGCGCCGGAATGGGAAAACAAATCTCAGGTACTGCTAAAGGACTTATTTGAAATAAGTATACTTTCTGTATACAAATTCTCCAACTTTTAAAAAAGCTTAGCATAATCACATAAGAAACTTTCACAATTGTGTTGTGTAATGGTTAAAAGCATCCCCATAGCAATGAATCTTTCTTGGACTAAAAAATCAAAACCGTATTCTGCACAATACAACCGGTTCTTTTTTAAATGTATCATGATGACTGATGTAGGTAAGAATTGACAAAAAAAAAAAAAAGGATTATACAAAACAGGTAATAGCACAGATATAGGATTACCATACAGCTCTTCATTTGTAGGAAGAAGCTGAGTCAATCCTAGTTTTACTCTCACTCCATGCAAGGAGATTTATATTTCCAATTTCTTAAGAAGCAAATATAAGCCCATGTGTACTTACAATGGGTAGAAAAGCAGGACTGGCTCAGCCTTTCCCTAAGGTTATGAGGTGACGTTACACTGATGCCACAACAATTACGTAAGGCACTAATCATGCATGTTGCCAGATATAAATTAACAGCTAACCCAAATGATGATTAATATTTCGTCAAGATATAGTTCATTTACACACAATTTGCTAAGCCTGCATCAGCTGCTGAAACGTCTAACAACTTCAAGTTAAGGAACGTCGTCAAGTGTCAACCCCTTGCTCCCACTGCTGTCTAAATATAGCACCACTCAATATCAGGCAAAGTATTTAATTTTACTTAAACCTGTTAGGAATGCAAAAGCAAATAGTGTCTGCCTTATGCACATTCTTACAACTTAATCATTTCGAAGCAAAGAGGTTGTCATGTTTAGTAAAACAGCTACTACTGAGCCACAGAAATCTAATACAATATTTTAATGTGTATTAGGATAGGGACGTTACTAAATTTGAAAAATGTGTCTTAGAGACTTAAAAAATAAAACAAAAAATAATTTGTCTTATCACGGAAATACATAATGATACAGACTAAAACACATGGACCATACTGCCAGATTGTTTTCATTCACATTGTGACTTAGACGTGAACGTGTCTTGCCATTTTTAGAAAAGCACCCTTATTTAAACTGACTTAGTTCCACATTCAAACTGGGTAATCAGAATTTTTAAACAATCTCCAACCAAGAGAGAAAATCTGTTGGACACGGGCTGCTTTTTGCTGTACTTGTGTGTCCACTTACAAACTATTTACAGTGAAATAGCTTATAAGTGGACATGCAACAAGAGCTTTTTTTTTTTTTTTTGCCATGGACTGCAAGGTTTTCCCCGATACAAAATGTCAAAATGCAGTGGACTTTTTTCACCTATGCAATCAATGGGCACTTGAAACCTCAAGTGCTGTCTGAGCTGTATTGTTTCCTTAGTATTGAGAAAAATAATTTTACCTCATCGTATATTTGATGCTTTGAAAGATTTTGCACAAAATTAAAGACAGCTAGCTACACACACATGCACACTCCTACTCCCATCCCTTTAAAAACCTGGTCCTTTTATAACAATTTTGGTAACTCTTGGTTGTCCACTAAACTGAGTGGAAGGCAATCAAAATATTGCAACATAAAGAAGCTCCCCATTTTCAACAGACCAGTTTTGTCCGCTTCAATTTTATTGATTTTACATATCAGTGCCACTGATTCCATCTTCCCCTTCACTTCTAAGCTGCAGCAGTAAACCCAAGGGACTTTTGCTCCATTTTTTCCTACTCCCCACCTTCTAGAAAGATGAGAATGTTTCAGCAAGAACCTGACCATAGTCCTACAGTACCCTCCAAAATGCAATGTAACTAATGGTAATAGTACAAGACTACCTACAGGGACTTCAAGCTTCGGTACTGCTGAAGCATTGTTTATACATTTTGATGTCTCCATTGAGATGTAAGGAATTTAAAGGCCAGCTGTCAAGTACATGAATGCATAAAACAGCATTCAAAAAAAGCAGAAGAATTTATACTAGTTTGAATTTCAGATACGCTTTTCTAAGATACATTTTGTTTCATCCAATTCAAGTAATTTTACTTTTTTTTTTGGTAAGGCATTTATAAGAACATTCCACCACGAACAAAACTACTAAGCAGAAAGCATAACCAGAAGGCATTTGTTTTTAACATGCATTGCAGTTTTATAGAACTACTCTACTAAATCATATTTGGCAAAGCTCAAAAATCAAAAGATGTTTGCAGATGATTGACAAATATGCTCAATCAAGATGTACAAATCAATGTGTGGAAGATGATTCTTACTTGATATGCCAATGGTGCATCTGAATTTACAGGCAGATCCACTGAGGTTAGTATACAAGCTACTGGCAAGACTGCTGACTAGAAAGTGTGAAGTAGTTAGAGAAGACACTGAACAGAGAGAGTCATTGTTAGCATTTTGCGCATGTTGTACTCGAAGAGTTCAAGCCAATCTTGCGAGAGCAGTTAGTAAAGCAGCAGCAGAAAGTCAATGGAGCCTGGCACCCCTGCTTTTCCTAGAAGATGGCAATTACCCTGCATGGTCTCTTCATCATCTTCCTTCAAGTGAACCAAAGATGTAAATCCCGGGCAGCGCTTATCTTTACAGGATTTGCAGTGAGAAAACAGAGAACCTTGGGAAGGCATGGAGATTTCATAAAGTGTTGGCAAATAGTGTACAGACTGCGATCGGTTCCAATTTTCTACTGAAGCATGTTTTTCATGTTTTACTGCAAAATTACTCACGGACGCAAAATGGGGTAAGGAATGCTTTCTCTCCAGTTTACAAATATCAGGAAAGGTTTCTATGGAAGAGTGGCGATAGGTAGAGATCCAAGGATTGATTACCTCATCTCTAAATCCCCTGAGATTTTGAAGGCTACCACCATGATTCATTTTGGGATATATGTTCTCTTCTGAGCATGGAACTGAAGTTTTCAGCAGATTATATGGTGGACACTGCAGAACTGAAGGTCGATAAATTGAACTTTGATTACTTTGCTTTTGTTGCTTAGAACAAGGAATTACGTGTGTGGAATTTGAAGAGAAGAGATGCTGTGAACAAGTCACTCTTGGGTCTCTCTTATCTCTTGTGTTCCAGCAATTTTTATCTGACTCTGATCTTGTTAACAGTTTGGGAATGGTGTCAGGATAGTATAATTTTCCTTTTTTCTTGCTTAAGCTCAGCATGAGATTTTCAATAGATACAGAGGAGCTAAATACATGTCTCTTCCCATTTCCACTGGTGTATTGCTGTACATGAACAGGAAATCGTTGGGTGCTTTCCCTTTGTGAAGATTGCTCCGGAAGTGAAACAAACCCTGACAATGCTGCATTATGGTGAAAAGTAATACCAACAACAAAAGAGATAGGAACAAAAAATTAGAGACTACTTAAATTAGACAACTATACAAAAAAATTTAAGAACAGGAAATAAAACAGCAAAAGTCAGACAAATAAAAGATATTCAGAGCTTATAGAGCAATACTTTATGAAATATCAAAGCATTATCTCGGAAGTTTAATATAATTGCCCTGAACATTTGTATATATAAAAAAAAGGAAGTGTATAGAAATATCTGATATGGTTTAGAATTTGGTTCTGTAATTTGGAAAGTACATTAGATTAACACTTTCTTCAACATAATTCCAAAATAGACAATGCCTTTGGTCCTATAGTCGGAGGACAGTTATCTGTTAGGTAAATTAAAACACTGGAAATCACCTTTATTCTGTTGCATTAATCAGAGTATACCATCAAAATGACTTGTTACAGTGACAATCACTACCATGAATCATAATCAAACTAGGTGCTAAGTGTAATTGTATTAACTGGGACAGCTGAACACGTATCAACTGATGCTATAAATGTCTCTGTGATAGCAAACGCAGAACAAAATCAAATTTAACACATGAATACCATGCACAGGAAGGAGATTAACACTGTATTTCAATGCAAAGGTTTCCAACAAAGATTACAGAACAAATATTAGACAGCACTATGACATTGATTCTTATAGTATTATGTAACAGAATATATAGTTAAAAAATGTGGATAAGCTACCTTCTCTAATTTGCCAAGCAGTCAAGACTCCTCAATACCACACATTGCTTATGGTGCTAGATAATTTTTATGCCAACAGAAGATGAATATTCTAAATATGACTGGGGATCCCAGAGAATAGAAAACAAGCTTTTGACTTCAACTGTAGCAGAGCCCAAATTCAATTTGTCTTAAGATTTAATAATTAAAATTAATGAGAAAATACTAAGCATAAAGCAATCCAAGCAGCATGTTAATATTAATTCATTTAAGTCTATTAGTATTCCAATTAGTAATTTGTTAGTTAAAATACCACAACACTTATTTGAACAAAACTATGCATTAATTACATATAACAATATGCCCTTAAAAATAACTCTTCTCTGGGCATCTGTACTTAAAATAAAAATAACCAACATGGAACAATCATATGCAGACTGCATTTTAGATCATCCACTTACCTAAAATGTTCACAAAAGCATCAAAAAGTTGAAATGTGAGAAGAGGTTCTTTCAAATGGATATGATAATCTGCTATGGTCTTAAAAACATCCCTTTCAAAGCCCACATACATTGGATGCTGTACATCTGAAAAATTAGGCCCTAAAAAAAACAACACAGTAATTTTCACTAAGCTACAGTTTTGTTCCCGACTTAAAGAAAACATGGAAAGTTGCTCAAAAAAGTATGTGCTAGAGTATTAGAGAACAGAAATCAATCTCCTTGACTTCCGGATACATTATTATTGAATGGATACAAGACTGTCAATTAGTTCAGCTCAACTAAAACTTTCAACTGGTTCAAGGAAACCCTACTTTCCTCTGTGTTCCCAAAATAATTCATTAGTAACATTTAAGTCTGTGAGATAGGGAAATTCATTAGATTTCCACTCAGAATAAGAACTGAGAAACTACTGAAAATCTTATACCACTCCTTACTGGGAAAACATCTCTGTTGCTTAGTTATTTTTGTTCTGGATGATTTACTGTTTAAGATAACTTAATGGATCAAAATAAGAATTCTAAAATGTAGTACATGAGCTTGAGACCACATAGCTCTCCTTTTTCAAAGACCAAGTTATTTTTATTCAAGGCAGCACAGATCAATTAAGACTGAGTGTGCATGCAAAAGGTTATGGAAGATAGTTCCCTCATATCCAATGCACTGGAACACCAAACTGAATGATAGGAGTTCCATGACAGTTATAAAATATGCTCCAAGTTTTTCTTTTACATGAGTTTTGCTTAATGTGAAAAGATTTTAAGTGCATTCCATTTGGCATGCAATACATTTTGGAAAGAAGGGAATCTAAACACTTTTAGGAGCCTTTCTAGATCATCATATACATGAAATTAATTTGAATCACCATACTAGCAAATTTGCATGTGAATATTAATTGAACTAAGGAGAAACACAAAAGCACTTGTGTAGAAAAGAATAAAATATTTTAATGAACACAGTTCATGTTAAAAGGAGGTACAAACCTTTTATACTGGCAAGCAAGAACAAGCCAAAAGTTAAGAAATTACTCTTATATGCATCAAAGCATAAGTGAGCAAAATGTGTGGGGACAGGCCCCTGGAGGGGGGGGGGGTGGTTAGAGAAATCCTGAAGGGGGCCCCAATCCGAGGAAGAAAAAATGGCTACGCTGTTGAGTCTCTGTGCCATGGAGGCACTGCAAACTCAGCAGGTAGGAGGTTGCCAGAATGTACCAACATCATTGTAAACATGCCACGGCTTAGCCATGCATCTTTCAGTGGGCCAGGGAGAGCTGCCTCTACTGTGGTGGGCTCAGAGGAGAGAAGTTTACTCTGCGGCAGAACTGGGCATGGTGGTGTTTCACAGCCCAGAAGACCTGCCACCCTCAATCTGGGAGAAGTTCCTGCTGCTGCCAGGTCCCTACCCATGGAGAGAGATCTCAGCTGCTGCCCACCCAGGGGGAGAGAAACGGTGAGATAAGGCTAGAGGAATGGGCAAAAAGACCAGAGAGAATAAGGAGTTGGATGGAAGAGAGGGAGGAGCTGGGAAAGGAAGATAACGGCAAAACATGTAAAATAGTTAAATAAGCAAATCAAAACCTGAGAAAAGATAAGCAAACTAAGAAAAATACAAAAACAGAGAGAAAGAAAAAGTTTGGCAGGGTGGAATACGGTTTTATTTAGCTCCTAAAAACAATTTTGGCTGGCACCTACATTTTCTGAAAATTTTTCCAGCCCTTACTATTTCGATGCGTGTCCTGTGTGTCTAGTTTTGGCATGGAGTGTGTCTCTGGTGTGCGGTCTCTGTGTCATGTGGTCTGTTTGCCTGCGTCTCTCTCTGTGTCTGGGTGTAGTGCGTCGTGGCTGACTTATGTCTGGGGTGG
Source organism: Rhinatrema bivittatum (assembly GCF_901001135.1). Classification (NCBI taxonomy): domain Eukaryota; kingdom Metazoa; phylum Chordata; class Amphibia; order Gymnophiona; family Rhinatrematidae; genus Rhinatrema; species Rhinatrema bivittatum. The sequence goes on along the minus strand of NC_042615.1, from coordinate 715,381,115 downwards.
TGTATCTGAATGGGTTTTTCTGACTAGGTATGTTATGCCTATGTTCCAAGTTTTATAGAGGACTTCCTTATGCATCACCTGATCATGCTGTCTAGGGCAGTGGTTCTCAACCAGTGTGTCACCAAGGGGTGGAAGGTGTGTCACAAAAAATTTGACATAGAAAGCCAATGCTTTTTAACAGCCACATGGTGCTTGCTGCTTGAAGAGAGTGCAGAGTAAGGAGCTGGTACTTAAATTTCCTCATCACTGCTACCTGTTACTACTTTTCCCTCAACTCTGGCAAACATTGCCAGCACCAGTCCAAGCCAGAAATGTTGCAGGCATGCTGTATCCTGCCCCTCCCCCTCCCCACAGCTTCTTGAGTTTCAGTTTTTCTCTGTATGCATTCTGCAGGTTTGATAGAGATGAGGGATTCTATTAACTATTTATTTATTTTATTTATTTAAGTTTTTTTATATACCAACATTCAAGACGATAGTCCCATCATGCTGGTTCACAAGAAACAGGGGTGCAATTAAAATAAACTTTACAATTTGAACAGTAGTGCAGAAAAGCAGTTACATGTAACAGGGAATCAATAACTTGGAGTAAGAAGGAAAATGAAGATCAGATAATTATAAATATATATAATAACATTATAAGGGGTGGCTATTAATGCTATTACTAGCGAAGTATGTTGATTGAAGGGAGTTAAGTAATGTTGGAGTTAGCAAAGGCCTGCGTGAACAGCCACGTCTTGAGTCTTTTCTTGAATGTTGAGATGCTGGGTTCCATTCTAAGATCCGGGGGAATGGAGTTCCATAAAGTTGGACCAGCTAGTTTCTGTGTAGGAAAGTGTAGGAATCTAGAGCAGTCTGGCTTGCTTAGTTTTTCCAATAGTAAGTGTACTGTGATCTACATTTGCAGTCTTGCTTTTTCGAAGGTAAGGTTGTTGCTGTTCAAGTCCTGGGTGTTAGTGCTCTTATGGTATGGCTGGTATGCTATATAATTTCTAAATGTCTTTTTAGCAGGTTTTCATGTTATTTAACAAAGTGGCTGGCAGGGAAGGGATTTTGAAGGACTATTACTTAGGGCATATCAGAATTTGAATATATTTTTTGTATGGTGAGTTGAAAGGAGACATTTCCTAACTCTGCTCTGTATAAACTCCAGAACTCAGAACTTTCTGAGGTTGACAATGAAATGCATGAGAGTTTGTATTGAAAAACTGTGTGCTGCTTATGCATATCAGTCCCAGAGTTCTCACTAATGCAGTAAAGAAAATTAACATTTTTGTGAAAAAATATTTTATAAGCAGTTATTGAAATTAAAGAATATTTTATCTTTCTCCTGCATCATTTTCTGCAATAAAATTACTAGGATATATATATATATATTTTGTTTTTAGCATAGCTGTTAGATGTAGCATGCAATGTGCCACACACGTGAGTATCATCTGTCAGGTATATCAGGACTGAAAAAAGTTTGAGAGCCACTGATCTAGGGAGATGGACAGAGGCATACATTTTTCAAAGCCTATCATATAGATAGTCTATAATTGGATCCTCTCGTTTAATGCTTCTCTACAATCACTGAGTTTTAGAGTGCAGTCAGTGCCAAATAGAACTTCTTACAGATATACTCCATTCCCATCCATGTCCAATTCTGATTCTTTTAACTATGATGCTGAACCCAAGTGTTTGAAAGGCTATGGGGTGTTATACTATTGAAGTGATGATACTTACAATTTGCTAAGCACTTCATCGCTGACAGCATCCAGTGAGGGAGCTCTTCTGTATAAAAAGTAACAAAAACATGTCTTCAGTAATGAGATGTCAGTCTCTAAAAACAGTCATTTTCAACTATATGAAAATTCAATTTAAAAATAATGCAGAGCAAGAGAAACACTGAAAAGAGAAATTTGACAATTACACAGTCCCCACCCCCAAGCAGGTATAGAATAGTACTTTGCAGTAGTATAATGCCTTTAGCAATAAAAAGTGTTCAAATCATTTTCCTAATACTGTTGAAATACTTTCCTACTAGACCTTATTAGAATAGAGTGCATTCCTAGAGTGCTTTGGAGAGCTCCACTTCTGACAAATACCACCTCCAATGTACCAAGGTAAGAAGTTTTTAAATAAATAAGGTCTTTACTTTCAAAGAGCATATCATGCTGCTAAAGAGTTCCATGAGCCTTTACAATCAACCTTTGCATAAGCTTTGTTGAAAAAAAAAAAACCAAAAAAAAAAAACCAAACACCTCATTTTCATTGTTACTCATGAATTTAAAAAATTTTTTCTATGCTAATCTTTGGATACAGTAGCATAAACCTCAGTTTATCTGTCCTCTAGGAATTCTGTGCTTCTCAGGCTTTTTTGAATTCTGTTCCTGTTTCCATCACCTTTATTGGAAGGCTGTTTGCATCTTACTGTTATTGCCATCCTCCCTCCTTTTGGGCTTCTACAGGGTAGCCCATGGAAAAGTAGCCCATTTTAACTGCTATTAATCAAGTTTACTTAGGGAATAGCCACTGCTATTGATTGCATCAGTAGCATGGGATCTTCTAGGTGTTTGGGTAATTGCCAGGTTCATGTGGCCTGGTTTGGCCTCTGTTGGAAACAGGATGCTGGGCTTGATGGACCCTTGGTCTGACCCAGAATGGCAATTTATGTTATGTTCATTAAAATCAAAAGTGAAATTTGCCGGCATTTTGCATGCATCCCCAAATGAGATTCAATATTTAGGCCTGCAAATATCAAAGCACAGCATAATTAAAACAGAGGAGAAGTAATGCAAAAAAAAGGTCTGAGCACATTAGTGTTTAAAAATTTAAGAAGAACTACTCAGTAGTCAAGATGAACTAGTTGGTGGCAAGAAAACAGATGAATAAAAACAAGCCAGCATGAAGAAGAAAGGTAGGATAATCTGCATAATAATAAAATATGGAATCAATAAACAAATTATCAAGATAGTGCTCCAATTATTAGTCTCTCTTTCCTTGGACTACTATGTACAAATTAAATTATCTTTACTAAAATGAAAAAACTGGTAGGAAAAGCTATACAGGGGGGGAGAAAAAACAGACACCCAAGGTAATATATGAACACAGGCTTACAATTCAGTTTTTGTTCCCTGCTAGAAACAAGAACAAAAGGTTTTAAATTTAAACTGCCCTTCCAGAACCACCCAGAGCAAGTTACAATAAAATACACAAGTTAATGCACATAACTGAACTGTGCATAACAAGAAATATACAGCAATACACAACAGCAGCAACCATAATAGAACAAAAGTCCAATAAAACTAGCATCAGAAAGCAAGATTCTCCAATGGTTTTCCACACTATCCTTTGGTAAATAAAAGGGTTTTCAAAACAAAGACATTTAGGACCTGATTTTCAAAAACATTTACATGCTTAAATTTGGGTTTTACACATGTAAATTCACTTTACCCATGTAAGTGGGCTTTTGAAAATTGCTACAATATATGCCATTGAATTTTCCATATTAAGTGCAGTCAATAGCTTTTGAAAATTGCTAGATAGTATGTTACATTTATAAATGAAACTCCTTTTAAAATTAGTCTGGTGAAAGGTACAGCAATTGTGGTAATTTATTCCACCAATTTGAAATTAGGCAATAAAATGTGTGATTAAAAATTAACACTGAATTCAACATTTTTACAGATGGAATTGCTTAAAGATTTTCGTCTTGAGAATATTCACTTTTATTGGAGAGGTGCAGAGGGCCTCGACTTTGTATCAGGCCTTTTTAGTGAGGGTTGGAAGCTCCCCGACAGGGCCATGGAATCTCAAATATGGGGTTCTGCAGGTGTTGATATTGCTTAACATCTTTATATGACCGATGAGTGTCATCACTCAAGATCTTGGCATGACAGGGTTTCTATTTGCTGATGGCACACAACTGATTGTCCCCAATCATGAGAGCTCTTTGACAGAGGCTTTAAATCGAGGTGTGCGATGTTGCCGAAAGGTTGCCAATAAGTAAATTGGTGCTTCATGGAGGAAAGTGGTATCTTATGAATTGTGAATGAGAGGATAAATCTATCTACATTGTCCCCCAGCATGGGGAAGGTCTCTATTTCTCTCTTTAGAAGTGGTGAGAAATTTGGGAATACAGCTTGACTCTCACCTAGATATGGAGTCCCAAATTCACTTGGTCACTTGTAATGCCTTTTTAAAAAAAAAAAGGAGGGAGATTAAGACTAGATGTAATTTTCTTGAGACATCATAATTTAAAACTGATGCAAGTCTTAATTATTGTGCAGCTAAACTACTATAACAGTTTCTACATGATTCGCCCTGTCAGATTTACATCAATGAGGCAGCTAGAATGGTGCAGGGTTGTTCTGCTAGAACTAGTCCCTCCCTGCTCCTTTGAAAGCTTCATTGGTTACCATCTTTGGACCATGCTAGGTTCAAGATGCTTACATTAGTGTTTCATGCAGTTAAGAATAATGCACCTACCTAGATTGATAATAGGCAGGTATGGCATATCTAAGGACAGAAACTGAGCTCTCAACAAGCCCTGTTGAATATTCCTTCTGTAAAGGAGCTGAGAAAAAGCTATTACTCTCAGACATGCCTGTTAAAGGTAGGGCCACTACTGCGAAACAGCCTGCCATTAGATTTATAACTAAAACTACGCTACTTAAAACTTTAGAGGGAAAATCTGAAAACCTGTTTTATTTCTGCAGGGTGAGGGGGGTGAGATTTTTGTGATGTAGGATAGGCAGAGAGGGGTTCAGCAGAATAGCTTATACTATCTTGAAGTTGGGACAAAAGAATATGCTGGGTGGGCAGGGTTTTTGTTTTTTTCTGCTACTTGTAGAGCTCAGGATACTAACTGAACATTCGGAATGCTGTTACAGTGTTGGCATTGCTTTGAAAGAAAAGTTGTTTATCTGATGTGGTGGCACTGAAGATAATTAGTGTTTGACAATTTTTGTACGAGTATTTTAAAGTTGTATAGAACTTTGGCCAACCTTGACTACTGCATAAATAAATAGAACAGGTTGATAATGAACAGTGAACTAATTGATCCACCAAATAAGCAGAACCCAACTTTTGCAAGAACTTAAAACCTAATCCCCTAGAACAATCATTAACCAATAAAAAATAGCAAGGATCCGTATAACATGATACCTAGCCTTAGCCTAAATCAGGGATGGCGAACTACAGTCCTCAAGTGCCACAAACAGGCCAAGTTTTCAGGATATCTACAATTAGTATACATTAAAAAAAAAAAAAAAAGATTTGCATACACTGCCTCCAATGTATGCAAATCTATCTCATGCATATTCACATTGGGGTAGATTTTATAAATTTGCGTGAGCATGTACTTTTGTTCGCGCACCAGGCGCGAACAAAAGTACGCTGGATTTTATAAGATACGCGCGTAGCCGCGCGTATCTTATAAAATCCAGGGTCGGCGCGCACGCAAGGGGGTGCACATTTGTGCAACTTGCGCGCGCCGCCTGTTCCCTCCGCGGCCGCTCCGAAATCGGAGCGGCCTCAGAGGGAACTTTCTTTCCACCCCCCACCCCCTTCCCCTCCTAACCCACCCCCCTGGCCCTATCTAAACCCCCCCTACCTTTGTTGCCAGATTTACGCCTGCCGAAAGCAGGTGTAAATCCGCGCACGCCAGCGGGCTGCTGGCGCGACATCACCCGACCCGGGGGCTGGTCTGGAGGCCTCGACCATGCCCCTGGGCTGGAGCCACGCCCCCGGTCCTGCCCTGAACCGCCCCCTGACCCCGGACAAGCCCCCTCCCCGCCCCTTTTACGAAGCCCCGGGACTTACGTGCGTCCCGGAGCTCTGCGCGCGCCGGCAGCCTATGCAAAATAGGCGCGCCGGCACGTGAGTGCCCTGCGTGCGTAAATCCAGCCGGATTTACGCGCGCAGGGCTTTTAAAATCCGGCCCATTGTGGATATCCTGAAAACCTTCCCTATTTGTGGTACACGAGGAATGAAGTTCACCATCTCTGGCCTAAATCAAAAGCCTAGTAGAAGCATTTTATATTAACTACAAACATTCTGTACTCTTCAATGTTAACCTTAAGGACAAGGCTTTGCAGTAGTCAAAGTGTACCACAAGAATTGCACACACAAGTTTCACAAAATATGACTGGGTTCAAAAAGTTGAATCCTTCTCAATTAATATAAAAAAATAGAAACCCATCTTCACCTTGGAGATATGAGCATCTAACATTAAATATTTAATTCACTTGGGCTAACAGTTCCCTTCTTCTTACTAACACTCAGTTTCTTGTATACACTACCTCCCCTTCCTTCCTCTGTTATTCTAACTGGGGCAAAGGACATTACTTAGGTAACTCATCTACCTCATGTATCTAGGCTCTTCCTCCGTTTTGCTGGATGGCTAGAAATGGGATTATTCAATACGGTTTTTGTTAGAAGATAAGACACCAGCTCTGCTGGATCTCGCCATGACATACACTTCTTACAGAAGACTCATTGTAATGTTGCCTGAGTTAATAACTCTACGGGTAGTTTTGCTAATAAACCTGTTCCATTTTCTGGTTACCTCCGATCTTTCTTTGCAAGTACACATGATGCTATATAAAGGTTTTGCTCATAAAGGTGTTACCCTCCTGGGCCAATACACTGCACCCAAACCTTTAAAAAAAAAAACTAAACTAAAAACCTGGCTGTTCAAACAAGCCTTCACATAAACACATCCTCCATTACTGATCTTCCAGTGCTATTACCGAACTTTCATTGCCCCCTCCTAGTCCATCCCCCCCCATTGCAATCATCCCATTCTCCCATTACCCTTCTACAACCTAGTAATTACCACATTACCCCCTTTACCCTCTTACATTCTAGTGAGAAAAAAATGGTACCTACAGAAACTTTCCCCCCTTAATCTCCCCCCCCCCCTTCTCTCACCTCCCTTATTCTCTCCTGTCAGCCCTTTTCCTTCAACCCTCTTAGTTTATATAAACCTTAAATTTATCGGTTGATATTCCATGGCCTACTTCTTCCCTTATACCCTCTTAAGCCTATGGATTATATAAATTATCAATTGACTTTCTTTGGCCCATCCATTTAGTTTAATTATGCCTTACCTAGTCACCTGTTACCACTTTACTATTTTAATCTCAATTGATATCTGTCTCCTCTTACATCCAAGCTACGCTCTCCCTGTTCAATGTAACTTTGCCTCTTTTTTGCAAGTTGTTTTCCCAGTTCCATGTAAACAGATGTGATATGTTATATGAATGTCGGTATAGAAAAGTGTTTAAATAGATAATTATTTCATTTGTGGCAATCATGCATATAATGAATTACCCACTAACTGTAAAAATTCATAATAATTTCTCCAATAATTGCTCATTCTTGTAATTGGTTTCCCCATTTTAAGCGCTCCATTACACAATATGATCTTGACCAGGGCTTTTTCTTTGGCTAATCACACTTCTCCTTTAACTGAAGGGGAATCTGTGGGAATGTCTATTTTACGCTTTATCCCTCCCCTTCCCATTTCTGGAGTTGCTGTTTTCTTTTCTGGTAAAACTCGTCCTCTGCAGGCAATGTTAGAAGTTATGGCTTATGACCATGAACTTGCTTTTAAAGCTGTCGCTTCAGAGCGAAGCCAACTACGTACTTTCACTCTCCAAAATCACTTGGCTCTTGATTACCTTCTGCTTTCTCAGGGAGGAGTTTGTGGTGTCATTTATGATCAGTGCTGCTTATACGTTAATGACACTACTCAGACTGCCCTGAATGCTGCACATTTAATGGCTGAACTCTCTGTTAAAGATCCTGAAATTGTTTCCAACTGGTTCTCTGATTTCCTTTCTTGGTTTGGTTCTTTAGGTAGTATTTGGAAAACAATTATAAATATTTTACTTGCAATTATCATTGCTTTTCATTGTGTTACCCATTGGTGTGTCTTTTTCTTCTAAAGTTATGATTTTGCAGGATTCCTCTGCATGACAGATCTCCTTGCATATGCAGGAATTGGAACCTCCAACTGATCCAATCTTACCTGTCTCTGAATGTGTCAGTATTGCTCCTCTTTGCCAGCGTACCTATCTGAATTTACATCCCTTTTGATTGTGCCCTTCGCACCTTCTTCCCTGCCTTTTTTGCTTTCCCACATTTTCTCACTCGACTCTCATCACTTCCTGCTGAAGAACTCTGCCTGCCAGTGCACCTATTTGCCACTCATCTCTTAGGATGAATCCTTCAATATACTTTCCGGATTCATCAAGAGGGAAATGAAGAGATGTATATCCAGACATACCTGGAGAATTGACCCTTTCACCCTTGTCCTACTCCCACAGTGGTGCTTGTTTTTGCAAGTACTGTTTTGTGGATGTGAGAAGCAAGAAACATGGAAGTGATAAGAAATATAGAAGTAAATACTCATTGTTCCCTTCGAGTAGGCACCCAAAGGAAACATTTGGCAAAGCAAAGGACATGTGCAGGCCCCTATGAGTGATGGCTTATTTTTGACAATACAGAAGTGAGAATACCATAGAGGAAAGCAGATGCTGGGGAGGGGGATGTAAAGGAGAGAGGTAAGAAAATATATGCACGTAAACACATGCAGGCATTTATGATTCCCTATGAACTTTTGCACCTCTGCACAAGGGAAAAGAGGAAATTATGCATACATTGGAAATAAAATGATAAAAATAATCAAGAAGGATGCAAGTGTGGGAGTAATGTGTAATTGACAGGGCAAAGGAAAATATGTATCCTGGCACCATGGGGTAAAGGTCGATCACACGCAAGGCATAATAAAGAACATGTATATAAAGGGGTGCAAAAAGCCCAGGAATTTGGAGAAGGCCAGCATCCTTGCTGAGGAGTGCAACTACATTATTACGTGGCGCTCCTTTTCTCTCCGGGCTAAACAAAGAAAAAGAACTGATTGGGATACTGCTCTTGTGCTTTTAATAATATTTATAATTGAGCACAAAATTATTATAATACAAATTATACTTGTAAAAATGTTTATAACTAACTTGCAATAATTTTCATTTTTGACTATCAAATATATAATAAACATTTTATATTCCTGAATATGAGTCTTCCTGTAATATATACATATATACACACATGTAAAAGAAAGGGAGACATTTGGGGGACTGTCTTGAAGGTTTAGCCTAAGGGCCTCATTTTCCAAGGAGTTACGTGTGATAAATCCGCAAATCACGCTAACAGTAGTTAATGCGATTTGCGAATGCAAATTTTTTAGTTTGTATTCAGGGGGCGGAGCAAATGTAAAGCAGGGAGGATTTATCGTGTGCCGCGAAACAACTGCACTGTTAGTGTGGCCAATAACTACACCTCTTTCATTTGCGTTACGTTGTGCGCTAGAGGCCGGTAAAGGTTTATCGTGGTTCACGATGTTTCTGGGCAGGCCTGTTTCAGTATGCTGCAGGCTTGGGAGAGGGAGAGGGAGAGACTTGCTATAGTGCCTCCTCCCTAGACAGGTATTTGTATCCCTATGGGAGGCCCACCTAGTAACTCAAGGTGAGGGTTAAGTATTAGTGTAGGGGGTTAGGGGCCACTTTCACATTCAACGTGAGACGTACGAACAGAATAGTACTCTCTTGTGAAGATTTGCTGGCCTTCGGAGTGAGGAAACTCACTCCAAGATGAGATTTGTGCAATGTTCTCTCCACCTAGCTTGTTGTTACCCAGGTAGAGAGTCCATCAAGCTAGGTGGAGAGAACACTGCACAAATCTCATCTTGGAGTGAGTTTCCTCATTCCGTAGGTCATCAAATCTTCACAAGAGACCACTGTTCTGTTCGTACGTCTCACGTTGAATGTGAAAATGGCCCCTAACCCCCTACACTAATACTTAACCCTCACCTCGAGTTACTAGGTGGGCCTCCCATAGGGATACAAATACCTGTCTAGGGAGGAGGCACTATAGCAAGACTTGCTCGCTCTCTCTCTGAAACATCATGAACCAGTGATATACTGGCAATGTAGCCCACATTGGGCTAATAGTGCAACTTGCGATAACAGCCTTTCACATAGCTGATATCACAATTTGCGATACACATGCTTATTAGCATAAGGTACAAACCTTGCAATCTCCTATAAGGAGAACTGAAATACATTTATTTCCAGAGTTATAGTTATAAATAGTAATTATAGGGTACAGTTTAGTAAGGTTAAACAAAACCCATCTTCACCTTGGAGATATAAGTATCTAACATTAAAGCAAAATGTATTTCAACAGTGAAGTTTTGTACTGGATTTTTTTTTTTTTTTACTTGGACCAAAGTCCCATCCCAACATCTAGATAGGCAGACTGCCGTACATTTATTCCTTTGGATCCATACCACCTCTGACTTCCAGGGATAAAGTTTTAGTCTATTCTTACCCAACCTGAAATTTATCAAACACTGGTTTAACCTCTCCAAAGCATCTACATGATCCACAGCAAAAAGGGACACACAAATAGTCAATATCAGGATATTAATTCCAGGTCCGCTAATAGTCATCATCATAGACTGTGGCTCTATACACATATTAAAGGTGAGGTTAAAACAGTGCTCCTTGAGGAACGTTACATGTTGACATATTGCTTCGGGACCAAGTCTCCAGGTTCACAAATTGGGCCCATCTATGAGGAATGAAGAAAAGTAAACAAGCACGGTATTCCTTTGCAGCAAGAAGTTCCAGTAGAACCAAATGATCCACTCTGTCGAATGCCCTACTGAGGTCTCTATCTAGATCTTTCAACAGGTCTTCAAAAATTACTGTTGGCACAGTTTCTGTGCTATAGAGATCTAAATCCAGATGGGAAAATTTGATCTTAACTGTTAATTTTCTTTCCTGGAGTTCTATTAGACCAGTCCAGATAAATGGTTTTGTCCCCTACCAGCAGATAGAGATAGAGAGCTAGAGCGCTAGCATCTCCTTTTATATGGCCCCATGCACATCTTGCAGATACTCAAGAGAAAGCCTTTGCCATGGCAGGTTCTGTTCTCTATAAAACTCTTTGCCCAAGTACCTGAGGGCTGAAGGTCTATATGAAAACTTTTAGGAAAGACCTGAAAACTTTTTTTTTTTACTCATGCTTTCAGAGAGCAGGGTTGAGGTCATCAAGTGGGTCTCTTGGCCTCAGGCTGCAACTTGGCATGGAGTACACTGAGTTGTGATAAGATCTGTCCGATATTTATTAATTTATGAATATTTGATATTCTGCCTCTTCCCAAAGTTGATCTCAAGGAAGATTACAATGAATTTCAATGAACAGAAGCATTTGTGGCAAAATGAAAAGAATACTGTTTCAGTGACACTTGATGGAAGGAGTTTGTATTTTATGTCTGCTTATTTTATGATTGACTATCTTTGTTCCCCATGCAGAACTCTGGCTACTGCGGACTATAATATTTATTTTCTTTTTAAATAAATAGCCAAGTAACTTTACCTTCCCCTGTACAAGCAGGAGGTCTTATAGAGAGGTAACTGACCACCACTGGTTCACCAAACCCTGAAGAGTACACCAGAAGGAGTATAAACATTTCCTAACTATAACCCAAGCTGTATAAACTATGAAAATAAAAAGCAATAAACTTTCTATGAGACAATCAGGCTTAAACAGGGAGGGTTCCTGAACTGATCTGGTATTTATTTATTTATTTGTGGTTTTTATATACCGGACTTCGTAGGATAACATCAGTTCGGTTTACATTATAACTTCAAAATCAGCAAAACAGAGGCTTTACATAGAACTTATAGGAAAACAGTGAATAAAATAAAATTAAATAAACTGTATAATGAACGAGGCTTAAATAGAGAGACTTAAATAGAGGTTGTTGGATAACTGAGATGGTATTGGGAGAAATGGTTGGGTGATGGAGTGGGGGGAAAGAAAGAAAGGGGTAGAGGGGGGATGAAGATGGACGAAATGTATAGAGGGGATAGGGGTTGTATATTGCATATAGGGAGGGGAATGAAGAGTTGAAAGGGTTGCATGGGGGAGGGAAAGGAGGAGCTGCATAGATTGCAAGGAACTATTTACAATAGATGCATTGGGGAGGAAATAGCATATATGATTATAAAACTATATACAGAGTGTACATTATTGAAGATATGTAAGTCAAGGCTTGAAGTTGAAAATCCAAGATGGTAGCAACTAAGAGAGGGAGTTATCTTATGAGGGATCGTAAAGTTAGAACTGAGGGATCTGTTAGGGGCAGGGACGTGGGAGAGGAGGGGTGGTGAGGGTAGAAGCATTGTGTGGCAGGAAGAGTGTTTTGTTGGCAAAGAAGATTGAAGGGTGAGCAAAATGAGTGAGTTTTGGTGATATGTAGTATTTGAATGCCTTCGTGAAAAGCCATGTTTTGAGTTTTCGTTTAAATGTTTTATGGCAAGCCTCTTGGCGTAGATCTACTGGCATAGTGTTCCAAAGGGTTGGTCCAGATACAGACAGTAGACGAGCTCTAGTTGCGGCCAGTTTGGTGGTTTTGTGAGGGTTAGCATGGTTGCATGATATTGGTGTCTTGTGGCTCTCTTGGCTTGGTGGAATTTAAGGGAACCGTTAAGCCAGTACATTTCTGGGTTGTAAAGGGCTTTGTGAATGAGAGAGAGGGATTTGTACTGAATACGAGAAATAATAGGGAGCCAGTGAAGGTTCATGAGTATGGGGGTTATATGCTCATTTCTGCGTGTGTTGGTTATGATTTGAGCAGTGGTGTTTTGTAGAATTTGTAAGGGTTGTGTGACATTCTTAGGTAACCCCAAGAGGAGGGAGTTACAGTAGTCAAGTTTGGATAGAATTGTTGCTTGAAGTACAGTGCGGAAGTCAGTGGGGTGTAGAAGAGGTTTCAGTTTTTTGAGGGTTTGGAGTTTGAAGAAGCCATCCTTTAGGGTATTGCTGATGAACTTCTTTAGATTAAAGCTATTGTCAATGATGACCCCTGGGTCTCTGGCATGTTGGGAAAGCTGAAAGGAGGGTGGCTTGGTGACGTGATTAGCATAATTTCAGTTTTAGTGGTGTTAAGGGAAAGATAAATAGAATTTAGCAGTTTGTTGACTGAGAGGAGCGTAGAGTTCCAGATGTTTAAGGCATTCGGGAGAGTGTCTGAGATAGGGATAAGTATCTGTACATCGTCTGCATAGATGAAGTGGGGTAGCTTGAGGCTGGAGAGGAGATGGCAGAGAGGAAGGAAGTGGGAGTGGATTCTGCCCGACTTAGCTATCGCATGCGAAAAGTCCCTTTTCGCATGTGATCCCTTTGGAAAATGCCCCCCTAAGTTAGTTAAAATAAATTTAAAGTAAAATTAAAAATTAAAATAGAACAAAACAAAAAGGGGAGGGGGAAGAGGAAATCACGGTAATATCTGTGCAAGAGTAATAGGTGCAAAAGATTAAATATGTTCAGTATTAGGTGTATTAAAAGCTTTTGAAAAGAGGTAAGTTTTCAAAGATTTTTTGAATTCTTTTGGATTGGTTGTTTGATGAAGTGAATCTGGCAAGGTATCAGCCACACTATTTAATATCTACATTACACCAGTCTGTAAACTACTCATACTTATCAAGGTCCGGAGATAGTAGTCTGCTTCTCATCCCGACTACTATCTCCAGACCTTTGACCAATATCATCAACTAGGGATGTGAATCGTTTTTTGACGATTTAAAAAAATAGTCAGATAATTTTTAAATCGTCAAAAATCGTTAGTCGCGATACAATAGAAACTCCCCCAATTTATCATGAAAAATCGTAAATCGGGGGAGGGGGGAGGGCAGGAAAACAGGCACACCAAAACAACCCCTAAACCCACCCCAACCCTTTAAAACAAATCCCCCACCCTCCCGAACCCCCCAAAATGTTTTAAATTACCTGGTGGTCCAGTGGGGGGGGTCCCGGCACGATTTCCCGCTCTCGGGCCATCTGCGCCATTTTGGCTGCCACTATTATAAATGGCGCCAATGGCCCGATAAAAAAAAAAAAACCCACCCGACCCTTTAAAATTATCCCCTTAGCCTCCCCCACTCTCCCGACCCCCCCCCCAAAACATTTTACACATACCTGGTGGTCCAGGGGGGCCACGGGCATATTGCCAGTATTCAAAATGGCGCCGGCACTACCTTTGCCCTCACAATGTCACAGGGGCCGACCGTCGGCCTCTGACAATGAGGGCAAAGGTAGCGCCGGCGCCATTTTGAATACTGGCAATACGGACCGAGTGCAGGAGGTCGCTCCCGGACCCCCGCTGGACTTTTGGCAAGTCTTGTGTGGGTCAGGAGGCCCCCAAAAGTCCCTGGGGGTCCAGTGGGGGTCCGGGAACGATCTCCTGCACTCGGGCCGTATTGCCAATATTCAAAATGGCGCCGGCGCTACCTTTGCCCTGTCACATGGTAAGGGCAAAGGGCCATCTGCGCCATTTTATTTAGCGCAGCTGATGGCCTGGGAACGGGAGATCGCTGCCTGTGGCCCCCCTGGACCACCAGGTATGTGTAAAAGGTTTTTTGGGGGGGAGGCTAAGGGGGTAATTTTAAAGGGTCAAGTGGGGTTTTGTTTTGTTTTTTTTTTTATCGGCGCGGGCCTCACTAAAAAAAATTAGTGATGTGAATTGGAATCGGAACCGATCCCAATTCACATCTCTAACGATCAGATTTCCCCCCCCCACCCCAACCCCAGCCGAACCCGATCGTTAAACGATCGGGCACACGATTCACATCCCTATCATCAACTGCTCACTCTCCCAAGGAATATATCCTGACAGACTAAAAACTGCCTCCCTCAAACCCCTCCTAAAGAAACCTAACCTGGACACGAGAGATCCCGCCAATTTCTGCCCCATATCTAACCTACCTTTTCTGGCAAAAATCATGGAGAAATTGGTAAATACGCAACTCTCACTTTATCTGGAAGAACACAATATCCTCTATCCATCCCAATACGGCTTTCGTAAATCATTAAGTACAGAAACCCTCCTTATCTCACTTTCTGACCACATCCTCATGGGCCTCAACAAAGGACTGTCTTTCATCCTGATCCTTCTAGTTATTTCTGCAGCCTTTGACACCGTGAACCACACAATCCTACTAAATCGGCTTTCAGAAATCGGATTATCAGGATCCGCACACAAATGCTTCTCCTCCTTCTTCAGCCACAGGAGCTTTAAGGTAAAAATTAATAATAAAGAATCTCCAGACGTCATATCAACTCTAGGCGTACCTCAAGGATCTGCCCTGTCCCCCACCCTCTTCAATATCTACCTCCTCCCCCCCCCTCTGCCAGCTGCTTACAAACCTAAAATTAATCCACTACCTCTATGCAGACGACGTACAGATTCTAATCCCCATAACAGAATCACTCTCTAAAACACTCACCTACTGGGATAGCTGCTTTCAAGCTATTAACTGCCTACTCTCCAGCCTGAACCTAGTCCTCAATGCATCCAAGACAGAACTCCTTCTCATTTCCTCCGACCATTCAACCCTAACACAGCCGACAACACCCAACACCCAAATCACACAAGTAAGGGACCTAGGAGTTACCCTTGATAACCACCTGAATCTAAAGAAATCCATCAACACCACCACCAAGGATTGTTTCTATAAACTCCAAGTTAGGAAAAGGCTCAAACCTCTCCTCCATTTCCAGGTTTTCAGGACTGTGCTCCAAACCATGCTCTTTTCCAAAACAGATTACTGCAACGCTCTCCTTCTTGGACTCCCTTTCTCCTCTAACAAACCATTACAGATGCTCCAGAATTCGGCAGCCAGAATCCTAACCAACACCAACAGAGGATCACACAACTCCCATACTAAGGAACCTTCATTGGCTGCCAGTAAAATATATAATATTTACACAAGGCCTCACCACAATTCATAAAACCATACACAATCAGCAACAACTAGACCTCCAGATTCCAATCAAACTATACTCATCCTCAAGACCTATAAGAGAACCATACAAAGGTACCCTGCAAGTTCCCCCAAAGAAATCCACGCGCGTATCATCCACCAAAGAACGAGCATTCTCTACAGCGGGTCCAACCATCTGGAACAATATGACCTCAGACTAGAACCCTGCCCTCGAACCTTCTGAAAAAAAACTTAAGACCTGGTTCTTCCTCCAGGCCTTCCCATAACTTACTGAACCATTAATTGTCAACCAGACAGGACTCTGCTTTCCTGGCTAACGCCCCGCCATGCATAGACGTTATATTTAAGCCGCTATTTCTTTGTCTCAATGCCTAATCTTGTTTTTTGTTACTCTGTCCTTTACCTCTGACTAGCCTAGCCCCCCAGTTATCTACCCTTGTTATATGTAACTTCCGCTTCTGGTTAATTATGTTTAAGTTATACCCTCTGTTACATGTAAACCAATCTGATATGAAATTTTTTCATGAAGGTCGGTATAGAAAAGTGTTAAATAAATAAATAAGTTTATGCAGACAATATAAAATATTTTGTTCTAAAATGACACAAAGATCCAAAATGGCCATGGCAGAGCTGCCTGCGTGAGCTCCATCTCTTTCTTTTTGCTGTTTTTGGAGCAGGATTTTCTCTCTTAGAAATGCTGCATACAGCCATAAATGCAGGGCAAAGGAGAAAACTTACCCTGCGGTCTTATCGGATCCCTCCATTTCAGGCTCGATGGATGCTCATGTTACACATGGGATTCGATCAGGAGTGGTATCCTTGGATGTGGAGGCTGGTGAGGATTTGCTGGCATCCCCTCCGGACTTAAATCAACCTCTTTCCCCAATCGTGAGGGTTCCACCAGTGAACCTGGGTACCTCCGGAAACCCAGATGTCATGTTGGGGGGAGGGGTGGAAAGAGTCTGCTCCTGATGCTCCACAACCCCGTGCAGGGTCAGGCCATCCAGGAAGTGACAGAAGACGTTTGAGAAAGCCCCTGTGTGTGCTGTGCTGGCTCACTGACCAAGAGAAACTTTCAAATACAGGTAGAATCCCTCTCTATGCCCATTACAAGACCTTTCCAAAACTTTGCACCACCTACCCTGGTAAGACCCAACTTGATAACTAACTCTCTATTCTATATGGGAGGCTATAGAGAACCTCGGAGCCTCAATTTCTCTGCAACTTAATCCCCTGGTGGATAGAGTTAAAGATAATGAATACAGAGTAAAGTGGTAAGAACAAAATCGATTTACTTTTTTCAAAAGAAATTAGAAGAAGTTAAACAAGAGGTACAAGGATTGAAGCCTACTAAGGATCTATTGATAAAAGAAAATCAACTTTTGCAGAATAAACTTGTAAATGTGAAAAATGTAGTACATGGGAAAAACCTTCTCTTTATAAAATTTTCCTAAAATTCCACGTATCAGCAAAAGATATCTTTAAGAAATTTTCATGGAAATTCTTAAGGTTCCTGAGACTGATACCGCCACTATCCTAATCATATTATTTACCCCCCTTTGAGGAAAGAAAATCAAGCAGGTTCTCAAGGTATGGTTTCTTTAATACCCAACATGGATATATCTAAACTTCTGGAAGCTTCAGACAATGCCCTTGTGGAAGCAGCCACAATGTTTGTCACATTTGTGTTTGAAATTGATCCAGATTGGGTCTTAAGATTATTCTTTAGGCACCGTTCTGAATCTTTTCTTCATCTTAAAGTCAAGGTATACCCTGTTTCCAGACAAATTCAGAAGAGGATGCAACAATTCCTTGTGATGCAGCCTGGAGTCTTACAAATTGAAGCTCTCTGTTTTAAAATTTCCTTGTAAGAGTCTTGGTAAGGTATAAGGGCCTCTCATGTGTTTTTTCTTCATCCTCTCAATTAGAATTATTCTTTAGTGATAAACTGGTTTTGAAATTTGAGGGGAACGATTTAATTCTGCTTGTCCCTCCTTTAGAAGGTTGAGTACCCTTATTTTGTATAACCTGCTGTATTAATACTGCTTTTCCTTTTTTTTTTTTTTCTTTTTATCCCGTCTTTCAGGAATTTCTTTGAAATTGTTATTGGATCTCCTATTGTGGACTTAAGAAATACAAACTCTCTTAATTCCATATTTTCTTGCTTGTATTTTGTAAACTTCATTTTTCTTTTCTGTTCAAGAATGTTCTCTTGAAAATTTATTGGAAAATGCATAAATAAAAAATTGTTACAATCTGCTTCATGGGTTGATACTTTGTAACTGGTCTCTGAATGCTTTCTTGAAATTGAAAGCTGGATGAAGGAAAATTACTTAGCCATTAATATGAATAAGATCGGGACAATGGCATTGAGTAGGCTACCATATACATTAAGGGCATTATTTATTTATTTAAACATGTTTTGTATATCGTATATTCGGTTTTGCCATAACTGTTTACATTAGAAGAGTAATATGAGAGTTTAACAAATACAGTTTAAAGATAAATTATGATTCCAATTATCTACAAACTAAGAAACCTTGGGGTAATTTATAGACTGGATCTAGCTTTTCGTTTATACATTAATAGTGTCAAAGTCATTTTACAAATTATGTCTTTCACGAAGGCTCAAACCATTCTTGCCCTCTGCAGATTTTTGGCTCGCTCTCCAAGCACTCATATTACCAGGATTAGACTAGACTACTGTAATTGTTTACATGAGCTTTGCCTGACACTATGATCAGGGCCCTACTAGTAATCCAGAATATGGCTGTCCAATTTCCTGCTGATGTCCACTCCCATGACCACATATGTCGTGTTTTGGAATCATTGCACTGGCTACCCACCGCATTACGATTTAATATAAAAGGTAGTCACCATTGTTCACAATAAATGTTTGAATAATGAAGCTCCTTTGTACATTAGTTCCATGTTCAAAATGTTTCATCTAGCTCACATTCTTCATTCAAGTAGCCAAGGATGCTTTGAGGTTCTGTCTCCTAAGTTAGTTCATCTGAGTGCAGCACAAGGGAGCTCCCTCGGCAACAGATCCTTTATTAAAAAAAAACTCACTTCCAGTATACAACTAATCTATAGAAAGAAAAGCTGTTCATTTATACTCCAAGTTTTAGCCATTTCAAAATGGTTTACAATCAGGTACTCTAGGCATTTCCCAGACCCTAGACGTTTTGGTTTTTTGTTAATAAAAAAAAAAACAAAACACACACACACACACACACACACACACACCACCTTAAAACATTTTTTCAGCAGGCATTTGATTTAGTTGGCTAGCAGAGCCCCAGGTCTGTTTTCAGCTTGACACGTAATGATCGATCATGTCTGTATTACATAGTCTAATAGTTTTTAATTATGAACTTTTTTTGTTGTTTTTTTAAACTTGTCAGGAACATTGGCGTGAGTGAGTAATAAACTTTTATTACTAAATAGATCTCATGCATATCCATTGTGGAAACCCTGAAAGTCTAACTGGATTGTGAACCTGAAAGATGGAGTTTGGGTGCCTCCTATTCTATACCAAAGGGATAGTGCAGTTGCTTACCTGTAACAGGTGTTCTCCTAGGACAGCAAGATGTTAGTCCTCACATGTGGGTGACATCAGATGGAGCTCGGCATGGAAAACGTTTGTCAACGTTTCTAGAAACTTTGACTGGCAGACTGAGCATGCCCAGCTTGCTGCTATCTGCACGTCCATGCGAGGTCCCCCTTCAGTCTCTTAATATAGCAAAATACGAGCGAAAAATAAAACAAAACGAAGATGAACCCAACATCGTTGGGAGGCAGGCGGGATTCCTAAGGACTAACATCCTGCTGTCCTAGGAGAACACCTGTTACAGGTAAGCAACTGCGCTTTCTCCTAGGACAAGCAGGATGATAGTACTCACATGTGGGTGAGTACAGAACTCCAGACTGTCCCCCTATTAGCAGAGGGACCCACAGTAGCCGAACAAGGTCCCAAAGGGCACAACAACTGCAGCACTGTGGGAAAAACAGGAACAATCTGGCCCCACAGAGAGCACGATGAGAACAGTCTCTGTGCCTACTTGTAGCAGAAGGCAATGCAATCTAGCCAGTTGGATGGTGTCTGCTTCCCCACTGCTGCTCCCAGCCTGTTGGTGTCAAAAGACACAAAGAGTTGGGTGGACTGTCTGTGCCTCGCTGTACAGTCCAAGTAGAAAGTGAGCGCCCACTTGCAGTCCAGGGTGTGAAGAGCATGTTCCCTCAGGTGAAAATCAGGCCATGGGAAGGATAATTTGACTGGTTGATGTGGAAAGCAGTCACCATCTTCGGCAGAAATTTTGGATGCGTGCGCAGCACTATACGATCATGAAAGAATTTTGTGTAGGGAGCGTACGTAACCAGGGCCTGGATCTCGCTGATCCTGCGAGCGGAAGTAATAGCCCCCAGGAACATAACTTTCCAGGTGAGGAACTTCAGGTCACAGGATTTGAGAGGCTCGAACAGATGCCGCATGAGCCTCGCTAGGACAACATTGAGATCCTATGGGGTTGCTGGCAGGTGAAATGGGGGCTTCAGTTGAACTAGGCCCCGCATGAAACACCCAACCAGTGGCTGGACAGAGATGGGTGCCCCCGCAATACCCTAAGAACATAAGAAATTGCCATGCTGGGTCAGACCAAGGGTCCATCAAGCCCAGCATCCTGTTTCCAACAGAGGCCAAACCAGGCCACAAGAACCTGGCAATTACCCGAACACCTAGAAGATCCCATGCTACTGATGCAATTAATAGCAGTGGCTATTCCCTAAGTAAACTTGATTAATAGCAGTTAATGGACTTCTCTTCCAAGAACTTATCGAAACCTTTTTTGAACCCAGCTACACTAACTGCACTAACCACATCCTCTGGCAACAAATTCCAGAGATTTATTGTGCGTTAAGTGAAAAAGAATTTTCTCCGATTAGTCTTAAATGTGCTACTTGCTAACTTCATGGAAGTTAGCAAGTTCATGGAAGTTAGCAAGTTACCCTGATGGTAAGCGCTGAAGTGTACTAGGACCGAGCTGATCTGGAGGCCAGACTCTGACAGGTGCCACAGATAATCCAGCAGGCAGGGGATTGGGCAGGAGAAAGGGGCCAATCCGTGACCGCCTCATCATGTGGAGAAACGCTTCCCTGCGGGCTGTGAGATCTCAGAGTAGAAGATTTCCGGGATTCAATCAAACCCTGGAAACACCATCCGAGAGCTGTAAGGGCTGGAGAATCATGCCCTCAACATCCATGCCGTGAGGGCCAGGGCTGGAGGTTCGGTGGCGCAGGGTGCCCTGGCTCTGTGATAGTAGGTTGGGAGCTGTCCCCAGCGGAACTGGTGTGCTCATGGACAGGTCCTGGAGCAGAGGGAACCATACCTGCCTTGGCCAGGAGGATGCCACCAAGATCAGGGTCCCCCTGTCCTCTTGCAGCTTCAGAGTCCTCGAGAGAAGCGGAATAGGGGGGTACGTGTACATGAGACCTTGTCCCCAGTGAAGGAAGAATGTGTCACAGGCCGGACGGTCTGTCCCCGGAAACAGGGTGCAGAACATGCTCACCTTGTGATTGAGGGAAGAGGCAAACAGGTCCATGTCCGGCGTGCCCCAGCGATGGAATAGGTCGGCTGCCAACGCCGGGTTCAGGGACCACTCGTGTGGCTGGAAGGACCGGTTGAGGTGATCCGCCAGCCTGTTCATGTGGCCCGTAGGTACATCCCCCTGGAGAGGGTCCGATCCCAGACCTATATCGCTTCTTGGCACAAGGGGAAGGAGTCCATGCCGCCCTGCTTGTTGATGTACCACATCACCACCTGGCTGTCCAATCTGATGAGATGACCTTGGAGGACAGCCTGTCCTGGAAGGACCACAAGGCGTGCTGGATTGCCTGCAGCTCTAGAAAATGTATCTGGCAGCGGGACTCGGCCACAATCCAGAGGCCCTGGGTATGCAGGCCGTCCGTGTGGGCCCCCCACCCCTGAGGCAAGGCATCTATGGTGAGGGGTCACCTGGGGTGGCGTTGGGCTGGAATGGGAGCTAGAGTTCCAGATTGGACCAGGCCTCCCACCAGGTTAGGGAGAGATGGAGAGGGTCTGTAACAGTCACCAGTGCTTCCAGATTCTGGGATGCCTGCCACCACTGGGACCGCAAGGCCCACTGAGGGTCCCTCATGCGGACTCAGGCCAAGGGGGGACATGTGGACCAAGGCCGCCATATGGCAGAGCAGCAGACAGGCTGGTACCTTCTTTCTGTTGCGAACGAGGGTAGCCAGCAAGGAAAGGGTGACTGCCCGATCCCTGGGCAGGAAAGCTTTTGCTTGTGCCGTATCCAACCTGGCACCGATGAAGTCCAGCCATGGAGATGGACTGAGATGCGACTTGGGGAAGTTGATAATTAATTCCAAGGTCTGTAAGGTTTGAACAGTCAAGGCTAGAGCATTCATGGCCCCAGAATGTGATTCGCTCTGGATGAGCCAATCAGTATGGGAAGACATGGACCGAGCGACACCTGACATAGGCAGCCACTACCGCCAAGCATTTCGTGAAGATGCGTGGGGCTGAAGTCAGCACAAAGGGCAGCACTTTGTATTGAAAATGTGCCGTCCCCACCAGAAAGCGGAGGTACTTCCTATGCATGGCGACAATTGCAGTATGGACATAAGCCTCCTTTAAGTCGAAGTAGCAAAGCCTGTCTCCTCTTCGGAGGAGCAGGATCAGCATGCCCAGAGAGACCATCTTGAATTTTTCTCTTACAAGAAAACTGTTTAACGCCCTGAGGTCAAGAATGGGGCGCAAGGTGCCATTCCTCTTCAGAATGAGGAAATATCTCAAGTAGAAACCATGGCCCCACTGCTCACGGGGAACTAGAAGGGTGGAAAATTCCGATTGGACAACCTGATGGGCGGCCGTACCCCACGATGAACATGGGGGAGCGGTCTCTGGATGCCTGCTGAAATTCAGGCGGTAGACCTGGTGGACAATGGACCCAACAGTCCGAAGTGATAGTCTCCCAGTGGCGGGTGAAGCGAAGAAGCCTGCTGCCAACTGGGGGATCGGGCCGCAATGGGAATCTGCTTTTGGCTCGTGCCCCCTCACTACCAGTCAAAAGCCGGCAGATGGGGACTACTGGGGGGCTGGTTGGGCCCTTGGAACTCGCTGTTGCCAGCCACGGCCTCTAGGGCTGGACTGAGGCAGGCGAGTATGGGCAGCTGGAGGGAAGATTTTCCTTGACCGGTCGAAGGGCTTGCAAGAGCCCGGCCTGGAGGACTTCCTGGTGGCAGAAGGGCCTTGAGGGCTGGCGGAGAGTTGCTGAAGAGTAATCTTTCATGCTAATCTTTCAGCTGCGCCATGACCTCTTTCACTTTATCCTCAAACAGGTTCTCTCCTGTACAGGGGAGGTCTGCGAGCCTATCCTAAACCTCTGGTCAGAGGTCGGAGGCCTGGAGCCAAGCTAGCTGTCTGGTGCAGACTCCCCCGGCAGCTAGGTGAGCAGCAGTTTCGAAGACATTATAGGTAGACCTGACCTCGTGTCTACCTGCCTCGAGTCCCAGCGAGACAATGGCTGAAAGAGTCTCCTGCTATTCCTGGGGAAGGCCCTCCGCAAACTCCTGGACTTGCTTCCATAGGTTGCGGTCGTATTGGGTTATGTACAGCTGGTAGGCCACAATACGGGCCACCAACATAGCATAGCCTCTTGGAACAAAATTTCCTACCTATGCCATAGAGCTCCCTGTGTTCGTGCCCCAAAGGGGCAGAAGCATGTGTCTGGGAGTGTTTGGCTTTCTTAAGCGCGGACTCCACCACCACAGACAACTGGTGGGTAAGTGCCGCCGTTCAAACCCCATGGCCTGTTGAACCAGATAAGTCGCCTCAGCTTTCCTGTTCACCGGGACAACTGACACCGGGTGTTCCCATGTATGGAGGAGGAGCTCTTTAAAGATATCATGGACCAGCACCACCACAACCTCTTTTGGAGATTGGAGGACCTCCAGCATCTTATGACAGGTATCCTCCTCTGACAGGAGCTGGAAGGGAATGGCTTCTGCCATGGCTCTGACAAAGCTGGTGAAAGACAGGTCCTTGGGTGGAAATAGACACCGCTCCTCCAGAGGGGAAGGCTCCGAGTGGGGGTCATTGGAGAACTCTGAGGACGCGTCAGATGAGTCATCGCCCCACAGTTCATAGGGACCCTCCTCCTCCTCACTACAGTCCAGATGCTGGGGGCAGAGACTGGGAGAGAAGATATGCTTGGGCCCCAAGGGCACTGAAAGGAATAGGGGCACCGGTGGCATCGATTGACCTCCAGGCATCAAGGGAGGCATTGGCCACGGTACACCGATAGGAACCAGCGGTGGCCTGGGGAACCGGGGGCATGGGTGCCTGGTCCCCAAGGCCTCATCCTCCTTGGAGGACCCGGGAATCGAGATTGTTTCCGGTGGAGGGTGTCTGTGGCCGAGGAGGCATCTGAGGCCTCTCGGGCACCGGTTGCATCGGTAGGACACCAAGAAAGACATTCAGACACTCCAGCAGAGGTGCGAACAGCAAAGGCGGAGACTCAGGCACCAGTATGGGGGCCAGTGGCGCCAGCAGCTTGACGCTCTGAAGTGCTTTGAGCACCGCCGATTGCACCCTGCGGCCCAACTCCTCCTGAAAGTCCTGGGTAGTAAAGACTGATGGTGGGGGACAAGGCATCGCCGGCACATCCTGAACATCCAAAACCCTCCACCGAAGTGGAGGGTTTTGGAGAGCCAAAAAGCTTCTCCATTTTATCTAGGCGCGCACGACGCCCTTTGAGGGTCATTTGATCACACAAACGACACCCTCAAGTGTTGTGCGAGGCCCCCCAAGCAGAGGATACACATCTCATGCAAATCCGTGATGGACACTGTCTGCGGGCACTGGGGGCACCATCGGAAAAAAAAAAAAAAAAAGGGAGGCCGGCATGCGGTTGATGAGACACAGAAACCCAAGGTGGGAGTATGGAATCGACCGCAAAAAAAACTGACAGCAAGAGCCACAGGTACCCACTGGAGTAACCGAATGCGAAGGGGGACCAGACAAAAAAAAAATCAGCAAAAACGCTTTCAAGGGTTTGGAGCTCCACAACCGCGAGGCTACTGCTTCACAGAAAAGAAGAGACTGAAGGGGGACTTCGCTTGGACGTGTGGATAGCAGCAGGCTGGGCGTACTCAGTCTGCCAATCAAAGTTTCTAGAAATTTTAACAAAAGTTTTCCATGCCGGGCTCCATCTGATGATGTCACCCACATGTGAGGACTACCATCCTGGCTTGTCCTAGGAGAACACTTAATTCAGAATAGCAGTGTAATTCATGTCAGGGAACATAACTTAGCCAGCACATGCTGCACATCACATTGGTATCAACAACCTGCCAGACATAGCCCCTCTAACTTCCAAATTTCTCATAGGACACACTTCTGAGGGGGGATATGATAGAGGGTCTTTAAGGTCATGAGAGGTCTTGAACGAGTAGATATGAATCGGTTATTTAGACTTTTGAATAATAGAAGGACTAGGGGGCATTCCATGAAGTTAGCAAGTAACACATTTAAGACTAATCGGAGAAAATTCTTTTTCACTCAACGCACACTAAAGCTCTGGAATTTGTTGCCAGAGGATATGGTTAGTGCAGTTAGTGTAGCTGGGTTCAAAAAAGGTTTGGATAAGTTATTAGAGGAGTCCATTAATGGCTTATTAATCAAGTTTACTTAGGGAATAGCCACTGCTATTAATTGCATCAGTAGCATGGGATCTTCTTGGTGTTTGGGTGATTGCCAGGTTCTTGTGGCCTGTTTGGCCTCTGTTGGAAACAGGATGCTGGGCTTGATGGACCCTTGGTCTGACCCAGCATGGCAATTTCTTATGTTCTTATGAGTTGGGTAGACCAACAATAGGCAACAAACCAAAGTTTGAGCTAAACCTCTCAGGCATTTTTGTGTGGTGAGGTGTATATCTCTCTCTTCAGAAAAAGAACACTTTGAAAAAAAGTCAGAGTCCTCTTCAGTCGTCCATGTTATATTCACAAATTACAGTGTGATGGCTGCATAGGGTGCAGATGAAGGGCAGAACAGCAGTATCTTAATTTAGATTCATAAGGACAGGAATAGTCAAGTTGGAGGAACTTCTAAGAAAAACCACAATACAGTCTAAGCAGTAAAATAAAAATCTGAACAAAATAGAGAATTAGGTCAGCTAACAAAGCAAACAAAATTATCTAAGACATCTAATATTGATTTTTTTCCCCAAAGTCACTCTGGCTCAAAATGTCACTCCCTTAGCCCTATTTCTATTTTTAGTCTTCTTCCATTGCTAAATTAATCTACAAAGAAATAGCATGCAATTAAAAACAAACAAAAAAACCCACACCCCACATATTACTGCCATTTTATGACTGAATGGCAATGTTCCCTCAAATTTTTCCAGAGCATGTGTGGGTGTGCCTTTCTTTTGGGTATACATTTGCAATTGAGCAGCTGTAACAGGGGTAAAAGGATCCTTCCCTGCCTCTTCCTTTACTCTCCCCCCCCCCCCAACATCCACCTCCTTGCTGTCTTCATTTCCCCACGTATCTGCACTCCCACCTCCTTCCACTCCTCCCCCATCATCCTCTCTGATGCCTCCTATCTACCTCCTTCCCCCTCCACCCAACCTCTATCAGGTAGATGCAGAAGTGTATGTTGAGCTGAATGCACCTTTCTGCGTGTACTTCCATGTACTTTCGTGTGTACACGAAACTCACTGCTGATGCAACAAGGAGTTTCAAATGCTAACTTTTAAACAGCCGTGCGGGCGTACATGTATGCACGCATGCCGGCTCATGCCAATGGACAACCATTTTATACCATACACACGTGCATGCAAATGCCACTTCTACCACGTAAGTGGAGGGATTATGCTAGGCACACGCCGACACAAATACACGTTTCCCCAACTCATTCTCAGTTCGCCCCGGTAAGCAATAGGACTTCCTAACCCCCCCTAGATAGATAGCCTCCCTTTTACCCTATCAGCCTTGACTCTTCAAATCCTGCTAACCAGACCTGATTTTTTTTTTTTTAATTTTAAAACATGCTATCCATAGCAGAAGTTATGCAGTAGGGGACCGTGGTGCATGCTTGTGCATAGTGCGCAGACTCGGACCGCCCATTGTCCTGCCCAATTTTTTGCCTTTTTGATTTGTGCATGCACTAAGAGATACGTGTGCACTCTGGCATTTCTTAAAATCTGTATGGCACATGCCAGCCCAAGATATGTGGATCTTCCAGCTTTGGCGTGCGTAGGGCTTTTAAAAAAAAAATCAACCTTTCAGTGCACAGAAAACGCACATTTCTAAACAGGAGTACTGCTTAGCACTCTCACATGGAAATCCCATACAAATGACCAACTGGCCAGTACACTTTTTTTTTTTTTTTTAGCACTGGAAACTTAATTTTAGCTCTGACCCAGAGTTAAGTTTACAGGGCTATTGTGCTGGCACTTAAAACCCCTAAATAAAGGAGGGAAAAAAGTTTTTTAAACTTTGTAAAATGTCCATGGCTAAGTCTGTACTTAGCAGCTGCTGCCACTTACCCAGATAAATACCAATTTATCTGCTGCGGTTCACTGCTACTTAGCCAGATAAATACTTATTTGGCTAAGTAGCGGTCACCCGCACAAAATAGCCAGATAAGTCAATACTTATCCAGTTAAGTGGCAGTGGCTGCAGTCACTTATGGCCTTTCAGGAATGCCTCCCCCTTCCCAAGTTAAAATGTGCATTGGACCCCTTTCCAACGCTCAAAAAAAAAAAAAAAGCATATTTAGATTAACTCTCAATACATTTGCTTTTCATTTGCTTACTGCAAATGATTCTCCTGCAATTCTCCCTTCTCCTGTTCCTCACCAGCTTGTGCTGGAGTCTCTTCCCTCAACTTGGTGGCAGAGCCCACACTGTTGCTTCTTCTAGTCTATGCTGGCATACGACCATTTTCAAAACTTGTAGGTAGGCACTTCTTGTATGATGATCTCAAGCATTAGGACATCAGCATACAAGCAAGTGCTGACGCGTTCGTTTTGAACATACTTGCAATGCCGTCACAGGGCTGCTCCTCCCATCCTATGTGGCCTTAAGTGCGGCGTTCACAGTGACTTAAGGAAGGCTGTATGATTGCACTTACCTCAGAGGAAACAGTGCTAAAGAGCTAAGACTGCAGAAGTGCTTACCTGATTTATCTTCTAAGACTACAACGCCTTGCTTATTGGTATTGTACACGTTGAACATTACATGTTTAGGATTTACAAGCTTTGCATCCAATACATCTTTCAGAGAATCCAATCCTAGGATTTTCTGCAAGCTAAATGAAAAATTAAATAAAGAAAATGGTAAAGAAAATCCTATGTGCCATAACATTTCTAAGTCTGAATGGCAAGTGCTAGCAAACAGATCCTACTTTGTGTAAATTGCATACTTTTAAGCAGCCATGTTCATAAGTGTATAAACATTTGTTTACACTGATTAGATCCAATTAATCTACATATTATGATCATACAAATACAATCTCATAGAGCAATTTCCAAAATGACAGTGCTAATTTCTGACAGGTTGCAAACATGACTGCTCCCAGATATTCTACTTAGAATCTGAATCTTCATTGTATGATTTATTTATTTATTTATTTATTTTTAAAAAGGATCACTGTCAGGTCAATACAGTAAAGTGCGGCCACAGTTACCCTGCTCCTAACCCGCTTGCTTTCTACTCACATTTCGGCTGCGTTAGTCCAACCTGCGACACACTAGCCCCTTTAACCCATACTTACCGCCTCTTTAAATCACCGGGTAACCCCTTCCGCCCGCGGCATGTATATTAGATGTTAACAATCGAATTAGCTATTCCCTCCCATACAGTAATGCGCTCCCCGACTATCACTTTTTTAACCTGCCGTTTTGCCGCCCGTTTAACCTGCTAACTTACCGCCTACCCTTACCCCTGCGTTAGAGGCAGGGGTAAGGGTAGGCGGCAAACTTTCCCCCAGTCCCCGCTCATCTGCCCTGGCCGCGTCCATGAGTGCTGGTCTCCGAGGCAGCCCCAGTCCTCTCCCCTCCTCCTGAAGCAACAAAAGTGGAAAAAAAATCGAAAAAGCCAGAGAAAAAAAAAAAGCGAAAAAAAAAAAAGTAGCAATGAAGTGGCCGGTCTCCTACACTCGGGATTGCCAGTCCTCTCTCCCCTCCTCCCGAAGCAAGGCGCGTAAAGCAGCCTTGCTTCGGGAGGAGGGGAGAGAGGACTGGCAGTGTAAAGCAACGAAGTGACTTACTCTTCTTGCAGCCCCCCTCCGGAGACGGACATCGGCGGCTCCCCTGCCTCCCAGAGCTGCCAGCGAAGATGGATGCCTGCACGGGCAAAAGCGGCCCCTGTGCATGCAATTGGGCCGCTCAAGGCGTGACGTCACGACGTTTGGCTTCACGGCATGTGACGTCACGCCTTGAGTGGCCCAATTGCACGCACAGGGGCCGCTTTCGCCCGTGCAGGCATCCATCTTCGCTGGCAGCTCTGGGAGGCAGGGGAGCCGCCGTCCGCCGATGTCCGTCTCCGGAGGGGGGCTGCAAGAAGAGTAAGTCGCTTCGTTGCTTTACACTGCCAGTCCTCTCTCCCCTCCTCCCGAAGCAAGGCTGCTTTACGCGCCTTGCTTCAGGAGGAGGGGAGAGAGAGGACTGGCAATCCCGAGCGTAGGAGAACCGTCCACTTCCTGGTACCTGTCATTTCAAATGACATTTGAAATGACAGATACCAGCGTGTCCTTGAAGCGTTAGGCCCGCGCACCCAGGATACTGTATAGCGCTCTATACTGTAAAATGGGTTGCACGGGCCTAACGCTTCACGGACGCTTCTTGGACGCAGCTTGCATTTGCAAGCTATTTAAATACAGTATCGAGCGGTAGGTGAGCTGGACTGTGCGTGCGGCAACTGCGGGTGCGCCCGGCACTAACGCAGCTCTTCCCACCGCTCCTTACTGTATCGGCCTATGTGTAAGTTAGAAAAAAAACAACACAAAAACATTGCATTTTATAGCTAGCAGAATGACTGCCATAAATGACAGTGTTCGAGTTCAGAAGTTTCAGTATAATATACATGCAGTTCATTTGCTTTTAAAACTGAAAACATGTGCAACCTGGAGTACGCAAGCATTCTAAAAGTGTGGGGGGTTTTTTGTTTTGTTTTTAACTGTGTGTGTGTCTGTTCAATGTGGAGTCTCTCTCCCCTCTCAACCCTTTCTACCCTTTTCCGTTTAATCCACTTTTCTTGTAGTGGGAGCATGGCAAAAACTAACAGTAAAATCTTTTTTAAATATATCCGAAGCAGAAAGCCTGTGAGGGAGTCAGTTGGACTGTTAGATGATCAAGGGATTAAAGGGGCACTTAGAGAAGATAAGGCCATCATGGAAAGATTAAATTATTTCTTTGTTTCAGTGTTTACTGAAGAGGATGTTGGGGGAAGTACCCATACCAGAAAAGGTTTTCATGGGTAATGATTCAGATGGACTGAACCAAATCACGATGAACCTAGAAGATGTGGTAGACCTGATTGACAAACTGAAGAGTAGTAAATCACCTGGACCGGATGGTATACACCCCAGGGTTCTGAAGGAACTAAATAATGAAATTTCAGACCTATTAGTAAACATTTGTAAACTATCATTAAAATCATCCATTGTACCTGAAGACTGGAGGGTAGCTAATGTAACCCCAATATTTAAAAAGGGCTCCAGGGGTGATCTGGGAAACTACAGACCGGTTAGCCTGACTTCAGTGCCAGGAAAAATAGTGGAAAGTGTTCTAAACATCAAACATCAAAATCACAGAACATATAGAAAGACATGGTTTAATGGAACAAAGTCAGCATACCCAAGGCAAGTCTTGCCTCACAAATCTGCTTCACTATTTTGAAGGCATTAATAAACATGTAGATAAAAGGTGAACTGGTAGATATAGTGTATTTGGATTTTCAGAAAGCGTTTGACAAAGTTCCTCATGAGAGGCTTCTAGGAAAAAGTAAAGAAAGTCATGGAATAGGTGGCGATGTTCTTTTGTGGATTACAAACTGGCTAAAAGACAGGAAACAGAGTAGGATTAAATGGACAATTTTCTCAGTGGAAGGGAGTGGGCAGTGGAGTGCCTCAGGGATCTGTATTGGGACCTGGTCGCCGCATTAAAAAAAAAAAAAAAAAAAAAAAAAAAAAGATATAGTTGCAATGGAGATGGTACAGAGAAGGGTGACCAAAATGATAAGGGGAATGGAACAGCTCCCCTGTGAGGAAAGGCTGAAGAGGTTAGGACTTTTCAGCTTGGAGAAGAGATGGCTGAGGGGTGATATGATAGAGGTATTTAAAATCATGAGAGGTCTAGAACGGGTAAATGTGAATCAGTTATTTACTCTTTCAGATAATAGAAAGACTAGGGGGCACTCCATGAAGTTAGCATGTGACACATTTAAAACTAATCGGAGAAAGTTCTTTTTCACTCAATGCATGATTTGTTGCCAGAGGATGCAGTTAGTATAGCTGTGTTTAAAAAAAGGATTGGATAAGTTCTTGGAGGAGAAGTCCATTACCTATTAAGTTGACTTAGAAAATAGCCACTGCTATTACTAGCAACAGTAACATGGAACAGACTTAGTTTTTGGGTACTTGCCAGGTTCTTATGGCCTGGATTGGCCACTGTTGAAAACAGGATGCTGGGCTTGGACCCTTGGTCTGATCCACTATGGCATGTTATGTTATGTTCTTATTACATAGGATTTTTTTAAGATGCACTTTTGTGATTCTTCCTGTTAGCAATTATACTAACAGTACCACAGGTTCTCACATGGAAAGGGATATAAATAGATTCATGTAGTACAGTGGTCCCTTGACTTACGAACTCAATTGGTTCTAGAGGGCTGGTTGTAACCCAAGCTGGTTGTAAGTCAAGACTATTTTTTCCATAGGAAATAATGGGAAAACCAATAATGCGTTCCGAACCTCCCAAAAGCACACCTTACCTAACCATTTCTATAATAAAAATGGTTGTATAAGATCATTAATTACCAGAAACAGCAATACTTCCCTAGTGATCTCACCAAAAAGTTATAAAATGTGCCTAGCCTACCAGAAACAACAATTTCACCTCCTCCACCAGTTCCTTTACGATATCTGCATATGGACTCTCTACCTGGGTAACATCAAGCTAGGTTGAGAGATCACTGCACAAATCTCATCTTTGGTTGAGTTTCCTCATGCTGAAGGTCATCAAATCTTCATAAGAGAGCATTGTTCTGTATGTCAGAGTGACCCCTAACCCTTACCCTAATACCTAAACCTCACCTCGAGTTACTAGGTGGACATCCCTTAGGGATACAAATACATATAAATACCTATCTAGCATGAGGGCATTATGGTTAGTCTCTCTCTCTCGAGATCTGTTCATAATTCAAAACCAAAATTTTGTTTGTAACTCAAAACCTTGAATGTTGGTCGTAACCCGAGTCGTTCGTAACCCAAGGGCCCACTGTATGTGAAAGTATGTGTTCCTGGTCAACAAAACTGCCCCTCCACCTTCCTTGCGTATCTCCCATTTTCTTTAATGTGTAAACATCTCTTGCTAAAATTCGCCACTGCACATTTAAATGTGCTCAGCAAAAATTGCAAAATGAACAAAAGACAAAAATAGCCCAGAAAAACCTGGTGCAGAAGCAAGGAGTTTGAAGAAATCTTTTACTTTTCTCCGTTCACTGTGCTCAACAGAAATGTAAAATTTCAGCAGAACAGATTGGACCTTTGTTATATGAGCTAGTGAAGCTGCGAGTACCAGACGCTTAAAGTGGAAGCTTGTGCCACTGATAAAAAAAAAAACAGGTCAGAAGGACCTGGAATGTAGTTTTGGCACTATCACTGATCTGCCTACTGTGGCCAAAATGGGAAGATCTTGAAGACGAGTTATGGGTTTGGTATGGAGGACTGTAAGACTAGCCCATGTCACCCTGAAAGGAGCTGTCTGCTATTTGGACTGCCGTTCAGCAGTCCTAAATAAGGTGTGGGCCCAGAAAACAGAGAGGAAGGCGGTCAAGGAAAGCCGTGAGGAACAAAAAAGAAGATGACCAGAGGTCCTTCAAAAGTTCTTTATTAATTGCAATTAATAAAGAACTTTTGAAGGACCTCTGGTCATCTTCTTTTTTGTTCCTCACTAAATAAGGTGTGGTCACACTGCTGAATAGTTCAAAGTTAGTTGAATGTTTATAC
The DNA here is from genome assembly GCF_901001135.1 of Rhinatrema bivittatum. Lineage (NCBI taxonomy): Eukaryota > Metazoa > Chordata > Amphibia > Gymnophiona > Rhinatrematidae > Rhinatrema > Rhinatrema bivittatum. The sequence goes on along the minus strand of NC_042615.1, from coordinate 715,348,003 downwards.
AACTAATTTTGCTGGCCATACAGAAGCTGAGAATGGCCATCTCTGAGTCTATCATGTAGGTCCACTATAGTCATCCAGCACATGTCATTCAAATGAGCTGTGTGTGAATACACTTTCTAAGAAAACAGCTTCTCAAACACACCAGTGGACATTTGTATATCCAGTTATATTGTCTCCTTCTAGAACCTATGTATTTGCACAAAGAACCTGAAAGAATGAAGAAAGTCTTAAGTTGGGCTGAAGGCCAAAAGAAAGGAACCACCTTTACATATTTTCTCATGCTCCTGCATGCCAAGTTATTGGTCTGTTCCTGCCTCCTGGCCTGTCTCAAGCTTACTGACAGCCCGTGCTACCTCTGGACTAAAGAGGATGGATATCATAAACCTGTTGCCAGCTAAAAGGCACAAGTGCAGCTGGGCTCCCTTCGGGCCATGCCAATGAAGACAGACTGTCTGATAATAACCAGCACCGCTTCACAAAGACAAAAGCTGCTTAGAAATTTCCGTGCTCCTGTCTAACATATGTAAGACTAGGTTAGTTATTCTCTCATGCTGAGTATTTGGACCACAATACAATTAGGGGCGGATTTTAAGAGCCCTGCTCGCTTAAATCCGCCCAAAACCGGGCGGATTTAGGCGAGCAGGGCCCTGCGCGCCGGGAAGCCTATTTTACATAGGCCTACCGGCGCGCGCAGAGCCCCGGGACTCGCGTAAGTCCCGGGGTTCTCCGAGGGGGGCGTGTCGACGGCCCGGGGCGGTCCGGGGGCGTGGCCGCGCCCTCCGTACCCGCCCCCAGGTCGCTGCCCGGCGCGCAGGAGGCCCGCTCGCGCACGGGGATTTACGCCTCCCTCCGGGAGGCGTAAATCCCCGGAGAAAGGTAAGGGGGAGGTGTAGACAGGGCCGGGCGGGTGGGTTAGGTAGAGGAAGGGAGGGGAAGGTGAGGGGAGGGCGTTAGAGGATTCCCTCCAAGGCCGCTCCGATTTCGGAGCGGCCTTGGAGGGAACGGGGGTAGGCTGCGCGGCTCGGCGCGCGCCGGCTATACAAAATCCATAGCCTTGCGCGCGCCGATCCAGGTTTTTAGCAGATACGCGCGGCTCCGCGCATATCTACTAAAATCCAGCGTACTTTTGTTTGCGCCTGGAGCGCAAACAAAAGTAGGCTATTCGCGCTCCTTTTAAAATCCGCCCCTTAATAAATACAAGCTCAGATTATATATTGGCATAGAGCAGTGGTTCTGAAACCTGTCCTGGAGGATCCCCAGCCAGGCAGGTTTTCAGGATATGTGCAATGAATTGTATGAGAGAAATCTGCATGCACATATAAAGTCTAATAAAGCTCACAATGGTTATAGTTACAACTACCACAATAAGGATTCCTATAACCTATGAGAAGAATGAAGAAATCTAGTCTCAGGCAATCTGAGTTATATAGGCAGATTTAAGCAATTTCAGATAATTTGTAACCACATCTTTCTTACAGAGCAGGGGAAGAAAGCTTAGAAGAACTTGAGAGATAGGGAATGAAGTCTGAAATGGAGCCTTAAACTGCCTCATCAGGATTTCAAAAACTGGCAGTCAACTTTTGCTGGAATAAATCTATGAACGACCCCTATATGCGCTTCCAGATAGCAAACAGCAACTTTTCATAAAACATTTTTCTTTGTAGTGTTTGTGCGCATCTCATTTATTTCGTGAGAAAAATAGAGAAAAAAATCATTTAGTAAAAAAAAAACAAAACAGTACAGTAGATGGTCAAAGACAATGGGGTAGATTTTCAAACAAGGCGCGTTGGCGACCTTTTGTTGGCGCTCCAGGCGCCAACAAAAGTACGCGGGATTTTAGTAGATACGTGCGGAGCCGCGCGTATCCGCTAAAATCCTGGATCGGCGCGCACAAGGCTATCAATTACGAATAGCCGGCGCGCGCCGAGCCGCGCAGCCTACCCCCATTCCCTCCAAGGCCGCTCCGAAATCGGAGGGAGACGTAAATCCCCACGCGCCAGCGGGCCGCTAGCGCGCCGGGACGCAACCTGGGGGCGGGTACGGAGGGTGCGGCCACACCCCCGGACCGCCCCGGGCCGTAACCACGCCCCCGGACCCACCCCCAAAACGCTGCCGACACGCCCCCTAAACGCCGCGACGACCGGGCCCGCCCCCGACACGCCCCCCTTGGAGAACCCCGGGACTTACGCGAGTCCCGGGGTCTGCGCGCGCCGGTGAGCCTATGTAAAATATGCTCACCGGCGCGCAGGGCCCTGCTCGCCTAAATCCGCCCGGATTTGGGCGGATTTAGGCGAGCAGGGCTCTTAAAATCCGCCCCAATGGAATTAATCATTTCTGTCACAGTACCATACTGGCCCAAAGAAATTCATTTGGGTGTTGAATACCAGTTTTTTTTTTTAGTGAAAACTGGTCTCAGAAATATAATAGCACTGCAATGATCAATTCTGGTTGTCCAACCAATGTTGCTTGGCTAACCAGTTTTCAAAGTATAAGGACAAACATACTGTGATAATGTCATGGATTTCCATATCTCTTCAATGTTTGCATCCGTCAGTTCTCGGCGGCATATCAGTCTACTTGCCGGCACTTCTCCAATTGCAATACTATGACGTTTGTACCACAAAGAATTCTAAAGAATGCAGGAAAAACAGAAAACCAGAATGAATATTAAAATGGTGAATATTCAAAGTGAGAACACTTGAAAATGTATAAATTAAAGCAAAAGTACATCTATAATGGTCACGCAGTGCAAGAGAGATTTTAAATATTTTAAGCCTATGTCTTAAATAGTTGTCAATCCTAAATGCACAAGATACTCAAAAACTTACTCTTATGGTTAAATTCTCAAAATAGTAAAACCCTCTTGCCTCAGGTACAGAAAGTGAGGGGCTCATGTACTAAGCCATATTAAATACCTTACTGCAGTGAATGCACAGGATTACAGATTCCATCTATTATCCACCCCTGAGAAAATTTGGTACAATGCATGTATTTAAATGAGATGATTTCCATACAAATTGATGCAGAACAGCACATTAATTTGGTAATGAAACACAGCTTGGCATGAAGTCCACAAGTCATGTTATTTTATGGAAAGCAAGTAATATTAGTGTAATATACACCTTAATACAAAGCAGCCAAGTTTACCAAAGACACACATTCAAACTGCTATTAAATATGAATGGGCAATATTTATCACAGTTCAATATAAATACGGACAACATAAGTTACTTTTAGTTTGGATTTTAATTTAACTGTTTATGCCGGGTAATTTTTTTTCTATCAGAACAATATTTCTTTGAACCATAGGTAAAGCACATTTTACTTACCTGTAAACATGGTTCTCCACAGATAAATTAATTGTGACATGTAGGTGATGTCATCCAATGATGCCGAATGGACCCATCTCTCCTAGTTCAGTGAAAGTTTTATTAAGCATGTACATTGGTTTCTGTGAATGCACTGCCTTGCGAACTCTTCAGTCTTTTTGCAGATTTTAACTTTAGTGAGGTAGTCGATTTTCCAGGTAGGCAAGCAGTTAAGCATGACTAATTCATCCTGCATAAGCATCCTTGAGATCCAGAGTGTACATGAATGAGAGGTTAATATGCAGGAAGTTCCTATTTAATTTCTCTTGGGCAAGCAGTTTAGACTTCATAAACCTAAAATATGTTTCAAGTCATTTGGTCTTCCTGGGTATTAAGACATAATTGGTAGTAAATTCCCTGGCTAAGCTCCTGGTGTGACAGCAAAAGCTGGTATTTGGTAACCCCCAAAGCAGGAGCAGACTTTTTCAGGACAGGACTGGCATGGCCCCCAGAACCTTCTGACAGGATTGACCACATCCCCCTCGGGTTGCGCCCTCAAGTTCTGGTGGCTGGCAGAACTTAGCAGAAAGTGTATACACTCAAGAACTAAAAAAGGTACCCAACAAGGTAGACTGGTCTGAACTCTGACAGACAGGAATTAAGAGTGTTCACTAAACAAGACAGACAAGACTAACAAAACAAAACGAACAGGAGACCACAGACAAGACAAGCAAAAACCAGAAGACCACAAAACTTGTGCCAAAATACAGGGCCAAACAAAAACAGGTTGTCACGACACTGGGACAAGACAGACAAGAACCAAACTAGACACAAACACACAAATAGGAACAAGGCAAGAGCTAGAATGCAGACCAAGACAAGGATGTCAACAACAAGAACCCCAACATAGAATGTCAAGTTGAGACAATGAACTAGGGGAGGGGCAGGCTTATCTGCTGAGACAATGTTAAAACATGTCTGCCAGCAGGACCTCCAAGCCATATGGCTTCGAGGACTGAACAGTAGGTAAACTGTCCCGCTAACTGTCCTGTTGGTGGAATAAAAGCACTGCAGATGAACTTTTACACCTGGGGCAGAAACAGCCCTATTGCCCTTTGCTGAAGGAGTGACCACTTCCATTTGGAGCTGAACCAACAGACTGGCCTGGATCGAAAACTGAAAGCCATAGGGTCAAGGGCAAAAATGGAAGAACCTCAACCACAATTTTGAGGATCTAACTGTCACTGGTGATCTTAATTTCTACCTGGAAGGACAGGATCCTCCCTCCACCAGAGGTGGTGGGGAGTTGTGGCCCAAAACTTATCAAAAACTAGGTACAGTCTTTACTGGTGGCTGCTGCATAGTTGCTGGTTAATGTCTTTTCCTTTAATGCCCTCTGACAGGAAGCTGTTGCATGACCTATCATTAAAATCATCCATTGTACCTGAAGACTGGAGGGTGGCCAATGTAACCCTAATATTTAAAAAGGGCTCCAGGGGCGATCCAGGTAACTATAGACCAGTGAGCCTGACTTCAGTGCTGGGAAAAAAGTGGAAACTATTCTCAAGATCAAAATCGTAGAGCATATAAAAAGACATGGTTTAATGGGACACAGTCAACATGGATTTACCCAAGGGAAGTCTCACCTAACAAATGTGATTCATTTTTTTGAAGGGGTTAATAAACACGTGGATAAAGGTGAACCGGTAGATGAGGTGTACTTGGATTTTCAGAAGGCATTTGACAAAGTCCCTCACGAGAGGCTTCCACGAAAACTAAAAAGTCATGGGATAGGAGGCGATGTCCTTTCGTGGATTACAAACTGGTTAAAAGACAGGAAACAGAGAGTAGGATTAAATGGTCAATTTTCTCAGTGGAAAAGGGTAAACAGTGGAGTGATATATATAGATATAAATGATCTGGAAAGGAATAAGACGAGTGAGGTTATCAAATTTGCGGATGATACAAAATTATTCAAAGTAGTTAAATCACAAGCGGATTGTGATACATTACAGGAGGACCTTGCAAGACTGGAAGATTGGGCATCCAAATGGCAGATGAAATTTAATGTAGACAAGTGCAAGTTGTTGCATATAGGGAAAAATAACCCTTGCTGTAGTTACACAATGTTAGGTTCCATATTAGGAGCTACACCCTGGTAAAAGATCTAGGCATCATAGTGGATAATACTTTAAAATTGGCGGCTAGGTGTGCTGCAGCAGTCAAAAAAGCAAACAGAATGTTAAGAATTATTAGGAAGGGAATGGTTAATAAAACAGAAAATGTCATAATGCCTCTATATCACTCCATGGTGAGACCGCACCTTGAATACTGTGTACAATTCTGGTCACCGCATCTCAAAAAAGATATATAAGCAATGGAGAAGGTCAACCAAAATGATAAAGGGGATGGAACAGCTCCTCTATGAGGAAAGGCTGAATAGTTTAGGGATGATCAGCTTGGAGAAGAGACGGCTGAGGGGGATATGATAGAGGTCTTTAAGATCATGAGAGGTCTTGAACAAGTAGATATGAATTGGTTGGTTACACTTTCGAATAATAGAAGGACTAGGGGGCATTCCATGAAGTTAGCAAGTAGCACATTTAAGACTAATTGGAGAAAATTCTTTCAATCAATGCACAATAAAGCTCTGGAATTTGTTGCAAGAAGATGTGGTTAGTGCAGTTAGTGTAGCTGGGTTCAAAAAAGATTTGGATAACTTCTTGGAGAAGTCCATTAACTGCAACTAATCAAGTTTACTTAGGGAATAGCCACTGCTATTAATTGCATCAGTAGCGCGGGATCTTCTTAGTGTTTGGGTAATTGCCAGGTTCTTGTGGCCTGGTTTGGCCTCTGTTGGAAACAGGATGCTGGGCTTGATGGACCCTTGGTCCGACCCAGCATGTCAATTTCTTATGTTCTTATGATAGGTGCAGTCCAATGATGCTGATAAGAGCGAAGGGAAATCTTTGGAAAAATGCTCACCTATAAGAAGTATTGGCACCTGGGAAATGTGGGCTAGTCATCCCTTCCCACCAACAGATAGAATAGTAGCCTGATGTTCCTTAATCTGAGCTAAGTCTCTGACTTTGTCTCCAATTAAGTTGTCTCCTATACATCCATAAGGTATCTTGTATATCTTCCTGCAGATTGCTAGATCTTAACCAAGTCAGCCTGCAAGGCCCAATGGCCATGGATGAAGTTCTGGCTGCAGCGACTAATGCTTTAGACAGGAAGACTAGGTGCTTCTCATACTCTTATATCTTCCAAAACTTTATGAACTGCAGCATGTTCTGGGTCTAGCAATTTAAGGGCTTCAGCTTCTTAACCCACTTAAGCAAGAATTGCCCCATATACAACTGGTGTGCTGCTCTGTGAGTTCTCAGCATGAAACTCTGGAAAACACACTGCGAAAGGTATCCAAGAGTTTCAGGTATTTCTCTGGAGAGGTACTGGAGATTCTCAGTTTTCTTAGCATGCTTAAATACAGACTCTACCAGAAAAAAGAGTGGTGAAGAAGCAGGACTAGACCAAACCTAGGGGTTGGTTGCGTCCTGTATTTCAGGTCGAGTTTTCTGGCTACTGGCAGGTTAGTGGGATTTTGCCACATCCAACTGAAGATCCTGGCATCTCCACAGATTCCACTGGAAGCTGTAAGATCTGCAGAAGGCCGAAAATCTCTATTTTCAGATCCAACTCTTTTTAAACCTCGATGCCCAGAACATTTGCTATTTTATACAGAAAGTTAGAATAGCAGAGGTCCGCAGGAGGAAAGGAGTGTTGTAGTAAATCAGGTAAGGGGTCTGATGGAATTTCCATTGAGCCTTCCTCAGATCCTAACCGCGGGGGCGGGGAGACACAGACTTATGACCCTGATGAAGAAGATGGCCACCAAGTTGGAGACCTCGACAACCTCAGAGGGGACATGCACAGGAGGAAAGCTGACCTAGCTGGAACACTTTTCCCATCCTCCAACTCAGAGTGGGACTCCCCAATCACTGGGGGCGACTTGTCCAAATGTTGAAAATGGACACATGTGGCAGGCAACTTACTGCAGTAGAACTAGGCAGAGTTCCAGTTTGTGGGGATATCTCTTCCCATTTTGAACAGAAGAGATTCCAAAGCTCCTCCCCTGACTTCATAGGTCAAAGAGGTAAAGAAATTCTTAGCCAACTCAGTGAGCTGGTCCACTGGTTGTTGTGCTCTCTGGGCTGGAGTTGGAAGAGACATCCATATAGGCTTTTCTTCATTTTGCTTACGTTCTTGGTTCCACTGAAAGATTCAGCCTAGAGATGCACCACGCCAATCTTGGTGAATTCCACACTGGGGTCTCCACTGTTTGTGCAGGGGTGCTCAGGTCTAATGGCTTTTAATAGACATTAGTAGTATTCTGGAAGGAATCTGTGCTGGCATCTAAATACTCAGTGCCAAAGCCATCCATGGCATTCTGGATAGGTCAAGGTCTGAGCAAAAACAGGTATGTCAGCATCAAGGTGACCTTCTGTAGCATAAAAGATGAAGGCACTTGTGCCGACATGGCTCCAGTAGGAATAAGTTCCAGTGATGGCCCCCACAGTTGCGAGGGCATACCGCTTCATCTACTTGGGAACAGAGAGGTAATAGTTGGGAGACATGTCCCGCTTAGGTACCTCTTCCAGCATCGGCCACTTCTGCACCTGAGGTGGATCCAGAACCTGGCACCACAGAGGGGAGGGCACCTTAACTATGGAGCAGCAAGTCTCTCGCTCAACTTGGCGCAATATTAATGGATGCACCACTCCTCAGCAAAGACGAGCTCTGATGGCTGGACTCATCTCTGTGTTTACCCATAAACACTTAAGGATACACATCTTCCAGGCCCAATATTGTTGAGCTTTATGAGGCATACAACCACAATTATAGCAATCAACTATATCATGATTAGGGCCCAAAGACTTGCAACAAACTTCATGGGCAACCGTGATAAGACAGTCAGTTGTCATAAATGAAGGTTTTAAAGCCTCTTAGGCTGTCTCTGGATATTGTGATATTTAGAAAGCTTTTTTTTTTTTGGTAGCACTGTTGAAAGGCTGCTGAAGTAGCAAGGCAAAAACAAGATTTATAGCTGCAGTAAGGCAAATGGAATTAATAAAAAAGAGAAAAATAAATGTTAAGTCTACACGAAAGCTTGGACAAAAATCAGACTGAGGAGTTCATAAGGCAGGACGCACCAGGGTACCACTGGGGTATGATCAGTAAAGCTGTTACTTATCTAGAAGAGATGGGTCTGTTCAGTGTTGTCAGATTGTTGCTTATGAAGAGAGAAACCTTAACCTGATCAAAGATGAAAAAGATATTCTTACCATAATAGGCTCCACTGGGATATTCTCCTGGGAGATTTCTGGTTCAGTATCCTCCCAACCTGGAAATTTAAGACGCTCAAATCTATAGAGAGGTTTCTTTGGAAATGGCCTCAGCGGTGAGGAAGGAGGAAACCTTCATATAAAAAAAGGCAGCAATTAGCTCCTGAAGAAAGTTTCTTTTCAAGCATATTACTTAAAGCACAGACTATTCTCACACACCAGTTAATAGGGATTAAATTTTTTTTTTTTTGCTTTCACCTTCTGTAAAATATTCTATGAGAGCAACTTTCCCACTCTTGAAAAAGTTAACATATTGCTTAACCCCAATTTTGTTTTCCTTTCTTTGCCTAGGTTCTATTTTTACAGTGTTACTATAAATCTAGATTACATACAAAGCACAGAACAGGATCCTTATTCATATTTATTAACCAATAAAAAAAAAAATTAATTTTCACCTAGGAATCAAACTATTCAAATGTTTATAAGAGAATATGGCTCAGGGGGTATATGACAGAAGTCTACAAAATCATGAAAGGACTTGAATGGATAAATGTGAATCTTATTTACTCTTTTGGATAATACAAGGACTAGGGGGTACTCCATGAAGTTAGCAAATAGTTCATTTAAAACAAAATCAAAGAAAATTTTAACTCCATTCATAATTAAGCTTGAATTAATTGCCAAAGGATGTGGTTATGGCAGTTACTGTAGCTGGGTTTAAAAAAAGATTTGGATAAGTTCCTATAGCAGAAGACCATAAACTGCTATTAATAAGGATTAAATGTTTGGGTACTTGTGACTTGGTTGGCCACAGGATACTGGGCTTGATAGACCCTTGGTCTGACCCAGTATGGCTTATTTTATGTTCTTATAGGCACAGCAGAGGGAACACTTTTGTAATCCTCTTCTAGGATGTTAAACCGGTTAGGAAATCACTTATCTGGCTAGCTTGACTCTGTCCAGAAATGCTCCTGTTCTCCAGCTAAAATTTAGCCGGATAAGTGCCCAAAATATTCACAAGTTATAGGGCTAAATACTAGAGATGTGCTTCGTTTTTCTCTACCGGGTCGTTTTTTGACTCTGATACTTCGTGGTAAAGTTTGGTTTTTCTCGTTTTTTTTTTTTGAAAAAAAACAAAACAAAAAAAAAACCAAAAAAAAACCAGCCCACCCCAAGCATTTAAATTAATTTTAATACATTACATACCCCCCCCCCCCCCCCCCGCCACCATCCCAATCCCTCCCCAAGACTTACTAACATCCCTGGTGGTCCAGCGGGGTCCCGCGAGCCATTTGCCCCTCCGTGCCCGGCGTGACAGCCTCGCTCACAATGGTGCCATTAGCCTCTGAACCACTATGTCACAGGGGCTACCGGCGCCATTGGTCAGCCCCTGTGACATGGCCATCGGCACCATCTTGTGCTCCTACCATGTGACAGGGGCTGACCAATGGCGCCGGTAGCCCCTGTGACATAGTGGTTCAGAGGCTAATGGCACCATTTTGAGCGAGGCTGTCACACCGGGCACGGAGGGGCAAATGGCTCCCGGGATCCCGCTGGACCACCAGGGATGTTAGTAAGTCTTGGGGAGGGATCGGGATGGGGGGGGTGGTTGTATTATAGTTAATCTTAATGCTTGGGGTGGTTTTTAATTTAAAAAAAAAAAAAAAAGTGCCCCTCTCCCCATACAAACCCGAAAAATGGATTTTCCCCGAAGTTCGGGGAAAATCCTTTTTGGGGTTCGGGGCCCCCGACCTACGACGAATTAGGCAATTTCGTTGTAATTGCCTAATTCGTGATAAACGATTGCACATCTCTATTAAATACTGCTGTAGACCCCATTTGTTTTAGATATTTGCATGTAAGCCTAGCAAATACGCAGATTTCATAGGACCATAGCAATACCAACCCTTTATTTTTCTTATATTAAAATTGCTACTCCACCCCTACATCCACACTAAATAATAAAAACTGGGTTTGCAGTTCAAACACAGCTATATTTAATATACTGTGATTTAGTTCTGCTGTTCTTACTTACAGCACCAATAAGTGAATCCGTCACAAGTTTAACTAAAACACATCTACATTATCAGTTAAATCATCAAGTGTGATAAAACAAGTTTGCTTATTGTAAACAGTGTTTTCCATAACTAGCAGGGCGAATTAGCCATGACAGGTGCATGATGAAATCCAGCAGCATAGAACAGACCTGCCTCTCCTAGCTAGCAGAGCTATAAACTGAGCATGTGCAGAGGGCCTGTGCATGATTTGCCTCAAGAACCTCCCCAGTTAGTAAAAAGCTAAAACAGACAAGTAGTTGACTCTACAGGGAGGCAGGTAGGTATTAAGTTTGGCTAATTTATACTATGGCCAACATCATTTACAGTAAAATTTGCTTTTTCCCCATCAATTAGCAGGCTGAATTAACCATGACATTGGGGGGGGGGGGGGGGCCAAAGTTGAGGGTTGCAGCAGAGCCTTATTGGAAAAAAAAAGCAGCCAATTTTCCACATGGGAACCCAGGTTATGTAGAAACGAGACTCTACAAAACTTTGTCCAAAATGTTACTGCCTTCCCTTGAAAGATTGTCCAGACAGTAGTGGGATATAAAAAGGTATGTATGGAGGACCAAGTCACAGCTTTATATGCCCTCGAGAGGAGTTTCATAGATGTAAGCAATAGAAGAAGCCATAGCTCTCACAGAGTCTGGAATTTAAAGCCCTGCAACATAGTAGCAATGATGAATACAGTCCACTACCCAGTTAGAAAATGTACACTTGGGGATGGGCATGCCAAGTCTATTAGGATCACAGGAAACAAAAAGTTAGGAAACTGTCAAGAGTGAATGGGATTTGAGCCTGCGACCTTGGGATATTCAGGCCATGAACCTGCCACAAGGCTGCAGAGCTTGCTGGTTTCCCCAGAAGTTCTAGTATATTTCTCCTGTTTCCTGGGAGAGTCAGACATACCCCCTCCATTCTTCCAATTGGGCCAGCACTAGGTATGCCCCATATTTCCAGCAGTATAAGAGGCATGCTCAAAAGGCACATAATTCTAGTTCAAAACAGCCATCTTGGCATCCACCCTAGAGAAACATCACCTGTTTCCCCGATTTCCAAGCCTTGTCCCAGATTAAGTATCCTGTTCCAAGATTCCTACAAGTGTATTGGTATACAGCATCCCTGCACATATGTCTTCCTGCTTCACAGTTCAGGCTCCAGTGTCCTGCTTGTGTCCAGTTCCTGGTGATTCTCCAGCTCCTGACTTTACCACTGTGCCTCCACCTTGCCTCTCCAAGTATGTACCTTTCCTCCAGGGTAGCCCTGATTGCCAAGACCAGAACCCTATGACAGGCTGAACCAGCCCAAACCAAATGCAAGGGTGCCCACTGAATTTTTTTTTTCTGCAGTCTTAAGATGTTTTCCCCACAACTGATTTATAATGGTTGATTGCTTTCTTGCGTCTGGGTCTCTCATTGAGAATGATATCTGTATAGAAATTAGGGATGTGAATTGGGTGCCCAATTGTTCCAGCTTTCAGGTTCGACTGGCCGCGGGAAAATCTCGTTTTCCCATGGATCCCTGTTTTTGTTTTGTTTTTAGTGAAAAATCGTTTTTCGGGTTAGTGTGTGCTAACTCATGTTAGCGCGCACTAACAAAAATAGCAAAAAGTAACAAAAAATAAAAATAAACAGTTTTTTGTTAGTGCGCACTAACCCGGAAAACGATTTTACGAAAATTCGGAGGGGGGGGGGGGGAAGTGATCATTTCTTTTTTTACCTGTTATATTAACGAATTTAGAAATATCGTACGATATTTCAATTCGTTAGAAAAACGATTCACATCCCTAATAGAAATACCTGTTCTGCTAAGCCTTTAGAATACGATTGTCTGCTATGGAAAGGTAAAGAACATATAGGCCAGGTTATGCACGATTCCAAGCTGGTGCTCCAGGATTCTGAAAGAGCTCTTGGCCTACTTTCAAAGGCTCAACTCCAGACTGTACCCAGAGCACTGTCAAAAACTCTGTTTCAGGTTGTGGAAGCTGTGGCGATAATGGCTGATATCCTAACTGTGTCTGCAGCATGTCCAAAAAGACTACCCAGGCTGCCCCCACAGCAGCACCAAGAATCTTACTCCAGGCTGCTTCTCCAGTAGCAGCACCTGAGACCTGGCTACACTCTGCTTTGCCTGCAGATTCAAAGACTCCATTCACATCGACTTCAGCCTTCCAGGCCAAGCCAGATTCAGCAAGTCCAGTGCAGACTGTCCAGACCGAGTAGCTCAGCAATGCCAGGTCTTGCCACATCTCAGCAATGCCCAGTCAGTTCTTACCCTTGGACCCCTGGGTCGGGTCTAGGACCTTGTTGGAGTGTCTGGAGGCCACCTATTGGAAGAGGCGTATTCTGTCAAGATCAATGGGATATCCAGACCATGAACCTACCACAGGTCTGCTAGCTTTCCCCAGAAGTCCTAATATATTTGCCCTGTTTCCTAGGAGAGTCGCTCGCCTCTGCAGTATTCCCATTAGAACAGCACTGGGTGTGTCCCATATTTCCAGCAGCATACAAGACATGCTTAGAAGGCCCCAGTGGTGGTTCAACAGTCATCTTGGTGTCTGTCCCGCAGAAGTGCTACCTGTTTCCTGATTTCTAAGCCTTGTTCTAGTTGAAGTATCCTGTTCCAAGATTCCTGCAATTGTATTCATGTTCCAAGATTCCTGTACATAAAAACTTCCCTGCTTCACAATTCAGCCTCCAGTGTCCTGCTTGCGTTCAGTTCCAGCATTCCTGTTCTCTCTCTTTCCTAGCGATTCTCCATCTCCTAACCTTGCCACCATGCCTCTACCTTGCTTCTCCAAGCACGTATCTGGAAGATGCGGGGGTTCCAAAAAGTGCGGTAATGACAGGAGCCCTTGCTTGGTTTGAGCTGAAAGAAGCTCCACTCCAGAAGATAACTGCTCCAATGAGCGCTTCTCCTTAAGCATCTTCTGGAATTCCTGCATCTTCCAGGTCTGCAAGTGCTGAATCTTGGGAGACAGACCACAATTGTAACTGTCTGCCAAACAGGGACCAAACATTTGTAACAAATCTCATGGGCATCAGTGATCAACATCCAGAATCTGCAGACACAGGACTTGAAACTGCTAATGACTGGCTTCCTTTTGGGCACCTCACTGGACATCTCAAACTATGCCCAAAAAGACTTCTATTTAATAAATTTTATTCTTTTGGGAGTACTTAAACTGCTGAGGCAAAGAGATTTAAAAATAAATAAATAAATAACCGCAATGAAATAAAAAAAAAAAAAAAAAAGAGAGAAAACAGTCTTGGGGGGGGGGGGTGTCACATGTCTGTGGGTAAGCTCAACCAAAATCAAAAAGTTCAAGAGGCAATGCTGCACATGTTCAGTAAACATTTCACTGAGTTTGGAGAGTTGAGTCTATTTGGTGCCATCAGATAACGTCATTCACAGAAGTCATGGCTAATTCAGCCCTGCTTGTTGATTGAGAACATGTGGGACAACTGGTCTTTATTTGCCTTCATCTAGTGTGTTATTTCTTGGGCATTTCACCATCATTTGGCTTTTACCCCCTCCCAATATTATCGCCCCTTCTTCCCCCTATCCATGTCTTCTGGTGTCCCCTGTTGTGGTTAGCTTGGTTCTGCAATAACTGCGTTTGGCATGCAATACAAGTGAGAATTCTACAACTCGTACTAAGTTTTGTGAACCAAGATAGATTACTACAAATTAAACAACCCCCCCTCCCCCCCACACCAACATCTAAATATTTGCTGACACTTCTGAGAACTATGTATAGCTCCTGTGTGTGTGCAGACATTCAAGGACACGTTCCTGTTTTACCAAAACAAAAGGGAAATCTTTGTCCAGGGTACATGCAATGTGAGCCATGACTGACAGGGATAACATCACTCATGATTGTTCGACTGCTGAAAAAGGTACAAGACATGAAACAAGACACAGAAACTTGGAGTCACCATCATCAAGCAGATATGGTTGCAGATTGATCATCTGAACTACAAGAAGCCGTTGGCCAAGAATCAATAAATCCTAATGTATTGCTTGCTAGGATAAGTGGAAAAGCCTTGCTTTCCATTTACATGTTCTCTAATAATCCCTACAGAATGCAAAATATGTAATTTTCAGTATAATCATATGCTATAGTTCATTTGTAATTAGTAGTCTTTATAATTAAGTATTAGCCTAAATGGGTGTCAGTGTGATCTCCAAGATTTGATTTATTTACAAGTCTGATAGCATATTTGGTTAATTCCCCTCTCAAAACTGGTAACATCTTTACCTTTAAGCTTGCACTCTTAGCTGTAGCTTCACAAACACCTCAATTTTTGCTGGACATGTTTAGAAAGGGCAAAAATAAAGACCAGCCTTCAACATTTCATATTTCTAATTAGGAGCTAATTAGAAAGAAACCAACTTATTAAATGAATGTTCTGAACAAATTCAGAGCCATAGTACCTCCAACAATGTTTCATGTAAAACTATATTGAGGCTGCAGATCTTACCTGTACAAGCAACCATTATCCTCAAAATCTTCTTTACCCCATCTTCCTTTCACATCTTCAATTACATGATTTTTCAGAAATTTTTTTAACAGCTGGATTGTTTGATTGCGAGATACTTCTGGTCCAAAATTCTGGTTGCATCTGAGCAAATCATTCAGATATTCTATGGCTTCAGACGCAGAAAAGCAATTCTCATAAGTTTTGAAATGCACACGGTGTTTCCGCAGTGACATACCAGCACGAAACAGTTCAATAGTCTCATTCCACTAGAGAATGAAAAATAAACAATCATCAGACCAAGTCTGCACTTCACGGAGATTTTCTCTTATGACAAATATTACAATTGCTTGCAGATAAAAACATACGTGAAAATTTAGGCAAGTTGCAAGACCTTACTAAAGTTAAACAGCTTATCAAATGCAAAAATTGTACTGAACATTCATATAGGGTCCAAGAGAACATTTTTTCCTTCTAAATAAAGCCTTTTCTTTTTAACTTAAAAAAAATGTGTATATTAAAATTTAGCCACCTGACTCAGTCACACACATGCAACATATTTTTATATACATAATACAGGGTTATTGTTACAGAGAAACAGAGTAAGTCTGTTAGGCCTTTCAGTACTTGGAATAGGCATACCTGTTGGTCTTCAAATAGGCAAACCACTGGTTCATAATAATACAAACACAAAAAGGGAGTTTCCACGTCCAATCTTTTAGGAGTAAATAAATTATCTGAATTTTTCCCCAGGATCACGTTACTGTGATCTCATTATATTACACTGCCCATCCCCACATGTAGAAGGGATGTATTGATGAATGGGGGCCACGCTGCATACAATAAGTTTACTGGGCTGCAGCAGTAAAAGCCACATGGATGGTGAGAGCAAGTCAAGGGAACAAAGTCCTGATTTTGGCCAGCTGCTGGATGGAGAAACAGCGGTACAGGTGAAAGCTACAGATAGCGAGCAGCAGTGTGAGGAGGACTGGGGAATGGAGGGGGGCACAACTGCAGAGAAATATCAGCCCTCTCAGACAGCACCGAGTGCTGCATGTGGGAGCGAGCACACAAACAGATCCACAGCTATGCACACACATATTCTCTCAAGAAATGAAATGTCTGGTCTTTTTTTTACCATGTATGTTTATCTTGACTACAGTATAAGTTCTACTGAGCAGAGAGTGCCTCATGTGTTTTTGTATAGCACTACATAGGTCAAGAAGCACTACAGAAGTGATAAATAGTAGTAGCTTCCCTCCTGCATGGATAACCCCAGCACTGTCTCTATATCCCCCAGCCTGACCACAACATATTCCTCCTGACTAGGCATGAGCACACAGGGCTAATGCAAGAATGTCACTCAGAACAGCTGTCCTTTCTCTTCTCCAACCCTTCCCCTTACGGGGAGCATGCTTAGAATTAGAAGAGAGGTGACAGGGAAGACTGAATAGACAAGAGAACAGATCAGCTTCCTAATTCAATCCCTCTGCTCTTGTTGCTTCCCCCTTCCATCCTGTTCCCAAGTTGAATCCCCAACATCTGACAAATCTTTGCCGACTAACATATGCTAGTCAGTCATCCATCTCTAAAAGAGATGGAGAGTAAGAAGATAGCACTGGAGAGAAGCTGAGAGAGAACATACAAGATTTAAAAAACAAAAAAACAAACAAATACAGAAGTAAAGACTCCATGGGGGGCTCCACTAGAAATGTTTAGTGCTAGGATCAAGCAGAGGAAAGCACCATCTTATCCCATAGATGGTTGCTGCAATGGTAGTTTCCTGCGTGCATATTAGCAGGTGACCCCTTTAGAGTTAGTGTGGCAATTTTGTACTGGAGTGTGAATAAGAAATCTTGATTTCCTAGGTTTTCACACTCATCAAGGCCGATGCAATACCGGGTGCTCCGCGTAGCACAGGGCTGAGCACACCGAGGACACAATTTTTGGGGCTCTCAACAGGCACCCTTGCAATAATGGGATTAATGTGTCCATAACCTGCACACAAACTCAGCACATAGCAAATAGGATTAGCATGCCATCAGTCCTATTTAAATGCGACAATTATCTATTACTACCCGATCCAGTAAAGCACACCGAAATTTCATGTGTCCAGAGTGAGTTTTTTTACGTTCGAAATTTTGTGCCTGCCTTACCCTGGCGTTATAGTACTGGAGCTAGTGGTAGCTGACAGTTTGTGAAGGCTTCTCTTTTCAATCATGAAAACAGTCTTTGCTACTTTGTTATGCCGACTTTCTTCTTGCATCTGTGAGCAAGAATTAGGGCAGCCACATGAGGGAAGGCAATTGCAAATAATCCTGCCAACGAAAGAAGATCAGAGGACCATGCCACAGCGCAGGCACAAGTTAGCAAATGACTTAAATCCTTTGTCACTTGGATGTCCAATTCCTGGCCCGTCACAAGATGCCCTGGGGATTTCGGCATCTATAACATAGTAAAAATGATACCTTGATGAACCACCATAACTAGAACAATGGACGCCAAAGTCCAGGTCATCTGTAAAAGGCTCAAGTCTTGGGTGTCCTTAATTAACAAGGGCCTTTTATGAACCCTAAAGTCTTGGGTCTGTTTAAATATGTGTGTTTTTGGATCCCACCCACCACACAGATGTGACAGACCAACTTCCCCAACCACATCCTCAGTCTAACACACACATACGATGGACCCTTGGTCTGACCCAGTATGGCACGTCTTATGTTCTTTATGTTTTAAAGTGCAGCCCAGAGCCATCTATAGACCCTTCAGGCAGCGTCTTGTTCAGCCACATACAACTCTCCTTAGATTGCCTGAGTCAGAAGTGGTGCGGAGATACTGTCTTAGCCCTAGGGCAATTGAGACCCTGTATGAGGACCTGTGCAATGATATTGATCTGATTGCCTCTCACAATCATGTGGTCCCTGGGCTGGCGAAACTTCTGTGTGCCTTGCATTTTTTCACCACAGGAAGTTTCCAGAATACAGTGGGACTGGTTTGCAGGATGAATCCGTCATCAATCTTGCAGCACTTTGGGACAAGTCTTGAGGGCAATGATGAAATGTATGCGCCAGTATATTTCCCAGTGGAGCCAGCGCAACAGCAGGAGATCCAGCATGGATTCTTTGAAGTAACTGGGATGCTCGATCTATTAGACGCAATAGATCGCACCCATATTGCACAGGCCCCCAGCTCGGAACTGGAGAGTGCATTCTGCAATCAGAAGTCATTCCATTCCACTAATGTGCAGATTGTATGTGATGCGCATCAACGAATCTTGAACGCAATATCTAGGTTTCCGGGGAGCTGCCACGATTCTACATCCTTGCTCATTCATTGCATGGAACTGAATTTCCCCAAGGGAAATACAGTGATAGCTGGTTGCTCAGTAAGTAACAGTAGTATCAGAAGGCATGATAAGACAACCAGATGGCAAGGAGGAATGCAGGCCCCTGTACAAGTTAATTGTTTCATCCATAAAGTATTTCAGTACTACTGTATTGGTGAGGTGGGTGGGGTATGAAACGAGCAGTTATTCATATGCCAAATGAAGTAGTGTATATAATGTGTTGCATGGTGTTTTGTCACTGTTTTTTGATGCAATATTGCTTACCTCTTTTATAGGCAAATGTTGGCTATGGCCGTAAGCTGTGGTTGCCGACTCCACTCCTGGCACCGTGGCAGAAAGACGGTACATCGAGGCACATACCAGCACTAGGTCTGTTATTAAGCAGACATTTAGCATGCTGAAAGGATGAATCAGATGTTTGAACTGGTCAGGTGGTGTCCTCCAGTACAGTCCCAAAAAGGTTACATGCATTGTTATGGCCTGCTGCATGCTACATAACATAGCATTGTGCTTTGGTCTGGAAGTGAAGGTCCCTGAAAACTTGCCCCCAGATCCACCTCTACAGTCAGCTAGAGAAGCAGATAACACAAAGCGAAGCTTGGAGGTTTGCCGAAGGGTCATTGCAGAGTATTTCTTGTGTAGGTTCTTAGAGGTGTTACTAAATACGCCCTCTCCTCTGTCAAAGATATTTGAAATAAGCTACTTACACATCGAAATTCATTCTTTTGTGTTTTCTATTTCAGGAGTTGTAATTGGAGTCCGAGAGAGGCACTGAAGAATGTTCCAGGATCGATTCCAAAATTTATTTTGTTATCTATAGTTTTCTGATTTCTTTATAGTGAATAAACCAATTGCATTTGTTTAATTGAGTATCTGTGGATTAATATATGTCTTTTCATCCTCGCTGACCAGTGTCTCCTTGCCTGTCAGATTAGGCCATTCACGGACACCCAAACCTAGAACATAAGAAATTGCCATGCTGGGTCAGACCAAGAGTCCTTCAAGCCCAGCATCCTGTTTCCAACAGAGGCCACCAGGCCACAAGAACCTGGCAATCACCCAAACACTAAGAAGATCCCATGCCACTGATGCAATTAATAGCAGTGGCTATTCCCTAAGTAAACTTGATTAAAAGATGCCCAGGACTTTAAGGTAGAGAGGCCGTAGAAACAGACACTTTTTTTCCTCAATTCATATTTTATTGATTTTTAACAAAGTATTTATACATCATACTTTGACAGGAAAAAGAAAAATATGTATATATACTTTCAATAAACACTAAAATTAACACTTTATAATCAAATCAGTTAATTACATGTTTTCAACAAAGAATTATTTTAGGAGAAAAAGCCTGGAATTTTAGGGAGTACACAAAGAAACAAAGTATTAATTAAGCAGAACAGACTTTACGCATATGATGAAGCATTACTTTCATGATTGCTATATGTGACCTTGCCCAGGTTAGTTATTAACACTCCTGGCATACAAAAAAGATTTTAACTGTTCTACCATAGAGAAGACGAAATTCTCATCTTTACGATGCACCCAGCACTTATATGGGTATTTTAATACAAATGTAAACCCTAAAGCTAATACTTGTGATCTTAAATCTATAAATTCTTTTCTCCTAATCTGGGTGGGTCCGGACAGATCTGGAAAAATTGTTACTTTTTGCTCATAGAAGTCTGCATCTTTTTTCTGAAAGTAATTTTTCATCACTTTGGATACATCTCTCTCCGTCACAAATGATACTATGTCGTCCCTCTGTCCAGAATTTCAATAGCAGAACTTTCTATGAATTGAGTAAAATTCCCATTGCCTGTACTTTAGTTCCTCCGGTTTTCTTCAAAATTTTCATCAGAAAATAGGCCTTATTTATTAATGGCACCTGCAATTCATCAAAATTTCAAACATTCAATGAGAAACTTTCTTAAAGTGCTTTGAGTGTCCTCACCCAAAGCCCTAGGGAAATTAAGATATCTTAAATTGAGATGTCTCGTATAGTTCTCAAGGGCTTCCAACCTCTTTGAAATGTAAACCTATATCCTTAATCAAATTTATATTCACAATTTCCACTTGCGCTGTTTTCTGCTCCATTTCCATCATTTTTTTTTTCTAATTCTTTAATTTGCCCTCCCAGATTTTGATTTAAGGTTTGCACTTCCAATTCCATCTTCCGATATTTATTTTCACAATTTTGGACTAGCTGTGCAAGACTAGCCACAAGGTCCCATAAGGTTTCCAGGGTGACTACCGATGGTTTAGGGGGTAATTGAAAAAACTCACCCCCCCTGCTGGGTAGACTCTGTCCCTGATTCCTCTGCTGTTTGCACCTCCAGGATCCTTCAGTTTTCCTCAGTCGGGTTCACTGGAGAAAAGAGTGGATCTAAATCTTCCAGTTCCCTGTACCCTGTTGCTTCCAACAGGCTGGAGGAAGGTCGTGGTGCTGGCGCAGTTTCACCTTCTCAGTGACCCCCCTCCCGTCGGGTAGATGACATCATTCCACGCCGCTTCCTAGAGGCAGGCCCGCGTCGCAGGGGCCTGCAGAGGTCTGCAATCCGGGGGACTAAGGGTGGTTTCCCCAGGCAGCGATGAAGCTCCCTCTCCATCTACTGCAGCGGGGAGAATCCTCTCCCGTTTTCTCCGTCATCTGGGCTGCATATGCTGTAATCCTCTTTTGGCCTTCAGGTAATGCAGAATTGGGAGGATAAACCCGCATTTTTCCTTTTCTTTTCGCAGGCATTTGTATCGTAGTAAGAATCTCAGAGGAGCAGCTTCCCTAGCAGCCATCTTGGGCCCCAGGAAAGTGAGAAACTGACACTTAAGTCCGGGACGTCTCTTAAAGGTCCAG
Source organism: Rhinatrema bivittatum (assembly GCF_901001135.1). Classification (NCBI taxonomy): domain Eukaryota; kingdom Metazoa; phylum Chordata; class Amphibia; order Gymnophiona; family Rhinatrematidae; genus Rhinatrema; species Rhinatrema bivittatum. Next base: position 715,326,621 of record NC_042615.1, on the reverse strand, counting down.
GATTTGGACAGCCCATCACAGGATGTTTGGATGTCCAAATCTTGCGCCTTTAAGAGATGCCAAGGACTTAGACGTCCCTCATCTTCATCATACAGGCCCTTGGTACATGATTTTGGATGTCTATCCCCTGCAGGCATGCCCAGACGTCCATTTTGTGCAGAACCATTGGCAACATGCCTCGCAGATGGCTGCCAAACTTCACGGAAGGCAACGTTCAATTGCTCGCAATCATGATTGTAGAGGTTGAAAGGCACCTCTACTTTCACCCTGGGTGCCGGCAGAACCAGTAAAGGGCAGATGCTGTCTGGCTGGTGCTCAGGGCGAGCTTCAATGCCCAAGCATCCTTCCCAAGAGAGGAGAGTATGGGTCTAGAGTAGGGTATTAAAAGCAGGAAGTGTAGCATAGACTTTATATCAGATTTTCAATACAGACAAAAAATGCTAAAAATAGCTTGAATTGTGGAATGGGTGGGAGATGCAGGCCCTGCATCATTTTCTTAACATAGTAATGTTTGCATTTGCTATTCCTGCCACCAGGTGCAGGCAGACAGACAGGAGAAGAAGGAATGGTTCCTGGTCCTCCGTACCAGACAAGGGCAGCCGGATGGTAAGTATATTCAGAATCACAGCTGATTAGTGAACCCCAGAAATTGAGAAAAATTGCAATTGATGGTCACACAAGTCCATTACCTGCTCTTTGCTCCATAAAAAGGTCTTATTTGGTTTTGTGAGTAGCTATAATAAGGTGAAACAGATTGGCATGCCTATAAGTAATAGAAATTGGTTTGCCTCTATCTGTTGTGTAAAATTGATGCATCTTGACCACTCCCTCCCTCCAGCCCTCTCTTCTCCCTTTCCCCAACACTTTGAAATAATAAATACCAGACACCTCTAGCACATCCGTCATCAAGGAGTAGGAGGAGGAAGGCGGGCAAACAGCACCACTGGATGTCACCTCAGCCAGCAGGAGGAGCTGTGTCTCCGCCACTGCCACTACCACCATCCCTCCCCATTCCCCTGCGGGAGGTCAGTCATTGATGAGGAGCCCTCAACTGATGATCCATCTGCGGCCCACCGTCCACATGAGCAAGAGGCAGCATCTGAGGAAGTGCCTTGGGAGGAAGGAAGGCCATCTTCAATTGAGGCATGCTTGGATGCTGTGCTCACTCTGCTTAGTCAGCTGGGACCACAGAATGGACACAATGGAAGGGAGCCTGGTGTATGGGGGGGCCAACTAGGCAGAGCTGGTACAAGGCTAGCAGCAAATGATTGAGCTTCTGTCAGCTATGGCAGGAGCTCAATTGCTCGTGCCCTGTCCTGGCCCCTGCCACTCCACCCCAACACAATCCTTGCTCTCCATGCCAACCTCCTCCTCTTTTTTTGTTTGGGAGATTTTTTATTATTTTTATGAATTTATTTATTTTTAGAGACAATGAAATGTGTGTTGCTTGTCCTGTTAGATCTTCAACTATTGCAACCAGCACCGCTCTCCAGCGCTGTCACATTGCTCAAGGTAATGTGCAGGGGCAAAAATACGATGGAGAGGGAAGGGGGAAAGATGATACCATCAAAAGGCATGAGATTGAGGATGGCAATGATGTCTAGAGGTGGGGGACGAAGGAAGAAAACAGAAGAGAAAGTAATAATGGGAAAGTGGGCCTTCTGCTACAATAAACCTTGTTCAGTTGTGCCATTACCTCCTCTGTTTTTCTTTGTAGGCTTCGCACGCTTGAGAAAACTTCAAATCCTAAAGGGTCAATTTTAAAAGGAGAGCCTGCCCATGTGCGCATTCCTGGCACACGCACATGCCGATTTTCTAACATGCGCACATCGGCACACTCATGCTATAAAATACAGTTCCCGCGTGCACATGTGTACCGGATTGTCATGTCTGCACGTGCATGTGCGAACGGGAGGGGGGAAATTTAGAAAAATAGGCACTGCGACATGATTGGGTCTAGACCAGTTCCGTCCCAGTTTGCCCCAATTAAGGAGCGGACTGGGAGGTAACTTCATAGAAACATAGAAATGACGGCAGAAGACGACCAAACGGCCCATCCAGCCTGCCCAGCAAGCTTCACACTTCTTTTTTCTCATACTTATCTGTTTCTCTTGGCTCTTAGTAACCTTTGGTTCTATTTCCCTTTCACCCCCACCATTAAATGTAGAGAGCAGTGATGGAGCTGCTTCCAAGTGAAATATCTAGCTTGATTAGTTAGGGGTAGTAACCGCCACAATAAGCAAGCTACACCCATGCTTATTTGTTTACCCAGACTATGTTATTCAGCCCTTATTGGTTGTTTTTCTTCTCCCCTGCCATTGAAGCAGAGAGCTAAGCTGGATATGCGTGAAGTATCAGTTTTTCTTCTCCCCTGCCATTGAAGCAGAGAGCTATGCTGGATATGTGTGAAGTATCAGGCTTATTTGGTTTGGGGTAGTAACCGCCGTAACAAGCCAGCTACTCCCCGCTTTGTGAGTGCAAATCCTTTTTTCCACATTTCCTCTTGCCGTTGACGCTTAGAGCGATGTTGGAGTCGCAGTAACCATGTGTATGTTTATTGAATAAGGGTATTATCTCCAGGCAGTAGCAGTCATTCTGGCGAACCACCCACTCTTCATTGACGTCCTCTTGACTTTATGGATCCACAGTGTTTATCCCATGCCCCTTTGAAGTCCTTCACAGTTCTGGTCTTCACCACTTCCTCCGGAAGGGCATTCCAGGCATCCACCACCCTCTCCGTGAAGAAATACTTCCTGACATTGGTTCTGAGTCTTCCTCCCTGGAGCTTCAAATCATGACCCCTGGTTCTGCTGATTTTTTTCCTATGGAAAAGGTTTGTCGTTATCTTTGGATCATTAAAGCCTTTCAAGTATCTGAAAGTCTGTATCATATTACCTCTGCTCCTCCTTTCCTCCAGGGTGTACATATTTAGATTCTTCAATCTCTCCTCATAAGTCATTCGATGAAGACTTTTCACCTTTTTGGTCGCCCTTCTCTGGACTGCCTCCATCTTGTCTCTGTCTCTTTGGAGATACAGTCTCCAGAACTGAACACAGTACTCCAGGTGAGGCCTCACCAAGGACCTGTACTATCCTTCCTCCCTCTTCCCCCACCACCTAAACTAAAACTTATCTACCCCCAAATTAATATTTATTTTAAAAAAATAAATTGCTCCTCTGGAGCAGACAAACTGTTTGCCTGCTGGCACACTTCCCCGGAAAATGTCTAATGGTGCTGTCCCAGCCTGCCCCCACCCAGATCATGCACCCCAGCCCACCCAGCACTCGTGCCCATATCGGAAGCTCCGCACGTGGCCAGACCCGTTCTTATTTTACCGCATGTGGGGCTTTGAAAATTTGGGTTTAACTGAATAAGACCCACTGGGGCCTGCCTGCACAGCAGCCTGTCTATCCTCCTGAGACATCTTTCTTTTTCTTCCATTCAGCTGTCTATCCACTGGGCCATTTCCATTGTGGCTTTTCTCCATTTCACTTGCTTGCTATCACAACAGAGACCAGGAACAAAAGCATTATACACTTGTTATGGGTGATTTCAAAAAGACCATGATACAAGAGACAAACAAGGATTCTTTCCTATTCCACTGCCCAATGAAGCCTCCTTCATTCTGCCTGCCTCTGCGCAGGCCAAATGGAAGCCTCCTCCCTTCTACCTGCCAATGGGAGTAGGAAGAAGGGAGGAAGCCTTTGATTGGCCGGTGAGGCAGGCATCACATAGCCTGGGGGTGGGAGGAATGGCAGTCTCGAACCCGACAAAGCAAGGCCACTATGGGAGGCCATCCCTGTGGCAGTGAAGAGGAAAACCCGACCGAGGCCACCACAGGAGCCAATCCCTGTGGCGGCGAAAAAAGAAGGCCCGCCGGAGTAAAGCCGCAGCGGAACTTAGTGATGAACCTGGAGCCTATCCCTGCAGTGAAGGAAGATGTTTCTGGTGAGATCTGGTGTGTGTCTGAGAGTGGGAATGGATGCCGGGGTGAGTGCTTGTGTGTGTCTGAGGGTATGAATGGATGCCGGGGCGAGTGCTGGTGTGTGTGATTGAGAGCTTGTAAATAAAAAAAAAAAAGAGAGAGTCATGAGTGTGATTGAGAGAGAGAATGGTCAGGAAGATGACTGGTGTGAGAGAGACAGAGACTGGTCGTGGGGGTCTAATTGAGCTGTGGGTGTGTGTGGTTGTGGACCCTAAGGAAGAGGACTGTGAGGACGGAGTTTCAACAGCCCTAGCTGCTTCTGGTGAGTGCTATTGGCCTGGAAGGGAAAGGAGTAGGAGAGTTGCTGGAGAGGGTAAGTAAAGGTGGCTTTTTAAAAAACTTTTTTTGATTGACTGCCATTTTAATTATTGGGTATTATGCAATGTCTGCTGTTTTGAAATATTTTATTGATATTTGGACATGTTTTAATAATTTATTTTTATGAGTTTTTAATTGTTGGATATTATTCTGTTCAGCAGCTGTTTTGTAACATTTTTAGTATAGCTTTATAATTATTTCTGTGTGGGGCTCTATAGCAGCTTGGCTTATTCTGTTTTCCCAAGAGGAAATGCATTAGTGTTTAGGGCCTGGTTTAATAGTTTTATTTCTTAGATAGGGTTGTTACTGTTTGAGTGTGTTCCATAATACAGGTGTAACTTTGTGTGGGTTAGTTTGTGTGCATTATTGCAAATCCTGAGAGTCTGTTGGATGCTATATTTCTCTTTCCATTTCTCCAGGTTCGCACTGCAAGCAGAGTGGCTTTTTGGTTTTCCATTCCAGTTTCTGTCTTCATATTTATAATTTGTGGTTTTTCTGTACTTAGTGAAGGGTGTGTGACCAAGGTGAGTATTTTACTAGCATGTAGGCATTTGTAACAATCTTATTTGATGTGTTTTCTCAATAGGATATGCATTACTGGTAAATTACTGTCTTTTCATAAGGAGGGCTATTGTGCCTGGTAGTAAAGGGAGTTTGTTTTGCTTTTACTGAGATGTCATCAGAACCAGAATATCTTTTTTGTATGGTGAGCTGCACAGGGTAATGCCCTAGATCAGCTCTGCACTCATTGCTGGGGGTTGAGGGGATTCCTGTGGATGCAGAGTGCATGTTTACATTTAGCCCCGTGATGGTCACATGTTCAGTGTGTCACGCATGTGAGAACCATCTGTCAGGTGTGTCCCAGCCACAAAAAAGGTTGAGAACCACTGATCTAACGTTCCACCTGACTACCTCACAGGTTTTTTGCTTTGGATATATTTTATGTAAAATATGTTTATTAAACCGCTATTGTCTCTACGGCCAACTTCATTTCAAATTCTCTCTTCGCCTGTCGTCAAAATGTTTTACAGTTAACTTGACAATGCTTATGCTTTTTCCTATTTTCTTCAGATGGATCCTTCTTCCAATTTTTGAAGGATGTTTTCTTTGGCTAAAATAGCCAAACCATGCCAGTAATTGTTTTGCCTTCCTTCCACCTATCTTAAATGTGTGGAATAATCTGGACTGCGTGTCTAGGATTGTATTTTTAAACAAATGTCCATGCCTGTTGAACACTTAACCTTTGCAGCTGCACCTTTCAGTTTCTTTTCCAACTATTTTCCTCATTTTATCAAAGTTTCCCTTTTGAAAATTTAGAGCTGTAGATTTTACTTATTGCTCCCTTCCAGTTATTAATTTAAATTTGATCGTGTTATGATCACTATTGCCAAGTGGCCCCACCACCATTGTGTGTCTCACCAAATCCTGCATGTCACAAAGAACTGGATGCAGAACTCCAGATGAGGAATGTTTCCAAGGATTGTGACCCTATGCATCCTAGTTTGGGCAACTGCCTTGTCACACACTTTCATTAACTGCTTCTCTTCCCTTGGATTTCTGCACTCCCCAAATGCATGGCTCTGAACCTTTTAGGCTTCTTAACAAAAGCAACCCTAGCATCCAACGAACTACAACTCCCCTAACTGGATACTTTGAAATTCTCTAACCAGAATCTAGGCCTGCCTTTTTAAGTCAGTGTTAAAATGTGTCTTAAGATACAGCAGGTGTTGCAGTCACTTAAAATGATGTTTGATGAACCCTGCATACCTAACGGTATTCAGTTATGAGGCAGTTCTAATCACTCTGTGTCAACACAAGAATGCAATCCAACTACTCCTACACCAGGAAAGTATTTTTTAGGGATTTCCAAATTTGAGCTCCAGGTAAGTCGCAAATTGAGGAACCTGAGGCAATGGAGCATGAAGTGACTTGCCCAGAGTAAAAAGGAATGTCAGTGGGAGAAGTGGGATTTATACCTTGGTTTTCCTGCTTCTCAGCTTGCAGTTCTAGCCACTAGGTTAGTGGGTGAACAAGTCAGGCTGGGGTTCTGCAGGTTGCCGTGCCTTTTTCTGGATGACCACAAGTTGTTGCTCAAACAAGGATAACAAGAAACCGAAATGGAGCAACCTGTCCTACAAACCAAAAACTGATCACTATGAAACTAGACATCAACATGCACATGATCCTCTCTTTCAGCAGTCCACTTACCTCCTTGGCACTGGAGTCCCTCAGCAGCTTTATATAATGGGTGAAATGGTATTTCCTCTCACTATGGAATCGTCTACCAGGACGACTGTTTTACCCGCAAAGTTGTCTGACACAACTCCAAATTTTTTTGCCACACTAAGCTGCCTCAGCCTCATATAAGGCTGGATGAACGTCCTCCCGACATAGCGATTTTTGCACAGAACTTACTCATACTGCAGCCCACACTGCAAAACTCCTGTCTTGGCATACATGAATTGGGCATTCGTTAAAAAGGCCTGTTCATAGATGACCAATTCTTGAATATTTTTAAATGGGCCTTGTACCAATGCACACAACCTGGGCCTTCAATCAACATCTAAGACTTGGGCGTCACTAAAGTGATTTACAGCAGCCTTAACAGGTCTGGATGACTTCTACTGACTGACGTCCAAGAACTGAGTGTCTGTAACCCCGTTAAGGATGCCCAATCGCTCCTTCAGGAGCTGAGGCATCCACTGCCCACAGACAAGAAAAAGGTAAAATATAATCTTTAAAAAAAAAAAAAAAAAAACCACACAACATTTGCACACATACAAATGAGCAGAAAGCAGCCACCTCTTACATTTAAAAAAATGAAGAAATTGAATCGTTAAGTCGATTGCCTGCAATAGCAAATCCACATGATTTCAAGGCACCACACCAATCTGTAGCAAGTACAGGACCAATTTGAACTGAGCACAAAAAGGAAAGTTTGCCTCGCAACAGCGATTCATATACCCCGCGGATATGATTATGATGTATGCGGTGACATCACTTTGGGGGGGAATAAAGTCTATTTCAAAATATTGCTTTAAAATTTATTTTTTTTTTTATTTTTTTTTTTTTTACAGTCGACAGCCTTTGACAGATATATGCGTCCACATAATGCACATGCGATGCTATATGGACATTCAAAGCAATAAAATGTCTGGTGCTACAGATGCTCTGTTTTGAGCAATGCACACTTTTTATTTGTTTCATTTGAATACTGCATCCAGGGCAGAGACAATAGATTGTGCGCGTGTTCAAGACACGTGCGTCCATAACTGATGCACTTTATTGCATCGGCCCCATTGTCTTGTTGGAATGATGCAGTTTTTGCCCATTCTTCTTGGCAGAAGAGTTTGAGCTCTTTTAGGTTAATTAGGGATTGTCCGTAGACTACAGTCTTCAAGTCCTGCCACAGATTTTCTCTTGGAAACAGGTCTGGGCTTTGACTGAGCCACTCAATGACTCCTTGCTGAGCTGCAGCGTTGTTGCTTTTCCTTTCTGCTTAGGATCATTTTCTTGTTCAAAAATTAATCTTTCATCCTCCAGTCCCAGGCCTACGGCAGACTAGAACGGGTTTTCCTCCAGGATCTGCCTACACGTTGCACATAAATGCCGTATTGGGTTAGACCAAAAAAGGTCATCAAGCCCAGTATCCTGTCTCAAACAGTGACCAATCTGGTCACATTACCTAGCAGAATGCCAAAGAATAAATTAAATGCTTCTTGCTCAGAACCAGGATAAGCACTGGCTTTCCCAAGACTACATGGCTAATAGTGATCTATGGATTTTTCCTCCAGGAATTTGTCTAAGTCTTTTAAATATTGCTATGCTAACTACTTTCACCACAATTTAACTATGCGTCAAGTGAAAATACACTTTGATTTGTTTTAAATGCATTACCTATTAGCATAATGAAGTGTCCCCTAGTCCCTTCTTTTTCCTTTCACTTTATTCAAGATTTTATAGAGTATTATATCTCTTCTGAGCCTCTTCTTCAGTCTGAAGAACAATAACTTGTTTAGCCTTTCCTTTCTGTACCTTCTCTAGTTATTTATTTTTGGAGATGGGGTGACCAAAACTGCACACAATATTTGAGGGACAGTTGCACAATGGATTGATACAAAAGGCAAAGAGCCAAAAGAATGGGGATGGGGAAGCTAAATGAGCACAAGACTTAACTCTCCACCGCCAGCAAACAAACAGCCCGATCCAGTAAAGTCCGTGGGAGAGCGGACTAACGCCCGCTCTCCCGGCGCGCGCACCGGCCCCTCGCCGGTGCGAGCGATCCAGTATTTAAATGAGGCAACGCGGTGCAAACGAGGAAAAGGAGGCGCTAGGGACACTAGCGCGTCCCTAGCGCCTCCTTTTGGCCTGGAGCGGCGGCTGTCAGCGGGTTTGACAGCCGACGCTCAATTTTGCCGGCGTCGGTTCTCGAGCCCGCTGACAGCCACGGGCTCGGAAACCGGACGCCGGCAAAATTGAGCGTCCAGTTTTCGGCCCGACAGCCGCGGGCCGAATTCAAATTTTTTTTTTTTTTACTTTTTTTTACTTTTGGGGACCTCCGACTTAATATCGCTATGATATTAAGTCGGAGGGTGCACAGAAAAGCAGTTTTTACTGCTTTTCTGTGCACTTCCCTGGCGCCGGAAGAAATTAGCGCAGACCTTTGGGCGGCGCTAATTTCTTAGAGTAAAATGTGCGGCTTGGCTGCACATTTTACTTACTGGATCGCTCGGGAATACCTAATAGGGCCTTCAACATGCATTTGCATGTTGAGGGCGCTATTAGGTGCCGCGGGTGGGCCGCGTGTTTTCCTCCCCTTACTGAATAAGGGGTAAGGGAAAACACGCGTCCAGAGCAGGCTGACAGTGCGCTCCGACGGAGCACACTTTACTGTATCGACCTGTAAATAAGGAAAAAATGCTGCAGACTCCTGGCCATCTACCCCAGACACCACCTTGCGACCTTGGTAACACAAACAAGTAACTAAGGAGATAGCCAATGGGAAAGCAGAACCATACCTCTAGCTAACGAACTGCTCCCCAATTGACACTTTTTAACTTATTGGCAACATTTTTAATCCAAAATTAGTAAAACTACAGTTGGTTGGCCAATAAACATGAGTAGCGTGTTCAAAAAATAAAAAAACGTTTGTTAAACTTGTTCAAGAGTTGGTAATGGTACTAGCTGCTACACTTCTTTCTTTTTCAATGCATAATCATGTCAAATTCCAAACTAATCTGTGTTTGTGGTCCTTTAGTCTGTTCCCATGAGTCCCCTTTCTTCCTGTGAATGGAAGAGGCAGCTTTTCAAAGTGCATTGTAATGAATTCTCTTGTCCCTCACAGATCTCCTCCTTCCAAATACCTTGTGTCTGCTCCTCGATTCTGAACAGTCCAAACCTCTCCTTTCCAGTTTCTCCTTGGCAGCAGCTCTGAACTGGAGTGCCAAGGAGTCACTAGGTGTGTGCAAATTTTTTTTGTGTGTGAGCAACAATTTTTTTACACCAACAATTTTTGAGTACCAGTATTAGTGTTAGGGATATCAATTGCGCACTGCATATCTCTTAGTCCACAGTAATACTAATTAGTGCGCACTGTTTTTCTAGCTAACGAACTCCTCTGAATTGATAATTTTTAATTTTTAAGTTGCATTTTTTTAGTGCGCACTAACACACCGTCAAAAATTGCCGGGAAAAAGAAATTTTCCACACAGCACCCGATCCAAAGCCCAAACCAATATCTTTAAACAAAACATCTCTATAGTGTTGCATTTATGTGCAGAGCACAAAGAAAAATGTATGTGAGCAACCATGTAAAACCTGTGCATGATGCTTCAAGATGTATGAGCAATTGCTCATGTGCTCAGCTTAGAGGGAACTATAGTGCCAGGTTCCTCCTCTCTCTTTTCAGTTCTATATTACAGTTGGTAACCAACCCTTTTCTCCATAGTTTTTAGATAATATGGGGATTCTTTGGTCTGAAGAATCCAAAGCAATACTGCAAACAGGACACACATCCTTGTTTCTTCCTCACTCCTCTCTACCATATAAAGAGGGTGAGAGAAAAAAAAAAAAAAGCATCCTCCCAAACACAAAGGTTGATATCCACTTCCTCATCACTGGGTGTATGTCAGAAGATGGTGGTTTCTCACTTCCTAACTGATTTAGCAATATTGGGCAAGAAACAGAGGACCTACAAAAAGTCAACTTGTTTTTAGTAATTACTTTTGAAATATTTTTATAACTGTATAGAGTATGTTGTGTAGATTGGTGAAACAAATAAAAATACATTTAAGCAGGTATTTGAAAACAGCAGCACATGAAAAATGTACAAGGGTGTGCAGACGTTTACAAGGCCTTTTTAACCTGCTAATTTACCGCCTACCCTTACCCCTGCGTTAGGGTGGAGCGTCAGGCAAGCCCCGGCAGAGAGAGACAGCAATAGGCAGGCTCCTGTCAAAATCGACTTGATATGTTATTAAAGCAAATGTGAATAAAGTGCAACAAAAGTAAACATACTGCATGAGAATGACAAACAGTCCTCTCTCTCCCCCTCCCGAGGCGCGCACCGCGGTTCCCCTGCCTCCCGGGGGCAGCCGGCGGCGAAAGCCGCTTCCAGCAGCCCCCACCGGCGAAGGTGGATGAACGCATGCCTGTACGTGCAATTTGGGTGCTCGAGGCAGTGAAGGCACATGACCGAACACCGTGACGTCACACACGGTGTGCGCTCATGCGCCTTCACTGCCTCGAGCGCCCAAATTGCACGTACAGGCGTGCGTTCATCCACCTTCGCCGGCGGGGGCTGCTGGAAGCCGCTTTCGCCGCCGGCTGCCCCCGGCAGGCAGGGGAGCCGCGGTGCGCGCCTCAGGAGGAGGGGAAAGAGGACTGTTTGTCATTCACATGCAGTAAGTTTACTTTTGTTGCACTTTATTCACATTTGCATTAATAACATATCGAGTCGATTTTTGCCGTGCGCCTTGCTTCGGGAGGGGGGGAAGAGAGGACTGGCAATCCCCGATGCCCGAGCGTAGGAGAACCATCCACTTCCTGGTACCTGTCATTTCAAATGACAGGTACCAGCGCACCCAGGATACTGTATAGGCGCTGTATAGCGCTCTATACAGTAAAATGGATTGCTCAGGCCTACTGCTTCATGGACGCGCTTTGAACGCGGCTTGCATTTGCGTCTAATTTAAATACTGTATCGAGCGATATGTGATCCGAACTGTGCATGCGGTAAACGAGGGTGCGCCCGGCACTGCCGCACTCTAACGCGTCCTTACTGTATCGGCCTGATTACCAGGGAGGGCAGCGAACAGGACTTAAATACCAACTTCTGTAGCTCATTTATATAATACAGAAAGCTACAGATTACCTTACAGATATGCAATTTTCTACTTAAGAAAACATATAATTACTCATAATGTAACACAAACTTGTACTGAAATGTTACAAAATGTATTACAATGTGTTAGACTGAATTATATAAAACCTTATAAGACCAAGGCTCAGCATATTCCACAAGCGTCGTCAACATAATCAGTTAACTTTTTACTGCAGGTAGTGTTGGTTAGATGCAAGACAAAATCTGGTTCATAAATGCAAGAAGTACGTTACTGAAACGAATTATAAATAAAAATCCCCTATTACTTAAAGATGATTCGGTGAACTCGCATTGCTTCCGATTCTAGGTATTTCAGTGCTGCCATCTGTAATAAGGCTGGAAGATAGTGAATTTCAGAAAACTATAGGCATGCAATTAAAGCCTAAATGGAAAATTGTGATCAAAAAATCCCGAAGAACGTATTCCCTCCCCCCAAAGAGACAACAAGCACCACTACAAACAAGCGGATCCAGACGACCGCGAACAACAGGATCCCCGATCCGGCTAAGAGCAGAGGCGAAAGAAAAAGAGAGACCAGGGGAGAGCGCGGGGAAAGCGCACTTACCAATTTCGTAGCCCGGTAAGGCCCCGGACCGATAATTTTATGCTCCATTCACCCCGTACAGCGAAGTTGCAGACAGAGCTCCATGTACAGGGCAACCCCGAGCCCTCGGAGCGGATCTCCTAGGAGACGAGACACTCCTCCGCACTCCCACTGCAGTTTGAATCGGGTGCCCTGCCAACGCCGCGCTCCGATTGGGCAGCCCCACTGCCGACGTCGCACGGAGCCCCAGCCTGTGCATAACCTGTCGGGGATCAATGGGCAGGTGAAGGGGGAGGCCACTAACGATGGAGCATGCGCTGATGCGTCAGGGCGGAGAGAATTTACAGATTGTGATTTAGGGCTGCTTCCTGCTTATGGCTGAGCGGCAAGCGAGTGCTGCCTGCTGAAATGGTCTTTTCTACTTTATGTTACGGCATGTGGAAGTGCATTCTGATATAGGAAAAGTTTCTTTTCTGAGGTGAAGAAGAGAGTATTAGCGCTGGAGAGCTTGTCAAGACGTATATTAATTTAGTCCAATAAAAAGATATGTCTACTTTTTGTTTCTGTTAACCTTTTTTTTTTTTTTTTGCATTCGAGTGGACTAGCAAGACGTCTACACTATTCCACCTAGGAAAAGGCTGATGAATTGTGGTTCTGTCCTGTGCGTTTCTAAGAGCTCAAAGTGCAAAAACTTCCAGTAATCAAAAGCTTTACCTGCAGTTTCAAAAAAAAAAGTTATTGTGCATTTTAATGTAAGGACTCATTACATTCCTTAACTAACTACTGTATATGTTTCTTGTTAAAAGAAAAAAAACAAACCCCAAAACAAGACATATTGGTCAGTCCGAGAGGCAGTTTGGAAAGATACATTACCAAAACATCCCCATTCGAGGCGCCACAACGGATCATTCCGTTCAATAATACAGTGACGTCTAGCTGTTCCAGTCAGTCAGACAGACAGAGAGAAATCAAGAGAGGAAAACCCCTTCTCTCTTGTCACTAGAAATTCTGCAGGTGGAACGCTATCAGAGGCTTATCAGCGTGTGTTGTGGAGGCAGTTGTTTGACAGCTTTTCTTTGGAGTTTTCTGGAGGTCATGGACCAGTAGAGGAGTGGTGAGTTTGTCAGGTGTTTGGGAGGGTAGTTTGCACTTCCCATAGGTTTGGCACCATAAGAGGGAAATCCTTTTGTTCTGTTTTGTTTCTCCAGTAGGGGCTCTAGGAACCTGCAACATCCAGCTGTCTTGTGGTGGAAAGAAGTTCCATGAGTTTGCCAGTTAGTGTGCCCGTGCCACTATAGTACTACAAAGAGATTTGAATTGCCTTTCAAAGTCCATGCTTAAGGAGTCCAGTAGGTAGGGCCCTGTCCCAGACCACTTACGATCAGATCTGGTAGCTGGGCCTATAGAGAGCAAAGTGACTTCCCGAAGACCACAGGGTGTCAGGGAAGAAGCAGGATTTGAGCTCTCCCTTCCCTGGTTCTCAGCCTGCTGCTCTAACCACTTTGCTATTTCTCCAGAAGAAAGCACAGATCCAGTACTAAACTCTCAGCAAACGAATAGGAGATATTTTCGATTGGAGCTAGTTCAGATTCAAGGATACCAGATAGTGACTGGCACCCTACACCACCAGCATTCTCCTCTTCCCTCCTCCCCCCCCCCCCAAATAACCCCAGTACTTGTTCCCTTATAGCCCCAGCACACCTACTCCCAGGCCCTTTTAATTGTAATACTATTCCCTCCCTGGATTCTTGTCCTTCTAGCTCCCTTCTAGCACCCCCTATCAAATACATGCCAAACGGTAATTGACATAATGACTGCACTAGGTTTCAAACTTGTCACAGATAAACCAACACACAAAGCAGGCCACTAATTAGACCTAACATTCATTAACAATAACCTCCTAGAAAACATAAAAACTGAATACACACAAATCCCTTGGTCAGACCACTTCCTCATTAATTCTCAGATCAAACACACATGCCCAATAAAGATTCATAGCACGGAACCAGCTGAATTCATACATCGTCCACCCTTTAATACAGATATTCTAAAAGACAAATTACAGGAAGAACTAACACACATCAATTACACCAATAGCCACACCGCAACAGCCGACTGGATAAACAGAACCACGACTTTGGCAAATGAAATTAACCCCCAAAAAAGGCCCACATTAAAGAACCAAAACAGAAAAACCCATGATATAACGAACAAGTCAAAGAAGTAAAACGGATCCTTAGAAAGAAAGAAAAAGAATGGAAAAAAAAAACCCAAAACAATTGAAAACTTAACAAAATAGAGAAAACATCTGGTCTATTACAAAAAAGTAATTTTAGAAACCAAAAAGAAATATTTCAGCTCAAAAATAGAAAAGTTTGCAAACAATGCTAGAATCCTATTTAACATAGTTAGAAACCTCACAGACGACAACACTAACAATCCGCAGACCTTACAAGAGATTAAATGCAAAGAAGTAGCTCAATTCTTTAAAGACAAAATTGAAAACTTAAGAACAAAAATCACTAACACAAACAAACAAGAGATTAAAATGCCCACAAGGGATATCAACGCATGGTCAGAGTTTGAAGAAATATCGCAGTTTGAAGTCGAGAACATGATCAAAAAAACTGAACCCTGCCCCTCACTCAATTGACACCATACCCATTTTGAAATTTAAAAAACTAGCCAACACAGTAGCTCCAACATTATCTAAAATCATCAACCTCTCCCTAGATGAAGGAGCAATGCCTGATACCCTGAAAGGGGCCATAATCAAACCAATCATTAAGAAAAAAAACATTGACCCCCTTAATCTGAGCATCTATAGACCAGTCTCCAACTTACCCCTAATAGCCAAACTCATTGAAAAAACAGTCCAAAAACAACTGTCAAACCACTTAGAAAGTAATAACATATTATATCCTTCACAACATGTATTCCACAAACACTACAGTACTGAAACATTGCTACTAGTTCTATCAGATAATATCTTAAGAGGCTTTGACACAGGAACACATTACATTCTGGTTCTTTTGGATCCCTCTTCAGTTTTTGACACGGTAAATCACAAAATACTAATAAATAGACTAAAAGAGATAAGACTCAATAACAAAACAATAAACTGGTTTGAATCTTACCTAAGCAACAGATGTTTCCAAGTACAAATCAAAAACACACTACCAAAATCAAACTAAAAACAGGAGTCCCACAGGGATCAGCCCTATCCGCAACCTTCTTTAACATTTACCTCCTCCCAATATGTCACTTACTTGCAGGACTTGGAATAATACACTACATATGCAGACGATATACAACTACTGTTACCCATCGTAAACAACATTGAAGAAACAATGAAACTAGCCAATATGTATCTTGAAATAATCAAACAGCTCCTAAACCAAATGGAACTGGTAATAAACATAGACAAAACGGAATTCTTACATCTAGAACAGAAAAAATATATATACCCCATTCAACTTACAATTGCAATCAAAAATAATCAAAACGTGGAGTTAGCTATAAAAGTACGGAATCTAGGAGTAATAATCGACCCTGAGCTAAATATGAATCAACACATTTCACAGAAATTAAAAGAAGGTTATGCCAAACTAATGGTCCTTAGAAGACTGAAACCCCTGCTAACGCTGAACAATTTTCGTACAGTTCTACAGGCAATGATTTTCGCAAGCACAGACTACTGTTCTTGCCAAGTTACCATTAGACCACTACAAATATTGCAAAATTCCGCCGCTAGAATTTTGACAGGCAAAAAGAAAAGAGACCACATCACAGGAACACTCGCTGAACTACACTGGCTCCCAATCGAACAAAGAATACAATCCAAGGCATTGTGTATAATCCATAAACTAATCCATGATGAAAAGGCCGTCTGGCTTAACACAGCACTGCGAGTACACGTTCCACACAGAAACCTGAGATCCGCAAACAAGGCACTACTAACTGTCCCTTCTGTTAAATCAGCACGCCTCACGCAAGTAAGGGAGAGAGCTCTGTCGCTAGCTGGACCTGTTCTATGGAACTCCATGCCACTCGAAATAAGACTACAGAGGAATCTGAAACTATTTAAAACCAATCTGAAAACCTGGCTTTTTAAACAAGCTTTTTATAAAGAGAAGGATGAAAACAACCGAGAGATAAGGTAGCACTAAGCAATCAGTTTTAAGAAAGAACATAAGAAAATGCCATACTGGGTCAGACCAAGGGTCCATCAAGCCCAGCATCCTGCTTCCAACATTGGCCAATCCAGGCCACAAGTACCTGGCAAGTACCCAAAAACTAAGTCTATTCCATGTTACCATTGCTAATGGCAGTGGCTATTCTCTAAGTGAACTTAATAGCAGGTAATGGACTTCTCCTCCAAGAACTTATCCAATCCTTTTTTAAACACAGCTATACTAACTGCACTAACCACATCCTCCGGCAACAAATTCCAGAGTTTAATTGTGCGTTGAGCAAAAAAGAACTTTCTCCGATTAGTTTTAAATGTGCCCCATGCTAACTTCATGGAGTGCCCCCTAGTCTTTCTATTATCCGAAAGAGTAAATAACCGATTCACATCTACCCGTTCCAGACCTCTCATGATTTTAAACACCTCTATCATATCCCCACATCGGCTGACCAATTCCTCAGTCATAACTGGCTATTACCAAAACCACTCCTCTGACCGAGGTGTGGACCAAATCGCAGCCCTGGATGAAACTCCAGAGTCATCAACCTCCTGAGAGAGAAGCAAACAAGAGTGAGCCAGCAGGGAACTACAGGAAGCTATCTGCAAAGTCATTGCCATTGCTTCACATGCTTGCTTAAGACCCCTCAGTCGTCTCTTCTCCAAGCTGAAAAGTCCTAACCTCTTTAGTCTTTCCTCATAGGGGAGTTGTTCCATTCCCCTTATCATTTTGGTAGTTTTTTTCACTTATGTCTCCAAATGCATATTAAATGTAGACTTGAACCATGTAACAGTCACCTAACCCTAGCCTTTATGTAAACCGTTGTGATGGTGAACTAACTTAACGACGGTATAAAAGAGTTTTTAAATAAATAAATAAACAGTAGGCGGGACTTTTGGGTAAGAAACAGATCCTCTTGCACTGGCTATCGGATCAACCACCTACTGTGGACGCATGGTTCTCTAGACTGATTTCCTTGTGTAGCCTAGAATATGCCA
This sequence comes from Rhinatrema bivittatum, assembly GCF_901001135.1. Taxonomy (NCBI): domain Eukaryota; kingdom Metazoa; phylum Chordata; class Amphibia; order Gymnophiona; family Rhinatrematidae; genus Rhinatrema; species Rhinatrema bivittatum. The sequence continues at coordinate 715,309,208 of NC_042615.1, read as the reverse complement.
CAGCTCGGAATACCTCTTTCAAGAAATTTAAACTCATCCAGGACATATGGGAACCCTTGCTCACGTATTTAAAACACGCCACTCACTCTGGTTTGTAGCCCTGGACACGCCCTTCAACCTTCTAACAAATTATGTGCCAAGAAGGAACTCCTCCTCTGTAGCCTATCTGTTTTAGTTTTGCATGATTATATCCTATACATACTATCGTGCATCTTGTCTCTCAGTCCTTTTGCACTTGCTCCCACACCGGCGATGATTGAATGGCCATCTCTACTGCTCCTTGGTGCGCATGGGCTTTCTCCTCGGCAGGCATAGAGGGGAATAAGGAATTAAGGGAGAGTAGGGGTGAGGGAGGGAACTGAAATAACAGTGATAGTCATGGGAACAACTTGCTTTATAATAATTGTCTATCTGCCGCTCTAACCTCCCTATTGACAGAGTTCTATAGGGTCTTGGGCAGGACAACTCTGATTTGCCTGTCTCCATTTATGTACGCTGCCCATTTCATATATACTCACCTGGGAGGTTACTAAGACTAAGTCTGGTACTCATACCTTGGTTCTATTTACTGCTACTAAGGCATTTGTTGTTGTCTGATTTCATTCCACATACGTTGTGGTTGTTGTATATGACTGTTACGCTGTATTTCCAATTTTGTAAGCATCTCTATGTTTTAAAATTCAATAAACATATATTTCAAAAAAAAATAAATAAATAAACAGTATTCTTCCCCTCAGTCTCAGCTTTTTTCCTCCAGTATTCTTTCACTAGTAGCTTCCGTCTGTTACAGCCAACCTCTAGACCACACGTTGGGTTTCTTTTTATTTTTTTAGCATGTCTCAAAACTGATAAAGTACCTGGATGTAGGGATACTCAAAGCATTGAGGCAATCTGATTGTATTAAATCTGTTAAGTCCCTGTTAAAAACTTTATTTAAGCAAGCTTATTTTTGTTACCTACTTTTAAGATAAGTATTAAGCTGCTTGGTAGGGATGTGAATCGTTTTAGGACGATTAAAATTATCGTCCGATAATTTTAATATCGTCTTAAACCGTTATGGAACACAATACAATAGAGATTCTAACGATTTATCGTTATAAATCGTTAGAATCGTGAGCCGGCACACTAAAACCCCCTAAAACCCACCTCCGACCCTTTAAATTAAATCCCCCACCCTCCCGAACCCCCCCCAAATGAGTTAAATAACCTGCGGGTCCAGCGGCGGTCCGGAACGGCAGCGGTCCGGAACGGGCTCCTGCTCCTGAATCTTGTTGTCTTCAGCCGGCGCCATTTTCCAAAATGGCGCCGAAAAATGGCGGCGGCCATAGACGAACACGATTGGACGGCAGGAGGTCCTTCCGGACCCCCGCTGGACTTTTGGCAAGTCTCGTGGGGGTCAGGAGGCCCCCCACAAGCTGGCCAAAAGTTCCTGGAGGTCCAGCGGGGGTCAGGGAGCGATTTCCCGCCGCGAATCGTTTTCGTACGGAAAATGGCGCCGGCAGGAGATCGACTGCAGGAGGTCGTTCAGCGAGGCGCCGGAACCCTCGCTGAACGACCTCCTGCAGTCGATCTCCTGCCGGCGCCATTTTCCGTACGAAAACGATTCGCGGCGGGAAATCGCTCCCTGACCCCCGCTGGACCTCCAGGAACTTTTGGCCAGCTTGTGGGGGGCCTCCTGACCCCCACGAGACTTGCCAAAAGTCCAGCGGGGGTCCGGAAGGACCTCCTGCCGTCCAATCGTGTTCGTCTATGGCCGCCGCCATTTTTCGGCGCCATTTTGGAAAATGGCGCCGGCTGAAGACAACAAGATTCAGGAGCAGGAGCCCGTTCCGGACCGCTGCCGTTCCGGACCGCCGCTGGACCCGCAGGTTATTTAACTCATTTGGGGGGGGTTCGGGAGGGTGGGGGATTTAATTTAAAGGGTCGGGGGTGGGTTTTAGGGGGTTTTAATGTGCCGGTTTTGCGATTTTTAGATTTTTAGATTTTTCACGATTTTTCACGATTTTTCACGATATTTTACCCCCCCAAACGGCAACAATACGATTCCCTCCCCCTCCCAGCCGAAATCGATCGTTAAGACGATCGAGGACACGATTCACATCCCTACTGCTTGGTTTAAGAACATACCATACTGGGTCTGACCAAGGGTCCATCAAGCCCAGCATCCTGTTTCCAACAGTGGCCAATCCAAACCATAAGAACCTGGCAAGTACCCAAAAGCTGTCTGTTCCATGTTACTGTTGCTAGTAATAGCAGTGGCTATTTTCTAAGTCAATTTAATTAATAGCAGGTAATGGACTTCTCCAAGAACTTATCCAATCCTTTTTTAAACACAGCTACACTAACTGCACTATCCACATCCTCTGGCAACAAATTCCATTGAGTGAAAAAGAACTTTCTCTGATTAGTTTTAAATGTGCCACATGCTAACTTCATGGAGTGCTCTCTAGTCTTTCTATTATCTGAAAGAGTAAATAACCAATTCACATTTACCCATTCTAGACCTCTTATGATTTTAAACACCTCTATCATATCCCCGCTCAGCTGTCTCTTCTCCAAGCTGAAAAGTCCTAACCCCTTTAGTCTTTCCTCATAGGGGAGCTGTTCCATTCCCTTTATCATTTTGGTCGCCCTTCTCTGTACCTTCTCCATCGCAACTATATCTTTTTAGAGATGCGGCGACCAGAATTGTATACAGTATTCAAGGTGCTGTCTCACCATGGAGCGATACAGAGGCATTATGTCATTTTCTGTTTTATTCACCATTCCCTTTCTAATAATTCCCAACATTGTTTGCTTTTTTGACTGCCGCAGCACACTGAACCAACAATTTCATTGTGTTATCCACTATGATGCCTAGATCTCTTTCTTTGGTGGTAGCTCCTAATATGGGACCTAACATTGTGTAACTACAGCATGGGTTATTTTTCCCTATATGCATCACCTTGCACTTATTCACATTAAATTTAATCTGCCATTTCGATGCCCAATTTTCCAGTCTTACAAGGTCTTCCTGTAATTTATCAGAATCTGCTTGTATAGGGAGGAGGAATAGCCTAGTGGTTAGAGCAGAGGGATATGAACCAGGAGACCAGGGTTCAAGTCCCACTCTCGTTCCTTGTGACTTTGGGCAAGTCATTGCCTCAGTTATAAACTTAGATTGTAAGCCCTCTGGGGACAGGGAAAATACCTACAGTACCTGAATGTAAACTGATGTGATGTGTCAGATTGAATGTCAGTATATAAAAATAAATGACTGTACAATTTTGTATCATCTGCAAATTTGTTTACCTCACTCGTCCATATTTCTTTCCAGATCATTTATAAATATATTGAAAAGTACAGGTCCCAATCCTACTCTCTGTTTCCTGTCTTTTAGACAGTTTGTAATTCCTGAAAGGACATCGCCACCTATCCCATGACTTTTTACTTTTCCTAGAAGCCTCTCATGAGGAACTTTGTCAAACACCTTCTGAAAATCCAAATACACTACATCTACCGGTTCACCTTTATCTACATGTTTCTGAACTCCTTCAAAAAAGTGAAGCAGATTTGTGAGGCAAGACTTGCCTTGGGTAAAGCCATGCTGACTTTGTTCCATTAAACCATGTCTTTCTATATGTTCTGTGATTTTGATGTTTAGAACACTTTCCACTATTTTTCCTGGTACTGAAGTCAGGCTAACCGGTCTGTAGTTTCCCAGATCACACCTGGAGCCCTTTTTAAATATTGGGTTTACATTAGCCACCCTCCTGTCTTCAGGTACAATGGATGATTTTAATGATAGGTTAGGGTCTGAAATTTAATTTTTGAGGTCCTTCAGAACCCTCTGGTGTATACCATCCGGTCCAGGTGATTTACTACTCTTCAGTTTGTCAATCAGGCCTACCACATCTTCTAGGTTCACCATGATTTGGTTCAGTCCATCTGAACCATTACTCATGAAAATCTTCTCCGGTTTATGTATTTTTTTATTTTCATTTTTGTTTTATTTAAGCATCTCTTTTATAATTTCATTTAGTTGATTATTTTAGTGATGTATTGTATGTTGCCATTGTGCATTGCTTAGTCCTTGGGGTGTAAGCAGTACATAAATCTTAATAAATTAAAAACTTGGACAAAATGTGGGTGAGAAACTACCCTCTATTCATTGCAAAGATTATCCTATTATTATTCTGGCTGAAGCAGGCAGCAACACTTGAAATATTTTACCTCACACCAGTTTCCTTTTTCAAGTGCTACTAGTAGGGATCAATGCTCCCTCCAAGAAGTGACTAGGTGTGTACAATTTTTTTTTTCATGTGAGCAACAATTTTTTTAAACCAACCATTTTTGAGCACCAGTATCCGCATTGCATTTCTGTAAATAACAAAGAAAATTTTATGTGAGTGACCATGTTAACCCTGTGGGTAATGCTCCAAAATGTATGATGGTGGAGGGAGGGGAGTGAATGACACTTTTCTGTGTTAATGTCCATGTTAATTACCAGGGCCCCGCTACTGAAAGAAAATATTAGCATACCCTAGACAAAATTTATGGCATGGTTTTTAAATGCCATTTTAATGAGTTACACACTTTTATTTATTGCAGAAGTATCTATATATGAAATATGCAGCTCCCCAATGCAATTTGAAAAGCTGGCACTACATTAGACCTGATTTTCAGAATTTATGTGGGTCTGCTGGAGGATTCTGAGAAGAAAAACCTTCCAGTTAAATAAATGGAAATAGAGGGAACGTGCCTGAAACGTACAGTACAATAGAAGATGGACTAAAAATTTGGATGAATATTTAAACTGTTAGTACCATAGTACAGAATGGTTTTAAAATACTGTAGAGGTAGTGCCTTACACCAGACAGTCTGCACAAGGTAAATCCAGGAGTCTCAGAGCTGTTGGAGTTATGAAAAATAGTGAATTTTCTTATACATCTGTTGATAGTGCCTGTAATTACAAGGACATGTCCTAGATCTGACCTGAGAGATCACCCTCTCCTACAACCCACTGGTAATCTTGGATTTTAGATTTAATTATTTTCATTTCCAAATCGGAACTCAAGGTGTTAAAATCAAGTAGAAGGCTTGTAATCTAAATTGTACCTGAAGTAATGGAGGATTAAGTGATTTTTCCCAAAATGACGTCCATTGAGTGGGAGAAGCAGGATTTGAACCACTAGGGTACTCTTGCACTTTGATTAAGTTGGAATGCCTAATATCTAAACTGTGTACACAGGGAAACTTTTTCCTTGAGCATGCATTTACAGATATCAACCAGACAAACAGTAGTAAAATAAGCCTGTGGTAAAATATTAGCTTGGAATTGTCTGGTATATGTTTGTCAGAGAGAAACTTACCTTTTTAAAGAAATGTGTTCAGGGGCTATTCTTTCAGGGAAATTGAGGTAGGAGAGAGAGCAGCAGGAATCATCCTCATCTTCCACTACCTGTTTCCTGCCAAGTCAATGGGAGATGCCTGCTTTGGCAGCCCAAACTCCCACGCAGTAGCAAAGCATCTGCCCACATTTCATGCTCTCTTCCCACCCATGGCTTTGACAGTTGCTGCTCTGGTGCATAGTGCAGCTGACTGGTAGAGATTAGAGATGTGAATTGGTTCCGGTATCGTTTCCAGTATCGTGTTCGTAGAACCACCAGAAATCTTTGTTTCCCACGGTTCTGACCGCTTTCTTTTTTCGGCCGTCCCGAGCCAAAAAAACCGAAAAAACAACCCACCCAGACCCTTTAAATAATTATTTAGATTTAAAGGGTTGGGGTGGGTTTGGGGTTTTTTTTTCTCTGTGTGCCCTTTCTTTCCCCCCCTCCCCCCCAAACAATAAGAAAACCACACAAAAATTTTGTGGGGTTTTCCTATCGCTTTCAGGCCCCCGCCCGATACTTGATGGATTAGAAAATATTGTACGATAATTTCATCCGTCAGAAAAACGATGCACATTCCTAGTAGAGATGACACAGACTCAGAGATGACACAGACACAGAGATGACACAGACTCACTCAAAGCTGCCAAAACTCTAGAAAGGTCCATCAAAAGGAGCAGGGAAACAAATGCTAAACAGAATATAGGTAAAAATACACTATTTTCTAGGAAGCTCAGCAATCAGTGGAGCCACTGGGACTGTTGCAACCCTGCAGAGAAAAATTCTGCCATCTGCAGCCCGAGCAAAACCTGAACTGTGCGTTTTCTCTCTCTCCCCCCTGAATTTGCTTTGTTTTGCCTCTTTCCAATTTAATCTTCTAAATATTTTCTTAACTCCCTAGTATCCTATTGATTATTCCATATAAAATATTCCTGTTGTCATTTGAACACTAAGATGTACATCATTCATTCCTAGATTATACAGTTTGCTCTGACTACTGTGGGGCCCGTGTAATAAGAAATGTGCAGTAAAATTAAAGTACATTTTGAACTATGTCTGTTAATTAGTTGTACCACCAGTATTATAAAGTAATGATGTACACAGGTCCTTTGTGCTATGAAAAGTGAGATAATGCAGAAAAAACCCTGTGTTAAATATAGCAGGTCCCCTTTCAAAAATCCTCAGCCACTTACTGATCAGCTAGCAATAGGAGGAGGTACATGGCAATACCTTGGACCACTTTGCCCTCCTGTGTCCTAACTTGAAGGAAGTTGGAAACAGAGAGGGGAAGATTTTATAAATCTGCGCACACGCATAGTTTTGTTTGCGCACCAGGCGCGAACAAGAGTACACAGGATTTCAATAGATACACGCGTAGCCGCACGTATCCATTAAAATCCGAGGTCGGCGCGCGCAAGGCTGCCCAAAATCGGCAGCCTGCGTGCGCCGAGCCGCGCAGCTTGCCTCCGTTCCCTCCCCCCACCTTTCCCTCCCTTCCCCAACCTAACACCCCCCCGGCCCTATCTAAAGCCCCCCCCCCCACCTCTATCACGAAAGTTACGCCTGCTCGAAGCAGGCGTAACTTTGCGTGCGCCGGGCCGGCTGCCGCGCTCCATCTTCCGGTCCGGGGCTGGTCTGGGGGCCGCGGCCATGCCCCCGGAACGAAACTACGCCCGCGGCGCTGCCCCCGGATGACGCGCTGAACGTGTCACGCCCCCTCGACATGCCCCCCCCCCCCCGGTTGATGCGCGAATCGTGAAATGCCCCCCCCCCCAGGAAAGCCCCGGGACTTACGTGCATCCCGGGGCTTTGTGCGTGCCGGAAGCCTATGCAACATAGGCTCGGCGAGCGCAGGGGGTGTTTGGGCCAGGTTTTCGGGGGGTACGCGCGAACCCCTTTGAAAATCTGTCCCAGAGTGTTTTGTATTTGAAAACCGCTCTGATCGGGTCTGATATCTGCATGTGCAGTATACAAAAATCTGGAAATAAAACAAACAAATGATCATATTTTCCCAATGGAGAAAAGCATGAGGTGGAGTGCCCCAGGGAACTGTAATAGGACTAGTGTTTAACATTCATTAATGATTTTGAAAAAGAAACACTGAGCAAAGTGTTCAAGTTTGCAGCTGACACAAAATTATTCAAAGTAGTTAAAACACAAGCTGATTGTGAGGAATTTCAGGAGGATAATGAGAGACTGGAGCCCTGGGCATCTAAATGCAGGTGAAATGTAATGTGAACAAGTTCAAAGTGATGAATATTGAGAAAAATAATCCTATGTATGCACAGTGCTGCATCCCAGCAAAAGGACCTTGGGCTCATTGTGGACAACATGTTGAAATGTTCAGCTTTGTGTGTGGCAGCAGCTCAAAAGAATAGAATGTTACAAATTATTTGGAAAGGAATAGAAAACAAAACAGGGAATATATATACTAATGCCTCTGTATCAATCCACAATATGGCCACATCTTGGGTAGTTGCAACTCTGGTCACCGTACCTCACAAAAAAAGTTATAAAACAGAAACAGAAAAAAAAAATTCTGAATAGGGCAAGAAAAATGATTAAGAGGATGAATTGGCCATCTTATAAAGAGAGGCTAAACAGGTTAGGGCTCTTCAGTTTGGAGAAGAGGAAAACTTAAGAGGGGATATATGGAGGTTTATAAAATTGTGTAATAGGATTTCAAATAGTACTAGGATTAGGATCCACTCCCTGAAACAAATTGGTAACAAGCTTTCAAACAAATTTAAAAAATATTTTCAGTCAGTGCATAATTAAGCTATGGATCTTATAGCTAGAAAATATGTGTAGGGCTAGTAGTGTAACTTGAGTTTAAAACGTTTGGACAAGTTTCTGGAGGTCAAATTCATAAATAATTACTAGCCAGATAGACTTTGGTTTCTCCAACTTTTAATTCATGGAGAAAACCTCATGAAACATAGTGGGATTTGTTGCTTAATTGCAGGCAACCTGGATGGGCACCTGTTTGAGACAGGATGTTGGGCTTGATGAACCATTGGTCTGAGCTTGCATGGCATTTCTTATGCTGCACGTGGGGACACTGCTGCCTGCAGTCTTCCTGTATCAGGCCCACTGCTGTGGGATTAGAAAGAAACCACAGTAGTGTCTGAGAGAAGAGGACCACCGTTCAGGCTATGCTGTGTTACCATCATACATGGCTAGTGAAGGGGCTGAGGGATGCATTGCTTCAGGGAAGGAAGATAAGGAGGGAGCAGTTGCTCCAGAGCACGGGCTGTCAGTGTGGGGCACTAGGGAGTATACATGGTGCATCTCCTCCCCTCCCTCCACCAAGGTTCACCTTGCTCCAAGTATATTATTAACAAATCTGGCCTGTCATTGAAATATTTTCCAATCCTGGCCTTTAAAGCATCTATCACAAATGCTCCAACTTTTCACTTAAAGATGGTTTATTACTCAAATACAGTTTGGAAGTAGTGTAATGTTCTACAACAAATCCTTCCTCAACTAGATGAGATGGGGTGGAACACAGTGGAAGACACCATTGTCCCAGTTTTAATATGAGCACAGATCCCATCCCCAAAGCTTGTTTGGAAGTGATCTCATATATATTCAACTAGTTCTAAGACTTTTCACTAGAGGAGCAAAAAGTCATAAATGCTCTTTTATTTCTGCCTGCACTTGGCCCCTTGCAATTGCTCCCCCCCCCCCCCCTGCTGCCCACTACTGGCCTTCGCCATGTAACAGACTCCCCCCCCTCCCCCCAGGACGAGGACAGTGGTCTAACCTATTTATATGTTTACACAGCATGTCTGCCAGTCATTCTTCCATCGCTGAACCACAGCTAACAATAGCAGATCATGCACCAACCGGAAAAAGAGCGAGGAGGAAGCCAAGCAAGTCACAAGAAAACTTTGCAGCTACCCCAGATGACTGCAACCGCACAAGAAGCAAGTCCAGGACACAGAGGAACAAGGCACGCAAAGCAGGAACAAGGCGGCAACCACGCAGCATCAGCCACTTGGGCTGCTATGTGCCACAGCGACGCCCGATGGAAGGTGTGGCCCCTGTGAGCCCAGCAGCACCACAACAAGCTCACCACGACAGAGCGAGCTCTACACAACCGGGAAAGGAGCTGCTACTCGCCACAGAACAGGCACTGGTCGTAGTGAAGTCACTGCTAGGGATGTGCAGACCAAAAGTTTAAGTTCATAAGTCCATAAGTCGAATGGGGGTCCCATTTGCGGTCAATATGGACTTATGGAGAATTCCATAAGTTGACTCTATGTCCATATGTGCAAATAAAAATTTAAACCCCTCACCCGCCTTAATCCCCCCCCCCCAAAGACTTACCAAAACTCCCTGGTGGTCCAGCGGGGTCAGGACGCCATTCCTGAACTCCTTTGCAAGGAGCACGTGACATCGGCGTCACGTCAGAGTGACGCGGCGTCACGTGATTCCCCTCGGGTTCGCTCCCGGAACCCTCGTTGGGCCCAAAAGGCACTTTTGGCCAGCTTGGGGGGGTCAGGAGGCCCCCCCAAGCTGGCCAAAAGTGCCTTTTGGGCCCAACGAGGGTTCCGGGAGCGAACCCGAGGGGAATCACGTGATGTCGGCGCCACGTCAGAGTGACGCGGCGTCACGTGATTCCCCATGCGTCGCTCCCGGACCCTCACGGAACTTTTGGCCAGCTTTGGTAAGTCTTGGGGGGGGGGATTAAGGAGGGTGAGGGGGTTTAAATTTGTATTTAGATCAACAATCGCGATTTCCAACGTATTCAACATAGCTATGTTGAATAAGTTGGAAATCCGATCGTTTACGCCTCATCTTTTTTTTAAGTCAAAAAAAAAAAAAAAAAGTTGCGTTTTCCATTTAAGTTCAAAATGAATGCACACCCCTAGTCACTGCTTGCGGGGTTACAGAACGACAACCGGGCCCCCGCTCAGTATAACAATGCAACTGTCGCCCCACATCAAGGGGTAGCTGGCAACACCCCTACACCACATGAGCCAAGCCATTACCAACAAGAAAGACAGAACTGTGAGTGCACTGCTTTAAACATGGGCCAGGTTAATGCGCAGGTTCCCCAAGAACAGCTCATTTACCTGCCACAAGCACTAAACACGCTAAACAGCAGCGGCAGTGAAGTATGGCTGGGCTCACAAGGGGGTACAACTGATAAATTAGCTGCCATGAAAGCCCTTTCCGAGAACATTAACGGACATGGGACCAGGGGCCCGGTAGCGCCGTCATGTTTCTCCGCAGGGACAGGGGCCACCAGGGCGAGCCATTGGGGGGGCTTTCCTGTTACCGGCAGCACAACCGTTACCAGCAACACAAAACGGGGTGGATCCCAAGCCCACAACAGCAGCAGTAGCAGCAGAGACACATGCAGGGAACACAGGTCAGGAGCACACAGCAAACTCATCCACCACGATGATTAATGCGGCACAATACCTATGTACTGTGGGCTCTCTCACCACGCATGTCTCCGAAGCATTGAAAGCAAAAATCTGCCGCAATGAGTATGTGGACATATTCGAGTTGCTTAGGAGGGAGGGGGAAGGAGCTGAGCCAAAGTGCCATGAGGCATGCAAGCTGGCAGCTAAAGACAGACCCATTATAGCAAGATCTCTAGCCAATTGGTCGACGGGTTTTAGAATTTTGTCCAGTATTATAGGGGAAAAATACTCAGAAAAATGTTGCTCCCTTTTCACATATCTGGACGTTATCTGCAGTAGATACCGCACATATGGGAGTACCGCATGGTTAGAGTACGATGAGCAGTTTAGGCAAAACATGGCAGTGAACCCTTTTAGATTGGGATAGAAGAGATATTGATCTGTGGCTTTCCAAAATCACCCCTTATAGACCGGTGCATGAAGTCACCCCCGGCTTCTCAGGAAATGCTTACCAGCCTAATACATAGTCGGCATTTCGACACCAGACTTTTCCAGGGAGGCCCCCTTTTCATCAAGGGCAACCCGTTTGTCAAGTGCAGTGGTTCATGCAACCTGCGAGATTTAGGGGAGGCGCTCCCATCTGCCGCCTGTACAATAACATTTTTTGCAGATATGCAGGAGCTTGCAGATTCAGACACTCATGCTCGGGATGTGGGGCAGGCCACCCTCAATCCAAGTGTACGAGCGGAGGTGGCAGCCAACAGAGCAGCACTAGTTGGGGTATAGCTCCGACGCCTATCATCCTGCATAGGTTACAGAGCATATTAAAGGATTATCAGCCTGAGGTGGCGAGGTGACTATTACGGATTCTCGGAAGGTTTCCACATCCCTTTCAAGGGTCCCGAAACTTCTACAGAGGCTGATAATCTCCCATCAGCAAGGGACAATGAGAATATTATAGCTCAGAAAATTAAGAAAGAGTGCTCTTTAGGCAGGATAGAAGGGCCATTTAAAAGGAAACCACTACCCAACTTTAGGATTTCACCGCTTGGGTTTGTACCTAAAAAAGAGCCAGGTGAATTCAGAATGATTCACCATCTGTCCTTCCCGGAGGGAGGATCAGTTAACGATTACTTGGACCCCGAAGCATGCTCTGTATCTTACGTGTCATTTGACCAAGCATTAGACATGGTGAGGCATTGGGGGCAGGGTGCATGGTTGGCCAAGGCAGACATAGAGTCAGCCTTCCTTTTGCTACCAATACACCCCAGCTGTTTTCATTTGTTGGGGTTCCAATTTCAGGGTAAATATTACTTTGACAAATGCCTGCTGATGGACTGCTCCATATCTTGTGCCTACTTTGAGAAGTTCAGCACATTTGTTCAATGGGCAGTGGACAGGACATCGGCAGAGGAAAAATGATCCATTACTTAGGCGATTTTTGTTCACTGGCCACAGGGACACATATGCATGCGCTCAGGCTCTTAAGGCATTCATCAGTAAGGCTGGTGATCTAGGTATTGGGCCATCCCAATTACTGTCCTTTCTCGGCATCGAGATAGACCCACAGTAAATGGTCACGTGCCTCCCGCACAAAAAAAAACTAGAAGTTTTGCATGACGCCATCCGGGTCGCTGCAAAGTCAAAGAAAGTCACGTTAAAATAAATGCAGTCACTTATCGGTCATCTTAATTTCGCTTGCAAAATCATGCCCATGGGTCGCCCATTCATTAGAAGATTATCCCAAGCCACAGCGGATATCCAAAGGGACCTTCATTTTATTAGAATCACCCAGGAGCTAAGAGAGGACCTGAGAGTCTGGCAGACATTCTTGGAGGAGTATAACGGGAGAACAGTATGGAGGGACCCGCTAGTTACCAATCAGGAATTACAGCTCTACACCGATGCGGCAGGCAGCGTAGGATTTGGGGCCTATCTGGCAGGAAGATGGTGTGCGAAGCACAGGCCTTCACATTGGGAAGCCTTGGGCGTTCTCGGGGATATCATCTTTCTTGAGTTATTCCCCATAGAGGGGGCCATACACATGTAGATGCCCTGTTTCCAGAATGTGAGAGTTTTCTGGTCCGACAATATGGCAGTGGTGCAGGTCAATAACTCCCTCACGGCTCACTCACCCAGGGTTCTGAGGCTTCTGCAGGACTTGGTATTGCTCTGCCTGCGCATTAACCTGGTCTTCAAGGCTAAGCACGTACCTGGGGCGGATAACAGCATTGCTGATGATCTTTCCCTTTTTCAGTGGTCTCGTTTCTGATTCCTGGCCCCGGAGGCAGAGGACCAACCATCATGTATTCCACCATGGATTTGGGAATTGGGGTGCCCGGGATTGCCTCCATGCTGAGACCAGCTCTAGCAGAGAGTACATGGAGAGCCTATTCAAGGGGATGGATTTTATTCCAAGATTTTAGTCAAGCACACGGCACTCATTATCCGAGGCAATTTACAGAGAGAACAGTAACCAAGTTCTTAATCCACCTCAAGGACTCTGGTGTCTCCAGAGCCAGGCAGGGCAGCTCTTGGCTGCAATTGGATTCGTTGCTAAATTGTGCAGCATCAGCGGCATCAGCAACTCCTTTTTGATTAGGAAGCTATTAGAGGGCTGGCGGAGGCAAGAACCAACTAGGGCAGACAATAGAAGGCCTATTACACCTAAGATGCTGAAAGCCCTAGTTGAGGAGCTCCCTAGGTTGGTCTGGGATGCTTTTGAGATAAAGCTGTGGACCCTCGCCTTTTCCTTAATGTTTTTCGGAGCCTTTAGGAGCAGCAAGCTGATCCCATGGGCAAAAGTGACCACCAAAGCCTCCGAGGAAGGCCTTGCGATAGAGAATATATGGGTGTGTCGGGAGGTGGTCCAGATTTTCATCAGCAAATCAAAAAATGACCAATGTGCCGGGGTAGATGGGTTACGTTGTATCCCGATACTACAGAGGCCATATGCCCAGTTAGGGCCACGCGTATATACTTATTGGTGCGCCCACCGGGGAACGGTCCCTTGCTAAAACCTCAAGGTGGATCTTCTTTGTCGCATTACCAGTTTATTAGTATATTGCGCAAGGGTGTAGCAAGGATAGAGGAGAACTCAGGTGAATATCACACCCATTCCTTCAGACTTGGTGCAGCATCGTTTGCAAGCAGCAGTGGGTTGAGTGAGGCACAGATCAAAAGCAGTAGGGCGCTGGCAATCGAGCAAATACAAGTCATACATGCGGCCCATAAAGCAGCCCTCTAGGACAGACATAGCCTAGTGCTTTGTTGACTTCCCAACTTCTAACCACTGCTGTTCTTATCTGTCAGACTCTCCACCGGTTGCGAAGATGATATGGATCTTGGGGCACTCATTCATGTATTGGGCACACAGAGCCAGAACAAAGACCTCCAGTTAACAGATGGGCATACCACGGAACAAGGCCAGCATAATTTGGCTAGGCAACCGGGAGATGAAGTAGGCCCAATTAATGCCATCCATCCTTCAATACTCCCCGGAGCTTCCACAGCCAGACATTATCATCTTTCATTTAGGAGATAACAATTTGGTCATGGTCAAAAACATTGACCTCATAATTGGCATCAAAAAGGATTTGACTACGGTCAAGGCTCTTTGGCCAGCTGTGGTATTAGTTTGGTCTCACATTATCCCTAGATTGGTATGGAGAGGAGCGAAGTCTTACAAAGGCATTGAGAAAAGCAGGCGTAAATTAAATAAAGAAATAGGAGCTTGGGTATGGGCTGTAGGAGGTCACGTCATCACTCTTGATGATATTTTACCCACCTGTGCAGGCATGTATAGGCATGATGGGGTGCATTTATCAGACGTGGGCATGGATATCATTATACTCTCCCTGCAAATGGCCTCAGCAGCGCTAGCGGATTAGGTGAGGGGTAGGTTAGGTGGGGGGGGGGGGGGGGGGGTAGGGAACAAGTAAGGTATTACTGTTTCCTACCATGGCAGGGCCCTCACCGGTATGTAAGGGGATGTTTCATGACATAAGGGGATATTTGAGCAACAATGAAAGGTTTGAGGATAGCTATACGCAAAACATGGCGCAGACCAAGATGAGGGACGGTCTGAGGGTAAACCAATGAAGACCTGGCATAAATAAATAAGCACGGCCCACAAGGCCAGGGGTGGTAGGAGGCGGCAACATACTGCACGGAGTGGCAGTGGCCACAGTGGCATTCACGGAGCGGAAGGCTGCCGCCTCAAACAAAAGGTGGGGTGGATAATAACATGCAGTTTTACTGGTGGGGGCATAGAGTTTTAATTGCGAATGTTAAGCTTGTTTTAAAAATATTGCTAGTTGCTGATGTTTAAATTAATATCAATTGGCTGTGGCCGTTTTTTCCACTCAAAGAGAATTAATTACCTTACTTTGCCTCTGTGTGGTCAAGGGGGGGGGGGGGGGGGGGGGGGAGGTGCTGGATGCCCGGAAGCTATGACATGCACAAATTATGCGATTTGCTGCGTAATTGCAGGCGACCTGAATGGGCATCTGTTTGAGACAGGATGTTGGGCTTGATGAACCATTGGTCTGAGCTTGCATGGCATTTCTTATGCTGCACGTGGGGACACTGCTGCCTGCAGTCTTCCTGTATCAAGCCCACTGCTGTAGGATTAGAGAGAAACTACAGTAGTGTCTGAGAGAAGAGGACCACAGTTCAGGCTATGCTGTGTTACCATCATATCCAGCCAGTGAAGGGGCTGAGGGATGCATTGTTTCAGGGAAGGAAGATAAGGAGGGAGCAGTTGCTGTCAGTGTGGGGGCACTAGGGAATATACATGGTGCATCTCCTCCCCCCCCCCCTCCAAGGTTCACCTTGCTCCAAGTATCAGGTCGATCCAGTAAGGCCGCGGTAAAAACAGTGAGGTAGTGTCAGGCGCACCCTTCCTCCCCGCACGCACAGTTCTCTTCACTAACTCCCCGATACTCTCCTCTAATCGCATGCAAATGCATGCCGCGGCTGTGAAGCGTTAGGGAAGGGTTATGCCCGCGCAACCCATTTTACTGTATAGGCGCTGTAACAGCGCCTATACAGTAACCTGGGTGCGCTGGTACCTGTCATTTCAAATGACATTTGAAATGACAGGCACCAGGAAGTGTAAAAAAGTTTAAAAAGTGTAAAAAACAAAAAACCTGTGTGTTATATAAAAAAATAAAACAATTTTAAATACCTGTCGGAGGGCCGTGGGTCCCGGTGGGCGGCGGGCAGCCATCAGCGGCATCCGGTAGTCCCTTCTCCCTGCCTGGATGAGCGCCAAAATCGCACGGGCGGGTCGGCAGCGGGGGGGGCGGCAGCGGGGGGGGGGGGGGCGGCAGCAGGATCCGGGAGCGGCAGGGTCCGGGGGTGGCAGCGAGATCCGGGGAGCCAGCAGCGGCAGCATGTTCGATCGAGTAGGCAGCTAGGTGGCAAAGTAAAGATGGCCGCCTGCACGGGAAAATCGTGCAATTGGCCGCTGAAGACATGACGTCACACCCCGGGACGCCAAACGTCGTGACGTCACATCTTCAGCGGCCAATTGCACGATTTTCCCGTGCAGGCGGCCATCTTTACTTTGCCACCTAGCTGCCTACTCGATCGAACATGCTGCCGCTGCTGGCTCCCCGGATCTCGCTGCCCCCCCGGACCCCGCTGCCTCCCCGGACCCCGCTGCCGCCTACCCGCCGCTCCCGGATCCTGCTGCCGCCCCCCCCCCCCGCTGCCGACCCGCCCGTGCGATTTTGGCGCTCATCCAGGCAGGGGAGGGAGGAAGGGAGAAGGGACTACCGGATGCCGCTGATGGCTGCCCGCCGCCCACCGGGACCCACGGCCCTCCGACAGGTATTTAAAATTGTTTTATTTTTTTATATAACACACAGGTTTTTTGTTTTTTACACTTTTTAAACTTACCATAGCAGGCCCGAGCCTTGCTACTTTTTCGTTTGTTTTTTTTTGCCCTGGTCCCGTCCGGTCTCCTGCAGCCCCGTCCGGTCCGGACGGGGCTGCAGGAGACCGGACGGGACCAGGGCGGGTAAGCAATGTTTTTACCCTACACTACACTACACTAACTCCTACTAGGGGGAGGCGGTAAACTAGCAGGTTAAGGCCGCGGCAGAACAGCGGGTTACGGAGGAGATAATATCAGCGCCCGTTACAGTATCGCAGGGGAATAGCTAATTCCTTCATTATACAGCTTTTTCGTTCATTTACATGCCGGGTGCGGAAAGGGTTATGCGTCTGTTTTCAGAAGCGATACGGACGCGTGAAACTGGAGACTGTATCACCGAATTGCCTTGCGCGCCCGAATTGTGCGCTACGAGCACGTTACAGACGGGCAATCCTCGAGCGGACGATACTGGATCGAGCTGTATATTATTAACAAATCTGGCCTATCACTGAAATATTTTCCAATCCTGGCCTTTAAAGCATCTATCACAAATGCTCCAACTTTTCACTTAAAGATGGTTTATTACTCAAATACAGTTTGGAAGTAGTGAAATGTTCTACAACAAATCCTTCCTCAACTAGATGAGATGGGGTAGAACACAGTGGAAGACAGCATTGTCCTAGTTTTAATATGAGCACAGATCCCATCCCCAAAGCTTGTTTGGAAGTGATCTCATATATTCAACTAGTTCTAAGCCTTCACTAAAGGAGCAAAAAGTCATAAATCAAGTGTTCTGTACTCTGTAAATGCTTACAACCAGTTGGTTTATGTATGCAAACCTGAATATTCCAGATGAGCGAGCTTTATGTTGTATCGTTTCAGAAATGTTAACACAACTGCTTTGGTTTGCCTGTAATCACCCAGACTATGACCTAGAAATAACGGTTTCCAAACAAGCAGGCCAGTGCAATAAGATGCATTCAGCTGAAGACAATTTTACCCTCCGAAAGCACATTTTGAGAGTAAACCTTTTTGCTGATGCAGGAAGGAGTTTTTACACTCACAAAACGTACATTCAGAAAGGAATCCTGCTTAGTGCCTCTTACATAGAAATCCCATGCAAATGAGAGTATTAAGCAGTACTCCCCAATGCAGAGTGGTATGCTGGGCCTAACCTGGGTTTTCTTAATGCTGGAAACGTTACTCCAGGGCAGAGATGGAGTTAAGTTTCCAACCCTGATAAGTGCAGTAACATGCCCTTCCAAAGACCCCTGTTAAGACTGCTGAGGTGGGAATCCAACAGTGACAGAATCTTTCATCCTGCTCACTTCACCTCAGCACTTCTGATGACCCCAGCAGCTGCTGCTCAGGGTCTGAGCTCTCCCTAAAGGATTTAATAAGCCTGTTGCAGAAAACCTAGCTCAATATCTTCTGCTTCTTCCAAACACGCACAGTGTCCCTATTGGGAAGCATTGGTCAAGTTGGTTAATGAAATTGCTCTGCAGGCAAGAAATAGGGCTGCTAGGAACCAGTGCCAGGACTGTATAGGGATATGGGCCACTGCCTCTGTTGTAGGATGGTTTCCAGCTGGGGTCTCTCCTTGATGAAGGCTACAGCCAGGGAAAAACACAAGTATTCCATGGGGCTGAATGCACATTTGAACTCCCAATGCATTAGCTTCCTACATTGGGAATTAAAAACATAAAATTTAACTTGTGCATTAAACTGTGTGCTGAAATTCAGCACACAGGTTACTGCATCAGACTCCAGCAGCATAACTATTCCTCAGTTATGCTGCTGGAGTGTATATTTCAGAAACACACTGCTACTGTACTGTAATGAATCCTTATTACTGTTATGCAGGGAATACAAGTCTGCTGCCACCGTTGTACTTGTTTGTGCAAAGCTGTGGTATTTTATTAAAACATCACTATATTGAGTTTTTGGTTGATTACCATTACATGTGAATTTAATCATTACATTGGCAGGCAACCAATTTGAGTTTAGGATATTCAGAGAACAAATTAACATATATTTCAAGCTTGAATCCGCTCTCCAATATTTTGGGATTTTTTTCCTCTCAAACGTTTGCAATACCCTATAGAAGGAGCAACATCAAGAATCACTTTCTTGAAAGATTCTACTTAAGATATACCACATCACCATTTCTAGGCTATTTTCTATAAACTGGGACTAGACTGTTAGGTGAGAGTGTAGGCCTTTGTTCTCAGTCTCCTCTGCAAGGACCAGTCTGGAAGTTACCATCACCTTTTTGTTGCGCGAAGTGTGAAGCAATGTGATATGAATGTTAAACAGACAAGAGTGGTTTCTCTATACACACATTCTCCTCAGAAAGAAACCCAGTCAGATCTCAATCCTTGCAGAAGATTTATAGTTCCTGTAAGTCCCTCCTCAGGGCTAAAACTGGGATATATTGTGCAAAATGCTGCAAATTCTTTTAAGGATAAATTTTCAAAAGCTATTGGGATCATGCATGTAAAATAAGGAGTTACACATGCAGACTGGATGAACGGACTTAAGTAGCTCTTTGGCTACTAAGAACCACATGCATAAAATTTGGCCATATAAAAGAAACATGCTCAGAAAATCTTTCAGGGGTGTTAGGTATTTATACATGTAAAATTTTCAAAAAGTACATACATGCCTAGCAAGAAGATAACACAACTTGTACCATCATTTTGAAATGCATAAGATTATATAATACATTTAATAGCATAACACCCCAATATTCAAACATTTTGTGGGAGTCTTGTGTTTGAAAATCAGCTGGTTCTGTACAGGTTTAAAAATGGAGAAATTACTTACCTGATAATTTCGTTTTCCTTAGTGTAGACAGATGGACTGTCAACAGAGCCAAGAGCTGCCTACAGCCCTCCCAGTCGCTAGAGTACCTGGGAGTCTGCTTCAACACCAAGCAAGACAAGGTTGTCTTCCCCCCTCAAAGGAGAAGGAAACTGATGGGTCAACTGCGAAAACTATTGAACTATGCTCACCCCAAGATATGGGACTACCTCTAAGTCCTCTGTCTCGTGACATCAACCCTGGAAGTCGTTCCATGGACAAGGGCCCACATGCGCCCACCTCAACGTTCCCTACTGTCACGATGGAACCATACGTCCCAGAACTACTCCATTCACCTCCAGCTACCAGCAGAGGTTCAGACCGAGCTCCAATGGGGGCTACAGGAAGACCATCTGAGCAAGAGAGTAAAACTATCCCCACCGAACTGGATCTTGCTCACCACAATGCGAACCTGCGAGGGGGGGGGAACCCACTGCCAGGAACTGACGGCCCAGGGACAATGGGACAAGGAAGAGGCAGGATGGAACATAATCCGACTTGAAGCCCGAGCAGTCAGACTAGCCTGCCTACGATTCGGTCACAGACTCCGGGGAGAATCTGTCAGTCATGTCTGACAACACCACAACAGTTGCCTACATCAACCACCAGGGAGGAACCAGAAGCCAACGGGTGTCCCTGGAAATAGACCCCCTCATGGCGTGGGCGGAAGCAAACCTGCAAGGAATCTCAGCCACCCACATCGCGGGAAGAGACAGCGTCTCTGCGGACTACCTCAGCAGAGAGAAGCTAGACCCAGGGGAATGGACACTTTCGACCACTATGGCGATCAAGGGGGGGAAATGGTGCAGATGACCACACGGGCAAGATGGTGACACTCCCCACCCTGAGGGTCTCCACGTGTGTGGACCTCGCACCGGATTGGGGTCTAGCCCGGATGGGGCTACTCAACCCGATTTTACAGATGCAGGAAGGGATGATCTGTGCGGCGATTCAAGCCTCAGAGACCAGAGACTTAGAAGAAGGTTTCTATCTTACCTGGTTCTCTGCGTTTCCATTGGTCCTGAGTCCATCTGGCTGCACGCTAGGAATGTGCCTTTTCATTGGGTTTCTTATTAAAAGTTTACCCTTTTAGGGTGTGTACAGAAGAATGTGGAAGTCCCTTCCCCCCTCTTCCTCCCCTGAAATCACTCCCAAGTTACAAAACTGATAAGGTCTAATATCCCCCCCCAACAACCCAGCTGCACTCATTCCTAAGTTTTAAGGGCAAGGTCTCAAGACACAAAAGACAGAAACCACAATACAAATAGGCATCAATATGATCCAACAAGCCTCTTCCTATCAAGCCAAGGCTAAAAATCAGAGGAAGCCTTTAAAATATAAAAAGCCCATTTGTGCTGTTTAATATACAAATTCTCTGCAATCATTAGCATCTGTTCAATATAAACCAGGCTTATGAGAAGGTAAAATGTATCTCTGCTCTTGATAAATTTGCAATGACCAGACTTAGCTGCATCAAACTGTGTGTGAAGGTAATTCCTTGGGTTGGAACATCAGACTTTTCAACTTTTCAAAGCTGGTGAGTGATTTTGAGAGGGAAGATCAGAGATGGGTAAAGTTGGCAGTTTTCTCATAAGAAATGTATCTATCCCATTTCTGTTTAACTTTGAAACAGATGGACTTAGCTTTACGAAACTTTGACAGTACCTTCTTGGGGGAAAGATTTTTCCACTTTATAAACTTTTGGTGATTTTAATGGGAACAGAAGGTAGGTAAAGCTGGAACTCTTCGAAAATAAATGCATCAGTTGAACTGAAGCTTTCTAGTATAGTATTTCCCAATTATAGGTCTATGAACCAGCAGCGTTTTTGCCAGTCCACAGAGCATCAGTCATTGCAGGAGGAAGCAGACCTGTTCCACACCAGGCTCTCACCTGGTGCCTGCAGCCACAAGTGGGATAGTCTAATGCCCTAAACCACAAAGCCAGAATGTCCTGGTAGCAGCGTCACTCCAGGCCCCACAGCAGCTCACACTGCTACTGCTTCCGAGTGCAGGGACAGACTATCAACACATTTTGGCTCTTCACTACCATCAGAATCTTACAGCTATCAGACTAGATGACTAAAAATGAACATTGGGCTCAGCTGAGCCCCCTCACTACCCCCCACTCTGGCTCTATAAATAAAACAAAAAATAATGCAACAAGTTGCTGGCTATACAGCCATGAAGGCTGCTGCAAGCACCCACCCCTTAAAGGGGCAGATCCACCCCCACTAATATAAGAATTTTTAGCCCCTGGCTATCCTCTGGAATGAGGAGACCTGATGTTTGTTCTCTCTCCTGTGCTGACTGCAAGAAGCACAGCTCCTTTGTTATAATTTTTACAATTAAAACAATAGGTGGTGACTGGGTCAAGACTGGGAGAAACTCTTCTATGAGGGCCCCTCATGCTTTAGCAACAGAGGGAACCTCCAATCTCTACAGCCACAGGAGGGAGCTCCTCATCCTCCACTCCTGAGTCGTCCATATCAGTTTTGGAGGTCAGTCAACTGATCCCTGGCATCAAAAATGCTGAGAAGTATCTATCTAGAAGGTCACACCTTCCGCTTATGGGAAAAGCATGGAAACTTTTGTAACACGGCTATGTCATCACTGTAGTAATTTAAAAGTCTCAAAAATGCACATCAAATGCCTAAACAAGTTTTTATAAATTACAAATTTTATTAAGACACAACATGAACAAAACTGAGCAAACAATTCTTAGGGGTGTTAAATTTAATAGTAAATGCTTAGGCTTTATCAAATATATCATGTCTATATGGAAGACAGTCATGCTTTGTTAAATAAAGTTGTGTATGCAGCCTGCAACCTCGACAACTCAATGTTTTGGCCTAATCGAGTGCATATTTCTCATAGTGCTCAAAATATGTGTTCATACTTATCATATGCATCTACGATTGTTAAACAATGTTGCTCAATTTTTTTTTTACAGTACAAATAAGTGTTCAAGTCCTAGATGTATATCAGGTAGTTTACTGCATGACAATGGTCCCATTTCAGTATATTAGCCTAACTTCAGAACCCCAAATAACTTATGGTAAAAATACAGGCTCTTCATTTCTTGAAAAAAAGTATAAAATGTACACAACGTACCATAGCCCTAATATCTTGATTGTCAAGGAGTACAAGGTACCAGTGCGAGGTTCATATATAAATATACATCATAGATATCGTCAATGACCTTTATTCTCGCTAAGCTTGCTTTTGCTATTTTTTGGTAGTCGATGCCCCTTAGTATAAGCATGATACCAAAAGTTGAGAAACAGAATTAAAAACACAAACCCGTATGCCCAAATAACATACAGGAAAACTGGAAACTGGTATTGGCAATTCTCCATAAAAAAGAACTGGGCAATGTGAATGGTAATCATCACAAACTGGATCTGAAAGAGACAAGAAAAAATTGTGAGTCCCGCACTAAAGTTTTCCCATTAGTAAATTTATAGATCAGTTGCAAGAACATTATTTAAATTTATTTCAGGTAAAGGTTTATTCCTGTGATGATCACAGGTGAAATGTAACTTAACCGAATTAAACTTTGCTAATTTAAAAACAGTTTAATTTTGATTTATTGGTGCACTATTTTTGATACTATACACTTGCAGTCTACATACTGTCTCTATATTGACTAGGTTTATTTGCACAGCACAGAACTACATAAAACAAAACACTCTTGGTAGACATGTTTCATGTGTTTTCTGATTTCTTGCTCTTTGCTTCCCTCTTGTGGCTGCCATTCAATCCCTATTATGTTTACTTATTATTCCTGCAATATGAGAAGCCACATGATGTCTTGAAAGAAAAAGAATGTAGGTGTCTGTGAGAGTAATGTGGCAATAAAAGTTTCCTGGGCTTTAAAAACAGATTTCAAGACCAATATAATCCTCTCTAACGAATGAAAAGCAATGGCACATTTAAGGGAGTAAAGAAAATCCAGTCAAAATGTCAGTAAGTTTGCTTATATTGGGAGATCAAACTCCAGTCCCGAAGTCGGCACAGCCAGTGGAGTCGGGGAAAGGATGGTGGAGAAAAGAATTACAGCAGCCACTGCTGATATGCATGCCAAAAGCACAGGTGTTATAGTTGAGAGAGTTTCACTTAAAGATCTTGTTGGTTGTTGGGAAAGGTATAAGAGAGCTGGGCTTTAGGGCTGCACCCATGCATACAGACTTGAACACAGGGCTCCACAACACTGCCACTGAGCCACCACAGGCCAGCCTTCAAGGGGACTGCAATTTCACTATATACTGGAAAGGCCTCTGATTCCATTCAAAGATTTTGAATGTTATAATTTTGAGGAAAAACATTTTAATACAAAATATTTATGCATAGAGGGAAAATAACACTATCCATTGCAGGCCCTAAACAATGGAACACCCTCCCTACCACTCTCAGGCTAGAGCCATGTTACGCCAAGTTCAGAAAAAAACTTAAAACATGGCTCTTCCGACAAGCCTACCCTGATTAAGTACACCGACTTCTGCAAGTATCTTGCCTACGCCTTGTATATTCCTGTAAATAGTCCGTTGCAGTTTTTATTTATTGCTTTAATTCCTCCACCTCCTGCTCTTTGCATACTCCTCCTTGTTCGCCCTCCCTGTTCATTGTAATTTCTACCTTTAAAGTTACATTGTAAACCGGTATGATGTATGCATACTAATACCGGTATATAAAAGTTTTTAATTAAATTAAATTAAACCCATACTGTAGTTACAAGATGTTAGATTCCATATTAGGAGTTAGCACCCAAGAAAAAGTTCTAGGAGTCATAGTGGACAATACACTGAAATCACGGCTCAGTGTGCTGCAGTGGTCAAAAAAGCAAACTATGTTAGAAATTATTATGAAGGGAACGGTGAATGTCAATGTTTCTGTATCGCTCCATGGTGGGACCTCACCTTGAGTACTGGGTGCCACATCTCAAAAAAGATATAGCTGTACTAAAGAAGGGCGACCAAAATGATAAAGGGAATGGAACAGTAGCACATTTAAAACAAATCAGAGAAAATCCTTTTTCATTCAATGCACAGTTAAGCTCTGGAATTAATTGTCGAAGGATGTGGTTGGGGGCAGTTAGTGGAGCTGGGTTTAAAAATAAGTTCCTGGAGGAGAAGTCCATAAACTGCCATTGAACAAGCTGTCTTAGGGAATAGCCACTGCTATTACTGACATTAGTAGTATGGGATCTGTTTAATGTTTGGCTACTTGCTAGAAGATAACAACCTGGATTGGCCACTGTTGGAAATAGTATGCTGGGCTTGATGGACCCTTGATTTGACCCAGTACGGCAACTTATGTTCTTACACAAACACATAGTGATATAAAAACTAATTGTAAACTTGTTGAAACCAATGAGATTTTCAGGGCACCCTTGAGAGTAGTCCATGATCACCCATGCTGTTTATGTTGACTCTTCAGTGTCACTACTCTATTTAGAAAGAAATATATTGACAAGAATATACATTGGAATTATTTCTAATTTAATAGAATTATTGACCATCTCTTAATGTATGTATATGTATAATGCCCAAGAGAAGGTTGAAATTGTTCTTGATCGTTCACATATGATGGGCAAACTGGTATCTGATCTCTTAGCTATACTCTGTACCGTACCTCTCTCTATCCTACACCATTCCACGATCTATTCTGTACCTTATAGCTTCAATCTACATTCGCTTCAGCAACTAATTGATAACTCTCCCCCTAGTGTATTATAATCAACCTTGTAAATAATGTTAGAGCTGTGTATTTAGGTCCCTTACATCTTCTCTACACGTTTGTCCCCCCACATATATTCATATATACATTATATATATTCATATAGACATATATATTGTTCTTGGCATTGTACTTATTTGTTATCCTGTTATCTGTCAAATGCCACTTAAGCGTAGTTTCTCGTTTATTGTAAACCGATGTGATATCCCTGATGAATGTCGGTATATAAAAACAGTTAAATAAATAATAAATAAATCTTCTCCTCGTGTCTTAACACTACATCTGAACATTTTGCTATACATGTTTGAGGCTGCTCACTATTGGGCCAATACAGAAAACCATGCAGGAGAGCCGGCGAGTGCCCGCTCTCCCGAAGCGAGGACAGGCCACTCTCCTGGGCGCGCGATTCAGGAAGCCCAGGTATGCTAATTAGGGCCCATGGTAAAAAGAGGCACTAGGGACACTAGCACGTCCCTAGCACCTCCTTTTTGACAGAAGCGGCGGCTGTCAGCGGGTTTGACAGCCGACGCTCAATTTTACCGGCATTGGTTCTCAAACCCACCGACAGCCACAGGTTCGGAAAATGGACGCTGGCTAAATTGAGCGTCCATCTTCCAACTCACGGGCCGCGGGAAGATTTTAAATTTTTTTTTTTTTTTTTTTTACTTTTGGGGCCTCTGACTTAATATTGCTATGATATTAAGTCGGAGGGTGTACAGAAAAGCAGTTTTTTCCGCTTTTCTGTACACCTTCCCGGTGCCGGCTGAAATTAACACCTGCCTTTGGGGCAGGCATTACTTTCTGGATCGTGCGGGAATGACTAATAGGCCCATCAACATGCATTTGCATGTTGCGGGTGCTATTAGTTTCAGGGGGGTTGGCCGCGCATTTTCGACGCGCTATTACCCCTTACTGTATAAGGGATAAAAATAGCGCATCGAAAAATGTGCGGCCAAACGCGGGCTAACAGTGTGCTCCGCTGGAGTGCACTTTACGGTATCAGCCCGTATGATCTGTAAGATTCTTCACCCTACATACATTAGTACACCATTCTGTTTTGCTATTTCATTGATTTAAGACTTACATATATAACTAACCTGTTTAGAAAAAAAATACATTCTAAAAAGAAAAAGAAAAATGGCTTCACCATTAATTTACGTTAATTTCCTGGGAACTGAAAAGTAAATGCTAGTTTACCACAATAAACACGGATTTTGAAGATCCAGTAATATCAACAGCAGCAGAAAGACATTTTAGAAGAATTTGGTTAGAAAGTTACTTACAAGCTGCACAGTTGTCAAGTATTTTTTCCACCACAGGTATTTCTGATAGGCTGGTCCTAGCGCAGACAATCCATAGTAAGTATACATAATAATATGTACAATGCAGTTTATCAGGGCATGGAATGTACCCAAACCACCTACAAAGCAGGGAAAAATTGTCAAACTTTTGAAATATTTTATTGTAACAGCTAAGCAGTACCTGGTTGTTATTATGCCTGGCAGCCCTTCTTCCTTTTTCTTGGGCTGGTGCAGCTCCGTACATTGCCACATTCAGATTGTAATGGAGCTACCACATTTTTTGCAGCTCTTGGTGTTATTTGCTGCCTTTCTACACAATATGGCTTCCATAGACTCAGATCCTGCTTCATAACTGGGAAGGCTAGCTGTGATACAAATGAAAATAATGCCAAGTATCACCATTCTTTACAATGTTGCCAGTAGAAGTACCTGATAAAGTATTTAGGGACCTAAAGAAAGCAATTTTGATATTTTATTCTGGAATGAACTATTAAAAAGCAACGGGGTAGCTGAGCCTTGCCAGATTTTAAGCTCTATTACTGTGTTGCACAGTTAACAAGAGTGGCAGACTAATATAAAGGAAAAGGACAGCAAATACTGGATGGAGCTGGATAAACGCACTGATGGGAAAACAGATCCCCGTTGAGTGATTTTTCTCCAAAAGGTAAGTCTTGACAGATGAATCTGATCTATTTCTTTGTTTGGGTGATCAAAGAGTTGGATCGGGGGAGAGCGCTAGATGTAGTGTATCAAGATTTCAGTAAGACCTTTGACACAGTTCTGCATAGGTGACAAATAAATTGAGTGCACTTGGTATAGGCCCTGAAAGTAATTGGCTGGGTAGACACTGGTTGAATGGGAGTTGACAAAGGTGAGTAATAAATGGAGATCACTTTGAGGAGAGGGACATTTAATAGCAATGTGTCACAGGGATCAGTCCTTGGACCAATTGCTTTCAAGATTTGTGAGCGACGTTGTGGAAAGATTATAGGGAAAGGTTTGTCTTTTCGCAGATAATAGCAAAATCGGCAATGGGGTAGATAGCCAGGAAAGTATGGAAGATATGAGGAGGGATTTGGCAAATCTAGAGGATTGGACTAGGGTCTGGCAGCTAAGATTTAATGCTTAAAAAGTGCAGAGTTATGCATTTAAAGATGAATTTTCATACCTGCGTGCACGCACACATGGACGCACCAATTTTATACGGATGCGCATGTGTGCCAGCACACATGCGTAAGGGGGGGACATTTTATAAAATGCACGTGGCGACAGACTGGGCCTTTTCCCAGTTCCCTTACAATCCACTCCGATAAAGGAGTGGACTGGGAGGTAACTTCCTACAACTTCTACCTTTTCCCCTCTCCTCCCTGACCTCTAAAACCCCTCTAACAATTTATTTTTCTATATCTACCTGCTCTCCGGAGCAGTAATAAGTTGTGCGCGACAGCCGGCTGCCAGCGTGTGCCTCACCAAGACAGTGCCTAATGGGGCTGTCCTGGGCGGGCCACACCCACCCCTTTTTTTTGGGGTGGCTCTTCTGCGCTTACTGGGAGATACACACATGGTCACAGGCCTTTAAAAATCCCTGTGGCGCACGCGCAGCCACACACATATCTCCCTGTTTTTTTACATGCACCAGCTTTTGAAAATGTACCCGTAAAGCTGCAAAATCCCAATGGAGAGGTACAGTATTGGAGGTGAAATTCTTTTAAGCATGACAGAAAAGCGGTATCTGGGGGTGATCGTATCTGATGATCTTAAGATGGCCAAATCAGGTGGATAAATAGACAGCAAAAGCCAAAAAGATGCTTGATTGCATAGGGAGAGGAATGGTATAGGTCCCTGGTGAGACCTCTTTTGGGATACTGTGTACAATTCTGGAGACCACACCTTAAAAAGGATATAAAACAGTTGGAGTCTGTCCAGAGGGAGGCTATCAAAATAGGTAGGCATCTTCATTCTAAAGCGGTGGTTCCCAAACCTGCCCTGGAGGACCCACAGCCAGTCAGATTTTCAGGATATCCACAATGAATATATATGAGATAAATTAGCATGCACTGCCTCCATAGCATGCAAATTTGGGTTTGGGAACTTCTGTTCTAAAGCATATGGGGGTAATTTTAAAGATCTAAACATGTACATCCTCAAGGAAAGACAAGATAGGGAAGATATGATAGAGACATTCAAATATCTTAAAAGGTTTCCATGCACAAGTGAGCCTCTTTCAATGGAGAGGAGGCTTTAGAAGAAGGGTCATGACATGAGAGTAAAAGGGAGTAGATTCAGGAGTAATCTTAGGAAATATTTCTTTATGGAGAGGTTAGTGGATACATTGAACAGCCTCCAAGCAGAAGTGATAGAAACAAAAACAGTACATGAATTCAAAAAAAGTGGGATAAACAAATGGGAGATCTCTGAGGGAGTGTACAAATTGTAAAGCTAAATTATAGTTGGGTGGATGGCAGACTAGATAGGCCACAAGTTTTTTTCTGCCATCATGATTCTATATGGTCATTTCATTGACACTATGCATTCATTTGAGTTTTACCTGCTGCCATCACTACTCTGCCTCCTCTCCCCGGACTAATGGGCCTTTTTCCACTCTGGCCCTACTGAGAGAGGAGTGCATCATAGCTCGTTGCTGTTCCTGCCCGCTCCAGCCCCAATGCCATCGTAGGCTGTAAGCCACGCCGCCCAGTGACGTCATCCAAACGGGGGGGGGGGAGCCAGCGAGCAACGCCAGAGGCGTTGCGCACTGGGGCGTCATGCGCATGAAGGAGCGTGAAAAAGGAGCTCCTTTGTGCGCTTTTTCATGTGCAATGAGTGCGAATGAGGCCAGTGATTCTAGTCATTTACTCACAGACTTCCAGTTTTTCTGTACATGATTCTATCCCAGTTGTTTTAGGACAAGGCAGGTACGGTGATCTTTTTAATGTTAACAAATTTCATCTATTTTGTAGGCCATCCTGTTTAATTCAGATTAAACCTTCTGCTTTATCTAATTCTATATTTACTGATGCTAACGTCATGTTGATTAACGCTTAATCTATTAAGAAGAAATTTCAGTTTATTTATGATTTAATACTTATGGAAAAACCTGACTTCCTCTGTATTAGAGATGTGCATTCATTTATCACGAAATTGCCTAATTTGTCATGGGTCGGGGGCCCCAAACCCAGAGACTTATTTTCCCCGAACTACAAGGAAAATTAGTTTTTCGGGTTTGTACCAAAAACCACCCCAAGCATTAAAATTCATTGTAATACAACCCCCCCCCACCATCTTGATCCCTCCCCAAGACTTACTAACATCCCTGGTGGTCCAGCGGGGTCCCGCGAGGGATTTCTCCCTCTGTGCTGTCTGACTTTCGGGCCTGCCTCGATCAAAATGGCGCCGATAGCCTTTGACCATACTATGTCACAGGGGCTACCGGTGCCATTGGTCAGCCCCTGTCACATGGCCATCGGCGTCATCTTGTGCTCCTACCATGTGCCAGGGGTCGACCAATGGCACCGGTAGCCCCTGTGACATAGTATGGGCAAAGGCTATCAGCGCCATTTTGATCGAGGCAGGCCCGAAAGTCAGACAGCACAGAGAGAGAAATCCCTCGCAGGACCCCGCTGGACCACTAGGGATGTTAGTAAGTCTTGGGGAGGGATCGGGATGGTGGGGGGGGTGGGTTGTATTTAATGTATTAAAGTGAATTTTAATGCTTGGGGTGGGTTTTTTTTAGTTTCATTTTCCCACATCGGTTTTTTTCGGCCGGTTTTGTTTTTCCCTGTTTAATTTTCCCAAAAAGCTAACCGAGGGAAAACAAACTTTACCCCGAAGCGTCCGACTCAAAAAACGACCCGGTAGAAAAAAACGAAGCTCATCTCTGTATCACTGAGAGTTGGCTTCTTGACTCTGACATGGTTACCCTAAATCAAAAGTTGTCCTCCTAATTATTCTTATTATTCTGAGCCATGATCGAAGGGCACAGGTGGCAGTTTACTATCTATAAGGAATCTTTGAACCCTAAATTTCAAAACCTGAATGGTAACTCATATTCTTGTTACTTCAGGTTTTTCCATTTCTCTGGCTTATTGTCCTCCTAGATTGCTTCAATCTAATTTGTCTCCCTTTTTTGAGCTTTTGCTCTTAGCCAAATTTAATTTAAACAATATGTTTATTCTGGGTGATTTCAATTTGCCATTTACCTCTATTCTACAGTCTTGCCAGTGTAAACTGTTTTTTTTGACATTCTCTCTTCTCTGGGATGGTCACAATTAATTCATAGTCCTACTCACAGACAAGGTCACACATTAGATCTTGTTTTCTTAAATACCTCTAGTATACAATATTCTTCTCACTCCTTGAAAATCAATGACATGCCATGATCTGATTACTCATTAATAAGCTTTTTTGTTTCCTGGCCTAGGGACTCATATAATTTAAATTCATTACATTCACAAACTCAGAGGTTTCATTGATAGCTCTAAATTTCATGATGATTTATCTCCTCTCAGAGCCTTTGACCTCCATTGATTTAAATGATTTTGTTTTTAATTGGATCAACTGTCATCTCAGTACTGGATACTATTGCTCCCCTCAGACCTGTCTCTCTTCCTCAGAAGAAACCTCAACCTTAGCTCAATCAAACTTTAATTTCTTTAAGAAAATCTCTGAGAAAAAGTGAACGTATATGGTTTAAAACACCGTTGTCAGCAAATGCTCCCAAATGCTCCTGGCCAAATATCAAGCTGATACTCATGAATCTAAAAAGAATTTTTATGCTGAAAAGATTAGGCAGTTAGGAAATAAGGAGGGATACGATAGAGGCTGAGGGGGGATATGATAGAGGTCTTGAAGGAGTAGGTGTGAATCTGTTATTTACACTTTCGGATAATAGAAGGACTAGGGGGCACTCCATGAAGTTAGCAAATAGCACATTTAAGACTAATCGTAGAAAATTATTTTTCACTCAATGTACAATAAAGCTCTGGAATTTGTTGCCAGAGAATGTGGTTAGTGCAGTTAGTGTAGCTGGGTTAAAAAAAGGTTTGGATAAGTTCTTGGAGGAGAAGTCCATTAACTGCTATTAATCAAGTTGACTTAGGGAATGCCCTCTGCTATTATTGGCATCAGTAGCATGGGATCTTCTTGGTGTTTGGGTACTTGCCAGGTTCTTGTGGCCTGGTTTGGCCTCTGTTGGAAACAAAATGCTGGGCTTGATGGACCCTTGATCTGACCCAGCATGGCAATTTCTTATGTTCTTATGCCTAAAGCTTTATTCAGAGTGGCTCAAAATTTAACACGTGACTATTACCCTGTTACCTATTTCTGACACACTTTCAGCAGAAGCCTTTTTGAAATATTTTTCTCTAAATATTGAAAATTTTAGTTTAACTTTTGCCAATGTCACTCCTTGGTACTATAATTCTCCTTTGGTCTGCCTTTAATGATGTATCGTCTCTTGAAATTTCTATCATAATTTCAACAGTGAATAATGTCATGTGTTCATCTACCAACACCTCATTGCGACCTTTAAAACGATCAAGGATACCATTTTTCCATCTCTAACCTCCATTGTTAATAATTCAATCCATTCTGGGTTTGTTTTGGCTTGCCTTAAGAAGACAGTCGTCAAATCCAATCTACATTCATTACATTTTTCCAATTATCAGCCTATTTCATCTCTACCTTTCGTCTCTAAAATCACTGAATGTGTGGTTTTACACCAACTTACTGATTTTCTGGAAGACAATGAAATTCTTGACCCTCACCAGTTCGGCTTTTGCCATTCTATGGAGTACCGAACTTTTATTAGCTTCTCCAATTGACACTATTAGATGAGGTTTAGACAACGGTCAACAATTTCTTCTTGTATCATTAAACATCTCATCAGCATTTGATACCATTGACCATGAAATTCTTTTATTTCATTTATAAGAATGTGGTATTTGAGGCACTGTTCTAGGTTGGTTTTCATCTTACCTTAATAATCTATCACAACAGGTGAAATTCAATAATCAACTTTCTACGTCATATCACTTAAAATCCAGTGTCTCTCAAGGCTGCGCCTTGTCCGCAATTCTGTTTAATGTATACTTAGCTCCAATTACAAAACTTTTAGCCAACATTATACAGCTGGCTATAAGATTTATGCTGATGTTTAGTTTTTTATTCGGTTGCATCCCACATGGAAGAATACTGTTGAGCATCATCTCTGTATATCGTCCATAAAATGATGGTTACACCAAAACAAACTATCCTTGAATACCTCTAAAACCGAGCTATTATTAATTCACAGACCTCACTCTACTTCTCAACACAATTCTGTATCTATTGATAATCTCAGCTTTACTATTAACTCCCTTATCAAAAGCCTTGGTGTCTGGATTGATGCCTCTCTTAAAATTAAATCTGTGATTAGAGCTGGTTTCTACAAGCTACGTTTACTTGCTAGTTTACATCACCTCTTACATTATCAGGATTTTCTTACCATCATTCATTCAATTATATTTCCTCACATTGACTACTGTAATAGCTTATATTTAGGTCTTCCAACGAATTCTTTGCACCCTCTGCAATTATTTCTCAGTGCTGCCGCAAGATTGATCACCGCACCAGTCATTCTGACCATATTACTCCTGTGCTTGAGAAAATAAAATGGCTGCCAATCTAACAACAAATTCATTACAAAATTGCTATGACTACTTTTAAGCTGTTAAGTACTGATTCCTGTTCCTGGTCAAATGCCTTACTAAAAATGTCTAAACCTACATGAGATTTAAGATCCTTCCAATGAGGTCTTTTGGACATTCCTTCAGTATGTCAGAAACTCTCTACCAATGGAACTTCGGCTTCAAGACAATCTAAAAAAGTTTAGACTTCTTTTGAAAAACTTTTTACTGCAGCAGGCATTCCTATTTTCTATTGTTTTGTTTTATTAGTATTACTTTTATCATGTATGTATTCTATAAATTGCTTAGGCCTTTTTGTGTAAAGCGATCAATAAATTCTAATAAATACAAATACCTAGCAGATTAATTCTCCTACACACATACATAATCAGGTAGTGCCCTATTTTTTTTTTTAAACGGTTGTCTTTGTTCCTCAAAAAATTAAAGTACCTTGATCTGATTATTGCCTGATTTCTTTTTCTTTTGAAGTTCATGTACCATGCTCTGAGATGCCTACGACAAGAAGCATACCCAAAAAAAATTCAGAAAAGACCTGAAAACTTACCTGTTCATACAAGCTTTCTCTGAACACCCCTCTCTCCCATGACACCCTCTCTCCCTTGCACTCTCGTCTCGACTGTCAAATATGACTCTTTTGTAAATAATTTCTATTGTATATATTGACCTTTATTAAGCCCCTTTGGGCACACTATTTGTTTTTTTATCTGTAAATTGTTGAAAATTATGAATATCTTTATAGATTTCAGTTCCTTGTTTCACTGTAAAGCGCTTGTTGCTAAGTTTTGTTTTATGTAAACCGATGAGATGTTCCCAACGTTCATCAGTATAGAAAACTTTGAAATAAATAAATAAAGATAGTCCATTTAACTAAAGATTTGGGCCTAGTCAGATTCATAGAAGACCTGAGGAATATCAGAAAGATCTAAATTGAATGGCGATTGACTGGAATTGTACTCAGACCTTAGATGCTATTGCTCCAAAGTCAAACAACCCTCATAGGTTAAAGTCTGCAGGTACTTTCTAACTGCAGAATTTATCTAAAATTTTCAAAGTGGATATGTGCGCATAAATCTTTGAAAATACATAGGTGTGCATGGAACCCCTTTTGCTATACATGTGCAAATTTACAAATCTACTTTTGAAAATCTAAAGTATGTGTGTAAATCCTTTCCCTGCCCCAACTCTTCCCCCCAGAATGCCTACTTATGCATGTAAAAACACATGTGAAATCATGTTTCATGCATACACTCCAAATTGATTTTCAATCAGGATTTATGCGCAGAAACTCGAGTTTCTGTGCATAAATCTTTCTGAAAATTACTCCCTAAATATGGAAGTGTTCTGCTCCCTCGTACTCTGATAATCTTAGGTCTATGAAAGAGGAACTTAGAAGAAGCAAAAGGCTTTAGAGAAAGTCTAGACTGGCTGAAGCTAAGCTGAGCTAGAAAGCTAATACTCAGGTCTATCCAGTAAAGTGCGGCCGCGTTTACCCAGCTCCTAACCCGCATTCTACTCACTTTAAGGCCGCGTTAGCCCTTCCTGCGATCCCGAATCCCCTTTAACCTACTCCTACCGCTTCCTAAAATCCCCGGGCAACCCCTTCCGCACGCGGCATGTATATTGCATGCAAACGAGCGAATTAGCTATTCCCTAGCATCCCGTAACCCGCGCCCCGACTATCGCTATCTTTCCCTGCAGTTTTGTCGCGCGTTTAACCTGCTAACTTACCGCCTACCCTTACCCCTGCGGTAGAGGCAGGGGTAAGGGTAGGCGGCAAGCTTTCCCCCAGCCCCCGCTCACATGCCCCGGCCGCGATCATGGGTGCAGGTATCCGGGGCAGCCCCAGTCCTCTCCCCTCCTCCCGAAGCAAAAAAAAAAAAAAAAGCGAAAAAAACGTTGCAGCCCCCTCCGATGTCCGGAGGGGGCTGCAAAAAGTAAGTCGCTTCACCGCTTCGTACTGCCAGCTCCTTCTTCCCTCCTCCCGGAGCAAGGCTGCTTTTCGCGCCCTGCTTCGGGAGGAGGGAAGAAGAGACACTGACAGTGTGAAGCGGCGAAGCAACTTACTTTTTGCAGCCCCCATCGGACCTCTCCTGCCTCCCGCTGCGTGACTTACTTTTTTTTGCAGCCCTCCGGCCATCAGCAGGAACTGATCGTGGCTCCCCTGCCTCCCGGCGAAGATGGACGCCCGCACGGGGGAAAGCGGCCCCTGTGCGTGCAATTGGCCGCTCAAGACGTGACGTCACGACGTTTGGCGTCACGGCATGTGACGTCACTTCTTGAGCAGCCAATTGCACGCACAGGGGCCGCTTTCCCCCGTGCAGGCGTCCATCTTCGCCGGGAGGCAGGGGAGCCACGATCCGTTCCTGCTGATGGCCGGAGGGCTGCAAAAAAAAGTAAGTCACGCAGCGGGAGGCAGGAGAGGTCCGATGGGGGCTGCAAAAAGTAAGTTGCTTCGCCGCTTCACACTGTCAGTGTCTCTTCTTCCCTCCTCCCGAAGCAGGGCGCAGAAAGCAGCCTTGCTCCGGGAGGAGGGAAGAAGAGACACTGACAGTGTGAAGCGTCGAAGCAACTTACTTTTTGCAGGCGTCCGTCTTCGCGAGCAGCTGGAGGCAGGAGAGGTCGTCCGATGACCGGAGGGGGGTGCAAAAAGTAAGTCGCTTCGCCGCTTCGTACTACCAGTCCCTTCTCCCCTCCTCCCGGAGCAAGGCTGCTTTTCGCGCCCTGCTTCGGGAGGAGGGGAGGGGGGACTGGCAGTCCCGACTTCCCGGTATCTGTCATTTCAAATGACATTTGAAATGACAGATACCAGCGTGGCGTGAAGCGTTTTAGGCCTGCGCACCCAGGATACTGTATAGGCGCTCTATCCAGTAAAATGGGTTGCGCGGGCCTAACGCTTCATGGACCCTTCTTAGACGCGGTTTACATTTGCATGAAATTATAGTTCAGGATCGAGCGGTAGGTGAGCTGCACTGTGCGTGCGGCAACCGCGGATGCGCCGGGCACTAACACAGCTCTTCCTACCGCTCGGTACTGGATAGACCTGACTATGAGTTATAAGGACGCTAATCAAGAGATCTAAGATAATCTGATTATCAATAAAAGTTAAGTCTGTTGGAAATCAATCTAAGATTTTATTTAGAGTGGTCAAGAAATGGCCCTCTATCCTGAGTAAAGCATTAGGGATGGATTTCTCAGCTGAAGTTTGCAACTCATTTTAGGAACAAGATTGCCACTACCTATTCTGAATTTGAGGGCAAGTGATTTGAATGATAAATTGAACGGGGATGATGCGATTATGATTCCTAGGTTAGACTTTTCAAGATAAAAGTGTTGGAAAAGGGAGAACACACCTCAATTAAAATTGTTAATGAAAAGAATACTACAGTTTGGAGTTGTTTCCAGTGGGTTGATAAGATTCAATAATTGAAATCCTTATAGTAATGACTTCTTTGTGAGATCCTGACCCTTGTCCCTTTTTCTTGGTGAAGGCTCTACATATCAGTTGGCAGACTGAGTTTGACTGCAGTTTGCTGTCAGATGGTGTTTTCCCTGTCTTTAAAGAAGGGTTTAGTTAAACCCCCTTTTGAGAAAAACATCTTTGCAGCCTTTACAAGGAAAATTATAGGTCTCCAATGTATCATTGTTTGGGAAGGTTGTGGAACAATAGTGGCTACCTAGCTGCTGGAGTATGTGTGTTCTGTGACTTTACTAGATAAATATCACTTAGGCTTTTGTAAGTTTCTTAACATTAAGACATTACAGATTTTTTTTTAAGATAATAGTTACTGTTTTAAGATGGGTTGGATATTTTGTGATCTTTCTTTACCTCTCTACTGCCTTTTGATAAGGTTATCACAATATGTTGGTTGCCTAATTAAGGGCAGTTGGTTTAGACCAGTGGTTCTCAATCGTTTTTCGGCTGGGACACACCTGACAGATGGTTCTCACATGCGTGACACACTGAACATGTGACCATCATAGGGCTAAATGTAAACATGCACTCTGCACCCACAGGAACCCCCTCGACCCCCAGCAATGAGTGCAGAGCAGAACTAGGGCATTACCCTGTTCAACTCACCATACAAAAAAAAGAAGTATTCTGGTTCTGCTGACATCTCAGTAAAAGCAAAACAAACTCCCTTTACTACCAGGCACAATAGTGTTCCTTATGAAAAGACAGTAATTTACCACTAATGCATATCCTATTGAGAAAACACAACAAATAAGATTGATACAAATGCCTGCATGCTAGTAAAATACCTCACCTCAGTCACACACCCAGAACCGACCTTCACCAAGTACAGAAAAACCACAAATTATAAATATGGAGACAGAAACTGGAATGGAAAACTAAAAAAGCCACTCTGCATGCAGTGCAAACCTGGAGAAATGGAAAGAGAAATAAAGTACCTAACACAGTCCCAGTATCTGCAATAATGCACACAAACTAACCCGCACAAAGTTACACCTGTATTATGGAATACACTGAAACAGTAACAACCCTATCTATGAAAAGGCAACACTACAAATATTAAATCAGGCCCTAAACACTAATACACTTCCTATTAGGAAAACAGAATAAGCCAAGCTGCTATAGAGCCTCACATAGAAATAATTGTAAAGCTATACTAAAAATGTTACAAAACAGCTGCTGAACAGAATAACATCCAACAATTAAAAACTCATAAAAATTATTAAAACATGTCCAAATATCAATAAAATATTTCAAAACAGCAGACACTGCATAATACTCAATAATTAAAATGGCAGTCAATCAAGAAAAATAAACTTAAAAAGCCACCTTTACTTATCCTCTCCAGCAACTCTCCTACTCCTTTCCCTTCCAGGCCAATAGCACTCACCAGAAGCAGCAAGGGCTGCTGAAGCTCTGTCCTCACAGTCCTGTTCTTTAGTGCCCACAACCAGTCACTCACACCCAATTAGACCCCATGACCAGCCTCGGTCTCACACACACTAGTCATCTTTCTGACCAGTTTTTCTCTCACACAGAAACACATCACCTCCCTGACCAGTCTCTCTCTCAATCACATACATGCTTATTACATACAAGCTCTCAATCACACACAAATGCTCTCGCACCCATTCACACCAGCTCTCACCCAGGCACCCATTCACACAAGCCCTCACCGCCAAACCTCTTCTTCCTTTGGCTGCAGGGATGGGCTCCAGTTCCTCTGCGGCTTTACTCTGGCAGGCTCCCATGGCGGCCTTGCTTGGTCGGGGTCGGGTTTCCTCTTCGCTGCCACGGGGATGAACTCCCGTGGCGGTCTTTCTTCGTTGGGGTTCGACACTGTCATTCCTCCCATCCCACTCTCAGGCTATGCGATGCCCCTTCTTCCTGCCTCACTGGCCAATCAGAGGCTTCCTCCCTTCTTCCTATTCCCACTGGCAGGTAGAAGGGAGGAGGTTTCCGACTGAGAATCGCTGGTTTAGACTGTACAATATTACAGTGGTTTACTTCCCTTCCACAAGGATAATGGCAGAAAGTAGCAATCACAAATAATCAGCCTTCACCCAGGGAATTTTTCTATTGTGTTCTGCAAAGGGTCAGTTCTATTCTCATACCTTTTTAATCTTTTGTACGGCAGATTTTATGTATGATTATTTGGGTATCATGATTAAGATACCATTGCTTTGCCAATGATATGTGGATTTGATTTATTTATGGGATAATAAGTTCATTTAATATAAAAAAAAATTAGTGATGTTATGGATAGGGGAAAGGGGAACCTTATTCTGATTTAAGATTATCTTAGATGGTTTGATTATCCCCTTTGATTTTGCAGTTTGGAATCTGGGTTGGTTCACGGCTGACCTTTTGGTTACATAAGAAAGGGTCGCAGCTGGCAAATCAATTTGTTTAACCAGAACTTGGTCTCAGTGAGTGAGGCATTAGTAATCTTGAGATTGGAGTACAATAATGTTGTCAACAAGCAGGCTTGAATCAACCATAACATGTGGATGACATCATCCAATGGTACAGACCTGGAAGTGAGGTACAGAGCTCAGTAAAAAAAAAAAAAAAAAAAGTCTTACTGTGCATGCACAGAAGTTCCACCAGTGTGCACACGCTGCCTTGCAAGCTCCTTAGTCTTTGTCCAAACTACTGCATGGATATGTTTCCCATTCTACATTGGCTCCCTATTCACTTCAGAATCATCTTCAAGTCCATCACCATTATATATAAAACCATCCACCACCTTACAACACTTGACCTACAATTCCCGCTCAGCCAACATAACGCCTCAAGACCGACCAGAGAAGCATACAGAGGATCCCTCCAGGTACCTCATACCAAATCCACTCGGCATATAACTTTAAGAGAACGGGCCTTCTCGACAGCTGGACCATCCCACTGAATCTCCGACAGGAGCCTTTCCTCCCAACATTCCGAAAAAGACTTAAGACGTGGCTGTTTAAACAAGCTTCTCCGGACCCCTCATAAATTCCACCTCATCAACTTCAAAAATGCAGCCACACCAGTTATCTGTAAATAACTCTATATGATGTTAAATTACTACTGTATTTCTCTATTCTCCCAATTCGATCATCCTTGTTCTTTGTAACTGCATTTTCATCTGTACAAGTTCCAGTTTTATTGTATCTTACACCCCCTGTTCAACTGTAAACCGGCATGATGTGATTGTATCATGAATGCCGGTATATAAAAACCTTAAATAAGTAAATAAGTAAATAAAAATTCTCTTTAGGATTTTGTTTGTGTCAAGGCTTTGCCCTCATTCTGCCTCATTTCTTGCTTGTTGCCACTTCCTCAGTAGCCCCTCAACCAAACTTTTCAGTTCTTAAAAACAATAATAAAGATGACAAAGAAGAAAAATAGAAAAACCTAAGTCCAAGACAACTCTGTTTGGTGATTTTAAGGTCTGCAGTTGTGGGCACTGGATATCCATTATTGATACTTTTGCTGCCTATTATCACTGCCTAGGCCCATATCACGATGCCCCCAGCTGCTACAGTTGTGGTAGGAATGTCTGAGGATGCAGCAACAGCACACTGGAAGATGGAGGCCCTGCAGCAGGTACAGTCAGAGAAGAGCCCGAAGTTCTGACAGGAGGCAGCACAGCAGAGCTACTCCTCTGCTCGGAGTGAGGCGATGGAAGTCTGGGAAGGATTCTTCCCCATCTTTTCTCCCACAAGTCTAGGAGGCTCCAAATGTTTGTGCTGCGCCCCAGAAGCTTCCAGTCCTCCCCCAGAAGTGGTGGAGTCATCTCCTCCAGAAGAGTCCCTTAAGGCATGAGAGGGGGAATATGTAGGGTCAGTTCATTCTGCGTTCCTGCCAGAGGTCTCCCCCTTAGACGAGCAAAGACTCATCCTTGGTTACCATCATGATCAGGATTATGGCTCAGCATTCCTTTGTGGTTGGGGGAGAAGGAAGATTCCCTGGGTTTCCTTCACATCCCCTATCTGATTTGCTTCAGCATACTAGTCTCCTCTGAAAGATATCTACTAGAGTTTTGGGGTTTTTTTTTTTATAAGCTGGCACGGATTCTACCTATTAGTGTCAGAAAGAAGCAAGAACAGAGAACAGATGTTTTGGGGCTTCTTTAGTTTATTCTATATCTAGTCAATTCCATGTCCATTCCAGTGTATAGACTCCTCAAGGACCTGCAAGTAAGGCTGTGGCAAACCCCGATATCATGAGTGGATTAGAACAGATATATATATATATATATATATATATATGTAAGAAATGGTTATTTACTTTTTTGAATGATATAGGGGATATTCAATGAAATTGATAGATTTCAAACAAATTGGAAAAATATTTTTTTTCATTCAATACACAAACTGTAGAATTTATTGCTAGAGGATGTGGTCAAGGCATCTAGCAAAATTGAATTTAATAGGTGGTTGGACAGGAAAGTCCATCAATTATTAGCCAAGTAGTCTTGGGGAAAGCCACTGCTTATCTCTGGGAGAAGGCAACAAGGAATAGATCTTCTCTTTGGAATCAGGTTACTTCCTAGAGGATCTGGATTGACCACCTTTTGAGAGAGGATACTGGGCTCAATGGAACCTTAGTCTGACCTAGCATGGCAGCTCTTATATTCTTAATATAGGAAATGTTTCAAAATGGAAGAAGCCATCAGTGTGATACTACACAGAATATACTACATGACACCTTAGTATTTTTTTATATGTATTTTTACTTACTGGCCAATAACCAATTATAAGTGGTTAATAATTGTTCAAAATATTTTGTAAACAAAATCAAAAGGGCTTAAATAATTACAATGATATATTATTATGTAGAATTTTTATCCAAACAGGATCACAATGCTTTTTACAATTAAGTACGTCAGAAACCCACAGATATCCATCTCCAAGGCAAGAGATCTAGCTAATTGGCACTGGATCTGTATGGAAACTTCGAGAGGTAGATTCAAGAAGGAATAATGTTATCACCCTCTAATTACACTCGAGTCATAGGGAGATAAGATTTAACCCAAGTCAGGGTCACAATGGGGCAGCAGGCTAACATCTCTCAGTCTCACAAGCTCAGAACTGCTGCCTCCATGGATGTGGGCAAGAGATATCAAGTGTTTTAAAAGGCGCCAAACCGGAAAAAACAAGAAACTCCACGAAATGCTATGGAACTGGTGAAACCAGGGACTGGTCAAGTACCAAAATGATGGTCTTCTATAAACAATCTATCAAGGGTGTTACAAGTGGCATTACTCATTTCTAAGAAAAAATTAATTACAAATTGCATTTATGTTTTAGAAACATGGTTAAGACCAGAGATTTAAAATCAGGACTGTTCAGACAAATTTAGGGGGGGGGGGGGGGAGTAGTTGCTAAGAATACAAGAAATCCTTGTTGTTAAATGTCAACACAGGAAAGTCCTAATGAGCTGGGTTCATTAGTGTTGCAGGGTTATCACAGGTGGGGGAGGGGACTTCCCTTTAGCCTGCAATCATTTGCATAAGCTCACTTGACTGTCAAAAGGGGTTCTTGAAAAACGCACCATGGCATCAGCTACACAGAGAAGGGAAACCAGAACATTTGGCTTTACCATTAAAGAAATACAATACATATAAGGCAGCAGACAGAAATGGAGAGGTGGGTATTTTATCCCATGCATAAAAGAAAGCATTCCCATGGTGGGCTTAGAGACCT
The DNA here is from genome assembly GCF_901001135.1 of Rhinatrema bivittatum. Classification (NCBI taxonomy): domain Eukaryota; kingdom Metazoa; phylum Chordata; class Amphibia; order Gymnophiona; family Rhinatrematidae; genus Rhinatrema; species Rhinatrema bivittatum. The sequence continues at coordinate 715,266,833 of NC_042615.1, read as the reverse complement.
CTTTTCCCCCACCCCAACACCTTCCTGTTTCTAAGAGCCCTGACTGAGCAGTTCAGGAGGTCACTACTGGATTCTAAATCTCAATTTGACTACCTGCAGCAAACTTGACTCCAAACCACCAAGTCCACGGCATAATGGAATGATGGTAAACATGCAGGAATGTGATCTGGCTATTCTTCTTACGCAGAACAAAAAATATCTGAAACACATTTGTTTTAAAAGCACAAACACAAAAATTACATTTTCATAATGTGCAAAGTTTGTTTTTTTTAATTTAAGAGAATGAGACAAGTTTATCACTTATATAGTATTTTTCTAGATGAAAAATACATATATTTTCAAAAAGGTTTTCATTTCTAATCACTTCCATTGACCATTATCTTTGACTAGTTAAAGACAACTTTTAAAATAGCGCCTTGAAGTTGGCCCAACGATCAACTAAAATCAAAATGCCATGATCTTCCAATGCCTAGGTAACTCATACCCTATCCTTTCACCTGGCGCAGGGGCTCCTATGGGAATGCTGGGCCAAGTTGTCACCCATGCTCCCAGCTTCTTCCTAATGGGGAAACTCGTGAGTGTTATGGGACTCATTCTGTGGAGGCTCTGATCTCTACAGAAAGGGGCATTCTGGTGACCTCCTTATACCTGTATACAGTACCACTCAATAAAAGATCTAAATGTGGCACAAGGACACACACTATCATGTCAAGCTTGCTGGTTCAAGTCTTGCTTAGCAAGATAGTGACAAAGAAACTTTACCCCACCCTCCACCAACTAGCATTCTTGCCAATCTCCACATTATCTCCTCTGAGACGTGGCTCCACCTGACGACATTATGCACATCCAAAAAAGCAGTGGAAGGATACCAGGTAGGCCCCATATACTGGAGGTCACCAGGAAGTAAAAGATGCCCACAGTATGAGAAAATATTTTTTTGCAGTCATTTACTCAGCTCAGGAATTTTGCAGAATGAAGCCTGAAGTCATTCCCATCTGAAAGTCATTGGGATGGGTGACATAAGCTTGTGGTTTCAGTTCTGTTCCCGGTCAGTATGTGACCACACATTAGGATGTTCATAAGTAGTCTGAGCAGAGATGGCGAGGGCTGAAATTAGTTTCACCACTGCCTCAGCTCACACAGCTGTGTGAATAAACAAAGAGCTAGGGTTTCTAGCACCAAGGCATTTGTGGCTTCAATACTGTTAATGTTAAAGATATATATTATATATATAAACTTAGACAAAAAGAACCCAGTATATTATATATATACACAGAGCATTCAAAAACTATTCAGATACCTTCATTTTTTCCAAATGATGTTACATTACAGCCTTATTCTAAAATGGATAATATACATTTGTTTCCCTCCTCAATCTACATACAATACCCCTTAACGACAAGGTGAAATCAGGTTTCTAGAAATTTGTGCAAATTAATTAATAATAATAAACTGAAATATCACAATAACATGAGTATTCAGACCCTTTACTCAGTACTTTGAGGCACCTTTTTCATCGATTACAGCCTCAGGTCTCTCCTTGAGAATGATCTTACAATCCTGGCACACCTGGATTTTGGGATTTTTCTTCCTTTCTTCTCTGCAGATCCTATCAAGTTGGATGGGGAGCGTTGATGGGGATGGGGAGCGTCTCTCCAGAGATCAGGTTCAAGTCTGCGCCACTCAAGGACATTCACAGACTTCTCCCGAAGCCACTCCTAAATTGTCTTGGCTGTGTGCTTAGGGTTGTTGTCCTGCTGTAAGGTGAATCTTCGCCCCAGTCTGATGTCCAGAGAGTGTTCTGGAGCAGGTTTTCATCAAGCTGAAAAACATCCCCACAGCATCATGCTGCCACCACCATGGCTCATTGTAGGGATGCTATTTGCTAGGTGATGAGGGTCATGTCCTCCAGAAATGATGCTTGGCATTCAGGCTAAAGAATTCAATCTTGGTTTCATCAGACCAGAGAATCTTCTCATGCTTTGAGAGAGTTTTTTTTAAGTGCCTTTTGGCAAACTCCAAGTGGCTTTTTACTGAGAAGTGACTTCCGTTTGGCCACTCTACCGTAAAGGCCTGATTGGTGGCATGCTGCAGAGTGAGTTGTCCTTCTGGAAGGTTCTCCCATCTCCACAGCGGAACTCTGAGCTCCGTGACCACTGAGTTCTTGGTCACCTCCCTGACCAAGGCCTTTCTCCCCTAATTGCTCAATTTGGGCAGGTGACCAGCTGTTGGAAGAGTCCTGCTGGTTCCAAACTTCTTCCATTTAAGAATGAGTTCTTTCGGACTCTCAATGCTGCAGCAATTATTTTGCACCCTTCCCCAGATCTGTGCCTTGACACAATCCTGTCCTGGAGGTCTATAGACAATTCCTTCAACTTCATGACTTTGACTTTGCTCTGACATGCACTGACAACTGTGGGACCTTATATCTAGTGCTGCATTTCCAAATCATGTCCAATCAATTGAATTTACCACACGTGGACTCCAAGCAAGCTGAAGAAATATCTCAAGGATGACCAATGGAAACAGGAAGCACCTGAGCTCAACTTTGAGTGCTATAGCAAAGGATCTGAATACTTATGTAAATATATTTCAGGGGGTTTTTTGGTAATTAATTTGCACAAATTTCTAAAAATCTGATTTTGCTTTGTCATTATGGGGTATTATGGTAGACTGAAGAGAGAAAATATCATCCATTTTAGAATAAGGCTGTAATGTAATAAAATGTACAAAAAGTGAAGGTGTCTGAATACTTTCTGAATGCACTGGATATAAAGTTACAATCTGTATTTATTTATTTTTTTTATCAAATGACAAGTACGAGTACTTACAGTGTCTAATAATTCAATAAACTTTGAGAAGTAATAAAGCCAGCAGGTCCAAGCCATCTACAGAAGAAAACATATCATAAAATTAGATAATCAAGTTATTCTGTACAGGAACATTTTTGTTTAGAATTGCACGAGTTGGGCCAGCATGGTGGTTCTGTGGCAGTGCTATGTTCAGTCCTCAAATTTAGTCATTTAATCTGCTGTAAGAGTGTCTTGGTGATTGCTCAAGGTGACATCTAGCAGACAGATTTAGATCCCATGATAGAGAGTTCCAGAAGAAGCCCTGATTCAGTCCCCAGCCTGTTGCTACAAATGACTAAGCTAGGCATGCCGGGGGAGGGGGGCAGGGTGCTGTGAATGAAGGCTCATGGTGCTTGGATCCAAACCCTGGTTCTAACAGAGTTGGAGGTCCAAAGCAGCAGGAGGCAAATTGCTGGGTCCACCAAAAAAAACAAACAAAAAACCAAAGAAACAAAAGAATTGCAAATGAGTTCTACACCTTTACCCTAAATGATTACAAATTCTATTAAACACACATTTAAAATTTAACAGATGCTTAAAAAAATAAAAATGTACTTGGTAATTTGTAAAATGTTCTCTATTGCAACATGGGGGAAAAGGGCCATAGTAAAAGCTACATAAGTATGACAATGCAGTATAGGATTTTCTTTCCATGATATGCAGGAGATCTATTTTTGGCATAGGCATAAAAGTGGAAACTTTCCTTGATATGCAGGAGATCTATTTTTGGCTTAGGCATAAAAGTGGAAAAAAAAAACCCCTCACTTTGTAAATAGAGCTATAAAAACAATGAAGCCAGGTTGCTTGAAATGACCTTGTCCTTTCTTCTACCTGCTCTTGTTATTGATCAGTCAGTGTGTTAGAGGTGATGCAGATCCATGATCAAAAGCATTAACAGGAAGAACATTTAATCAATCTCGCATAAAATTAGCATCAGTAAAATGACTTACTCTCATAGCTTGAGGTGACCTGGAATAGTCCACAATGTCACATCGGAATGAATAGCCTGTGGCCCAGCCTGACATAAGGAACTTGAAGGACAGATGGAGAAAAATACACTATTTTAGATTACATCAGAGTTGCAGATTGGAAGCAAAATCTTGGCCTAAAAAGTGAATTTTTACAAATTTATATACACACAAATTTTTACCTTTCAAAACTGTATTTCTGAATGGAAAATGGCAATGGATCTTTATCATGTTAGTAACATATTTCATTTAGTGGGCCCAGAGTTTAAAAATCAAAGATTTTTCTCATACTTTTTATTGGACAAAGAATAATGAAAAATTATTTATATAAGTTTTTGAGATCACATAAAAGTCTCTTAATTGGTCTCAATACCCTTTTCAGATTATTCTTCTGTTGGCCCAACAGAAGGTATCACAGCATGCAAAGAATCCAGTATTCTGCAAGATCGAGTGCTAGAACCCTACCCTATAATACTTAGTAATTCAATAGATATCTGCAAATAAAGTCCATTTGGCTCCTCAAGTCTGACCTGTGGCCCCTGCCTACATGATTAACTCTGCTTATAACACTTCCTTGCTGTTATTATTACCCTCTCCTCTAAGATCATATCCTTTCAGCTACACAGGTTTGATGGCCTGCAGGAAGTCACTCCTTTGGTCTTTTTGTCACTAGCTGGACAGTTTAACCAAGTCATCCTGTTGACTGTGCCTCTTCCCCATGACCTTTCTGAGAGCATACCAAAGTCTTATTACCTTTCCATGCTAGTCAACCTGGTCATAACTTCCAGCATTTTGATGTTGCATACTGTCACTTAGTGCAAGTAAGTTTTGGCCCTTTTCTATTTCTATTAGATGGGCATATGTATTTCCCTACATAAGCCAATACCTAGCTCCACTCTTTCTACAGTACTTTATCCCACACCACCTTTCGTAATCACCACCTTCTGTATTTATCCCATGCATACTTGAATTCTCACAGTATTGATTACTATTACCTTTGCTGGTAGGCCACCCTCGCAGTAATGAAGTATTTCCTCATATTTCCCCTGAGATTTCCTCTTTCCAATTTCTTATAACTCCTTGTCTTTGAGTTAGTCTATGGAAAATGCTACCTTTTCCCAGTTTGTAGGTATGAGAAAATGTTTTGTACGGAGGGCCTATCATGATTGTTACTTTAATTTATATTTAAAACTTTTGATGCACATGGAAAAGAGACAAAAATAAACTGCAACGGAAAAGATGAAATGCTCCATTCTTGCTGAAATGCTTTCTTGTTGAAACCGCCTGTTCAGCACTTGCTGGATCCAGTAACACCAATACTGCTGATAGCAGATACATTTTTTCCCTCACTATCATCATTATGTATTAGTAGGAAATGCTGGTAAATACATGTTTTAGTATTTATCACTATTTTGCAAGAGTCGGAGGTCTACTTTCATGCAAAACAGTGGCATCTGTTCTAGTTCTAATTTATTTTTGTGTTTACAGTATTTACAGCAACTCTCTTTATAATGGCCAGGGCTCCAGCATTTGTCATATCCCAGTTTGTTAAACTAGAAAACCACTTAACCTGGCCTGTTTTTAATAACAGATTGAGGAAACGTATTTTCCATGCCCTTCACTCTGTTAAATTGCTGCAAAATGAAATTTGACATGACATTAAAAAAAATCTTTTCTTTTCAAACTGTGTACTTGTTTAGTATCCTCTGCAAGAAAGTCTCAGAAAGATGGGCTTCTACACTCTAAGGACTTTTTTCCTAAACTTCACAAGCTTGAAAACATGAAGTGGATTTTTATGCTTTGATCTAGAGACAAATAAAACACCTCGCTAATAAGCTATATGATCAAAAAAGCAAAAATCTCTTCTATGCTACATTCAAGTGATAGCAGATCCACCTTAAATTCAATATAAATATGCCACAGTCGTACATTCTCTCATACATAATGTTCAATCACCATGGATAAACACCATCATGAAAATACATTCCCCGGTGACATCCCTCCGATCAGCAAATCAGAATATTCTGGATATCCCTGCCCCTAAAATCGCGCATCTGGACGAAACTAGGGAAAGAGCACTTTCAAAAGCAGGACCAACCTTTTGGAATTCATTACAAAATGAACTGAGAAACCTAAAAGATTCTACGTTTTTAAAGAAAGCTTTAAAACTTTATTTAAACTCCCTTTTAAATGTCTAAATCCAGGTGTTTGATTGTTTGACTACTCGCTGCTATGTAATTTTAATTTTGTGTGACTTTGTCGCCATGTTTTAAAAAAAATTTGTGAATGTGATATTGTAACCCGCCCTAAACGTAGGGAGGGCGGGCTGTAAATATTTTAAATAAATAAAATGTATAAAATACTGTCCAAGCTAGTCATGAGATGTGCTCAGTTCCTGTGGCAGACTTTGTTTCTGTCAATAACATTCCACATCAACATGTGAATCAAGTCTACTGTGTGGCTAACAGGAATTCATTGACAACATCCAGTAATATGACAAGTATGATATTTGGCTGGTTATTGATCTTAACAATGAGACAGAAATAAAAAGAATTACCAGCATTGAATCCTCACTCATGTACATATTTTTAAAAAACTTAGTAAATGATACATTCCACCACTACTAGCACTGTGTAGCACATATTGGCAAAGTGTTTCGGATACATCTCTGAAATGTGGTTCCTGATGGAAAAGTATTACAATTAGAACTGCATTAAGGGAATCTGTAGACTGAAGCAAATTGGTAACCTTCTCTGCTAAATATTCCTTTTTAAACTCATCCAATGCAATTCCATTTATTTATTTTATTTTTACTACTTGAGTTTGGTTTACCAGTTACATTCAGATACCAACCAAGGACAGTAGGATGAAATCCCAAGAAATGTGGTCACTTCTCTAAATGCTAATTCTCCAATACCAGGAATAAAAAAAATGGGAGAATCAACTAATGCTCCAAGTAGGTAAGATGGCCCAAGGGAAGTAAAATTCTAGCTAGTACCATGAATCTCTAATCACTTTTTGCATATTTAGAGAAAGAAAAAAAAACCTTTAAAAAAGAGCCAGTACAAATGATGTTCCTGTTCATTTTATTATAGACTGAAATGCTAAGAAACTTTTAAGACCCGATAAATTTGCAAATTAATTTTACTCTCTGATAATGGGTTTGCTTATTCATGGTATGAAATTAAACCCCTTGAAATTCCTTTTTTTTTTCCTGTCACTTGGTTATAAGTTTCAGCAAAAGAGATAAAAAGCCTATTGTTAACTTCATTCCACGATAGATTTAGAACAAGCTAAAGTCACCATATTAAGTCCAGATGATTTCAATACGTGGGCACCCACCAACACACACAAGTGCCACTGTCCCAGTACTGAAAGAATTAGTTGCTTGTTAAAATGCGTTAACAGCTGAAACCAAGCATCTAAGAATTCATTCCTTACATATTTTAACAAAAGCTTGTTGGTGTGGCAGTCTAATAATGAAACACAGTGCTAGACAACCCTAAAGGGGCTCTGATTTATTAGCAAACTTAAGTTTTCTTTTCTAAAAACAAAATAAATGTGAAACCCCACACCATGTGTGTTGTCCTGCACAGGTGGGTCCATATTGCTCTTCGGGGCTGGAACCTCTCACTGGCTGGCTCTTGCATAATCTCTCTTACATCCAGGGCCCAATGTGACGGGGGTGACTTTTTTTTTTTTTTTTTAACACATTCCCTTTTCCATTGTGCTCCCTTGCGAGAGGGAACTTGTCCTTACAGTGGGTGCAGTGAGTTCAAAATAAATTCTTGGGAGTCACTGTGTTAGTGTCCAAAAAACAACGGCACAATAACTCATACTGCAGCACCACAGAATTCTCTTGTTTTCTTTTCTTATAGTCTCTTCCTTCTATCTTTGCAGGACTCTCATATCAGGACCAGGAAAACATCCACTCTCCTGGATTAGGTAACATGGGGCTCCCAGGTGGGCAGGGTTTCTTTAGACTGGACAAAAAACCCTTCCAAACTGATAAAAATGTTAAACAGTATGGCACAAAGAATAAATCCTCTCTCTCCCCAGGGTGATGAAACACAGGATTGATGTCCATAGTGATCTTTGATTGCCCTTACTCACAGTTAGCAGATCTTCAGGATCTCCTTGTTCTTACACAGGCTCTTTATTTTTTCTTTCTGGATCCCTGATGGGAGGGATCCCCTTAAAGCAAACAGCTCTTTTTGCTTCACACAGGAAGCAAGGGCTGCCAAAACTTCCTCCTGGATCTCGAAATCAAAGTCTGTCTTTCCCCAATTTAACACCAGAGTTCCTCCTAACAACGAGTCACCACCACCACTTCAGGGGCAGATCTTCCCAATCCCTGGGCATCCCAGACACAAGGTTCCCCATGCCTAAGTCCAAGAAAGGCCCGGGTATCCAAGGAGGCTTCTACCACTTAAAATCATAAAACCCGAAAAATAGACCCAAAGGGAAAATCCTAACCAGCCAGTGAGTGGACTGGAAAAGGAAATCCATCCTGACCCTGGTCAGGACCACTAAGCAGGGTTTGCCTGCTCTATCACCAATTCTAGGCAGGTAACAATGGACATTCATAATCCTTTCTACATACAACATAACTTCAAAAACTCTCTGCAAACAATAAAACAGCACAATAAACAAACAAAATAGCCACAGCAACTCAACAACACTACAAATTGTCAAAAAGTCACTGCTCCAAGATCAGTCACAACCTGGCCACATCCTTTCAAGATGAGAAGACAGAAGCTAGCTAGAAACAAGCTCATTGCTATCAAAGTATATAGCTATATATCATATAGCTTGGCCATCACATTAAAAGTAAAAAATCTGATACCAGCCTATAAAGCAAGCAAGATAGACAGATTTACTTACCAGAGACAAATTAGAGATCTGGCTGAAATAATCAGAACATGACACTGAAGAGCTGTTACAAATAGGAGACGCCAAACATTAATTAAAAGCAAGTGTAAATAAATTGGCCTTAAGCAGCTTCCTGAAAAATAGAGGTTTCAGGTTTCAACTTCTCCAGAGGGTCATCAATGCCAAATAGGCATTCAAGATTCAGCTAATCATAAGAGTTTAACCAATGGCACATCCAGCAAGCTAGGAGAGGAACATTGCAGCAGGCAAGAGGGATGAAAGATTTTTAGAACGGTGTTAAAACAACAGGGAGTAAAAGCCATCGATTGCATTATAAATTATAATTCAGATTTTATTTTTTTATTTATGCATTTTCACAATTACAATCAAGAATCATCTTGAAATAAGAAAAACACTAGATCCAGAGCTGATATGTTACCATAATGAACACAACCGAAAAGCTCGGAGCACATTTAGCCGTAACACCAGCCCTATGTTAAAACATGCGCATCAGACACACGGTGACTTTTTGCATGGGGGGGGGGGGGCAATAGCTAATAGCCTCATCTACATACATTTACATGTGATGAGCACTATTAGCTACAAGTTGGTTTGGACGCATGTTTTGGATGTGCTAATTCCCTTATTGCATTGGGTGTTAGCTTAGCGTGTCCTAAAAGCACATCTAAGAGTTTGTTAACCTATGCCCTAGGTTCAGCTCACAATATAGCATTGGCCTGACAAAATGGGCATTCAAGAGCAAGTAAACCTGTGCATTCAGGTAATTCACCTTTCTGTATCAGCTTGCATTGCATAGGAAGAGACACCTCTTACTGGGAAAACCAGAGCAAACCAAAGTGCTACAGATCCCAATGCAAAAATTATGTGTAAAGCCATATGCAGAGCACAGACCTACCCTCACCAAATACAGACTAAGGGACCACAAAAATTAAAAGGAGGAATCTGCAGATAAAAAACAAACCTTCTTCTTTCCTCTGCCATCAATTCCAGCTTCACCCCTCCCTGCCTGTTTTCTGCAGCTGTCTGGAAAAGGAGGAGAGCAGGAAACGGGAGAGGGCTGTATTAAGGAGCAGATTACCTCTTTTCTACTTTGCCTCAGCTTCACCCTCTCCCCTCTCCTGCTCCATGCTGCAGTAATGCTGAGAACAAAGCTGAAAGTTCAGTTTTCTCACAGGTGTAGACACAAAATGAGTCAATCTACTTTCAAAAAAAAAAATAAAAATGGAAAAACGTAACACACCAGAATAAACAAAACCATCGTATAAAGCAGTACTGTGTGGCTGTTTTATTTGTGCACATGAAAGATGAGAAGACAGTGATTGCAAATGCTGATGATTCTCAGTTTGTGTGGCTATCAGGACTTATTGTTTTGCTTTCACTGCTCCTGTTCTTTGCCACTCCCCAAAAGCCAATTGTCCTACGTGATCACTAGCAGGCCAATGCAATATCATGCATTAATGAGTTAATGAGCGCTTGGACGTGTGTTTTGTACAAGTGTCCATAACCCACAATGCAATAAGGGGATCAGAGAGTCCAAAACGGGTGTCCAAACAAGCGTGCAATAGCTAATAGTGCTCATCACATGTAAATTCCATGTAGATGAGGCTAATAAATATTACCCCACTATGCAAAAAATCCCTGTGCGCTCAAGGCGCACTTTTTAACCCATCAAATTTTACGCCTGCCCGGAGCAGGCGTAAAATCTTCCCACATGTTAAGGCTGCAACTTACAAACAAAAAAACTGTTTTTCTGTGGTGACTCCTACTTAGAATAATCACGATACTAAGTAGGAAGAACCACAGAAAGTTGCACCATGCAAAAAAAAAAAAAAAAGTCTTGACCACAACAAAATTTAGGGGCACACAATATACATGCTCAAGGCCGTGTATATTGTGCATGCGAATTGCACCAGCTGCTGCGGGATAAAACAGATATTCAATAATCGAGCATCCATTTTGGTAACCTGCACACACAGGGCACTTATATTAATTTATTCACTGCTTCACTTATTACCGATTGTCAGTGGAAGACCAATCTGGAACAATCCTGCCAACGGGTGGGGAGGGAGCTCTGACCAGGCTGTTGTGTACACACAGCTACTTTTCCTGGGCACCCAATGCACAGCGCTAGGGACATAAAAATTATCCATTGCACATCCCTTTTAGTGCAGCAGCCCATTTGCGTATTGTATTGAATGCCCAGGAGAGATGGATGTGCACTTTGGATGCATGTTTTTTTACACGCATGATATTAAATCGGCCTTTAAGTCTGCCCAATTGTAAAGCCAGTTCTATTTGGAGTAAAGTCAAGGTTGGTGGTTTGTGGGACAAGTATGTCCAAAGTATAAGAGAATAGTTTTGTAACAAGGAACTGCCTCCTCAGACTCTGACAAGGTAGTGGAGGAGATGAAAGGGTTAATAACCTAGAGATCCCAGAAGGTTTTGGTGGCATAGCAGCCAGTTTTTGAAGATGACTAGGGGTGCTAAACAACCAAAATTACAGCACTTCACCCCCCCCCCCCCCCCCACAAAGGAAAACAAACAAACAAAAAAAACAAACCATAGTGGATTGTGAGAACTGACCAGCTTGTATTTTAATGTCCAGAAAGGAGCAAGTAATATGGACATGGGGGAAGACTCATATGAGCAAAGCTAAAGCTAGGGATGTCAGAAACTTCCTTAGTTCTTTTAAAGTAATCTTAGGCCTCGCAGTGACCTTCAGCAGCAATTTCCTTAACTCATGGCTTCTGACTGTGGAGGGATGGTCCGATTGCGACTGTCTTGGTAATGCCAAACAGTTTCCACTTTACAGTGATGGATCTGACAGTGCCCCATGAGATATTGAAACACACTGCTATTTTTCTGTAGCCTTCCCCCCAATCTGCACCTTCAAACAACACTATCCTAGAATTCTTTTGGCAGCTCCTCTTTCAACATAATTTGACCTTGCTTCAAAAATTTACTACATACAGGACAAAACAGTTTGATTCTTCACCTGGGATTATTCATGTCAGTTCAGCTGCTGTGATTGGACACAGATGACTCTACTTTACTTAATAAGGGCCTTAAGGAAATGTTTGAACTGGAGCTAGTTTAGCTTTGCTATGACAAAGTGGGCAGAGACTTATGCAATCAAGGTTTTTGTATTTTTTTTTTAATTCTTAAATTACTTTTGGCATATTTCTATAATTGTTGCAGTATGTGAAACATGTACAAGGGAGTGAAGCCTTTTAAAAGACACTGTATATGCTACTGCTTTATATTTGAAAAAGCCCTTCGAAGTATGACTTATTTGGAACACCAACAATGTGTGGACTTTTATTTGGATCAACAACGGAGACCAGTTAAATGCCTGAAGCTATTGCTTCCCCTAATTCAGAGTAGAGGGACTTGGCTAACCCAAAGTGAACACCCTTACCAAAGGAAGGACCAGAGGGAGGTATCACTGGCAGCTCGGTCATGCAGTGAATAGTGCTATCTTCAGTTCTGTAGTGCAGAATTCTGGTAGCCTTATTAGTGCTTGAGTAAACGGAAGTCTTTAGGTTGTGACACTCTTTCAGGACCAACAAAAAAAAAATAATTTTGGTACATAGGTTCTCAAAAGCTCAGGTACTGCAGCATCTTTCCTGTTGGTCCAATATAAAAGGTATCAAAACCTACAAACCATTTAAGTCCACCTTATAAAGTGTAAAGTGGCTGAATGATAACCACTTATCTTGCCTTCCATGATACAAAATCCTTTATGCATTCACTCAAGTCCAGAGATGAAACAATTTTCTATTCCATGGAGAGAATGGTCAAAACCACTTAATCATTCTTGTGACACAGCCATCCAAAATATATACTGTATTAATTTCAGCTTTAAAAACCTTTCTACTGACAGTGGCATTGTAAGTAGAATTTTAAAAGCAATTAACGTGTTTTGGAAGGAGCAGCCAAATGTTTCGATTAGCTGAAGTGTCTGGATTTCTGCCAAACTTTCTAGCATAATTTCATGCAGTTGAAAGACAGTAAAGGGTTCACACATTAGAACACAGTACATATAAGAAGGATGCATGAACAGTATGATTATATCTGGTCACAATTTTAAACACTCGTACGGTGACAAGGTTTAAATGTTCAAACAAGTTTATTCAACGGTCTTCTTCCTGAGTAACATGGCCATGTTTCACCAATAAGGCTGCATCGGGAGGGACCAAAAAGACACAATCAATGCTGAGTTTACAAGAGGTTTAGATGGGGACTCACATGATTCACTAAAGGAGTAGCAGCTAGCTGAACACACTCATGCCAGTTCTCCAGTTCTTTTTCAATACTCCTTTTATTGAGATTGAGCCCTACAAAGTGAGGAAATGAGTGGTAAGGACTCTCAAAAGCAGTTGGCTGAAAAGGAACTCAAAAAGAAAAATCTAACAGAAAAGCCTGTTCCTGATATTGGAGTAGACAGCATTTCCAATGACTTAGCGTCGCGTGAGGAAGATTTAAACAATTTGCAGGTCTTAGCATCTGACACATTTCAAAGATATTTCAACAACTTTTAACATAAAATGGTGAAAAATATAGATGCCAAACTTACTATTGTTGTTGAAAAGTTAGCGAATTTGGTAGCATTGGTGCATGAACAAGGGGAGCACCTTGATAGCACTGACTGCAGAATCATGAATTTAGAGCACACCTATACAATATATGGCCAAAAACCCCCCAATAAATTGGAAAAACACAACACTAAAGCTTTGGAAGATAAGGTGGAGGATTTAGAAAGCAGAGGTAGTCATAATAACATCAGGCTTGTTGGTCTCCCAGAGTTGGCGGAGGGCCAAAATGCTGTGGCTTTTGTGTCAAGATGGCTGCCAATCCTGCTGGATTTGCAGGCCAAAGTGGATAAACAAAGTGGATACAGCCCATTGCTCTTTGGCCCTGCTACCCGGCCTGAAGCTACAACCACATGCAATCGTTGCCCATTTACATAACTTTATGGACAAGCAGCATGTGCTGAACATGACCAGACTGAAGAAGGACCTTCTTTTTCAGAGGACCAAGATCTTTATTTTCCCTGATTTTTCAATGGCAGTCCAGAATCATCAGCAAGGCTATGCTGAACTTAAACGGAAGCTGTGGAGAAAAAGGTATCCAGTTCACTATGCAATATCCCATAAAGCATTGGGATAGCACAAAGATTTTCAGTCTCCTGCGGAAGTCGAGGAATTCCTCAATTCCACCATAAGCGCAGAAGTTAAGAGGACTCATCTTACAATGACAGAATCAGGTAGGACAGACTGCTTATATTAGACTGTGACTGATCATTGTGCTGCATGGTTCCTCCAGGTATATATGTTTCTGAATTTCTTCATTTCATGTTGGACACGTTTTCATCTTGATAAAGTCTGGAATGGCAATTTTTGGTGATTTTTTCCAGTTTTTAATCTTCAACATATTTTTTCTTGTCCAGGGTTCTTCGGGGCTACTGGATTTTACACTGCTTCAAGGTTTTGGGACTTTTCACCATGATTACATTGCTACCTGTTTTCAGGGTACTTGGGGACTGTTTTGGACCTTTTATCTCACTAAGCGTAGGGTATGAAGTCCATAACCCCGATGGACATGGACCAGTGCACTTTTTCTGTGCTTTATTTTCTTTCCAATATGTCTTCTGATGTTTTCATTATTGGGGATGGGTATTTGTGCAGGAACTGAGTCTGCAGTTGGGTCACACTCAAATTGGCATCAGTGTAGGGTATGGGAAGTTGGGGTCTACCAGGTTATGCTTGCTATGGGAAGGGAGCAGGGTGTTGGGGGGTTGACTGGTTTTCCTTTTGTAAATTTCTGTTAAGTTGGTTTATAACATCACTGCCTGGATTTTTTGTTTTATTAAGAGGCAGTGGGATTAAAACAGGAAAAAAGGATGTACATACAGGCACTGCAGAATACATTACTTCTCGGTCAGTTTGGGAAAGTTGACTATCTTGTGCAAGACATGTTTACATTGAACTATTGCTCTTTAAATATTGTATCTCTGTGTGGCTAATGCCTCTCTCTAATATAAAACTTGTCTCCCTTAATGTTAGGACTTTCACACCCTATTAAAAAAAAAAAACAAAAAACAACCCAAGAACACTACAACATCTTCAAAAATTAGGAACTAATTTGGTGCTCCTCCAGGAGGCATACATGACACAGTTGGAACATAAGTGAGTGGCTAGGTGGAGAAAACTGTTTCTTCTTATTCTTCAAGAAGTAGGGGAACCTGCATACTTATACATAAGGCTCTACCAATCTCTATAGCCTGAGGGCAGAGGGAGTGCTTTATGGATTAACCATTTTACTAGTAAATGCATATGGAGTGAACCACTATTCTGAGGAATGTTTTGCACAGTTATTTGATATTCTTAAATGCTTCCCTGCTGATAGAGTAATAATGGGGGCATTTGGAACATATGCCATAAGGCAAAACTAGATAGGCCACATTCTTTGAACTCCTCTCTGCTGATTCCATTAGCTTTACAGAATATCATACAGTTTTACAACCTTTAGAATGTTTGGTATGCCCGCTATCCCAGTAGCCAAGACCATACATTTTACTCCCCTAGTCACAACTCATAGCAAAATCAACTTTTTTTCTGTGTGGTTTCCCGGTGTTGCTATTTGTAGCCCACTGAGATATTCTAGCCTCCTGTTTGTCTGACCATCACACCCTGTCACACTTTCATTAGACTTTGTCAGAGAAGCTGGTTCTGAAACTAGATGGTGTCTGAACTTAGCTTTCCTTAAAAACAGTGAATTTACTGAAATGGTTAAAAAAGCCATAGCAGACTTTCAGTGTCATCATATGGTAGTAAAGTATGACCCCAGGGTATGTTGGGAAACATTAAAGGTCAATATATATCCCATGCCAGTCACAAAAAGAGACAGTATATGTCTAGGCAGAAAGAACTGATGCAGATTATTAATAACTTAGAGCATCAGCACAAGACTGATTGCTCCCCCAGGACTTATAGAGCTCTACCACTCGCCAGCAATGAGCTACTTAAATTGCAATACTTGTTAATCTAGAAAACCTTTTGCTTTACTAAGTAGAGGTATTATGAACGTGGAAATAAACTGGACTCATTACTGGCATGTTTAATAAATACTAGATGTTCCTCCTTCAATATTAACTCCCTATAAGGATCACCGGGTACCCTTCTGCATTCTACTGTACAGATGTTACAGGAATTCAAGATTTTTTATCAACAGCTGTATACTGATTCTTGTATGGTTGCAGATGAAGCAATTCTACAATTTCTGAACTCTGTGCAGTTACCGCTGCTTCCTGTTGAAGCTAAGGCTCAATTGAAGGGTCCATTAACATCATTTGAAATTGTGCAGACTATAAAATATTTGGCAATGCAAAAAAAAAAAAAAAAAAAAAAAAAAAAAAAGAGTCCAGGACCAGATGGACTCCCATTGAAATATTATCATTGTTTCAGAGAAGGCTTAGTCCCTCTTTTATAAAAGCTTTTCAATTATTTGGGCACTCCTAATTTTTCCTCAGGAAATTTAGTGGACACTTTTATAACTTTGATTCTCAAACCAGGGAAAGATCCATTGCACTGCAGCTCATACAGACCTATTTCCTTAATTCTGACATCAAAATATTGGTTAAGGTGCTACAGATTTGGATGGAGCACTTGTTACCTATATTGATCAGCCCAGATCAGACTGGGTTTGTGAAGGGGCAAAATTTTGTTGCTAATACTAGACAGTTGATGAATATAGTTCAGATAGCCAAAAAATTAAAAATTCCTGGTGCCATTTTATCCCTAGATTTTTATTTATTTATAATTTTTATATACAGACATTCTTACATTAAAATGCAAATCATACCGGTTTACATAAAACAGAAAAAGCAGGAAAAAATATTTCCATAGTCAAATACAGAGAACATTTATAATAAAATTGTTAACAAAGGCATAAGGTAGGAACTTGAAAAAAGGTTACTTAACAGAAAACATAAAAGAAAAAATAGTAAATGATGTGGCTAAAGCATTTGACTGGATATCCTGGCAATATTTATTTATGGTCTTACACCACTACAGCTTGCCTGAACAGTTAATCAATTAGATATTGGTGATGTATAAGCATCCCAAAGCCCAGGTGCTGGTGAATGGGTCTACTTCTGACCCATTTGGTATATTTAGAGGGATTAGGCAGAGGTGCCTATTCTCTCCTTCTTTATTCAATTTGGCCCTTGAACCATTGGCACAGGAAATCAGAGAATCCATGCTAATTCAGGGTTTTAAGTCTGGGTCTGTTTCTCATGACTTCTCCTTATATGCAGATGACATCTTGTTTATATATTTCGCGACCAGAAGCATCAGTCCCTGCTCTTATGTCACTCCTGGAGAAATACAGAGCTTTGTGTAGTTAATTCCTGATTTTGCAGTTCCCATGGACTAGTAGGGGGTTAACATCCCAAATTTATTTCTTTATTATGTAGCCTCAAGATTAGCAAGTATCAAATACTTTTTGGCATATCTTAATCCACCTATCTGGGTATTGTTTGTGAGTTCGCAGTTGAGAGATCTTATTTTAAACTTCACTGCTTACTTTACCAACTGCTTCCCATTATTATGCTAAGATAAGCTGAATGAACACCATTATGTCACATACCCTTATGGTTTGGTGTACAGCTAGTAAGTAATTAGGCTGACAAAGCAAGGGATTGTCCCATATTTCATGCCTTCAGGGTAACCCAGCCCTGTCCCATATTATACTCTCTCTGGATCTGAAGACCTGGGACTGCAATATTTAGACCAGATTTGGGTAGGGAGTCAGTTTAGGAATTTTGGGAACCTTCAAGCTGAATTTCACATTCTACAACATACACAATATGTTTTTTCACAATTCCAAAGAGCTATAATGCGGCACCCAGAACATGGCAGGGAGCTGCGTCCACACACAGGACTAGAGTCCTTATTGATCCAGCCTGTGTTTCAAAAACGTTTGATCTCAAAGAAGTATATTTCCTTGAAGGATGGAATATTTGTCCCAGAGACGTGTCCCACCATTACAGAAAAATAGAATGAGGATTTAGCATTAAATCTGGATGAAGATGACTGAAAGATATTTGGGGTTTGACTCAAACTGACTTGCTGAAATAAGGTCCGGGACTTAATGTGCCACCTCCTATGTAGAACATAAAGATATCGCCTGTTGTTTCTCTGAATTTAGTGCCTCTAGCTCTTTATGCTGGGGGGTTGTTTAAAATCCACTTCTCATTTTGTATGCAGTGGGAATGTTTCATTGTAAGTAACTGTTATATTCTGGTATAGCTGTGGATCCTGGATCGTAGTGAGAGCTGTTTCCACCAACAGGGAAGAGCCCTGTGGGTACTCACCATGATAGGCATGGCCTCAGCTGAGACTGACACAGATAGAAACAAGACTTTATTAGACTGGAACTTAGGTGAGATACCCACTGAATGGGAAGGAAGACAGTCCAGAGTAGTAAGGTTCCTCAGTGATAGCCCTGGTAGTGGCCCACGGAGTGGGGTATGCCGGGGAACTTCTCCTCCAGATGATACACTTCTCAGGGTAGATCCAGTAGTGGCCCACAGCACAGGCCACTACTGGATCATTGGTAAGAGAAGTGCAGGAGGACAGCAGAGCTGGGTAGATAAAAGTACTCACTCTGAAGCGTAGAAGATGGTCTGCTGAGGTGAGCCCAGTAGTGGCTAGAGGCACTGGGTACACCGGAGGTTCCGTCAGCAAGATGGAATCAAATGTGACGTGTACTCACAAGGCTGAATGAGGCTGGGTCCCAAGAGTAGATGGATTCTCCAGGCAGAAAGGCCCTCCGAGGAGCGGATAGCCAGAATGCTACAAGGCTCCCGAGGAGCGGGTACCTATAGCATCCAAGTCCCGGAGTTCAGGAACAGTTCAGAGTAGCAGGAAGGAAGTCCTTGCTAACTCGTCGGAAGCATAGGCCGGATAGCTTAAATACACTGGCAGGTGACATCATGCGGAGGGGACACCCCCGAGGTTCCCGCCATGATGGGTATAAGAAAGGGCCTGGCGCGCACGTGCCCTAGGTAATCCCCGATTCAAGATGATGGACGGATAGCCCACGCCATCCCGGGGATGCTGGGGAAGGTGGCGTATATAAGCGGAGGCTGCCATTCTTCCAAGAATCGCTGGTGCAGGGAAAAGAGAGGTGAGCAACAGAGGTCGCAATGGTCTGCGACTGACAGGCGCAACAGTAACTTTTGGCACCAGAGACACTAACTAGAGATATATAGGGCCAACATCTCCAATACTTTGCCTCTGTGTCTTTGGGTAGATGGGGCGATATTGATTTGAGTAAACCTACTAGATCTCTTGGTGTTCATATATTTCACGCTGCCTGTACCATGATCGCCTACTGTTGGAAGTCGATTCCCTTGATTGCACACTGGATGTCAGTGTTAGTAGATTTTGCTATAATGGGGAAAAAAAAGTCTCCTTCTTGCTCCTTAACAGGATGGAGGCCTATGAAAACATATGGACATTATACTGGCAGTGGAGAAAATGTATTGAGTGATATTTTTGAAATGTTATCTTTGCTATTACCACTGTCAACAGCTCCATTCTTTTATATTTTCATTCTCATACTTTTATATTGTTTTTACTTCTTTTTTATTGATAAGGTTTATAACATGGTATCCCACTTAGTTTCATATTTGTTGTGATATTCTAGGACTGCTTCCTCTTTGTGATGTCTTGTATTGTTGCAACCCAAAATAGGGATTAAAAAAAAAAAAAAAGTTTAGATGGGCAGCATTGAACAAGTTAGCACCATCAATGTTATGTTAATCAGAGTCAGTGTGTAGCCAGACAAGTAATCCTGTGATAATTCAAATGTGCAGGACTTAGCTGAGGGGGATGAAACCATCTTGGTACAGTCACAACAGCGAGAAAATATTATCCAAGAAAGAATCAAAGGGGTCTGTTATGACTGTTTCACTCCCCCGGCTAAGACCTGTACATTTGAATTATCACAAGATTACTTGTCCGGCTAAACATCTTGTAAACTCAGCATTGATTGTGTTTTGTTTGTCCTTCCTAATGCAGCCTTAATCGGTGAAACATGGCCATGCTGGGGGATTGAAGACCACTGAATAAACTTCTTTGATCATTTAAACCTGGTCACCATATGAGTGTTTAAAATTGTGAACAGATATATCGTACTGTTCACATATCCTTCCTATATATAATGTCAAGCAGAACATGCAATTTTCCAAAGATATTTCATCTAGATCAGTCGCTCTCAACCTTTTTCCCCATCGTGACACACCTGACAGACCACGCTCACATGTGTGATGCACTGCTAGTTACAATTCATGGCGGAAATAAAAAAAATAAAGGTCCAGTATTATTTTTATTGCTAAGAATGACAGAAGGAAAAAAGATAAGTATTCTGAACAGAAATTGCATAAATAGTAAACATCCCACACCAAAACAGCACCAATTTCCAGCACTTAAACAGTAACCACCTTACCTAAGAAAAGGCAACACTGAAATATTACACCAGGCCTTAAGACACCAATACATCTCCTATTAGGAAAAAACGGACCACGACAGGCTGCTATAGAGCCCTACACAGAAACTACATGCCAGCAGAAAACCGCACCTGAATCACATGTGCTGACCCTCACCTAACAAAGAATAAAGAGACCAAAACACATAACTAGAAGCATGCAGACAAAAACTGAATTGGAAACCGCAAAAAGCCAGAGTCTCTGTATGCAGTGTAACAAAGGAAAAAAAGAAACATCACCCATCCTTATAAAACAAATCAAGAAATATAAAAATCAGTAGCAGTAAAACCATACTAACAAAAAGAACAGATTATTTCAAAACAGCTGTTGAATGGAGTATTCAATAATTTAAAACTCATATAAAAAATTTCTAGATATCAATAAAATATTTCAAAATAGCAGACACAAAGGCCCAGTAATGAAAAAATAAGGATACAAAAAATGTTTTGCTCTGCATACCTGGGAATGTTTGATATCCAGGTGCACTGAGATTGTTTGAATTAGCAGGAGGGGGGATGATTTGCTTGCAGCTTTCTCCTCTCTCTCTCTCTCACACACTGGCTCTCAGTCACTCACATATCCACATGCTTTTTCTCTCTCACTTATATAGGCTCTTAATTACACATTTACACACATGCTGTCTATCTTTTCATGCTTACACACACAGGCTTTCAATCAGACACATACATGCTGTCCTTTTCTCTCACACACAGACTCATTCACATGCTTACAAACATGCTCTCTCTTTCTTTCATTTACACACAGGCTCTCAATCACATATTCTCATGCTCTCTCAGCTATACCAGCTCTCAATCACACACATACACTCTTTCACATGTACAGGCTCTCAATCATTCACATACATGCTATCTCACTCACATAGGATCTCAAACACACATGCTTGCTCATTCACTCACACTTCCCCCTCCCCCAAACTAGCAGCAGCAGCAGCAGCCTCCTCCCAACCCTAAAAGCAGCAGCAACCTCCTTCATTTTCAGCCCTTGCAGAGAAAGGAGTCCCATCAGCCGCAAGGGTTGAAGTTGTTCCTCATTTTACTCCGAGCTGCGCTGCTCATCCTTCAGGCCGCGCCTCTCTTCTTTTCTTCGAGCTGATGCTGCCTGCACTAGCATGGTCTCTTCTTCCCACGCACACACCTGCTGCTCACCATTTCCTCTTCCAACACGCGGGAAGAAGAGAGCATGCCGCTGACTCCAGCTGTCCTGTTTTCCACCCATTTTAAGCCCGGGTAGAGGACTTATTTTGCTTGGGTAGGGGGAGCAGCTGGGTCAGCGGGGGACCAGGAAATGTGGCGACACACCTGCATGTTCTTAGCGACACACTGGTGTGTTGCGACACAACGGTTGAGAACCGCTGGTCTAGATCATTAAGACTTTTCTTCCTGAAAAATTATGTATGTATTCATGCAATGTTTCCTGAGATTATCTAATGGCTTTTGTTTCAGCTCACACAAGAATCCAAAATGTCACTACTAATTTTTTCATAATGAAAGTGACAGTTCATTGAAGCTAGAGCAGAGTCAATGATGCACAAAAACATTTTCAAGAGGTCACATGATGCAGGGAGCACGGGAGGACATCTTTAGCAAGAGCTCCAGGTGCCAATCTTGTTACCGAGGCGTTTTCCGTGCCCTCTCTCATTCCAATCTTACTGGAAAGCATGTGGCTCTCAAGTTTCTATGGACAAATACATGGTGCCGCAGCCAACAATGGCAACACATTTGAGCAAGTTAAAAGAGAAGGAAAAATCAAGGCCTTCTGAAGACAAAATGGCTGAGAGCTGCAAAGACGATGAGAAGGTGGCTTCAGATACGTTGCTAGCAGAGCTTATTGCGGCAGTGGTATCAGCACTAGAGAACTGCTTTAACAAAATAGATGAAAACCTTGCTGAGGTCAAAACCTTGTTGTTGGACGTCGATAAACGAGTCACTGAAACTGAGAATAGAATCTCAGCACTGGAAGATAGTAATCTTGACATAATGACGCAGTTGAAAGAGGCCTGCACGGTTCCTAAACTTAGCACACAAATTTCAGCTGTTACAAGCGTATCGACGAAAGAAAGATATTGCCTATCAAAAGAGCAAGGTTTTTCTGCGGAGGTGGTTGCTTGTCAAAAGGCCTTCTCGACTATATGTTCAGAGCTTGTTCAGAAGAACATTTGCTTTTCTCTGCTATTTCCTGCATGATTGAACAGTAAAATTGTGAATGCCAACTCTTCGAGTGAAGCGGAGAAAATTTTGAATGATCTGCACAAACCTTCAACAGTGGAAGGATGAGACTGAGGAAGACTTTATTGTGTTCGGTTGTATCACACAGAGGTCGATACGGTCCAACTTGGTAATCTTTTCTCAACCTGGAGAAATATGAGGAAGGGTGTCTTCTTCTTCCAAAGTTTACTTTTTGTCTAGTCCATGACTTTTGCTCAGGTAATAGCTGAGTGGTCTGTTTGAAATGTTTGATTTTAATGCACCAAATAGTGTACTAAGGAATGGCACCCGAACGTGCTGAGCTCTATACGGAGCTACAGAAAAATGGTATATGTTCTTTTCGGGTGTGAAAGGGGAAGAAGGGGTGTGAAAGGGGAAGAAGGGGGGGGAAACAGGGTTAGAGGGGTGGGATATAAGGATGGTTTGAGTTTTCTATTAATGGATATAAAGATCGATCTAAGATGGAAATTGGTGAAAGCCATGCTGCTCAGCATGGGACAGGCAGGCCTCTCATGACTATCTACAGACTCAAGTAGAGATTTGTTCCATGTGTTTACCATAATTTAATTAATTACATGAAATGTGGCAGGAAGAGGCACACCTATCAAGAGGGAAAAAGTCTTAACTCACTTACAGGCCGATACAGTACAGTGCGCTCCGACGGAGCGCACTGTTAAACTGCCCTTGGACGCGCGTTTTCCCTTACCCCTTATTCAGTAAGGGGAGGAAAACACGCGTCCAACCCGCGGCACCTAATAGCGCCCTCAACATGCAAATGCATGTTGATGGCCCTAGTAGGTATGCGCGCGAGATACAGCAAGTAAAATGTGCAGCCAAGCCGCACATTTTACTCTAAGAAATTAGCGCCTACCCAAAGGTAAGCGCTAGTTTCTTCTGGCACCGGGAAAGTGCACAGAAAAGCAGTAAAAACTGCTTTTCTGTGCACCCTCCGACTTAATATCATGGCGATATTAAGTCGGAGGTCCCGAAGGGTGTAAAAAGTAAAAAAAAATAAAATAAATTTTAATTGGGCCGGCAGCTGTCGGGCCGAAAACCGGATGTTCAATTTTGCCGGCGTCCGGTTTCTGAGCCCGTGGCTGTCAGCGGACTCGAGAACAGATGCCGGCAAAATTGAGTGTCGGCTGTCAAACCCATTGACAGCCGCCGCTCCGGGTCAAAAGGAGGCGCTAGGGACACGCCTCCTTTTGCCCATTTCTACCGCACCACCTAATTTGTATACTGAATCGCGTGCACCGGCAAGTGGCCGGTGCGCACGCCGGGAGAGCAGGCGTTCGTCGGCTCTCCCGCGTTTTTACTGAATCGGCCCGTTATATAGGTTAAAAGGGAACATTGTATGCTTAAAAGAGATCCATTTATCAGATGTTGAACATCTTAAATTGCGGTGTATTTGCATCGGGCTATTCCAAAAGCTGTGGTGTGGTAATCTTATAAATTAAGATGACTTTCAATTTCACAAAGAAATCAAAGATCCAAACGGAAGATTTCTTTTTGTCCTAGATTCTTTGATGGGGAAAAAAATATTTTGCCTTCCATTTATGTTCCTAATTCATATGAACATGCCTTTTTTTTCTAGTGTGATGACTAAATAGAATTAGGTTCTAGTCCTATTCTTTTTTTTTTTTTTTTTTTTGGGGGGGGGGGAGAAATTGTATTGTTGACCCTTTGTATGATAGATACCCAATCAGCCAATGAGTAATAAAAAGGGAATTCCTTTTTTATGCAAGAACTTTTAGTGACAGTAGATATCTCAGAATTATATACAAATGTCCTCAGGAAGCAGCTCTGTGTCTGCAGCTATTGAAGGAGTAATGGTGTTTCTGATGTTAATTGACAGTTTATTAAAGAATTGGCATCCATTGCTTTAACACAAAATTATTTGTTTCATGATCAATTATAACAACTAATTAAAGGCACTGCCATGTGAGCCACCATGTAATACGCTATACCAATTACCACCCTTGTGGTCTACACAACATCCCTGTTGGCCAATTTCTCAGACTGCATCACTTATACAAGATTGTGCAAGAACATGTCGCAGCAGTTTTTAAATCACAAGTATTCTACATCTTCAGTTACGCATGCATTCAATAAGGCATTATGCACCAAGAGTCCTCCAACCAGGATATTATATGCTTTACTATATTCATCATGGTCATCCCACATTAAGTCTATGATTTTACAATGGGCTGTACCATCACCTTTACAAATGTTTTCACAACCTCCAGTGTTTGCTTTGAAAAAAAGCTATGTGAGTCACTGACATCTTCTACAATCATTGAAGAGTCTGATGCTTCAGTTTCTTTACCAATGGACACTATAAATGTAATTCATTTTGGTGTGTAATCTTGCACTTGAAATTCAACAATTTGATCAACCCTCCTTGCCTTCTTCATATGTGCCCACCTGAACATTTTGATTGTAATTCAGCACAAATCATATATAATTTGTCCATGCTTTAAAATCTATCTTGGACAAATGAAGTGATGTGTCAAAACACATATTATTGAACATAGATGTGCTACTCACACAGTTGGTTGGGAGGCTCCATTGGTAAATCATTGGGATACAGCATCATACACAGTTAATGACATCAGATTTGTTGTAGTGCAACAGGTTTGGTGTCCCTATAGAGGCAATCTCTCTTAAATATTATTACAGCATGAACAAAGTTTTGTTTTTAGATGGAATACTTTGCAGCCTTCTGGTTTAAATCAGTAAATTGAATGGGTAGCATTTTCGTTAAGGTTGCTTGGAAAATATATTTTCATCTTATTTTTTTTCTTTTCCCTAACATTTTTCTATTAGGTTTTTTTTTTCACAGCATCTTCTGGGGTACTATATTTATTGGTTAATTTTTTTTGTAAAGATCCCTGGGAAAATGGTTTTTTTTATTAATTGAGTCTCTTGCAGAATTCTCCATGGAAACATGTTTGTCATTGGCTGATTTCAGTTAGAGGATTCTAGGGAAACAACTTTTTTTATTGGTCAGTTTTTCATGAATGTCCATTTTCTGGTCTTACTAAAACAGCATTTCCATGCAGCTATGCTTCAAGCAGGACTCCATAATGTTTTTGCAAAACCAAGTGCAAATGACATTTTTACAATTGAGAAGTGCTGTGTCATGTGTAGAGATTTTGTTTGACATTCTTCTGAATATGATTTTCAGCATGTTTGCTGAATTTTGTATTAGCCACAATGCTCCTTTTGGATACTACTGTTTACAATAACATTTAATAACTCATAAGCTCGGGGCTGTTAGTTAAAACTTTCTATTTAAATAAATATTTTGTTTTACAGATATTTGCCAGTTAAAATTTGGCCTTTTGTTCTAAGTATCCCCCCTGAATAAGTCAGTTTGGAGAAACAAGAACTCTGTTGGGACACTGGCAAATCTGTTACTTAAAATCAATGCTTTTAAAATGAAAACATTTAGTGAAATTTTGCTGGCTGCTCCTTATGTATGGGGAAAATGCTAGCTGAATTTTTGTTAGTTAATTTGATTTAAATCAAGTTTTTGAAATTATTTTTGTAAAGAATTTTGGAGTGTTTAACAGTCTAGACACGATTACTTTTTAATCCACTACACCTTATGAGTAGCTTAGAAGAATGCTTGTATGAACTGGCCGTTTTTCACTCTAATTTTCACTTTGATTTGTTGGTTGAGATCTTTACTGTATTTATTTGAAGTCCTTTTTTATTTAATTTCTTCTAATGAATTAGATAACCCCTATCTTTATTTTTTGCATAAAATTATTCTGAAAACCCCGGAAAAATAAATATGATATGTTATTATGACTACATCAAACAGCAGTTCAATCTTTCAGTCAAGTGATCTTTGAATAAGAATTCAGATTTCCGGCTACAAAATGTGTAAATACATTGTGAGGTATGTGGGACACCTTCCCCACATGTAGAATCTGTAAAAATTAAATCATATAGTGCCAACATTAAATAAATTCTCTTAAGAACTTACTTCATAACACATGTAGAAGGAGAAGACTACCATACTGAGGTTATAAAATGCCATTATTTCCTTGAGATCAAAAGGCTTCCGGTTTTCCATGAGCTTGGGGCCTAGAGAAGTGACAAAATAAATGTAGGCTCCAATGATAACAGTCTGTGGCAGAGGAGAGGACATGAGCAGCCAGTCTTCCACTCTGGGATCTGGAAGAAAAAGTAGCAGGTGTTACCAGATCAAAGATAGCTACACTGCAAAAATGCCTAGCACCCCTTGTATATTAGTAAGCTCATATTTGCCCAACCTGTGAATCAACAGAAATCATACTTTTACATGTGTGTCTGTGTGGGTGGCAGGAGAATGGGGTTCCTGTTTTATTTACCTGCCTCCTTTCCCTTGCTGACTTAGACTATAGCCACTGCTATTCGCATGGGATCTATTTAGTATTTGGGTAATTGCCAGGTACTTATAGCCAGGATTGGCCACTGTTCAGTCAGCTTCCCGCTGCCTTGAGCTGTATCTTCGCCCCTCTGGATCCCTCCTTCAACTTCTCTGCAGGCGACAAACCCCCCCCCCCCCCGCGAGGAGAGGGGAGCTGGAGACCCCGAAAGCCTTCCCTTCTCCTCCCCGAGTGTGGCGGAGCAGTTTAGCAGGGAGGTTGCGGCGTCCGTTCATCGACCTTCCCGAGCACTCAAGGCAGCGGCGTCCGTTCATGTGAAAATACTTAAATCCTGTCCTAAGTGCCTGGCCAGGTCCATACAGGAAACCCTTTTATTTACTATCTATATTTAAAGTATTTATGCTACTCACCCTCTAGTTCTTTGGAGGGCCACAAGGAGTCCTAGTTTGTTGCTGCTCAAGGCAGCGGGAGGTCACGGTGTCTGTTCATGGACAGATTCCTGGGAGAGGGAGAGACGAGACGAAACTAGAGTGTCTTCTTGAACCAGCGAGATGAGCGGCGACCTCCCGCTGCCTTGAGTGCCTGGCCTTCCCGCTGCCTTGAGCGCCCTCAGTCAATCCCGTCTCTGCGTCGTCGTCCTGTTTGTTCTGAAGGTGGAAAGCAGGGCACGCAAGATTAGACTTGGCGTTTTCACGCCACGCCATGACCTCCCACTGCCTTGAGCAGCAACAACTAGGACTCCCTGTGGCCCTCCAAAGAACTAGAGGGCGAGTAGCATAAATACTTTAAATATAGATAGTAAATAATAGGGTTTCCTGTATGGGCCTTCCCGCTGCCTTGAGCGCCTGGCTGGATGCCCAAGCCGGACGTCTGAGGTCGTGGCTTGGTCGTCCAGCCTGGTGCTCAAGCCAGTGGGGTCTGTAGAAAAGAAACTGACATTTGAAATGACAGGTACCAGCGCACCCAGGATACTGTATAGGCGCTGTAGACCGCTCTATACAGTAAAATGGATTGCGCATGCCTACCGCTTCACAGACGCGCTTTGGACGCGGCTTGCATTTGCGTCTCATTTGAACACTGAATCGAACGATATGTGAACCAAATTGCGCGCGCGGAAAACGAGCGGGCGCCCGGCACTGCCGCACTTTTTCTTACGCGTCCTTACTGTATCAGCTTGTATAGGAGTCTCTCTCTACAACTCAGCAAACCCGGAGATAGCAGTTCCGGGATCTGAAGGACTTCAGCCCTGCCTGGCACATCAGCTCACTACTGCCACCTCTGTTGATTCTATTACCTGTCTAATAAAGAACTATCTGTGTCTGTCTCCATACTCCAGCCTAGTCGATGGTCCCTCTCATGATATCCTCCTGGGGGCGCTGTCATCTGCCATTGCCCCCTTCACCATTCTACATTAGAGTGCTCATCTCTCACACTTCAAGAGCTGAGTACATCAAACTGCTAGCTTGCAGCCTATCCCTCAACTGTTGCTAACATCTCCTTCCTCAGGCACTGTATCATAACCAATTGCTACTTCTTAGCAGGAGCCATACAGATGGCCAACACCTCCCTTCAGGGGAATTCTTGTATATCAGGGTGCCACTCTGTGCGGCGATCCATAACAGATACTACTCCGCCCCTCTGGAAGAACAGATCTTATATGGTTACTGACTTCTCCCCTCTGGGGAGCAACTCTATAACAGTTTGCCAACAGATTGCCAACCCTAGCAGTCACTAACAGATTTCTAGCCCTTCCCCTCTGGGGAGCAAAGCTCAACAGGATTGCTGACTCCTCCCCTTGGGAGGAGCAAACCCTTACAGATTGCTAATTCCTAGCGGCTCCGTCAACAGATTGCTAACTCCGCAGTCCAACCTATAACAGGATCCAGCATTAAAGCAAGCTACTCTACAAGTCTTGTTCAAAGTCCTTCCTGGAACTGCTTTAGCATCCCTCTCCAACCTCACCATTTGCTACCCCCCCCCCTCCCGTTTTTCATGCTGCTGCCTCTTCAACTTTTGCACATCTGCTGACAGATTTTTTCCCTAAAATCTAATACAGCTTTTTCTCCCATCAGATGACTGAATCTTCCCCTTCTCTCCCCCACCTTTTTTTTTTTTTTTTTTAGAATTCTACTCAAACATTCATCTTTTCTCCCTTATTTCTACTTCATTGCCTAAGTAAAAATATTTTCTACCTATTCAAGTTCTATCAAGCCAACTGAACATTCTCCTGTCCTTTTTACACCCACCCTGACATTTATTGCATCTCCCACAGTGACTGGAAAGAGCTTTAAGATATGTCTATATAAAGCATATACCATGCAAAATTTAACTATTGTAGTTAAAATACTTGGTGCTCTTTACCATAACTAAATTAGGTCTGTCTTTGTATTTTATTGAACAGTGCATATCAGGTCATATCATCAGCACCTGTTAATTCAGCAGTGATTGAGTTAAAATTGTGGAAGGTGGCTATAAAGCAGCTGCCTTTGGCACTCCTGATACTGCATTAAGTCTCTTGGAACCACATTTGCCTGTTCTCTTAACATTAGAGTTTAAGTACTCAATTTAATTCTATGCTGTTTTGCAAATTACATAATGTGAGGTAGACGAATGGGCCTTCCAAATCTTAGGTTGGGTAATACTGCTGTATCACTCTTGGCTAGTAAGACTTCATTTTGGGTTTTGATTTTACATTTACATTTGACAGTGCATGGCTAACTGACAATTGATAAGCCCCATCAGAGGGCAGCCTAATAAAACCTAAACCAATGTCTGCAAGTTAAAATGTTCAACATCAGAGGTCTCAAGCTTCCATGCAATTTTCCCAATGATACATTTGGAAATTAAGTAATAAAAAATTCTTCCTGGCTTTTATGGTGACCAAAATGATAACATGGATGGAATGATTATCCTATGAGGAAAGGCTAAAGAGGTTAGGGCTATTCAGCTTGGAGAAGAGACAGCAGAGGGGGATATGATAGAGGAATATAAAATCATGAGTGGAATAGAATGGATAAATGTAAATCTGTTATTTACTCTTTAAAATATAGAAACTAAGGGCTACTCCATGAAGTTAGTAAGAAGCATATTTAAAACATATTTGAGAAAATCCTCTCTCACTCAATGCAGAATTAAATTCTGGAATTCACTGCCAGAGGATGTGGTAAAGGCAGTTAGAATAGCAGGGTTTAAAAAAGGTTTTGGACAAGTTATTTGAAAACAATTTATGGATTCTCCTAGATAGACTTGGGAAAAGCCACTACTTATCCCTAGGTTTTAGCAGCATGGGATCTACTGTATCTACTGTTGTGATCCTGCCAGGTACTTGTGATCTGGATTGGCCACTACTGGAAACAGGATACTGGATTTGATGGACCCTCAGTCTGACCACTATGGCAATTCTGATGTTATTTATTTTTATTTATTTAGTCGGTTTTATATACCGATGTTCTGTGTTAACCTTCACATCAGTTTACAGTTGATACAAAATATGAAAAACATGTAAATATTAAAATAAAATAAGCTATTAACACAATTAAAGTTTATGAGTAAAAAAAATTAACGAAAAATTAAAATTATTAAAACATAATAAAATAAACAAAGTAGTTATCACTGGCTGGTGTCTGTTCCATACGCTTGATTAAAAAGCCACGTTTTTAATGCCTTTTTAAATATTTTCAAATTTTTCTGTAATCTTAACTCGACAGCTA
Organism: Rhinatrema bivittatum; assembly: GCF_901001135.1. Classification (NCBI taxonomy): domain Eukaryota; kingdom Metazoa; phylum Chordata; class Amphibia; order Gymnophiona; family Rhinatrematidae; genus Rhinatrema; species Rhinatrema bivittatum. Next base: position 715,236,252 of record NC_042615.1, on the reverse strand, counting down.
AGGTGTTCCAAAGTTTCAGGCCAGCTAACAAGACAGCTCTTTCTCTTACAGATGTAAGTTTAGCACTTGCTACAGAGGGAATAACAAGTAGCCCTTTATTGGCAGAACGTAGGTTACGTTGAGGGGTATGAATACGTAACATAGCGTTCAGCCAGTTGACCTGGTCAGCGCAGATTTTATATATATATATATATATACATATATATACACACACACACACACACTTAGAGGAAGGCCTGCATCAGAATCTGGTGGTTTACAGGAAATGAAATTTTGAGAGAGTGTTGGGTGGGAAAGCATGAGGGTGGGAGTACAAATGTCAGTTTAGCGATTCACCTGCATCCTTAATCCATCCATCGTAGAGTATTACTGCTTGTGATGTCAGTTCCTTGAAGGCCATTATCTCTGGAACCTCTTTTCCTGTGATTTTATTCTGCACTTCAAAAGAAGAAAAAAAAAAGATACTGGTTGTTATTTTTAGACCCTTCTGGAGGGTTTACTCTGCATTTTTCTTTGCTTTAACAGATAACATTCTTATGGGGTTGTTTAGAAGTAAAATAAACTTCTCAGTGAGACTGCAGAAACATTACAAGCTGCCTCTGCAGCGGGCCTCCTAGAGTTTGTATTCTTCTGGGCTTTGCCAAGTCAGAAAGAGCAGCCATGATACTATCACTGTTTACCTTCTCGCTGAGCTCTTCCCAGAACAGCAAACCTTAAGTTCTCAAAGGTATGCAACAGTAACAAGAAAATGTTAGTTTCTAATACTTTTACCTTGGGACTGGGAATCAGGAACTCCTGGAACCTGAGGCAAATCATCAACTTCCAACTGATTTTAAATGATACCAGTAACTTTCTCTCTTAGTACATACCTTGGTTTACCCAACAGTACCCAGGAAAGTATGGGCCTGTCCTGCTATGTTATATCTCAAAGTATAATGTGCCGTGAGGTATTCTCGTATGTAAGGCTCTATAAAAGCCTCCCATTACCATAGCATTATATCTACCAGAGAATGGGAATTAGTACTACATCTCATGTCAAGAATTTCAAACTTCTAAAAGTTTCCAGACACCGTTGGTAATAAAATATTTATAATAAACCATAAAAGTGGTTATTAGAGAGAAGCAAGGTACGTAAAAAATAACAGCAAGGAACATGAACTTGAAAATGTGCTGGCAGACAGAAAACTTGCACCAATAGATTTAGGGCAGTAGCTCTCAACCAGTGTGTTGCCAAGCACACACAGGCGTGCTGCTAACTTACCGGTCCCCCCGCCCCAGCGAGATGCGACCTCCTCCTCCACCCAGGCAGAATGCAGCAAGAGAGCCAGCAGAAGCACTCAGCGGCACTAACAGCATGACCTCTTCTTCCCGTCCCCACAGCCCAGAAGAGGAAGTGGTATGCAGCAGCCACATGTGCAGGAAGAAGAGACCATGCGAAGTTATATGTGCGTGCAGCATGGGCCCGAAGGAGGAGAGCAGTGCAGCTCCCGCTGCCATTAGGACTCCTTTCTCAAGGTCACAAGAGTTGGAAAAGGAGGAGACTGCTGCTGCCACCCGTTGTTTTTCGGTGGGGGACAAAGAGAGTGAGTGAGTAGACAGCCATGTATGTAATTGTGTAATTGGTAGGCTGTGTGAGAGAGAACAAGATGATTAACAGTATGATTAAGAGCCTGTGTGTATAAGTGAGAGAGAACATATGTGTGTGTGTGAGAGAGAGAGAAAGACAGAGAGCATGTGTTTAAATGTGCAATTGAAAGCCTTTGTAAGTGAGAGAGAGAGAGAGCATGTGTATGTGTGTGTGATTGACAACCTGTGTGAGAGAAAGCTTGAATGTGACAGAGGAGAAATCTACAAGCAAAACTCCCCTCCCCTGATAATTCACAACAATCTCAGGGCACCTGGAAATCAAACATTCCTAGGTATGGAGAGCAGAACAGTTTTTTATCATCATTATTTTTAATTATTGGGTCTTTGTGTCTCCTATTCTGAAATATTTTATTGGTGTCTGAAAATGTTTTATATGAGTTTTTAATTATGGGATATTCCATTCATCAGCTGTTTTGAAATAATCTGATCTTTTTGTTAGTATGGTTTTACTGCTACTGATTTTATATTTCTTGATTTGTTTTATGAGGACTGGTGCTGTTTCTCTTTTTCCTTTGTTGCACAGCATACAGTCTCTCTGGCTTGTTGCAGTTTCCAGTTCAGTTTTTTTCTGCATGCTTCTATTTATGATTTATTGGTCTCTCTGGTCTTTCATGCCATTGCAAGATTGGGTGCTCTGGTCAGCATGCCATTAAATGCATGGCCCGATGCAATACTAGGATCAGCTCGCAGCTAATAGCGCTCATCACATTTAAATTCCACGTAGATGAGGCTATTAGCTATTACCGCCTGATTCAAAAGATACCCACTGTAACACAGCAAATTTAACGCCAGCCCAGGAACTGGCATTAAGGCATGCTATGGTCAGGGGCTCACCAAAAATACAAAAATCTTTCTTTCTATGGTTCCTCCTATTAGTATTGTCGTGATACAAAGTAGGAGGAACCACAGAAAGCAGCATCATGCAAAAAAAAAAAAAAAAAAATTTTTTTTTTGGACAGCCAATAGACATGCACAATGTACTTGGTCCAGGCAGTGTATATTGTGCCGGCAGCCGGAGAAAACAGATGCTCATACTGAGTGTTTTTTTTTCCTAACCCGCACTGACAGCCATGTCTCCAGGGCGCCGTTGCAGAGAAGGCACTAGAGACGCATAGTTTCCCCATGTGCCTCCTTTTTTTACTTGGCAGCTCATTACCCCACTGCATCGCGTACCCAGGAGAGGTGAGAGGGCACTGCATTAGGAAAGTGGGAGCTCAATCATGAGTGCCCATTTTTCTCGCGCCAATGTTGTATCGGCTCCTTCGTTAGGCAAGGGTCTGCACGGGTCTGTACAGGTGACTGTCCTGTTTTCCTAACAGGAGGAGTACTGGTGTCTTAAGGCCCGTGTAATATTTTCAGTGTTGTCTTTCCTTAAGTGGTTATTGCTTGAGTGCTGGAAGTTGGTGCTGTTCTGGTATGGGAGGTTTACTATTTACTGTAAGTAATTTCTATTCAGGGAATGTACTTATCTTTCCCTTGTGTCATGCTTAACAATAAAAGTAATATTGGGCCTTTATTTATTTATTTATTTCCACCATGGATTGTAATGAGCAGTGGGTCACACGTGTGAGCATTGTCAGTCAGGTGTGTCAGAATAGGAAACAGACTGAGAATCGCTGATCTAGAGTACGGCAGGTAGACATTACAGTTGATGTCATCCTAGTATTTGTAGTAATATTTTACATTTTTTTTTCTTAGTAAATATTGTGCTTTCATATAGAAATCTGGCCAACAGTAACAGGGTCACTTTAGCCATCTAAAGGAGCCCTGGATAGCCCCTCTTATTTTCTCCCCATCGAACAGCACTCTCCCTTTCCTACCTTGTTAATCTGATGCTGCTGCAGCTTTCCATCTCTGACCCGGGTCACGGGAAGGCAGGCACATGCCACCTCCTTCCTCCAGCCTTGGTGGGCCAAAGCAAGCATAACGCTGCCTTCTTAGAAACTGTGAGGGCTGATGCAAGCCCGTCTTCCCCTTATTCCAGCTCATGCAGGCCAACGCAAGCACGCTGCTACCTTCATCCGGCCCATGCGGGCTGACACAAGCATGCCTCTGCTTTCTTCAGGCCCACATGGGCCCATGCAAGCAACTGTGGGGCATCTGCCTCCTGCTAGCCCCTGTGGGCTGGTGCAAGCATGGTGTTAAAGACCTTGTGATTTGGACAGGGCTGGTGCAGGGGTTATTAGGCACCCTTGGTGAACCGTCAGACTTATGTGCCCTTCTCCTATTAATTTTCAAGCCCATAGCCCCCTCCTAAGGTTTTAATAATTAAACTTATGAATCATTAAGAGCCCCATCAACCCTCCCTGAGCAATCCTCTAAAAACAAATAACTGGACATCATATTTTTAAATATTAAACTTTGTTTCATATATAGATACATCATACAAAAAAATGTTTCAGAAATCATGTCACAGTGTAATGATCTTTTGGGGGTAGAATGCAAAGTGTATATATATATATATATATATATATAAAACCAATGCAGCATGGATCTCTGATTTATATATATATATATATATATAAATTAAAAGAGATCCATGCTGCATTGGTTTAAAGTAACCTCTGAAATGTTTGCCTGACCAGGTTGGCTCAGCAGAGTTAGAATGTTTCCTCTTACTACTCACCATGAGAGAAAAAAAAATGTAACTCTGTTCTTACTTCAGCAGTGATACAAAGCCCTTCCATTACCAGATACGTTGTAAAGTAACACAAAAACCTGCAATAAAAGGCACTTTGAACTTATATAGCAAACCTATACTAAAACCACACTAACTCCCAGAACTCAAAACATCAACTATTCTATGAGAAAACAACATTTCAAATATTCCAACAGGGCCTAGAACACCAATACACCTCCTACTTGGAAAACAGAACAGTTTGGATTGCTACACACACCCCCTCACCAAATACTGAAAAAGTGACCATAAATTAGAAACAGAAATATGCCACCACAAAACTGAATAATCATTGCTCTGCTGAATATTCCAGCTTCATCCCTCTCCTCCTGTTCCCTGCATACAGGAGGGGAGAGGGGAGGGGAGTCGAGTGGTTTGTTCTTTGCTCTGCAATGTCTCCCTAAGGCTCATCTTCTGTCCATGAATGATAGGAAAGCAGAAATTATTGTTTCTGCACATGCCTTCTGTCACCTATCCCACTATCATCATTCTATGAATCTGGTTCCTCCATAATATCAAATGTAGTGGTTGAGATAGTATCTATAAGGAACATTATACACTTCTTGGCTATTAGTAGTTCTTTGTATATGAAGAGATTATCCGGAATAAACGAACTATGGAGGCATCAATATCCATGTCAGTAACACCTTCACACAATGTAGTGCAAGTAATTGACAGACAAACATTTCTTGGGTTGGGGGTTTTTTTTTGCAATCTCCAAAAATCACAGAGGATACATTCATCAGACTCTGACATGATTTCTGAAACATATATATATATACATACACACCACAAAGTTTAATACTGAAAAATTAATTGGATTAATTCATAGGATTGTTCTGGGAAGGGTTGTGGGTAGGGACATAGTAATTCTTGAGTGTAAATTATCATGGTGGCTGGGCTATGTGCCTGAAAATTAAAGAGGAGGAATGCAAGACTTAAGGACCTAGGGAAGTGGTTCCCAAACCTGTCCTGGGGGCCTCTCAGCCAATTAGGTTTTCAGGATTTTGCAATGAAAAAGCTTGTGTGGGAGAAATGTCAGGACTGCCTAAGGGCCTATGAGCGCATGACTGCTCACAGGCCCTGTGCTGATTTTATTTTACATTTCTGCAGCTATTGCTGCTGCCATTGTACAAAGATCTGCAGCACTACAGCCTGAGGAGCATAGGATGTAGAAAAGAGAGGGGAGGGGCTGCTGTGAGGAGGGTGGGGGCAGCTTCTGTTGCTGACCCGATGGTGAAGAGGAGGGTGAGTGAGAGAGGAGGGATGCTGCTGGACAAGAAATGGAGGAAGAGAAAGAGCAGGATGCAGGGCAAAGAGTGAGAAGGGCAAGAAAAAATGGATTGCAGAGCAAGGGGGTTGGTGGGGGAAGAAAGAGGAAGTCAAAGCAGTGGTGGGGAGGAGGGGAGAGAAAGGCGGGGGTTTTAGGGCAAGAGTGGAGTGAAGTGGAGAAGGGGAATATACAGAACATGGAGTGCAATGAGGGAGAGAAGGGAAGAAGAGCACAGAGTGAATTTGGGGAGAGAGAAATGCAGGGCAAGGAATGGAGGGATAGAGAAATGGGGGGATGCTGGATAGCAGGGGAGAAAGAGGGGATGCTTTGCTGAAACCACTGCTACTAGAGGATCAGCTGTGTCTTAGCTGCCAAAAGAGAAAGCGCGGTGCTGGAATGTGTGCCCTGGGTGCTGGAAAAGCTGGTCCTGTCACTGCCAGTTGGCTAGCAGCATTTTTCCAAAGGAACCTGTGAGAGCATGAGCGAACAGGCATCACTCCTCCTCCTTTTTGGATACCACCCACAAGGGAAGGGATAAGTGGGGGAACTAGGGAGGACCCCAGCCCTGGCATACACTTCAAGGGCTATCGGAGGAACCTGGGGATGTCCCAACTGGTCTTGGCTCGGCCTAGCTGGGTAGGCCCGGGCTCCGACGATGGATTTGCAGGGCAGGAGAGGGGGCGTGGCGGCACTGGCCTTGGCTCAGACCTCAAGTCTTTCTTGAGAGTTGGGGGGGGGGGGGGTAGAAGGCCTCAGGGAGGTCATTGTTTTTGGGGACACAAAAAAAATACAAAAGTTTTCAGGTATTTTTCGGGTTCTTTCAACCTCATTCATCTCATTATAATGAGTGCACATCCCTAGTTGACAGGGAAAGAATTTGATCTTTTCAGAACCCCATTCTGGCTTCCATGTCTTGTCAAGTTAAGGCCAGATTTTACATAGATAATTGACTGAAGTTGGTAGAATTTCAAAGACCATAATAGAAGGACTAGGGGGCACTCCATGAAGTTAGCATGTGGCCCATTTAAAACTAATCGGAGAAAGTTCTTTTTCTCTCAACACACAATTAAACTCTGGAATTTGTTGCCAGAGGATGTGGTTAGTGCAGTTAGTGTAGCTGGGTTTAAAAAAGGATTGGATAAGTTCTTGGAGGAGAAGTCCATTACCTGCTATTAAGTTGATTTAGAAAATAGCCACTGCTATTACTAGCAACAATAACATGGAATAGACTTAGTTTTTGGGTACTTGCCAGATTCTTATGGCCTGGATTGGCCACTGTTGGAAACAGGATGCTGGGCTTGATGGACCCTTGGTCTGACCCAGTATGGCATGTTATGTTCTTATGAGAACTCTTTACTATGTGAGAAGTTGCTGTTGAGACAAAGAGATATGTGCTGTTACCTGAAATGAAATGAAATGTAATGTACCTTGGGGGAGCTGAATAGGGTTAAAGCATGAATATGCAGAAATAGGGGTCAGCAAACAAGCTGTAGGTAATATCTTTTTTTGTATTACTTCAATACATCTGTGACAAGCTTTTGAGAGATATCCGCCTTTTATCAGGTTAGTGAAGATGTAACTGAGGTGCACCCTTGCTGCTGTGGACCCATAGGCCCTCACCAAGAGCTGGCAGACGTTCACTGGCAGGGGACTGGTCTACAGCTCCTTTCCCCACAGGTTGAGCCCCTTGGGCTCCGGGAGCCAGCAGATCTTAGGCAAAAGTCTCTCGAGAGAATGTGATAGATGGTACTAGCACTGCAAGCCCTTGATTGTGAGGCTGGGCGCCGAAGGCGTCTGTTCCGGCGGGGTCCCACCACGCGAGGGAAGGTTGGCGGTGTTTGCCGCGAAGGAGGGGCCCGGGTGCTGGCAGTATCAGGGCGAGTGTGGTGGCTTGCGGTGACACAATGCAGGACACCAAATGTAACAGCACAATTACACAGCCTAAGATCTAGCTGACTCTGTACTATCTAACTCCAGTTTAACTGCACTATTTCTTCACTGATCCGATAAAGGGAACAAAGAAAAAGCCACTCGGCTCCCTAATCCAGGAACATGAGGGGCAGAGGCGAGCCTGGCGCAGATAAGGCAAAGCAAAGAAAGCTTTGCCTTTTGTCCTTCCGCTCTGTTGTCCTTGTGTGTGTGTGTGGGGGGGGGGGGGCGTGATAGCACCAAATCATGTCCAAGGCGGCAAAATCCTAACATCTATCACTGGTGAGAAGAGCCAAAACATGCATTGAATTAGTCCAACAAACAATTTAAGAAAGTATTTTTTCCAGTAAGAGCACAATTAAGCTGATGAATTTGTTGCCAGAGGATGTGGTTAAAGGTTGGTAATACAGCTGTGTTTTAAAAGGTTTTGACTAGTTTCTGAAGGTTAAGAGCATTACAACAAAACAACTAGACAGGTAAGTTTGGGGAACACAACCTCTTACTGCCAGGCGCTGGGACTGAACAAGAAACAGATCTCCCCATTAGGAGCTGTTTTCACTCAGCACACAATAAAGCTCTGGAATTTGTTGCCAGAGGATGTGGTTAGTGCAGCTGGGTTCAAAAATGTTTTGGATAAGTTCTTGGAGGAGAAGTCCATTAACGGCTATTAATCAAGTTTACTTAGGGAATAGCCACTGCTATTAATTGCATCAGTAGCATGGGATCTTCTTAGTGTTTGGGAAATTGCCAGGTTCTTGTGACCTGGTTTGCCCTCTTTTTTGCTGGGCTTGATGGACCCTTAGTCTGACCCAGCATGGCAATTTCTTATGTTTTTATGTTACTTCTCCCAAGTGATCCTGGTTGTCACTGTTAAAGATGGGATTCTGAACTCAGCAGACTATTGGTCTGACCCAGTAGGACATTTCTTATGGATGATATAATACGACTATCCAACTCTACTCCTCGAGGGCTACATACCAGTCAGGTTTTCAGGATAGTCCTAATGAATATGGATGAGAAATATGCATGCACACTGCTCAAATATGTATGTAACTTTACCATGCATATTCATTAGGGGTATCCTAAAAACCAGAGCAGCTTGCAGCCCTCAAGGACCAGAGTTTGACACCCTTGCTATGTAGATTTCCATAACTAGTCAGACTCAAGCACCCCCAGTGATGAAATCCTCCTCCTTTTTTCAATTACCTGCATCCTCTCCTGCCCCTTCCAAAACCCGAATTAGTGTTAGCTTTCCATTACTTATTTTAGTTTGATATTCCACCATATCCTTAAGAAAGCTCAAAGCAGATTTTAAATCAGCTAAAACCACAATCATACATAAATAATATTAACACCAGTAAAATAAATAAAATAAAACTTGACATTCAAACATCCACCCAGATAGCTAACTGCAGGCCTGTTCAAGTTGCCAGATCTTACTTTTCCCAAAAGCAAGATACTCTGATTCTCCACATGCATGCAAAAGAATAGAATTCCAAAGCATCAGTACAAACAAACTAAATGCAAGCTTCTGGGTAGAGAACACTTTTGCCATCCCGCTAAGAAAGTGCTAGCTAGTAGAACTTGTTAAAAATGACCTGCTTATGTGGAGTCTGCAGTGGCAGCAGCCAAAGGAGCAATGCTGCTGGCTATTGACATTTGTTGCATAGAAACAGGGCCATGTGGGAGTCCTTTAATTGACATGCAGTACATCTCAAGGGCAGGGAGCCTGTTAGTATTAGAGATTGTTCAATATTGGGCTCAAACCAGATGAAGCAAGGCTTCCCAGCATAGAATATATGAGAACAAGAGGGGCGCACAATAAAATTTGGCAAAGTGCAGTTATGAAAAGCAAACAAAAAAGGCGTCCTTCTCATATATGATACTCATTTAATTTTTGGATCTTACTGTTGCCAGATGTAATATAAAAACTAGGTTCAAGAGCAGATTAGACAAGTTTATGGAGGTCAGACAGATTATTAAACACAGTGGGGACCATCATCAGACTGAAAATAATGAATAACCTGCTTGAAACATATGTACCCTTATAGAAATATATGCTTGGTGCAGGTTATTTACATGCCTGCAAATAAAACATGACACACATAGTGAAAAGATGTGATAATATTTTCAGTAAGTGCAATGACCCTTTCAGAAAAGGGCCTTAAGCAATAAACTATTTTCCCCACAGACACTAAATAGATTTTAAAAATTATCCCACACCCTCCCCCCAAAAAAAAATAGGGAAAAATCCTTTTGTGCACCTGGCCCTACATAATAAGAAATTCACAGAAAATGTTCAGGATGTACAGGTGAGGCAAACAAGAACACTGCAGAAGGAATAAAAAGTTGGCATACTGTAGTAAGTACAGCTTCACTTGGCAATTTGGCATTTTATCCACTACAGTCACAAGAAATCCCATTTGTGGCTTTAACTATGCCTGGTTGACAAATACTAATCTGGGTCTCATCAGGATAAACCTTATCCACAATATATTTTCCTGTAGTGAAAAAAACAACAAAACCTGGACCTGCAGCACTAAAAACAAGACGAATCTACAAACAAAATAGTGCAGTTTATCTGTAACATTATAAAAGCAAAACCTTTGCAAAACTACACATCTACGGAAAACTACAGCATGGCCTAACCATCCAACTCATACACCTACAAGCAGATTCCATTTAGTTTCAGGATTATACTAAACACGAGTAGGAAAAGAACTGCAGAGAAATTGATATGAACATTTTTTTCTATGTTTAACAGGAAAACATTTTTTCACTTTGGGCTAGGTGCATACATTTTCTGGGAAAATGTTGTTTGCTTTCTAGCTTTTATTTAGATACACCTATCCTGAAAATCTGGTTACCATCAGTTAAATGTTTCAGGAGATCAAATGTACACAAGCAGATAAAGCAAATACATAAGTAAAGGGGAAAAATGGATTGAATTAGTACAAGTTGAAATTTGTGAGCAATAGTGTCAATAGTCAAGGCTTTAACCCTGATTACTATCCATGTGTGCATCCCTCATATACATTCATATAATCCAATCTTTAAAAAAGGGAGTACAACTCACATCTATAGGTACCTCATGCCTGGATCAGGAATGGCCGAGCAGCATTCAAGGCTGTGTTGCCAGATTTTAAAGGGGGTTTGTAGCCCAAAACTAGTCCAAGTCAGTCAGGCAAAGGGAAGTGCCAAGCCCAAAGGACCAAATAAAGGCTAATATAAATGGCATTTTCAATATGTACTAAAGCATACAAAACTTGTAGTGCATTTACAATGTCAACAGGTTGATACCAAACTGCATCAATACCCCTCCCTCATCATACTGTACACAGGACATTCCCAGTTACTCTTAGTCCAACTGGGAATAGTTCTGACTTTGTAAAGTTAATTATGAATCCTGAGACAGCAAGATACCGGCCCCCCCTCCCCCAACAAAGTTTTGAAGGGGCAAGACAGATAGGAAGTTGAATGAGAAAAAGCAATAAAAAATAAATATATAAAGCAATAGGGGCTCAACATCCCCAAACAAGATTCTTTCCCAATCTTCTTTCCCTCTACACCGTGTGCCCCAAAACCTCCCCGCGTCTGCTTCCACCCACACCATCTTACCCACTGTCTACCCACCCTCTGCTCCTGACCCCTCCCCCTTCTCTTTGCCCCTTCGCTGCCCCTCGCCCCCTATCTTCCCTGCATCCACCTTCCTCTACTTATTCTACTCAAGACAGCATCAGCATTCCCACACTCATTCTATCTTTACACTTTCCATATCCCCAACCCCGGTTTCTTTCCCTCCCTTGTCCTCCAGCTTTCCTACAGTGCTATTCGCCCCCCCCCCCCCCCCGACTAATCCTTAATCAGGCACCAAACGCCTCCTCCCCTAATCTCGACTCTTACCTCTGCTTCCCGTTCCCAAACAGCACCTAGTTTACGGAGCTTCAGCAGCACAAAGTGGGGAGTTCAGCAGCTTTAGCTTCAGGGCCGAGATGAGGGAGAAATTCAGCAGCCACAGCAGGTTCAGGGGGTGAAGGCTGGCACCCAGCTCTGTTTCCCAAAAGCTGCCAGCAGCCCGGTGGAGGTAAAAGAAGAGAGGCAGTCTATGCTGGGAGAGCTCTCCCTCTCCGTAGTGCATGCCTCTTCCTCGGTGTGGCCAGACTGGGTTGTTTCACACCCAGTTAAAGCTACTCCCCCCCCCGTTGCGTGGGTTGTGCTAGTTCGGGGCTGGGCCACTGGGCAGCGGAGGGGGGCAGCCCGCTGTGCTGCTGGCGCCGTTTTCCTTTGCCACAGGCAGCCCCCAGCCAGCAGTCAGAGTGGTGACTCATCAGCAGCAGCGGCCAATCAGAGGTGACAGGGAACAGCAGGGCAGGTGCCGAAGGGAAGAAAGAGGAAGCGCCCAAAATCCTCAAAGTCAAATGTGCTATTAAAACCTGATTTGTAAAATGTCAAAAATGAATTACTCCACTAAGTTTACGTCAAAAGTGATTCAAACAATCACATGGAATGTGCAAAAACTCAAAACTCACTTCTGGTGAATACATTAAAAGAATAAACCCAAATATTTAATTCGGTATCGTTACAATCATCTTTTTCCTGCTGGCAGGCACCCATTTTTCAGATCCAATGAACTTGGTTATGAATTTGGTTCATAACCAAATTACCATGGGGGATGCAACGCAATGTAATTTCACTATGGTTCGTGCCTTTCTACAGGTAAACCCACACCTAACCAAGCTGATGCAGAAAGGTACGTTCAGCGGAACACACCTTTCTAACCTGCATTTCAAGTAACGTTTTCTGGGCGCAAACTGCCGATGCTGCAAGGACTTTTGTGCGAGAAAATGGCGTTTCCCAACGGGAGTACTGCTTCGTGCCTCCACATGGAAACCAGACACAACTGCCATGCAAATGAGGTCTTAAGCAAGTACTCCCCAATGCAGAGAGACTCCATCTGGCCAGTGCACCTTTTTCAGCGCTGGAAATGTAACTCCAGGACAGAACTGGTAACAGAGGATAACAGCTGCCAGAAAGCTGAATAATGGGCCGATACAGTAAAATCGCCGGAGAGCGATAAATTAAAATACTGAATCGCGCGCACAGGCCCTGTGCGCGCGATTCAGTATTTTAATTTATTTTAATTAGGGCCGGCACGTCCCTAGCGCTTTTTTTGACGGAAGCGGTGGCTGTCAGCGGGTTTGACAGCCGACGCTCAATTTTGCCAGCGTCGGTTCTTGAGCCCACTGACAGCCACGGGTTCGGAAACCGAACACAGGCAAAATTGAGCGTCCGGTTTTCGACCCGCGGGCCCATTTTACATTTTTTTTTTTTTACTTTTTTAAACCTCTGACTTAATATCGCCATGATATTAAGTCAGAGGGTGCACAGAAAATGTGCACTTTCCCGGTGCTGGCAGAAAAGGTAGGCGCTAATTTCTGAAAGCAAAATGTGCGGCTTGGCTGCACATTTTGCTTTCTGAATCGTGTGGGAATACCTAATAGGGCCATCAACATGCATTTGCATGTTGCGGGCGCTATTAGGTTTGGGGGGATTGGACGCACGTCCAAATGCCGGCTAACAGTGCGCTCCATCGGAGCACACTGTACTGTATCGGCTGGCTATTTGGCAGAGTTCACTGCTACTTAGCCAAATAAGTATTTATCTGGCTAAGCAGCCATCACCCACATCAGATAATCAGATATGTACTGACTTATCTGGCTATCTGGCAGAGACTTCCCACTGCCATATAGCTGAATAAGTCAGTATTTATCCAGCTACGTTGCGGCAGCTGCCATCACTTCTGGCCTGTCAGGGATGCTTCTACTGCATCCATTCCCAAGTTAAAACGTGCATTGGATTTGTGCAAATGAACATTTTGGTGTAAAAACAATTTTCTTTTTTGTACTCCCAGTGTGCCAGTTGGAAGCCCGATCTTCCAGTCTTGCAAGGAACTCTAGCAATTCATCATAATCCACTCAAGATTTAACTAATCTGCATAATTTTTTGTCATCTGCAAATTTGATCACCTCACTCGTCGTACCCCTTTCCAGATCATTTATAAATATATTAAAAAGCACTGGTCTAAGTAGTGATCCCCGAGCACTCCATTGTTTACCTTTTTCCACTGTGAAAGCAGACCATTTAATCCTACTTTCTGTTTCCTGTCTTTTAACCTGTCTTGTAACTTGCTTGCAGCCTACTCAGGCCTCGGGTCTATCGTACCTTGCTCCTTGCCTTATGCATAGCGGCCTATGGGCCTTCTACTTTGTGGCCTTTGGGTCTTCTGTATTCTTTGTTTTGTCTTGTCCTGTCCATGTTTAGTCCTGTTTTGCCCTGCCCACCTCATTCTTGTTAGTTTTCAAAGCCTTGCCTTTGTCTCCAGTCCAACCCTGCCTATACTCTGTGTCCTATTTCAGGCTGTATCCAGCACCAGTTCCAGTCCAGCCTCAGTTGCAGCCAACTTGTGTCTGACCTCCGCTTCCAGCCTGCACCACAGCTCCTAGTCCATTCCTCCCTATCATGATGTTCAGCCAGAAACAAGTCATGCCTGCCCCCAGAATTCAAGGGCTCAACCAGTGGAGGAGGGGATTAGTTTAGGCAGCAGACCAGTCCTAGCCCAGCCCTGTGGTCCTGCTTGACCATGACAGCTTTCAAACTTGTGCTAATTCAACCTCTTTTTGTGTCCTCTACTGAGGGCTTAATTTCTGGAAGAAGAACCCAGAACAGTGTTCTGCCATTTTTTTCTGGGACCGGCGAAGTGGCGCAGATCGGGCAGTGTATATCAATTCTGGCTCCCTGCGGAAACAGACCAGAGCCCATAGTTGCATGGATTATTTAAACCCTCAACCCCTTTGAGGAAGCAGAGAAGGACAGAGAGTGTTGGACTTGCTTACCCTGAGACAAGGGCAGCCACATGGCTTTGATTACTGTGAAATTTCCCAGCACAGTTTAGGAGGCCAAGGTAAAAAAAAAGAAAAGGCATGAGGTGAATGCTTGTCCGCTCCACTGCTTCTGCCACTCTTGGGCGTGTGTTAGCTTCTTGCTTATCATGTAGTCATCCCAGGTCCTGAAGACCACATTGGTAAGGGCAAAAAGAGCCAAAAGAGTGAATGAGTGGGTGGAGGTGGGACTGAGTGAAGGGATCAGAAGGAGAGAGAGTGATGAGATGTGGGAGGGCAAAAAAGTGATGTAGGTTGCATGGGGGGAGAAGAGAGAATCAAGGGATCAAAAATGCTGCAGGGTGTGAGTAAGGGGATCAGAATAACTATGAGATGTGAAGGAGATGATCAGAGTAGGGGGCAGTCTGTGCGAAAAGTGATCGAAGGATGTGGAGAAGGGAAGAGGATAGGAGTGGGTATGGCAGGGAAGGGAGAGAGAAGAGAATAAGAGAGGAGAGCACTTTCTTCCACTCCTAAGAAGGAAAAGAGCAGGCCCCACAGCCCTGTCCAAGGAGACTGAGGACAATTGACAGTGCATACTAGTCTTCTTCCATTCCCCCTAAGGTAGAGGTGAGCCAGCTGATTCCGACGAAGAAGAGGCCTGTACTTTACTGGCCGAGGAGGAGAGTTGCTGAAGATGATTTTCCAGGGAGATGAAGCTCAAGGATCACCAGGAATAGGAGATTAGACTTAGGAGCCTTAGGGGCACTGCAGGGGGGAACAAGGACCACTGAGGAATTTAAGGAGGGCTGGAGGATCAGGATCACCAGGGCAGAGAGGAGGTTAGAGAGAGAGAGAGAGAGAGAGAGAGAGACCCCCATTCTCTCTATTTGCCTTTTCCTTACCCCAGTGATCCTGCATCCCTAACACCCAACAATCCTTTGCCTACCAGTGATCAGCAAGCATGTTAAGAGTGGAAGAGTGTATGTGTGTGTGAGAGAGTTCACACCCATACCTTTGCACAGGTCACACCTGTCCCCGCCCATCTCATTCCTGCCCCCAACACAATTCCACTTCCTTTTTGTCTACAAATTAAACCCTGCTCCATATCCTTGAGTCCCTGTTGCTGAGATTGTCACCCTAATCCCCAATTCTTCTCTTGCTCCCCCCTCCTAGTCCCAATTCTTCCTCTGGTCTCCCTCACAAATCCACAAGAACACATTTTTCCCTGCTATTCCCCTCCCATCCAGAGTCTCTGCTTTCCTCCGTCCAGTCCCATTCTTCCCTGTTCTCATCCAATCCCTGAATCCCCATCAAGTCGTTGCCTGAGGACCCGACCCCTCCTCTCCTCCCCCCTCCCCCGCAGCAGCGAAGAGGTGGGCCGGAGCTGCAATGTCAGCATGGGCTCTTATCCCCGTGACTGTGAAGCGGTGGGCCAGAGCTGCAATGCCATCTCAGGATGGTGAAAGAAGGAGTTTGTCTGTGCCTAATGAAAAGGCCCTGTGTGTGGGGGGACTGAGAATGGGAGCCTTAATGTCTGTGTGTGAGGGTGGGGGGTTGAGAATGGGAGCCTGAGAGGGGGAGGGTGTTTAAAATTTCAGTGTGTGTGTGTGTGTGTGTGTGTGTGCGTATGCGAGAGAGTCTGTGTGTGTGCGTATGCGAGAGAGTCTGTGTGTGTGAGAGAGTGTGTGTGTGTGTGTAAGGAAGGAAAGGAAGAAGACAGCAGGAGAAGAGAGACCCTGAAAAGGAATGAGGAAATGACTTGCAAGGGAAAAGTGGGAAGAGAGAGACCAGGACCAACTGATTAGAAAAATACAAAGACCAGACAACAAAGGTAGTATTTTTGCTCTCTTTACTATTCCACTGTTCAGAGTCCAGTTTCTCAGGCTATTTCGGTTTTGTCTGCATGTTTCCATTTCTAATTTGAAGTCTGTCTCGGTTTTGCCTGTGTGTGACTGAAGTGCAGTATTTCTGCTAGCATGTAGTTTCTCTGTAGCAATCCAGCTTGTTCTGTTACTCCTGTAGGTGATATATGGAGGACTAGCCTAGTGGTTAGAGCAGAGGACTATGACCCAGGAAAACCCAGATTGATATCCCATTGTCTCTCCTTGTGACTTTGGGCAAGTCACTTTACCATCTGTTGCTGCAGGAACAAAAATTAGATTGTAAGCCCTGTGGGGATAGGGAAGTACCTGAATGTAATTTGCCTTGATGTACACTTTGAAGTGCCAAAAAACAGAATATAAAAATAAATAAAACATATTAATGTTCTAGGACCTGGTGTAGTATTTGCATTGCTGCTTTTTCATAAGGTTACTGTTATTTGAGTCTTGAGAGTCACTGCTGTGACTGTATGGCAAGGTTCTAGATGTCTTTTTTTTTGCAGGAGTTTGTTACTTCACAAAATAGCAGTGGAGGGATATTTTTTGCTAAGGTGACACCAGAATTTGAATTTTTTTTTCTTGTTGGTTGTAATGTGCTCTGCACCTGTTCTGATGATTAATGTATTTTATTATAGCTATGATTTCCAGCTTTCTGCAAAGAGTTCATGAAAGAATACATTCATTTTTGTTTTATTACAAGATTGATCGGATCTGTTTGTTTTCTTTGCTTTTTACATGATATACTTGTGCATTTATAAACTGCAATAAAAATAAATGTAAGAGATTAATAAGGAATTTTTAAATCTGATAAGTGCTTGAAATAATTGAGGTAAAATGTTTTAAAGTTTCACACACGATGCATAATGGCTGTTGCAAACTACTTAGAAAGCCACTGCAGGGTGCAGTATGAGGCATTATTTATCAATAAGAATACAGACCTGCATGCCTACAGCCCACCCAAAAACTCAGTTCTGGATATGTCACAGACTGGCTCGTCCTCCCTCTCAGGACTTCACAAAACAAACATCACAACCATATGCTGCCTGGGCCTCCCTAGCATCCCTAAACCCCTCAGGCCTCATGAAAATTTAAAAATATATATATATCAGGACCTCCAGACCCACAACAGGGAGAGCAGCAGCCGCAGCCACAGCCCCCAACCAGCAGGTAATTTTTTTTTTCTGTCTTCATGTAACATCTTTCCCATTACTTTTTGTCATATCCACAGGAGAGATGGAAAGCTGATTACCATCCTCTTTATAACTTCCTATATGTATTTCAATACTTAAAGGGAGGGTCGCCTCAGTCTTCTCATCTTTAAAACTAACGAAACCCAATACCTTCAAACCTTTCCTCATAGGAAATATTATGTAGACCAGAATATCACATTTCTGGTCAAACAGTGCTGGTCAAAAAACCCCCAAAAAACCTTACATTCAACCTTGGCATGCTTTTCATTCTGCCTTACAGGTTTCTCTCCATGAGTAACAAAATTAAGAATGGCAGGGTGGCATGCCTACAGCCCACCATCTCATCCCACACTGCTGCCCCTGCCCAGTTCTCACTCTATAGTCCCTAAACCCAGTTCTCTCAACCCTCAGTCTCCTTCTCCCACAGCCAGAGCTCTCACCTCACAATCCCCGAACACAGGGCTCTTATCCCTCTCTCTTCCCTGCACGCAAGAGCTCCCATCCCACACTCCCCCCTCTGCTCAGGAGTCTCACTCCTCTCTCTCCCTCACTACCCTTCCACAGCCAGTGCTCTCACCCCACAACCAATAGTCTCACCTCAAACTCTCTCCACCTGCTTAGGGCTCTCTCTCTCCTCTGTTTTCACCCCTCCCATTTGCACACTCCATTCTCTCTGTGCTCTCACACACCCTGCATTCTTTCCCCTTCTTTTTATGTCATAATGGGAAGAAGCTCTGCCTAGCACTAGGCTCCTTCTCCCTACCTCCCATAGCTGATTAGTTCATACTGTCCACTGTCCGTAGGAGGCTGCACAGTAAAGCAGAAGGTTTTCCTCTTCACTTTTATTATAGGCCTGAGAAAACAAGGGAGACAGCAGTGGGGGTGGGAGTCTGATTAGTGCTCTTCCTGCCTACGTCTCTCTATTACTGGAGGTCCTGCTTATAAGCTGGCTCCGACACTGTAGGGACCTGGTGCAGCTGCCTTTATTTAAAATTTATTTATTTAAAAATGTTTCTATATCGCTTTTACAAACAAGGTTTAGTCAAAACGGTGTACAAGGATACAAATCATAAAATAAAAGTAACATAATTAAAAAAAATAAAAAATACAATAATAACAAAGTTCATAAATTATTAAAGCTCATCAAATTAAACATAAAATCAAAATAAGTGCCATCTTATAGATTATTACGGTATATGAAAAGGAAAATGAAAGACATGGATGGTTATGTGGTGTGCCTCCCCCTCCCCCAAGTTCCTCAGTTCCTGCTTTTTCCCCCCAAGTCCATGATTCCTTTCAGAATGGAAAATGTGCAGCTTATGATTATAGGGCATGCACACTCACTACGCCCCTGTCACTGTGACAGGGAGGGAGAGGCTGGAGGAGGTACAGGTTCTCTCCAGAAGCTGTCAGGTTGAACTTCACCAAACCACAGCCCCTCTTCCTCTTCCCAATATCAAAGGTTGTGTAAGAAAAAGTCCCTGAATGTTCCACTCAATGTTGAGCTCTATTACTAGCCATGCATTCCCAATTGCCATTGGCAACTGGAAGTTTCACAACCTAATAGAGGTATCTTATTTTTCTTGATTCTCATATTTGTTTTTAAGCTTTTCTACCTGACACTTCCACAGCATTCAATGTGTGTTGAATGTCTGTTTCTCCTATTTGTTCAATTAATCTTTTGTTGCAGTGTTCTTACTGGTGCCTGTTCTTGGTATTGTATGGTTATCTGATTAAGCTCTAAGCACACTGCACTCCTTGAAGCTGAAGAGACAACCAAGAAGAGACTAAGATCCCCTCCCTGCTGTGAGCAGCTAGAATGGAAAGATTTTAAACCAATGGTAAATTAATTTAACTAACAAATTCCTTTTCAACTCTCACCAACATCTGCATACAATAATAATAAAACTGATACACTGGTAAAACACAAATGATGGTAGTAAAAACAAAACACAACCCACACACATCCTCACATCAAATAGCTCATTCTGCATTATTAGACTACAACTAAACTTTAAAAAACATCAGCAACTGTCAGAAATGCATAACACAAACAAGAGAAAAACAAATATATTTTAGAATAGTTGTACAAGAAAGACTAACTACACAAACATGATTTCCTGAAGATTTTATGAATTGTCCACAATATCCTGCTGGCAAGTCTGTAGTGGATTTAATCCCCTGGCTGCCCATAAGCTTAGAGACAGCTGGCTGCCCCAGATTTATTCAGATAAAATGGCATCACAGCTGATGATGTAAAACAAGTGGATTCACCCAGACAGGATACTGCCCCAGTGTGGCAAGTGGACTCACCCAGACAGGGTACTGCCCCAGTGTGGCAAATGGACTCACCCAGACAGGGTACTGCCCCAGTGTGGCAGCTTTCCCCTGCTGATAGTAATAAGAGTCAAACAATACTTTTTTTATTAAACTCTGTCCTCTAATTTTCAAATGTTTTGCATGCTAAACTTTAAGTACCTTGGGTGTAGCGCCATTAAGGGAATGATCTTCCTTTCATAGATATTTTATAACACATTATAGAGAAGAACAAGGGGGCATTTCAGTAGGTGGACAGGACTCAAAGAAGGATCATTCCCTTAATGACCTCCCAATTAAGGTACTTAGAGAGAATTAAGAGTACACAAGAAGGCAAAACAATTGAAATTCAGATGATGAAAACACTGTGAAACAAACAAAGGGACTTAATAAGGACATTGGCTTTCTCACCTATTAGCAGATATAAAGCAGGTTGACCTGTAAAGTTTTACTGTCACCTATGTCAAGCCATTCTTCCCCCACCCTGCCAGTTTTTACTGAATTGAAGCCTAGCTGATTCTGTAGTATTGAAACCCTGTGTAACTGCACCATTTCTTTACTAACGTAATGAAGTAGTGTGGAAATAAAAGTTAACAAATAAAAACAAGTCTCTCTGTCTCTCTCTGTCTATATATATATATATATATATATAGACAGAGAGAGAGATATTTTTTTGTTTTTGTTAGCTCTCATCATATGCAAATGCATGTTGATGAGGCTATTAGCTATTCACCCCAAATACAAAAAGAAATGTGCACCCGATTCGCACATTTACATGCTCAGAAATTAACGCCCGCCCGAAGCAGGCGTTAATTTCTGAGGGGCCAAAAAAAGTGTACAGAAAAGCTGAAAATACTGCTTTTCTGTATATCCTTCAACTTATCATGGTGATATTAAGTCAGAGGAACCAAAAGGTTAAAAAACATTTTTTTAAAAAGTGCAGGCAATGAGGTCAGGAAGAGGGAAGCTTGTAAAATAGAGCATCTGTTTTCCTAACTGACTGACAGCCACCTCTCCTGGGCTGCCAAAGAGGCGCTAGGGGCGCGCGTTTGTCCCCAAGGCCTCCTTTTAGCACGACCCCTCATTTAAATATTGTATCGCGTGCCCAGGAGAGGTGGCTGGGCGCAAGTTAGGAAAGCGGGCGATCAACACTGAGCACCAGTTTTTTGCACGACTTTACTGTATTGACCTGAATATGTTTATTGGCTACATATTCAAGCAGACTATAATGGCAACCGGTTCAGGAAGGTTTAACCTTCTCCTGGAGGCACGCCTAACGGGTCAGGTTTTCAGGATAGCTATGATGAATACAAACAGTTTGCATACATTAGAAAGCCAGGGTATACAAATTATCTCATGCATATTCATTGGGGCAGTCCCAAAAAGCCAACTGGCTAGGCAGTGCCTTCAGGAGAGGCTTGGGAAACGTTGCCCCAGGGCATGGTGCCTGGCCTGGGACCATCACTGCAATGACCAAACTAGGTATGTTGGCAGGGAGGAAAAAATCCAAGATAGTTGTGAACAAAAGGCTCATGGCAGGACATTCCAGCCCTGGTTCCAAATGAGCTGAAAGTAACACAAAAGCAGGTAAAAATAAAAATGGTTTTATCTCCTTGAAAAGGGGCAACTGGATTTGCTCGATTCTCGATAGGTATTCTACTTGGTTCTCTGCTTCCCAAACAGCCTGCACATAAACAACGTGTCCTTAATATTTTGCAGTACTGAATGACTTGGAGACTGCTTGCTGTAGCACTTATTAGAGGCCTCACAATTAAATGCACAGAATTCGAAGTGAAAGGCTGTGATCTATTGCAAACTGCAAACAAGGAAGAATGGGCAGAAAAACACAAGAGCAGCAAAGATTTGGGGTTTTTTTCTTTAATTTCAGTACTAAATATTCTGGCCCAGACTATGTTCTAATTTAGGGATGGAAAGAAAGCCAAGCACCCAAAGTTAAGTCCCTGGCATGTGCCACAGGACCCAGGTGGAAGGGTTACTGCTGGGGTTGGGCCCAGGAGAAAAAGGCATTGCTTGATCATTGATACAGAGAAATTCAGGAGATAAAAAGAAAAGCCAAAAGATTCTATAAAGAGTAAATAAAACAAAATTATTAAGAATTGTTCCCGTCTCTTAAAAATTTTCAGTAGTTCCTAAATTATCAAATAGTTTGTGTTACGTCTTGGCAACATCACTTACAGTCTGAAGCTACCACCTGGATTGAACATCCACAACGCATTTCATGTTTCAATTCTGAAACCATTCATTCTCAGCGAGTTCTCTTCCAAGTCTCAGGAACCATCTCCCATCAATGCAGAAGATGACCTAGAATATAAGGTCAAAGCCATTCTTGATGTCCGAAGATGAGGCAAGACTTGGGAATACCTTCTTTCATGGGAAGGTTTCGGCCCCGAAGAAAATTCTTGGGAGCCTCTGGCAAATATTCTTGACAAAGAGATGATCCATCAGTTCCATCTCTCATATCCTTGGAAACCAAAACCTGGTACCCGCAGAGGAGACTGCCCTTTGAAGGGGGGTACTGTTGCAACCGTCGCTGCCCGATGGCTTCACTCCGCCTAATTTTCTGCGACGACTCCTGCTCTTCACTGATGCCTGGCTGCTGCAACGTCTGCCCGCCATCCTCTCCGGCGTCCCCGGACCGGCTTGGGGGCTGCCTCCCGCCATGTTCCTCAGGTACCTTAGGGCGCGCGCACAGCACAGACCTCATTCTTATTTCCTCTATGGCGCGAACCTCAAGGGCATCCCCCTGTGATGACATCATGCTGCCCGGATATTTAAGCCTGTTGTTTATTGCTAGCCTTTGAGTTAGCAAGGGGAATTCCTACGGATGGGATTCACTCTCCGTACCCAACTACTCTGCCTCCAACTTCTATTTGGACTCTTTGCTGTTAATGAGGTACCCGCTCCTCAAGGGCCTCTCTGCTTCTTTCAGGTCGCTACCTGGAACCGGTACTCGCTCCTCGAGGGCCCATGTTCCCTGACTCGCTGCCTGTGTCCATCTCCTCTTCTACTTGGAAGAATTTGCTACAAACACCATCTGTGAGTGCAGCTACCATCTACTCCTCAGAGCTGTTTCCATGGAACCAGGTACTCGCTCCTCGAGTGCCTGCCTCCGGTCCAGCACCAGTGCGATCTTCCATGGAGAACTGCTGCGGGAGTACTTGCCAACGATTCTCTGTGCCCAGGGACCTGGTACTCGCTCCTCGAGGGCCAGCTCTCCCTATCTCGGGGCTTCTCCATACTGGGGACTCTGTGAATATCTCAGTGTACTCATTTTCTCAGTTCTTCTTCCTACAGCACTGCTACCGGAGAAGCCGCTGTTCCAGCGCCCTGAGGAATACTAGCCCAACCGGGCTCCATCTTCTACTCACTACCACCACCTCTGGTAGCTTCATAAACTGTCTAATAAAAGATATAATCTGTGTTTGTGTATCCGGAGCTGAGCCTGACCTGTGGCCCTCACGGGACTTCCCCCGTGGGCGTGGTCAGCTGCCACAGTGTCCAAGGGTCCACCCAAACTCTACAAAACATAACAGTAGCACAGATATTCATTGCCAGTTAGATAAAATCATCAAGCTCACTCTGGTTGGAAATGTTAGACAGAGTAAAAAAAAAAAAAAAAAGTGAAGGACCCAATCTCCATTCAGAACTCACTGGCAGTATCAGCATATAATCTCCATTCATTACCAAGTTCTGAACAGGGATTGGCTGCTTCACCCAGCAGCGAAGTATATAAATGAATGCTAAGTGCTGGTACTGTCAAAGCTATTTCACCTAGTATTTAGCCCAGGAGCTCTCCTCCTCCTGGCTGGGCTGCAGGAACAGTTTTTGGAGTTAGGGTTTGGCCCATGATTTTTTTTTTTTTTGGGGGGGGGGGGAGGAGGATTGCTCACTTGGCCTGCTACCTACAAAGTGGTGGAGGGGAGAAATGGGGGCGTAGGCAATCAGACTCGCCCTGCTATACACTTGTTCAGTAAGCTGGTAAGCAGCAAAAATTACCCAGATGAAATTTATTCAGCTAACTTTGGCCAAGTATATGCCTAAATATGTGGTTAAAATTATTTGGGTAGCTTTATCCGGATAAGTTCTCCACTTGTCAGTTTACTAAATATTGACCTTTTTTATTTAATGAAGGCTGTCAGATGAGAAACCATAAAAAAGAACGGCAATAGTATCTTACAAATGCATATTGTGTGACAAGACATATCTTCACAACAGGAGAACATAAAGAAAAATAAAGCTATGATCACAGAGTTAAAGACATCCACATTAATTAGGAGCCTCAGACCAGTATGACTGTAAGCAGCCCAGTATGGGCTCCAAAGATTTTTCCTCAACGTAAGTGACTCAATACATGCAATATTATGAACGAGGGGTTTTCTGTACAGAAATCATTGGGTTCATCTTCCACTGCAGAGGAATTGAGGTACCATGCAACAGCCGGGAAATCAAGAGCTTACTGCAAGCAGTAAGGGAAACATCTTCCCACAGACTCAGCAAATATAGCGGAGGGAATAACACCACATGAATACCAAGTATCCAGTCTCTGATTCATCTAGGGGCCAAGTCTGGGGATAGTTTTTTACCTGGCAACCTGATGGGTAATAAAACATTTGCTTGCATGAATATCCAGCAACAAGAATACTCATGGACTTTGCACCTCCTTGTTCTGCAAACAGAGGAAAGGTGTGTGTGTATCTGTGTGTGTGTGGGGGGGGGGGACGGGGGGGGACGGTATGTGCCAATTTTAAAATTCCATTCTTTGCATGTTCTTTATGTACTTTACTCCTCCAAATTAAACACACTCAAGGGAACTCCCCTTTTTAAAGGTGGTTAAAAGTATGCAGGTTGTGAATTAACCTCCCACCCCGACACATACGTTTTTTTAGCCACAGTGGAGGAGAACTATTTTTACCCAGGTAAATGACTTCATTCTCCTTGTAGGTTAATAAACATTTAAGGGAGTGAGAGGAGGCAAAGCAGGGCCCAATGACTAAGCATAGGATGGGTCTGCCTCCTACATGCTCAAATCGCTTTTTAAAGGGCTCAGCTGAATAAGGTTGAATCTTTCAAAACAGCCTGAATATTCGGGATGTGCTATTGCCTATTTCATTTCATATCATTTCTAAACTGAAATAAAAAAGGGTCTTTTTTTTGTATTTTTCATTTACTACACACTATTACAACTCAAATAGTGTGCACTAAATGAAAAAAAAATGAAAGAAAACATCACAAAACAAAAAAAAACTGAAGAGGGTGGGGGGAATAACAAAACTAAAATTTTTATTGACCCCTTTGACAATGCATGAAGTTTCAATGATGAATCAGGAAATAAGGAGACTCTCCAAACTAGGACAAACAATGCACATGTATTGGGTTCTGCAAAGAGCCAGGGTCTATGGTCCCTGGCCGTGACATTTCATGTGACGATTGGGCTACCCAGAAAAGGGGGGGGGGCATGTTATTTGTAAATGTTGTCTTGGACCTGATTGAATACAGGTCCTAGAGTAAGAACTGGTATAAGTCAACCGCCCCTCAAAGCTGATGAAGAGTGTGGCTGCCCAGTAGGGGGCTTACTGTGATTTTGGAGGAAAAAAATGTCACATCTTCCTTGTAAGCAGCAATATTAGATCTTTCCGTGGAACACAGATATGTTTCTGAATCCCTGTTGGAGAATGAAGAGCTATATCATTCCCCATAATCAAAAGGGAATTGATAGCAGAGATTCTGATGGGGATATCCTGTCAAGAGACCCCAAGAGTTTGAAAGAATGGAAGTTGTTGGAAAACCTCCTGAGAACTTAAAATTATCCAAGTATTGGCCTTATGAATAAAATCTATGTGGGATCTGTTGTACCAAATCACCCTGGAATTATGTTCATCTGGGAAAGAGTTGAGGGGCTGAGAGTGTTCCATGATAGGCAATAGAGGGTGGAAACTTTGATAAAATGAGGAAAATAGTTAGAAAAAAACTGAAAGGTGCAGCTGCAAAGGTTAAAAGTGTTCAACAGGCATGGACATTGTTTAAAAATACAATCTTAGAGGCGCAGTCCATATGTATTCCACACATTAAGAAAGGTGGAAGGAAGGCAAAATGATTACCATCATGGTTAAAAGGTGAGGTGAAAGAGGCTATTTTAGCCAAAAAAACATCCTTCAAAATTTGGAAGAAGGATCCATCTGAAGAAAATAGGATAAATCATAAGCATTGTCAAGTTAAGTGTAAAACATTGATAAGACAGGCGAAGAGAGAATTTGAAATGAAGTTGGCCATAGAGGCAAAAACTCATAATAAAATTTTAAATATATCCGAAGCAAGAAACCTGTGAGGGAGTCGGTTGAACCATTAGATGACCGAGGAGTTAAAGGAGCTCTCAGGGAAGATAAGGCCATTGCAGAAAGACTAAATGAATTATTTGCTTCCGTGTTTACTAATGAGGATGTTGGGGAGATACCAGTTCCAGAGATGGTTTTCAGGGGTGATGAGTCAGAAAAAACTGAAGGAAATCACTGTGAACCTGGAAGATGTAGTAGGCCAGATTGACAAACTAAAGAGTAGCAAATCACCTGGACCGGATGGTATGCATCCTAGGGTACTGAAGGATCTAAAAAATGAAATTTCTGATCTATTAGTTAAAATTTGTAACCTATCATTAAAATCACCTATTGTACCTGAAGACTGGAGGGTGGCCAATGTAACCCCAATATTTAAAAAAGGCTCCAGGGGTGATCCAGGTAACTACAGACCAGTGAGCCTGACTTCAGTGCCAGGAAAAATAGTGGAAACTATTCTCAAGATCAAAATTATAGAGTATATAGAAAGACATGATTTAATGGAACACAGTCAACATGGATTTACCCAAGGGAAGTCTTGCCTAACAAATCTGCTTCTTTTTTTTGAAGGGGTTAACGTGGATAAAGGAGAACCGGTAGATGTAGTGTATTTGGATTTTCAGAAGGCGTTTGACAAAGTCCCTCATGAGAGACTTCTACGAAATCTAAAAAGTCAAGGGATAGGAGGCGATGTCCTTTCGTGGATTACAAACTGGTTAAACGACAGGAAACAGAGTAGGATTAAATGGTCAATTTTCTCAGTGGAAAAGGGTAAACAGTGGAGTGCCTCAGGGATCTGTACTTGGACCGGTGCTTTTCAATATATATATAAATGATCTGGAAAGGAATACGACGAGTGAGGTTATCAAATTTGTGGATGATACAAAATTATTCAGAGTAGTTATATCACAAGCAGATTGTGATACATTACAGGAGGACCTTGCAAGAATGGAAGATTGGGCATCCAAATGGGAAATGAAATTTAATGTGGACAAGTGCAAGGTGTTGCATATAGGGAAAAATAACCCTTGCTGTAGTTACACGAGGTTAGGTTCCATATTAGGAGCTACCACCCAGGAAAAAGATCTAGGCATCATAGTGGATAATACTTTAAAATAGTCGGCTCAGTGTGCTGCAGCAGTCAAAAAAGCAAACAGAATGTTAGGAATTATTAGGAAGGGAAAGGTTAATAAAACGGAAAATGTCATAATGCCTCTATATCACTCCATGGTGAGACCGCACCTTGAATACTGTGTACAATTCTGGTCACCACATCTCAAAAAAAGATATAGTTGCGTTGGAGAAGGTACAGAGAAGGGCAACCAAAATGATAAAGGGGATGGAACAGCTCCCCTATGAGGAAAGGTTAGGGCTGTTCAGCTTGGAGAAGGCTGAGGGGGGATATGATAGAGGTCTTTAAGATCATGAGAGGTCTTGAACGAGTAGATGTGACTCTTATTTACACTTTCGAATAATAGAAGGACTAGGGGACATTCCATGAAGTTAGCAAGTAGCACATTTAAGACTAATCAGAGAAAATTCTTTTTCACTCAACGCACCACAAAGCTCTGGAATTTGTTGCCAGAGGATGTGGTTAGTGCAGCTAGTGTAGCTGGGTTCAAAAACAGTTTGGATAAGTTCTTGGAGGAGAAGTCCATTAACAGCTATTAATCAAGTTTACTTATGGAATAGCCACTGATATTAATTGCATCAGTAGCATGGGATCTTATTGTTTGGGAAATTGCCAGGTTCTTGTGGCCTGGTTTGGCCTCTGTTGGAAACAGGATGCTGGGCTTGATGGACCCTTGGTCTGACCCAGCATGGCAATTTCTTATGTTTGCTTGAAATGCAAGTGACAATGGTCTCGTTGAAAACAGTTACTGGGAGAAGCTGTGATCTATTTTAAATCATCTACAGCTTTTCAGCATGTGGAGCCAGTACACTAGCAACTTTATTGAGAAGGAGCAACTTTGTATTTTTGCCTGCTGTTTCATTTGGAAATATCTCAGAATGAAATATTCTGCCCTCTAAATCAGAGCAGCTGGGTGAGAGGAACAGCTAACTTTGTATCTTTTGAATTATACTAGATGTAACTTCTTTTGTGCTTTTAAAGTATCTGGGTAAAGTCAGGATTTGATAATATTATACTACTTGGGTTGTACAGGAACTGCTTGCTATATATTTAATTATTATTTCTACCTAAATTCTGGAAATAAAACATCTTTGGGAGCAATCATTACTGTGAGTGCATGCAGCTATTTAACACAGGGACAAAGTAAGTGAAATAAATAAATTGTGTCTGCAAGCCTAAAGCTTCCACCATGGAACCCCCAAGATTTGCATTGACTTACAATTTATTTAAGCTTGGCAGCATTCAGACTTTGCTATCTTAACAGGGGCTACACAAGTAACAATTCTTGATGTAGCTGAAGGAGGAGATGGCTCTAATTGAAATGGAAGCTCAAAAGGATTAGGAGAAAACTACCAGATTCACAAAGAAAAAAGTGGAGGTCATCCTGATAACGTTGTCAGTTTGGGAGATGCTGACCAATATAAGGGTGTCCCTTGCTGGAAACATGGAAGGGGTCAGGTTCAGTTGAGGCTTTCCTGCCACCTCACAGGAGTAAAAATATCAAATTCCTCTCACAACTGGTCATCAGAGAAACTAGAGAGAGAAAAATGGGAAGCAATATCAGTGAAGTGATATGCTTAAGAACTAAGGATGCAAACAGAAATATTTTTTATTGTGCATTATTGCCTTTTAAAGTGCACTTGTGTCATTTTATGTATGTCATCTTGAGCTATATATCATTAGTTTCATTTTAAATCATTTGTTCCATGCTTTATAAAAATGTTGTAGCCCTGGGACCCCTCTCCTAATCTTTCCATCCCACCTGCCATTTAAAAATAATTTGAATGGGTCCAGGGGACTCCCTCCTGATATGCTCCCCAAATTAAATTGCTCCCCAAATTAAATTGACCCCCATCTCCAAATCTATGTAGGAAAAAAAAAAGGTGACTCGACCTCCAGCCAACCTCATTTCCCCCTCCAGCTCCCAGGACTCCCATGAAGCCCCCCACAACAAACTGATAGCGGGACTTCCTAATACCTTTTTCCATCTCAGTGTGTAGCACTACGCTAGCTATGCCAGGGGGTCAGGAGTGGGTGCAAGGGACTGGCTGCGGACCAAGATACACACTTTTCTACACAGATTGTTTGGGGAAAGGAACAAGGTAGATTAAAAATACATTTGGTTGGTATACACACAAACTACATAACAATTTAGTTATATGGTTTGTGTCATTTTAGATACAAAACAAGGTAAAAAGACATTGAAAAAATTGATGTTTTCATGTTGTATGCAAACAAAAAAGCATCTCTAATAGAAATGTTGATCTTTTCATCTCTTTTCATTATGCACAAACAGCTTCAAGTAGAGATTTGCGCAAATTAATGCTTTTCCACCTCTAGCATAACACATTTTGCATTTGTCAAAAAACAAACACATGATTCCAGGCACTGAAGGATTAAATTTTTAAAATTGATTTCAAGGGTAATGTGTTAAGCAAATTATGTTTTCAAATGACTTATGTTTACAGATTCACAATTAACAACTTTTCAAAAAAAGATTTCCTATTTATTCATTCAAAAAACAACAAAAAAAAAAAAAAAAAGCTATTGCTCAGGCAACTCACTGCCAATGAATTAAAACAGTACTTCCCAAATCTGGTTCTAAACAGCCTCGAGCAAGCCTGGCTTTCAGGGAACCAAAACATACAAATCAGCAGGGTACTCAACCCAAAAGCATGCCAATACACACAAACTACACCAGCTTGTCTAAGGGGCAACTCAAAACTATTCAGCGGATGATTACCCTCATTCATACTGATCTACTGCTTGATATATTATACATTGTGCTGAAATGCTGCAATCAAGCATGCCATTACATTCAGATCAATAATTACCACCATCTTTGTATTCTATGCTAAGATTTATCTGTTTCCAAAAATGTATATGCATGCATACATAAAATGAGTGCATTCCCAGGTGATTCAAGAGATAAGCAGGGGAATAAAAAAAAACAAAATCAGCCAGCCTGCCTAACTAGTAGATTCCACTGCTGCAAAACCAGTTTTGCAAGTGCCCCTATCCCACAGTGTTTCGCAAGTGTGCTCCCATCTAGGATTACGGCACAAAACTACAAGCTCAGATACCAGTTTACACTGAATGAACTTTCCCCACAAGTCTCTATAACAATATCCTTTGATACATTCCATCTGTCCAATCTTCTTCTAACTCAATCTGAGAGCAAACCAAGTCTTTTTAGGCCAGTCTAAGAAAACTGATACTTTACCCTTGTGCACAAGCAATGGAAAACAAACCACCTTTTTAGTCAAAAGCAATGACTTGGTATTTAATAGCAGTGGCCTGGGAACCAGAGAAACTTGGATTCAAATCCCACTCTCTCATCACCATTCCTTATGATCTTGGTAAGGACCATTGTTTTCAGTTTTTATTTTATTCTTCCAGGGAATGTATCAGGGTTTATTATAGTGAAAAAAAATGGGAGAAAATTATTGGGAAAAAATGTAGATTTTTTTCCAGTGTTTTCTCCTATTTTTGTTTGCCATGATAAACACTGATACATTCCTTGGAAAAATAAAATAAAAACTGAAAACAAAGGTCCCTAGAAGTTGATTAAAGTCATTATGCATGAGGCAAGGAGAGTGAGAGTACCTATCTGAGAGGATTTCCTTGACTGCTTCGGGATTTATTGCCTATTTGTTTGATTACTTGTTGTGGGCTATTCTTGGACTTCCGGGGGTAGACTTAGTTCTGCCCCGACGGCAACATCTCCAATCCCCAGCAGGTACGTCATAAGGAGGAGCCGGAAGAGGTGGATAAAGGGGCTCTCCTTCGGCGCGAAGCTGCTGACAGCGCGCGTGGCTTTGACCGGATTTGCCGGATTTCCGAAGACTGATATTTAATTCTTTAGCAGCAGTCGTATATCTCCAGGTAGGCTAAGCCTTAATCTCTCCTTTTACTCCCTAAGGGAAGCCTGGATTTTAAATAATTGCCTGACTACTCGAAATTAGACTCAATACTGTTAATTAATACAATTGTAAATTATGCCTCACACCAAGAGAAAGGCAAAGATAAGGCCTTCTCTCGGTGTATCTACTGAATCTGATCAGAGGACTGTGTCAGAGTGGTTAAACTCCCCATATAATACTCCTGTGGAGGGGGCCGCATTAAGGGAGGAATCAGAGCGGAAACTTCCTTTTATGGCCAATGACATCTCACTTAGTCCGGGAGCGCCTGGTAAAAATGGGGATAGTCTCCAAGAAATACCTCGCATATCCCAACAGGGTCAAGAGGTTCAAGAAGAATTACAAACATCAGGGATGTTACCCGATATGGGAGCCCAATCATTTTCACCAGAACAAGGAAGCACACCGAAGAACGATAAGAGATTAGAACAAAGTGTTTCACACCACATAGGATTCATCTATTACAAAGCTTGCTGATGTGGTTCATGAAACAAATGTGGTTGTAAAAAGAAATTCTAATGTGTTAGAAACTCAACAGAAACAGATTATTAATATAGAAAATCGGGTGGAGCAGGTTGAAAAAATTCAAAATTTACAAATAAAAGCAGATGGAGAAATACAAAGAAAGACTGAATTTCTAGAAAATCATATTCAAGCCTTAAATTTAAGGGTTATTAATTTCCCAAAGATAGAAAAGATAAGTCCAGCTGAACTATTTAGGTCTTATGCTATGCAAATATTAAAGATGCCTGAACAATGTTTGCCTACTATAACAAAAGCCTTCTTTCTGAAGACAAATACAATAGCTAGAAATAGAGAAAAAGAATTAGATCATGAGGAAGTAGAAGGTAGCAAACTGAGTCAACATAAGACAGATATTGATCCATCTATGAATCTTTCTGATTTCTTAATAGGGATGTGAATCGTGTGCCCGATCGTTTTAATTATCGGGTTCGGAGGGGGGGGGGGGGGGGAAATCTGATCGTTAGAGATGTGAATTGGGATTGGTTCCGATTCCAATTCACCTCACTAATTTATTTTAGTGAGGCCCCGACCCTTTAAAATTACCCCCTTAGCCTCCCCCACTCTCCCAACCCCCCCCCCCAAACTTTTTACACATACCTGGTGGTCCAGGGGGGCCGCGGGGAGCAATCTCCCGTTCCCAGGCCATCAGCTGCGCTAAAATAAATGGCGCCGATGGCCCTTTGCCCTTACCATGTGACAGGGTATCAGTGCCATTGGCCGGTCCCTGTCACATGATAGGAGCACTGGATGGCCGGCGCCATCTTTAATGTGGTCTGTCAGGTGTGTCACGATGGGAAATAGGTTGAGAACCACTGGTCTAGATGAAAGGGCAGCTAATGTTGGTGAGTGGGGATTGACTTGAATGAGGTAAGCCCAGAGGCCATTATTTGAGTTTGAACAGAAGGGCTAACAGTGTACATTTATTCATTTATTAGTGCAAGCCACAGACAAAAAACTGAGGTGCTGTTAAGTTTCCCGCCCTAGATAGCACAGAGGAGGAGTCTAGTGGTTAGCGCAGCTGGCTACAAACCAGGGAAACCAAGGTTTAAATCCCACTGTGACTCTTTGTGAATCTTGGGCAAGTCACTTTACATTCCATTGCCTCAGATACAAAATCAGATTGTAAGCCCTCTGGAGACAGGGAAATACCTACAATACCTGAATGTAATCAGCTTTGAAGTGCTGAAAAGCGGAATATAAAAATCTAAAAAATAAATAGTCCATGTTAACATAAATAGGCATTATTGCTGGATAGTACATTAAGGATTAATATCTTGTGAAGAAGTACACATGCCAAAATGCCAATCTACCTTAAGAGACCAGTTGCAGTGATCTCTACCTGACTACCTTAAAGGAAATGCAGGAGCCACAACTAGGTCATGGGACAGTTTATCTGTCCACCAATAAAAGCCCACATAAAGGACAGCAAAGCCCAGAAATAAGGAGAAGGATGTCAAGAGAGGAGACCAGAAAAACCTCTGTGGCAAAGATCTCTTGGAAGGAAATGCTTCCTATTTATGCCACACAGTTAGCCTACTCCAACATGGACCCCGGGACTGAATTAAGCCACAGAGTCACTTTATGGGGACTTAATTATGTTGTTTTGTTTTACTTTCTGAACCAGCACTGCAATATTGAATGTTTTCAGTGCTGAAGCCGCAGTGGAAATAAAATACTCATTCCTGACAAACAGCATCTCTGGCTTTTGTTTGAAAGACAAGCCCTGGAGTCAATTAAGGTAACAGCTCAGCTAGCCTAGTAATAGTCGGTTTGCAGAAGCACTAAGCATAATGTACACATACACACACATTCCCAACAAGGCACAGAGATAATGAAAAGTAGGCCATAAGTAAATTTCTTTCAGCTATAGAGATACCAATCATTAAACTAACATCATTTTACAATTATGCATATACAGAGCAGTATAAAAAATATAAAAAAAAAACCAACTTAGGAACCAGTCAAAAACCTTTAGGTGCCAGGTTTTACTAAAGTGATATGTTTTGGTTGTCCTGCTCTCAATTTTTATTTGGTAGGGTCTAGGTGAGCAGAGTATGCTCTTATGTCAATCAGTACATGATGTATGTGAACTGCTGAGAGAGGATGTGAAAGCAGCTGAATAGAGATTGAGGCCTAGCTGGATAAGTTCTTGCAAAGTTTCCATAGTTTTTGAAAAGATTTTGCTCAATTATATCAAGATGCTATTAATCCTTTTTTTTTTTTTAATTCACACTTTATTACTGTATTTTTTGCACTATAAGACTCACCTTGGATTTAGAGGAGGAAAATAAGAAAAAAAAATTCTGTCCCCATGACGGGCTCTGTACGGAGCTCCCCCCTGGTGGCAGTCCGTGGGATATTTTTTCGGTTTTGTTTTTTATAGTAAGGCAGAGAACATCCAAACAGGTACTCACACTCACTGGTTTTGTCTCCCTCACATACATACATAGGCTCTTTCTCCTCCCCACATACACACACAGGCTCTTTCACACTCACTAGCTCTCTCCCCCACAGGCTCTCGCACATACAAGCTCCCCCCCCCCCTTGATTTGTAGAGGTGGGGGCTTCCCTGCCTCCACGTAGGCCGCCTTGATTACTTCTTTGATCCAGTGGGCTATGGTTGCCCGCGAGGCCGCTTCCCCCTGTTTCTTTCTGCTGTGAAGGACGAATAGGTGGTCTGTCTTTCGCACAGATTCCGATCTTTCCAGGTACTGGACTAAGAGTCTGCCGACGTTTAGATGGCGAAGAAGGCGTGAATCTTCCGAGTCCTTAATGTTCGTCTGGAGATGGCAGCGAGATGGTTTGGTTTAGATGAAACTGAGAAACCACTTTCGGCAGAAAGGAGGGGACAGTGCGTAGCTGTATGGATCCCGGTGTGAACCTGAGGAACGGTTCCAGACAGGATAGCGCTTGAAGCTCAGAGATGCGATGGGCTGAACATATTGCCAGAAGGAATGCAGTCTTCAAAGTCAGGAGCCATAGTGACAGACCGTGAGTTGGTCTGAAGGAAGTTCCCGCTAGGAAGTCTAGTACTAGATTGAGATTCCATAGGGGCACCAGCTACTTTAATGGTGGTCGGATTTGTTTGACCCCTCTCAGGAAGCGGGAAACATCTGGATGGGTTGATAGACTGATGCCGTCCACTTTGGCTCTGAAGCAGGCCAGCATGGCCACCTGAACCTTGAGGGAGTTGAAAGACAACCCCTTCTTCAAGCTGTCCTGCAGAAATTCCAGGATCGTGGGAATTTTGACTGTCCACGGAAGGATCTTGCGGTCCTCACACCAGGCTTCGAATACCCTTGATATTCATATGTAAACTAGTGATGTGGAGAACTTGCGGGTTCGAAGCAGGGTATCAATAACTGCCTTAGAGTATCCACTTTTCTTCAGGCGAGCCCTCTCAAGGGCCAGACCATAAGAGAGAATCGAGTCGGGTCTTCGTGGAGGATCGGTCCTTGCCGGAGCAGGTCCCTGTGTGGAGGTAGGCACAGAGGGTTCCCCGCAAGAAGCCTTCGCATGCCTGCATACTATGGCCTTCTTGGCCAGTCCGGGGCCACTAGAAGTACTAGACTCCTATGGTGTTCCATGGGGTCTAGTATGTCTAGTACTAGACCCCATGGAAGGAAGACACCCCAAAGAAGGAAGACACCTGTCCCTTAGCAATCCTGCCAATCATTTCAATCCCCTTGGGTGAGGGGCAGATGTATCAGCCAATCAGCCATGGTGCTATGCAGCCAGTGGAAGGATGTGCAGACCGAGACTAGCAATTCATGTCTTGCTGTCAGTAAGATTAATAGACCTGGGATCCCATGGAGGAACACCTGCAAGCAGGCTGAGAAGACACAGGGCGATGGTGTGTCAGACTTGTACTCCATTTCTGTCTTGACACCAGGTGCAAGTGAATTTCTATGGGAAGACCCAGTCTAAATGAGAGAGAGAGAGAGAGAATGAGCGAGCATGTGTATGTCTGTGTATATGAGAGAGAGAAAGGGAAAGCAAGAAAGAATGTGTGTATGTAAGAGCATGAAGAGCAGGAACTGGGGAGTACTTAATATGACTGCAGGTTGAAGGGCATTGGGAGCAAATTTATGCAAATTATGGGGCCCCTCCCCCTCGTGTCCAGTCCAAGTCTGTGGAAAAGTTGGCCACCCCCACTAATCCATGGCAAGCTCAAGATGACTGGAAATCAAAAGTTTTCAGGTTTAGGAAGCGAGGCATTTTTCCCTTCCTGTTTTAATTATTGGGTATTTGATGTGTCTGCTATTTTGAAATATTTTATTGCTGTTTGGAAATGTTTAAATCTTTTTCTATGCATTCTTAATTATTGGATGTTATTCTATTTATCATCTTTTTGGCAATACTCTTTTTATTAGTATGCCTTATTGATTGATATTTCTTGACTTTGATTTAGGAGGAATGGTGATGTTTCTATTTTTCCATTGCTTTATAATATACAGATCTAGCTTGCTGGAGTTTCCAGTTCAGTTTCTGTCTACACCTTTCTATTTATATTTTATAGTCTCTTTATTCTGTATTTGATGAAGGTCTGTCTGTGTTCTGCATGTGCAAACAAGGTGAGGCATTCTGCTAGCATGTATAGTTCTATGTAGGAATTTAGAGCAAATTGGTTAGTTCTAAAAGGTGGGGTTTTTTTAATATATTTATTAGAATTTTCGTATATCATAACACTCCAAATGTCAACCTTACAAGCTCTAACAAGAACAGAACTTCCCCTTCCTCCCCCTCCCACCCTAGTTAGCGAGTCCAATTGTCAAACAGGTGCAAAGGGAAAAAAGAAAAAGTAAAAAAAGAAAAAAAGTTCTTTATTCTGGTGTCCAAAGGGGGCTGGCACGGGCATTATCCCAATGTGTCTTGTCCACGAGAGTGACTTCCCAGTGATCAGTCTGGTTGTTGATTGGTGGCGCTCAATCTTTTCCAGGGGTCTCTGCAGACGCTGCTACGAGGAGTAAGGTAAGCTGTAAAAGCAGCCCATGTCTGAAAGGTTTGTACCAATCTCTTTGGCATAGTCAGAGTGAGAATAGCGTGTTCCATGGAGCACAATCGCACCAGACTTTTAAACCATATCTCGTGACTGGGACTATTAGGGTTGAGCCATTGTTTCAGAATAGTCTGTTTGTCCACCAAACCAGCTTTAAGTAAAAATAGGGTTTCCTTAGGGCATAGGTGTGGGTAAGAGGTTTTCTAAAAGGTGTTTAAGGGCCTGTTCTACACATTTGCCTTTTTGTACATAGGGTTGTTCCTGTTTAGTTAGTACTGTTTTTATTATATTGCCATTCAGTTT
Organism: Rhinatrema bivittatum; assembly: GCF_901001135.1. NCBI lineage: Eukaryota > Metazoa > Chordata > Amphibia > Gymnophiona > Rhinatrematidae > Rhinatrema > Rhinatrema bivittatum. The sequence goes on along the minus strand of NC_042615.1, from coordinate 715,199,230 downwards.
GCTGAAGGCTGTCTAAATTGCCAAACCCACACCTAAGATGAGTTACAGGCCTAGGACTATATGAATTCCAATTGTCTTTTCTTTGCTGGGTTTTCTGGTTGGCACCACAGCAGTGCATGCTTTTCTGTATAAACAAACTAGCGCCGGCTACAGGGCCCAGCCAGCATCGATTTTATATACCGGTAGGTGGGGAAGGAGCACTTTGAGATCATTCCTTTACAATTTAGAAATTCTGGACCTGTGGATGGGGTAAATTAGGTTCGGGGGGAGTGTGCTAATTTTCATAGCTTCTACTGCCGGAGGGAGCAGCCTTTTTTTTTTCCAGTGGCGAAAGGGGGCTTCAGACAGAGCATGAGAGTGACAGTTTCTATTTTGTGCTACTTACTGCGGAAAACAACAAATTTTGGGTTAAAAAAACAGAACCCGGGGGGGGGGGGGAGGAGGAAGGGGACAACAGCACAGCAATGTTTGGCACAGGGCAGCAAAATGCTAGTATTGGCCCTGAGTTCAGGGGAAGGACTATATACTGTACACAGAAATGCCTTTTTTGCTAGTCTTTTTTTTTTTTTTTTTACAGGCCTTTAACACTAGTACTTTAAGATTGCAAAGTGTTACATATTCCAATAACTACTAAAAATAAAAAAAATATTGTAATTTGAGGGGTTCCCCCTCCCCCATCATTGGGTTTACAATCTTTCCTCATCTGTCTTCTGAATCCATTTCCTGGTTTTCTTTCCATTTTACCTTTTCATAAGTGTCTTTTCCTCTCTCTCTCTCCCCTCCCTCCAACATTTCTGATATCTCAAGTCTCACTTTCTTATCTTCATCTCACACCATTCCACCTCCTAGTACAATTTCTAACGTCATCTCACCAACTTCCCCCTCATTTTCATTCTCAAAAACTCTTGCATGCTTTTCCCACCCTTCCCCCTCTCTGACCCCGCCCTGCATCTAAGCCCGCAACCTTCTAGCCTCTGCTTCCAGCTCCTCCTCTCAGTGAACCACAGGCTCCCATCTTTACCTGTTGGTCCCTCTCCAACTTCCCATCACTCTTTCCCCCCTTTTCAGTCCCTCTTCTTCAGGGCCAGACTTAATATTATTGCCACCATAGGCGAGAGATGTTGGGAGAGAGCAACCGGCGGGGTCCCAGCTTATGGCTGCCTTCAAAGTTTGGCGCCATGGGCACATGCCTACGTAACTTTGCTGATCTACCTCCCTCAGTACTGCCCCCAACCCCAGCCTCAACCATGCACCCCCAGCTGCTAATAGCAGCGCGTGACTAACACTACAAATAAATATTGTCCCAGTAATGCACAATGAATGCCAGATACATGATCTCCTACTTATATTGAGTAACATGCACAAAAGGGATTTTCCTATGCTGTATCTATAAGTAAAATACTTATTTTATTTGGCCCACAATGTTAAAAATCGTTTCAGAATTAAAAAAAAGTTGCAAATCATCATTTTAGTTGCTGAAATGTTTCCGAGTTCTTTTTGTCACTTGAACTGCAGAGTTCCGGTATTACTACTTCCTAGCAACTCTTTTAATGGGTTTCTCTTGTATACCCTCTGTGGGGGCAGGGTCCTACCTACTTACCTGAATTGTACCTCAGCTTCAGCACAGGTCTGGAAAAGCAATTAATAAAATCCAGATCATTCTCACCTAGAATCCCATCCCCCTACAAACCTCCTTTCCTGTTGATATTTAAATATCCTAAAGGGGGGGGCCTCAAGAAGCTCAAAGGTAAGATGTCCAGCTTGTCTTAGTGATCCAAGCACGAGGTGAGTGAATGAGCATATGCTGGTTTCTCTTCAAAATGAATAAACTGGACTATCGTTCTCAGAGTTCTAGGTCTAAACTACAAGCCTACCATATTAGTCTTTTGTCTGAGATTGAGCATCCGTACAGCACTGGGACGGAAGGAAATTTAATGGGCTTGCACTTGACACCCACTGTGGACATGGTCATGTATTGATCATTGCGAAAGCAGGATTACATTTTTTTTCCTATAAAATAAAAAAATTAAGTAATCAAATTATTAAGGCTATGACATGCACCTATGGACAGTGGCAAGAACTGAAGCCTAGACAACTGGCATTAATGCAGGTTTTAAAGTTTATTTTCCAGAAAATTACAGTGGTTTTAAAAATTATTTCCTGACTCATACTAATATTTCTACAATGTAGCTCTATGGGAAAAGTCTGGAAAAACAAAGCATAAAACAAAAAAACAAACAAACCTCTGCTTAAAGCCACACTCTCTAGCATGGACACAGATCAGCCCTTTCCTACTGTGTGGAAGAGTCACTTCAACAAGGAGCAGTCTTGGACATTCAATCAACTCCCACCCACTCCTACTACTACTAGTAAACACTTCTATTACGTGTTAAAACTGTGCATTGAAAGCGCAGTTTCTTAACTCACAAACTATTTTTTTTTAAACTCAATAAGCTAATACAGAAGAAGTAAAAAAAAAAAAAAAGTATACAAATCAAAAAGCATGAGCACAGAAAACAAGTTTATGTACAGAAAACATGCTTTATGCACACAATTTTCCATGCCTAAAATTAAATTTATGTGCAGAAAACATGCATAGAAAACATGCGAGAATAAACCATGTTTTCCCACACATAAAATGTAATTTTGCACACAAAAAAATGTGTTCTGCGCATAAAGAGCATATTTTTTGTAGGGCTCCTAACTTGTGCACACAAAACCTTTTCAGCACAAAACGCTTTTTGTCACATAAATCATATTTTATGGTCAGAAATTATGCTCTTTGTGAACAAAGCTTTTTTTTTTTTGCCCATAAAATTCTGACTACAGGTGAAACTGCAGCTTTCACCCATAGACTAACATTAGCTCTGTAAACTCAATTCCTAGTATGAGGCAGAGTAAAGTTTCCAGCACTAAGAAAACCAGAGGTAAACCAGCACTCCTCTCTGTCAGGCCGATACAATATCAGGCATTCTGGCCAGTGCACCATTCAATGAGATTTGGACACACATTTTAGATGTGCTAGATGGGCGTCCTATACAGTACATGCATTTGCGTGTCCATAACGCCAGTGTTAACCAGGATGTAGGCAACAGCGTCGTGCACATGTAAATTGCATGTTAATGACAAGATTAGCTAGTACCCCCAATCCAGTAACGTGCGCCCAAAAGTTGCATGTCCATAACTACTTTTACGTGAAAAATTTAGCGTCTGCCCTGTCCTAGACGTTAGTGTGGTGGCGCTATTGGTAGCAGATGTATTGGGAAAGTTGTGTGAGATTCCTGCAATATAGAATGGATTTTCTGCACTGTCCTGCTGACCTTTCTCTTGCATATGAAAGAAAGAACCGGTGCCAGTAGAAGAACAGGTAGGAAAGAACTGGAAGTCCATACAACCATTCTGGATGTCTTACAGACCCAGAAATGGATGTTGAAGGGCTCGACCCTCCCGAGGCATCCATGCAAGATTAGGGATGCCCATTCCGGATGTCTTAAGGCCAAATCAAAATCCTGGATGTCTATGAAGGGGGGCCTGTACATGGACATTCAATCAATTTATGCTGGCTATGGCCTGTTCCTTTATCCTTTCATGTATTAATGGAGAGTAGCTATTCCTATATAAATGCTATCTTGAATTGCAAAATACTTGTGACTTGATAGACTAAAGCTGTACTTTATGGACTCTTGGTCAAACCCAGGATGGTTTGTTTTATGTTCTTATGTTTTTGATACAGGCCAAAGCCATCCGTAGACCATGCCAGCAACGTATCATTCGCCCATGGCAACTCTTCTTGAGTTGTCTGAGCATGATGTGGTACAAAGATGCCGGCTCAGCTCACGGGCAATTCTGGCCCTTTATGAAGACCTGCGTAGTGACCTTGACCCTGTAGCCTATCGCAACCATGGCATACCTAGGTTGACAAAATGTCTGGGCACTTTACATTTTTTCACCACAGGAAGTATTCAAAATCCGGTTGGTATCATTGCAGGGTTGACTCAGGCCTCGGTCTCGCAGCATTTCACGTATACCTTAAAGATGATGATGAAACAAATGAAGAACATCAAGTTTACTGAGGACCCAGTGCAACTTCAGGAGCTCCGCCTTGGGTTCATGGCAATTGCTGGAATGCCGAATGTGTTGAGTGCCATAGACTGCACCAATATTGCATTGACCCCCAAGTCAGAAGAGGGGAGTTCCTTCCATAACCGCAAACAATTCTATCTGATGAACATGCAAGTTGAATGTGATGCACACCTTTGAATCCTTAATGTAGTAGCAAGGTTTCCTGGGAGTTGTTATGATTCCTACATTCTTGCACATTCATCACTTGATACCCATTTCCCACAGGGGAGATATGATAGCTGGCTGCTCGGTAAGTAACATTTGCTAAGGGCTGGGGTCCGAGACAGCTAGGTGGGATGATGGCATGCGATATATTGTGTTAATTTCTGAAAGTATTTCATTAATGACTGTAGTGTTAGGGTGATGGAGTATAAAATGAGATTATGTATATTTATATGCAATCTGGATCTGTGTATGTGCTTGGCGTTGTTTATCTAGTGTTTTTTGAAGCAATCTTGGTTACACATTTATAGGTAATGGTGGCTATGGCTGTAAGCCTTGGTTGCTAACTCCACTCCAGTCCCTACGCACTGTGGCTGAAATACGCTATAATGAGGCTAATGTCAGTACAAGAAACGTAACCTTCAGCAGACCAAGAGCGGACCTGAGGAGTACTCAAAGGCAGATTCAGATGTTGGGATCGCTCCAGTGGAGATCTACAGTACAGTGTGGAAAAGGTGGTGAGCATTATTATAGCTTGCTGCATGCTGCATAATATTTGCCTCGCTTTGTCTTGGACACAGAGGTCACAGAAAACCTGCTGCCAGATCCACCTCTCGAACCGGCAGCAGAGGTGGACAACTCAGCATGGGGCTACAATGTTCACCGAAGGATCATTACCAATTATTTCTTGTGTAAGTTGTTATCAATTACATCTATAATCCTTGAGCCCTTGTCAGGATATTGATGCAGTCTTAATACAACAAAATGCCTGTGTGAAATCTTTTTATATTTTTCTTATTATAACAGTAGATTAGTTGCATATCATGACAGGAGTCTGTCCTGTCATCTCAGCCTTGCAAGCATAGGCATCTATCCCACACACAATTTCCTACCTACACCTAGCGCTTGCACTACTCCCTTGGCCTCTCAACAAATCCTATCTCTGTGGCACAAAATCTAAATCCTGTTTTGTGCTTTATTTCAGAAGCTGTAATCGGAGGACAACAGATGGATCCGGACCCCAATGCATTATATATAATTTTTTTCAAAATGTGCCAATAAATGTTTTGAATTTCTTTAACAGACTGTGTTCTCTGGAATAAGGTGTCTGTGATACATAAGTCATTTATATCCCTCTCCCCTTGTGCCAGCTACTGCCATTGCTGCTGAGAGCACCAGGTTCACACATGGCAACTCCCATCCATCACAGGCATGTGTCCACTTACCCTCTCACAAGGCCCCTGCATTGGCATTCCTCTCCTACCACACTGCTAATATGTGGTGCGATGACATGGACACCTTGGAAAGGCCATGGCCTTGACCATCCATTATGTGCCCTTCAGACATCCAGAATGGGCATCTGTTGTCTAGGATGTGCGGACCCTTCACAATGCCTTACTGCTGCGGCCTCAATAATGGATGCCCAAGACCTAGGCTTTTCCAATGCGTCCATGCTTCGGGCCTCCATGAAGGGTCTGTGTGCCCTAGACAATGGGCATCCAAGGCCTTTCCAAAGCCTTAGGCATCTAGGACGTGTGGACCCTTCACGGACACCCAAAGCATGGATGCCTGATCCATGCAGCCTTGATAATGGATGCCCAAGCCTACTCCTTTCCAACGCATTCATGCTTCAGCCCTCCGTGAAGGTTCCGCACACCCTAGAAAAACATGGACACCTTGGAAAAGCCATGGCCTTAGGCATCCGAGAGACTCAAATCAGAGTATTAGATATTGGTTTAGGGTAGTGACGCAGCTAATGGACATCCACCCAGAGGAAGTCTTTAGTGCGCATGATCATGGATGTCCGTCCCCCACAGCCACTGCCAGATGTCCATTTTGTGTGGTGCTTTAATGCAAGATGCTGCGCAGGAGGCTCCCGAATTTCAGAGAAGTGAACATCCGGCTCTTGGTGGTGCTTATAGTGGCCAACGAAAGGCATTTTTAATTTCGCCCTAGGAACCAGCGGGATCAGGATCGGGCTGATGAGACCTGGCTGATGCTCAGGGTAAGCTTTAATGCCCAGGTGTCATACCCAAGAGATGTAAGTGGGGAGGTAGGGAAGATGATAATTCCTGGAGGCCTCCCTCTAGATTTTTGGATGTCAATAAAGCCAATTGTGGTTTAAGAATTTTTGCTCCAGGTAGTTGTCCTTTTGCTGCAGGAAATTCAAAATTGTCCGGGGGGGGGGGGGGTGTGGAAATAATAATAGTGTGGGAAACCAAGTTTCCTAGCACCAATTGTATCACATTTGTTCATTGCTGATGCTTTTTAAGACCTGCAGGATAGGAGCAGCAGACCACATCTCAGCTTTTTGCATAGTTGAATGTTTTATATTTTTTGGTGCCCACCAGGATGAGGCTTGGAAGAAGAAGGCCCGGAGCCTCTGATGGGTGGACCTCCAGACCCTACATGCCCAGCGTGGTCCGCAGGAAGATATGTGTTGTTGGTTTCACATAGATTTTGGAAACACAAGACAAAAAGCAAATGTCATGTAAAGCACACAGAAAACTGTACTGTAGTATGCTTGCAGTCTATATATGCTTAATAATATAAATTATTAGGGGTGTGGATTCGTTTTAGACATATTGGCAATCCACAACGTATATATCCCTATTCGTTGTATTCGTGGGGTCACGAAACGTATGATGAACCCCCACGAATGCAATGTATCTAACAAATAACCCCCCCCCCCCCAAGACTTACCAAAAGTCCCTGGTCCAGCGGGGGTCCTGGCGCGATCTCCTGCACTCGGGCCGTCAGCTGCCGGTATTCAAAATGGTGCCGCTAGCCTTTGCCCTCACTATGTCACAGGGGCTACCGGTGCCATTGGTCGGCCCCTGTCACATGGTAGGAGCAATGGCCAGCTGGCGCCATCTTGTGCTCTACCTTGTGACAGGGGCCAACCAATGGCACCGGTAGCCCCTGTGACATAGTGAGGGCAAAGGCTAGCGGCGCCATTATGAATACCGGCAGCCGACGGCCCGAGTGCAGGAGATCGCGCCAGGACCCCCCGCTGGACCACCAGGGACTTCTGGTAAGTCTTAGGGGGTTGTAGTTAATAAAATTTAAAGGGTTGGGATGGGGGTTTTTTTGGGAAATGAATACATACGTAACTAATGAACGGATCGGGGTCCCCCGAGAACGGATGCAACGGATTTGGCTCCCCACGAATATGAATACCGAATGGGACGAATCTGTCCCTGCTGCACATCCCTATAAATTATAAATAAATCCCTCACGGCTATTAAAGGTTTGCCAGGGGAGCAAGGCAGACCCGCTCCCATCCAGGCACAATGAATGCTGTGCTGGCTCTCCAGGTCTGGTTCACCCATGGTCTGGATGCCCTGGAGGGCCTGATAGTGCAGGTGGTGGCCAGCTTGGCAGACCTGCAGCATTACCAGCAGCAAACGATTGAGCTGTTGCAATCTTTGGCAGCAGCTCAATCGCTGCTCGCCATGGCCCAGGCTCCACCAAGCTGGCCACCATCTCCCCATCAGTGACGATCCTCTTCGGCCCACCATGGACCTTAGCGGCCGCTCACCCTTCATCCTGCCCCTCCTCCCCTGTAAATAGTTTTGCAATTATAATAAAGAACAACTGTTTTAACAAAATTATTAGTTTTAATAATATTTTTGGTAAAACATGTTGGTGGCTTGTCCTGTGTACAAAGCATATGAGGGAGAGGGATGCAATATTGGTTGAGGGAAGGTGATGTTACAGATGCTAGTTGGTGGTGGTGGATATAGGGGGGGGAAAAAGGAGGATGATACCAGGGGAGAGGCATGAAAATGATGATGGGGGGGGGGGGGAAGAGGGGAGGGAGATGGCAATGATGCCAAGGGGCGCTGAGGGGGTGAGTGAATATAAGAGATTGAGGATGGGGAAGTGGGGGTTGTGCCATAAGCTGCGATATTTCTTATATTTGCATGGCTTAAAAATCATGTTTAATGTTGGTTACTTATTTCCTGGACTAGCTATTTATAGAACAGAACCCCCAGACGGGCTCCCATACCCCCCTTTTAGCCTAATGTACAGTTCAGGGCCGGGCTCCCCACCCCGACCCCGACCAAATTAACCATTACAGTGGTTATGTAGATGACGAACTTTGTCAAAACAAGAGCCCATAAATAGGAAACATAATTCATTGCTTACACTGAACAAATACTTTTACATGGCTAATACTCTTGGGAGTTTCAGAGAACGCAAAGTACTGGCTACATCTTGGATGGTGCTGATCAGATTGCTCATCAAGCTGGACTGAGAAGCTACTGCCTAACAACATAAGAACATAAGAAATTGCCATGCTGGGTCAGACCAAGGGTCCATCAAGCCCAGCATCCTGTTTCCAACAGAGGCCAAAACCAGGCCAAAAGAACCTGGCAATTACCCAAACACTAAGAAGATCCCATGCTACTGATGCAATTAACAGCAGTGGCTATTCCCTAAGTAAAATTGATTAATAGCCATTAATGGACTTCTCCTCCAAGAACTTATCCAAACCTTTTTTGAACCCAGCTACACTAACTGCACTAACCACATCCTCTGGCAACAAATTCCAGAGCTTTATTGTGCGTTGAGTGAAAAAGAATTTTCTCCGATTAGTCTTAAATGTGCTACTTGCTAACTTCATGGAATGCCCCCTAGTCCTTCTATTATTCGAAAGTGAAAATAACCGAGTCACATCTACTCGTTCTCATACTGACTGTAAAGCTTGTTGCTGATTTACTGTTTATTGTGAACCGAGGTGATGTTATTAACGTGCCGCGGTATATAAAAAAAATTACGAAATAAATAAATAAATAAATAAATACTCGTTCAAGACCTCTCATGATCTTAAAGACCTCTATCATATCCCCCCTCAGCCGTCTCTTCTCCAAGCTGAACAGCCCTAATCTCTTCAGCCTATCCTCATAGGGAAGCTGTTCCATCCCCTTTATCATTTTGGTTGCCCTTCTCTGTACCTTTTCCATCGCAACTATATCTTTTTTGAGATGCGGCGACCAGAATTGTACACAGTATTCAAGGTGTGGTCTCACCATGGAGCGATACAGAGGCATTATGACATTTTCCGTTCTATTAACCATTCCCTTCCTAATAATTCCTAACATTCTATTTGCTTTTTTGACTGCTGCAGCACACTGAACTGACGATTCCAAAGTACCATCCACTATGATGCCTAGATCTTTTTCCTGGGTGGTAGCTCCCAATATGGAACCTAACATCGTGTAACTACAGCAACGGTTATTTTTCCCTATATGCAACACCTTGCACTTGTCCACATTAAATTTCATCTGCCATTTGGATGCCCAATCTTCAAGTCTTGCAAGGTCCTCCTGCAATGTATCACAGTCTGCTTGTGATTTAACTACTCTAAATAATTTTGTATCATCTACAAATTTGATAACCTCACTCGTCGTATTCCTTTCCAGATCATTTATATATATATTGAAAAGCACCGGTCCAAGTACAGATCCCTGAGGCACTCCACTGTTTACCCTTTTCCACTGAGAAAATTGACCATTTAATCCTACTCTCTGTTTCCTGTCTTTTAACCAGCTTGTAATCCACGAAAAGACATCGCCTCCTATCCCATGACTTTTTAGTTTACGTAGAATCCTCTCATGAGGGACTTTGCCAAACGCCTTCTGAAAATCCAAATACATCTACCGGTTCACCTTTATCCACATGTTTATTAACCCCTTCAAAAAAATGAAGCAGATTTGTTAGGCAAGACTTCCCCTGGGTAAATCCATGTTGACTATGTTCCATTAAATCACGTCTCTCTATATGCTCTACAATTTTGTTCTTGAGAACAGTTTCCACCATTTTCCCCGGCACTGAAGTCAGGCTCACTGGTCTACAGTCACCTGGATTGCCCCTGGAGCCCTTCCTAAATATTGGGGTTACATTGGCCACCCTCCAGTCTTCAGGCACAATGGATGATTTTAATGATAGGTTACAAATTCTAACTAATAGATCAGAAATTTCATTTTTTAGTTCCTTCAGAACCCTAGGATGCATACCATCCGGTCCAGGTGATTTGCTACTCTTTAGTTTGTCAATCTGGCCTACTACATCTTCCAGGTTCACAGTGATTTCGTTCAGTTCGTCTGACTCATCACCCCTGAAAACCATCTCCGGAACTGGTATCTCCCCAACATCCTCATTTGTAAACACGGATGCAAAGAATTCATTTAGTCTTTCTGCAATGGCCTTATCTTCCCCAAGAGCCCCTTTAACCCCTCTGTCATCTAATGGTCCAACCGACTCCCTCACAGGTTTCTTGCTTTGGATATATTTAAAAAAGTTTTTATTATGAGTTTTTGCCTCTATGGCCAATTTCATTTCAAATTCTCTCTTCACCTGTCTTATCAATGTTTTACACTTAGCTTGACAATGCTTATATTTTATCCTATTTTCTTCAGATGGATCCTTCTTCCAGTTTTTGAAGGATGTTTTTTTGGCTAAAATAGCCTCTTTCACCTCACCTTTTAACCATGACTGCCTCTGATCTCGTTACATATTTCCTTGAGTTCCTTGTGTACAAATTCTTTGTGCCACTCCTGTTGTGACAACATTGTGGACATGATGTTTTCATTCAGCCCATTGATGCCAAACAAAGCCTCTGCAAGGTCATGTGCCACTGTTGCCTCGTTCGGGGCTGGTGCCACTGTTATTATTTAGGAGAGTTGTGGGTGGATCCTTGGACCGGTGGCAGATGACCACACCCCCAGGGGAAGATCCCGAGAGGGACCACCGGTCAGAGTTAGGAGACAGACACACACTAGTTCTTTTATTAAAAAGTATACTGAACCACCAGAGGTGGCAGTAGTGAGCTGGAATGCCCGTCTGGGCTGTAGTCCCTCAGATACTGGAAAAGCGATCCCTGGAGGCTGAGCTGTAGAGAAACTGAAATAAAGTGAGTAGGCAGGGTATGCAGAGTTCATGGACCGAACCTGATGGTAACACTCACGCAATGTCTCATAGAAGCCCAGGAGCTGGAATGAAATAGGCCCTCGAGGAGCGAGTACCTGGTTCCAGGGAAAGCTCTGAGAGAGCGATGGTAACTCACAGATGTAGTAGGCAGTGATGACTTCCAGGCAGAAGTGAATTCCGAAGAAGTCCGGGAACGAGGGCCCTCGAGGAGCGAGTACCGGTTCCAGACTGCAATCTACAAAGTAAGAGAGAACGAGGCCCCCCGAGGAGCGGGTACCCCTGTTTAGTCCGAGGAGGCAAAGTAGCGTAGATAGAACGAATCCTTATCCATATCAGTTATCCTTATCCTTGCTAACTCGAGTTGTTAGCAATTCAGAGACCTTAAATATCTGAAGCGAATGACGTCATCTCAGGGGGACACCCCTGAGGTTCGCACCACTTCTGGTACTTAAGGTGGGGCTGTGCCGCGCGCGCGCGCCCCTAGGCATCAGGTCAACATGGCGTATTGCAGCGTCTGGCCGGTCCAGGGATGCCGGACGAGGACGGCCGAAAGACGCCACGGCAGTCAGCCTTCCATCAACCCCGGAGGGAGTCGCCAATGTGGTAAGGTGGGCGGAGTGGAGGCGTCGGGCAGCGACGGTCGTAACAGCCGCTGATTCCTCGTCCAGGGTTGGTGCCGCAGAAGTCTCAGCTCCTTGAGTTTCAGATATAACCTCCATCAGGTTGAGTGTGATAGGGACCTGGGTATCATTATCCTTGACTAGTTCGCTGGGGGACCCATCGGGTTGACAAAGGAAAGACAAATTCTGGTATGGGAAGGGATTGTGCGTCTTCCTCCATGACATCTGCCACATTATTGTTGACTCCATCTGTGAAGAAAGACAAGTTAGACCCCCCCATCAGTCCTGCATGCTGACACCTCCGTTTTGGTGGCCTTTCCTTTTACCTCCCCCTCTAGTGTTGCACCACTGGTGCTGGATTTGTTTGACCTCCCTGTGCATTACCGACTGGGAGCTGACATCCAGCGCAATCTTCTCCCAAATCTGTTTCTTTGTAGAAGCAGAAGCCTTTGATCTGAAGAGAACTTTACAGTTCTCGCAGATGATGTGGCACAGTAGGTCCTTCTCGCCATCTGTAAAATGATCATGTGTTTCCTTGTTGGGACGCTTGGCTACCGCCTGCCTGCTTATCCAGAACTCTAGCCGCTCTTGCCACCTAAGAAAAAGTTCGTTTTGCAGCCATAAACAATCTGTCTCTGCTTGTCGGAACTGTCAATGCAAATAAAAACAGCGTATACGTCAGTTGTTAATAATACATTTCAATTCAAGATAATGTGTCCAAATATCAACTGTCCACTGAGTGATGTCAATATAACTTTCCACTAATAAGTAACGGAAGAAGAAAGAAGCTGGCCACATGGTTTGTATCAACTGATACCAATACATGCAGTTAATGGTAAGAACAAAGAAGCAGAGCACATGAACCGATGACAAAAAATGCAATTAATGAAAGGAGCAGGGCTTGGATACAGACTACAGGCACATAACGGGCGGCCACGTGTTGGACGTCCAGGAAAGGAGCAGGGCAACCGAGTACAAATCACGGATGTCCTGCCTCTTTCATGGACGTCCATGATTCTGACCCTCTCTTACCTGTTCAAAACGAAGCGATGCTGATCTCGATCTTGATATTCCTGCGATATCGATATGCAATATGAATGCCAGGCACCAGTTCACACCAGTCTGTATATAATATAGATCCAATCTGAACTGAATACAAAAGGACAGTCCTACTCCCAGCAGCGATTTATATACTTCCCAGGCAGGATTAGGATGTACAGCATAACGTCACGTTGAGGGAGTTACGATAAATGTTTAAAATGAATAAACTGGAAAGTCTTATTCCGTATGACAGATGTATGCCCTTTAGACAGAACTTCGATGCGTCCACAAGCCGCACACACAATACTATATGGACGTCCAATACAATAAAATGAGTAGCATTATGGATGCTCTTTTTTGGTTGCCACACTTTTTTGGCACCCTTATGATTTGTGTCTCATTTGAATACTCTATCACATGCAGAGAGGGGGCTGTGAATGCACTGAAACAGCGGGCACCCAAAACGGGTACACATTTTTAGCAAGTCCATATTGTAGTGACCTGTGTATTGGGACATACTAGCTGTCACCTTCATTAGCACGAGATTTGGATGAAAGGGCGTTAATGAATACACACAGTTGTAAGCACACATTTTTTGTAGGCCCAACTCCTTTCTGCAGCAGCAGTAAAGTTAGCGGACAAAATATGTGTGCACAACTCCAGGTTGAACTGTGTGCTCTATGAGGCTCATTTTCAAAGTCCTACGTGTGCCGAACTGGGAAGATATGTATGTGGCTGGGCCACACGTGTGCCATAGGTTTACCAGTGCATGTTATAAAATTGGCATGCACATGGATGCCCATGCAAGGGTCTTAAAATCTACCTTTTTGGCTTGATTTTACATTTACACACCTAATTCCTTTGAAAATTACCTTCTCTGACTGCATCTTATTCCACAGGGCCCCATATCAGATGAAAGAGAGGGAAAAGAATTCTTGAAAATCTGCCCCGAAAAGTAAAGTCACTGCAATAAGCTAATTATAGGTTTCGGACCAGACTGGATTCTAATAAGACCACTACCACAAAAGGAAAAAAAAAACAGTACTGTGCATTATATTTTGAGTTTACCCCCCACCCAATTCGTATCCAAAAAAGGCTGTATTTTCTGCTTTAAAAAAAAAAAGGGATTATTCACACACTCTGTCCGGCGTTAGGAGTTAAAATCTTGACCAATCTCCGTTTCCTTCAACTCTGTAACCAGTTTGAATATTATTAGGAAGAGATGGAAAAGCTACACCCGATCCAAGCAGATCAAGTGAAGCGTACAAAGAAACGCATGTGTGAGAGACGCCGAAAAGTATCCCAGCGTCCGAAAACAGGGACAAATAGAACTTTCCGCGGCCAATCTCTTTAAAAGGGGAAGTCCGGGAAAGACGAGCAGCAGAACGGTGCGACATACCTGTCCCTCCTTTCCTTCTTATCTATAACCAGCGCTGGAAAGAGGCAAACTCGGAGCACCAGAAGGAAAAGCCCACACCTGCGGCGAGCTCTCAGTCAGCGACCCTTTCCGCAAGCACGGATCGGGCGAGACGGGGAAGGGGGGGGCAGTGATTCTCTGGGCGGCACACACTGAATCTCCTGCCCTGCCCTCCGGCAATGTGCTCGCCATGCACCGGCGGCAGCCCCCGCCCCCGCCCCACCTGCAGGACGTCACGTGACCTTCCTAGAGGCCACTCCGGGGAAGCCGAGCTGCCGCGCTCTGCATCAAGGAGAAGCGGAAGGGGGGAGGGGACCATTCCCACAAATAAAAAACTTGAGCACTCGGCTCAGTGTTAAAAAGGCCGAGGAAGGCAGAAGATGCCTGGTACCGGTTCTTAGTAACTTTTTAATTTAAATACATCAGTGACAGAAATTGCTGGAGCACGAATAGACAAACCAACAGGACCGATCTCCCTGGGCTTTTCTCGGCAGGCTGTATTTATAATTGCAGGGGCGTCCTGCTGCATTTCTGTTGGGTCTGACAAGATCCTGTTTACGGTCTCTCCCTTTTCTTTTAGTTAGGGATTCGCCTTCAAAGTAAAAGAATAAACACCTAGTGTTAAATTGTGTCCACCTTTAATCTCCTTTCAGGACTGACTTGATATTGGAGACTACAGGCGTGGGGAGGTAGTGGAGTCGGATCTGACAGTTGTACATTTTGGGGGGGGAGGGAGCGGGTCTGCGTTACATGTGGGTGCGTTTCAGGCACACTAACAGCTTGTAAGGCGCTGTTACTGTACTGAATTGTACCTTACCCTGAGTCCAGGTTTGGAAAGAGGAGTAATAAGATGCAAATCGTTCTCATGTAGAATCCCGTTTCGCCCCCACCCACCTGCCCCTACATATTCCCCTGCAAACCTGCCTTCCTGCTGCTGATTAAATGTACTAACGGGAGTCCTCGAGAACTTGATATTAAACATTACTGAAGTTAAAGCCGATAGTGGCAAATTATTATTTTTTTGGAGGGGGGGGGGGATAATGAGGAGTTGCCTTACATTTGGGTTTGTTTTGTTCGTTTCTGCTCTTACGCTGGGCACATTACAACAGTTTGTGGTCAGCAAAGTCATTCGGTCAACGATAAACGGAAGAGGAGAGGGTTGTTTTTGGTTTTTTTTTGGGGGGGGGGGTGCAACCCGTTCTAAAGAAACAACAGCCGCCTCCACATACGTACAGCTCAGAGGAGTTGTATACATTAGTCTTGTTCAATCTGGGCTACAGCTGGGTGAGCCTTAAGTGGAGAAGTCCAGCACCGGGCTCTGGCTTGGCAAGTAAAGAACAAGAAAGAGGCGATGTGGAGGAAGACAATAAGGAGAAGGGGATAGGATAGAACCAGGCTGAAGTGTGGGGAAAGGTGAAGAGAAATAGAAGAGATTGTGTGCTAGCCAGAGCAGGCGTTCAAGCCCCGGGCAAGAGTTGTTTTAGCCCCCCGTTGGCTGCAGACTCTTGGTCCGATTCAAAAGGGTGGTGTGGCCCTCTCCTCTCTTTCTGCCTTGACACCCAAGGTAGTTGCCTTTCTTACTCATTCCTTGTGACATCCCAGGGCATGATTAACACAGTTTGATTCAAGAACTAAGGGCACTGAAAATATATATACACACACATACGTATACATAGGTAAATGATAGAAATATTAGGGGTTCCGGTTAGTCGTCATGGTGCATCTGCACGTGTGCACTCTGTGATGTTCGTCTGGAGCCGCTGGGGGGTGGGGTCACCACCACAGATACAAGAGAGGCAGGAGCTGCGGGACCAGAAAGGGAAGAGAAAAAACGTAGTACGGCTTGTAGGATTCCCCAGGTCCCACCAGCCATACAGGTCGATCCAGTAAAGTGTGCTCCGTCGGAGCGCACTGTCACCCTGCTCTGGACGCGTGTTTTCCCTTACCCCTTATTCAGTAAGGGGAGGAAAACACGCGGCCCACCCGCGGCACCTAATAGCGCCCTCAACATGCAAATGCATGTTGAGGGCCCTATTAGGTATGCCCGAGCGATCCAGTAAGTAAAATGTGCAGCCAAGCCGCACATTTTACTCTAAGAAATTAGCGCCGCCCAAAGGTCGGCGCTAATTTCTTCCGGTGCCAGGGAAGTGCACAGAAAAGCAGTAAAAACTGCTTTTCTGTGCACCCTCCGACTTAATATCATAGCGATATTAAGTCGGAGGTCCCCAAAAGTAAAAAAAAGTAAAAAAAAAATAAAATTTTGAATTCGGCCCGCGGCTGTCGGACCGAAAACCGGACGCTCAATATTGCCGGCGTCCGGTTTCCGAGCCCGTGGCTGTCAGCGGGCTCGAGAACCGACGCCGGCAAAATTGAGCGTCGGCTGTCAAACCCGCTGACAGCTGCCGCTCCTGACAAAAAGGAGGCGCTAGGGACGCGCTAGTGTCCCTAGCGCCTCCTTTTCCTCGTTTGCACCGCGTCATCTCATTTAAATACTGGATCGCTCGCACCGGCGAAGGGCCGGTGCGTGCGCTGGGAGAGCGGGCGTTCGTCCGCTCTCCTACGGACTTTACTGGATCGACCTGTCAGAAAGCAGCCAAAGGGCGGGGGGGAGGGGCAGAGGCAGGATGGGCAGTTGATCAAGCCTCAGGCTGGTGGCAATTTCCGGACCCCACCAGCCCAAGGAAGCAGCTGGAAAAGGAGGAGGGAGAAAAGAAGAGAGCAGTTAGTTAGGGAGAGTTGGGCAGGGCAAGGTCAATAATGATTCTCAGAGTGGGAGGGGAGGGCTGAGGGCTAGGAGAGAAAAGGAGAGGGGGTGAGGAGAGGGGGATGACAGGTATGCACAAAGGAGAGAGAGAGAGAGAAGATACAACCTCCTCCCCACATATCTGAAACCCACAGAAACAACCCCCCACACTCATAAAACATAAACCCAACACACCCTCCCATACATGACCACTCCCTTCACACACCACCACCACACACATGACCACCCTTCACACACCACCACCACACACACCACCACTCCATCCCTCCCCCACACGCATACATATCACATACAGCATTTCTACCCCTTACATCTCACACTCACCATCACCACCTCCCACACACATATCACACCACCAGCAACCCCTTCCCCTACAGGGGTGGTTCTATAATCAGACAGGGTGAGGCGGCTGCTTCAGGTGGCAGAATTTTGAGGTGGCAAAAAATGCCCCTCTCAGAACACTGCTGTGGCATCTACCTCACAGTGCCTGCCCCTGCCACAGCTGCTGACTGCCTCATACTCAGCTGCCCTCTGTGTTGATAAATTTGCACACATCTAATGATCTAAAAAAAAAAAAAGAAAAAGAAAAAAGGTGCAGATTCCCATGTCACACAGTGCAGGCTCAGCATTTTCTGCTGCCTTCCTCATGTTTTGGTGCCCGCTTGAGTAAGGTCCTACTCATCAGCAGTGCTTATGCAGAGCTCAGCTGCTTTGTTTTGTGGCATTTCGTTCCCACTTGGCCATCTTGAAGCCTGCCTCCAAAACAAAGTATTTAGAAAAATGAAAAACAGCAGCAATGCCCGCAAGCAACACTGAGCCTCCATTCCTGTCCCTGTGATATATGACAGAGAGCCTCAGACTGCCTGTGATAGAGTATATGACAGAGAGCCTCAGACTGCCTTAACGGACTGGCTCCAGCTATCTGGCCTGGTCCACCTTAAGACAGGAAAGGGATCCTCAGGTGGGGGTGTTTCCCTGAGGTAAGGGATACAAAGGTAAGGCCCTGAGAGAATTAGAGAGGCCCCAGGGAGAAGAAGGAAGCTGTAATGGAGTGCTGTGCTCTTGTTGAAAACTGTTCTTGCATTGTCAGTCTGCTGAGGTAAGCAGCCATTTTGATTTTGTCTTGCTGAATTTTTTTGTAATTAAACTGTTAAAAAGCAGAACAGACTCCAGCCTGGTCTGTTCTCCGACCTTCTCCTGTCTTAGACTGCTCCAAGGGCATCACATATGGTATCAGAAGAGGGATTACCTGGTCTAAGCATCTGCACAGTCAAGGACCCACACTAGCAGAAAAAAAAAAACATTTTTTGGGGGGGCCTGGCTGCAATGGTAGCCACACAGGATTTTTTTTTTTTGTTTGTTTGGTTGTTGGTATCGGCTAAGGAGAGAAGCTCTGCTGGAGGGAGGGAACAGAAGAAGTGAGTTAGAGCTGGTGAAGCAGACTTTTCTTTTGTTTGGAAGAAGGGGAAAGGTTTCTGGTCTTGAAGGGGCAGGCGCTCAGGATAGCCTCTGCAGAAACCTCCCTGAGAAATGGAGCAGCTACTGCAAGCCCTGGTGGAGGGACAGCAACAGCTCCGGGCAGCCGCTCAGACCCAGTATGTGCAGCACCAGCACTACAGCAACAATTGCAGCAACACCTGGAAGCCCAAGCACAGCTTAACGGCCAATTACTACAAAGGACACCAGGGACCGATGGGGTACACACCAGAACGGAACAGAGTCCAACCCCACCAACACTGGAAATTTGGCTGACAAAGATGGGGCCCCAAGATGACCTGGAAGCATTCCTGGTCACCTTTGAAAGGATGGCGGAGGTCATGGCCTGGCCTAGGTCCCAGTGGGCCATGAGAGTGGCCCCATATTTAACCGGTGAGGCCCAGGCTGCATACCGGGCCCTTGACAACCAGCAAGCCCAAGACTATCAGGAAGTCAAGGCTGCCATACTTGATAGACTGGGACTGTCTAAGGAGTCTTATCGGAAAGGTTTCTGGGGCTTAATCTTTACCCCAGGAGAGAGACCCTGGGTTCTGGCTCAGAAATTAAAGGACCAGTGCTGGCAGTGGCTAGAACCTGATAATAAAATGGGAGTTCAATTTGCAGAGACTGTCATGGCAGAACAGTTTGTGGACGTTCTCCCCTCCCGAGTGCGTGAATGAGTGCGGCGACAGACAGCGGTAACCCTGAAGGATTTCCCTAGTAGAACGTTATTTGGATGCTGCAGACACAGGCTGTGGGCTTACTCCAGCAGAGAAGAATTCCCGAATAAAAGGCTTGGAGAAAGGAAGGAGAGAATCGAGGGGCAGAGCCCTAAGCCGCTATATCAGCTGAGAAGTGGAGAGTCTCCCTACCCCACAAGACCCTGACAATGCATTAGAGGAGCCTGAGGGCGGAACGAGTAAACACCCAGAAGCAATGAAGCCCAAAGAGACCTGCTTCAACTGAGGAGAGAGGGGGCACTTTGCTCGGGTCTGCTATCGAGTGGAGGTTGAATTTATGGACGTCAATTTGGTGGTCCCTTACTCCTGCTCGTTTGTGGACATTCCCCGCTCGGGATTTTCAACCTTCGTGGTTCCGGTGGAGCTAGATGGTGATTCGACCCAAGCCTTAGTAGACTTGGGAAGTGTAAAAACTCTCATTCGGAGGGAACTGGTCAAAAGAACACAGATTGATTATGAACAGACAGTGACCCTCGCTTGTATATACATGGAGACCAGAGACAATACCTGACCAGTCAGGTCCTATTGAAGACTCCAGTGAGACAAGTGACAGTAGAAGTGGGAGTGCTCCCCCTGATACCATATTCGGTGATACTGGGACGAGATTATCCAGACTTTGGGACTCTTTGGGCCCGGCTCATGAGGAGCCCAGATGACTTCAGCGAGGAAGAGACCTCATTACCGGAGGTCTTTCCGTTAGAAGACCTGGATTTGTATATTAATAATCCTAAGATACCCAAGCCTCGTAGACAACGTAGGACAGAAAAGTATAATTATTCCCAAGGTTTAGAGGCAGTCATGGAGTTAGAGGGGGGCTCTCCAACCCATAGAGGTTCCCTCAGACAGGATAGGTGAGGAAAACCCTGGGAATATTAGACGGGCCCAACAAGAAGATGGGACACTAAAAGGGGCCCGGGAGAATATACAGATAATAGATGGAGATTTAGTCTCTGGGGTGGAGGGTCAAAAGCCAGCCCTCCCCTTTTTTGTACTCAAGAAAAATCTAGTATACAGAGTAGCATAGGGGACTCTATAGGGCGAAACAGTTGAGCAGCTTTTGGGTCCCCGGCAGTATCATCAGCAAGTGTTGCGGCTCGCCCATAGTCATCTTTTGGGGGGGCCACCTAGGGGGAGAGAAAACACAAGAAAAATTTTTAGCCCAGTTCTATTGGCCTTGCTTGTATCGACACGTTCAGGACTATTGTCAGTCCTGCCCTACCTGTCAGCTGACCAGACTGGCAGCAACGCACGTAGCTCCCCTAGTGCCTATGCCAATTATAGAGACACCTTTTGAGAGGGTCGCTATGGATTTGGTAGGCCCCTTAGATAGGTCTAGCTGCGGAAACAAATACGCTTTCAGATAATTGAAAGATTAGGGGGAACTCCATGAAGTTAGCATGTGGCACATTTAAAACTAATCAGAGAAAGTTCTTTTTCACTCAACGCACAATTAAACTCTGGAATTTGTTGCCAGAGGATGTGGTTAGTGCAGTTAGTATAGCTGTGTTTAAAAAAGGATTGGATAAGTTCTTGGAGGAGAAGTCCATTACCTGCTATTAATTAAGTTGACTTAGAAAATAGCCACTGCTATTACTAGCAACGGTAACATGGGATAGACTTAGTTTTTGGGTACTTGCCAGGTTCATATGGCCTGGATTGGCCACTGTTGGAAACAGGATGCTGGGCTTGATGGACTCTTGGTCTGACCCAGTATGGCATGTTGTTATATCCTTGTCATTCTCGATTGTACAACCAGGTATCCAGAAGCTATTCCCCTACAAGGTATGAAGACTCAAACAATAGCCACGGCCTTTGAGGTGATTTCCCGGGTGGGGTTACCCAAAGAGATATTAACCGACCAAGGGACCCCGTTTGTCTCTAAAGTGATGAAACAAGTTTGTACATTATTACAGGTAAAAACCCTGCAGACATCAGTTTATCATCTACAAACTGATGGACTCGTGGAGTGTTTTAACAAAACTCTCAAACAGATATTGAGGAAGTTCATCGCAGAAGATGGCAAGAATTGGGACTTACTCTTGCCATATATATTGTTCAAATAGTAAACTCATGCGAACATCATATATAATAGCTGTATTATGGAATGTGATACCTCATATGATATTTGAGCCTCTCAATATTTATCAGAGGGTACTCATTTCAAAAGTGTCAGATATACGCAACATTAACCAAAATATTGAGGATTGGTTTAACGCAAAAGACCTTTTTTTATAATCATTGGTATCAACATTCAGAATTTTGTGCTTTTCGATTTTTTCTTTTTCTTTTTTACATTCTATGTTAATTATTTATAAAGACAGATCACTTATTATGCATAGCGTGAAGAGGTGACAGCTTTTCCCAGAAACACCAGCTTAGACCTGACACGATCCGTGTTTCGTGGACTTCTTCAGGGGTACGATATTACAGCGGTGTCTGCGATGAAAATCAAACAGTTAGTTTCAGTCTGTATTCACCAATATAATACTGACCACGAGTCACCAGACGCTATAGGCATACATTTTTAAAGTCTGTCCCGTAGCATAACGCTATAGCATGATCACAGCCTTAAGTGAAGCAGGATCCGCCATTAGCTAACCGCACTTTATTTAAAGAGGTAGTTCAGTTTTCAGCAGACCAATCAAAAATAGGCAGGAAACTACATGAACCAATGAAGGACTAGAGTAATGATGACCACTCAATGCTGTCATTTCCTGCTGGAGCTTCTGTTGCGAGGGTGGAAATCCACCATTGCTCGCGATAATTGAGGTGACTAGTGATGTCACCCCCTCTTACACTTGTTTGTAGGGATGTGAATCATTTTTTGACGATTTAAAATATCGTCCGATATATTTTAAATCGTCAAAAATCATTAGGGCCACGATACAATACCAATTCCCCCGATTTATCGTCAAAAAATCGTAAATCGGGGGAAGGGGGAGGGCAGGAAAACCGGCACACTAAATCCCCCACCCTCCCGAACCCCCCCCCCCCCCAAATGCCTTAAATTACCTGGGGGTCCAGCGGCACACTAAAACCCCCTAAAACCCACCCCGACCCTTTAAATTAAATCCCCCACCCCAAATGCCTTAAATTACCTGGGGGTCCGTAGCGGCGGTCCGTAGCTTAAATTACCCCCGGGTCCGTAGCTAAATCGGGGGAAGGGGGAGAGCAGGAAATCTGGCACACTAAGTGGTGGTGTCTTCAGCCGGCGCCATTTTGCAAAATGGCTGCCGCAAAATGGCGGCGGCCATAGACCAACACGATTCGACGCAGGAGGTCGTTCCGGACCCCCGCTGGACTTTTGGCAAGTCTTGTGGGGGTCAGAAGGCCCCCCCAAGCTGGCCAAAAGTTCCTGGGGGTCCAGCGGGGGCCCTGGAGCGATCTCCTGCCGCGAATCGTTTCCGTACGGAAAATGGCGCCGGCAGACCCCCGCTGAACGACCTCCTGCAGTCGATCTCCTGCCGGCGCCATTTTCCGTATGGAAACGATTCGCGGCAGGAGATCGCTCCAGGGCCCCCGCTGGACCCCCAGGAACTTTTGGCCAGCTTGGGGGGGCCTCCTGACCCCCACAAGACTTGCCAAAAGTCCAGCGGGGGTCCGGCACGACCTCCTGCGTCGAATCGTGTTGGTCTATGGCCGCCGCCATTTTGCGGCGGCCATTTTGCAAAATGGCGCCGGCTGAAGACACCACGACTTAGTGTGCCGGATTTCCTGCTCTCCCCCTTCCCCCGATTTAGCTACGGACCCGGGGGTAATTTAAGCTACGGACCGCCGCTACGGACCCCCAGGTAATTTAAGGCATTTGGGGTGGGGGATTTAATTTAAAGGGTCGGGGTGGGTTTTAGTGTGCCGGGGGTGGGTTTTAGGGGGTTTTAGTGTGCCGCTGGACCCCCAGGTAATTTAAGGCATTTGGGGAGGGTGGGAGATTTAATTTAAAGGGTCGGGGGTGGGTTTTAGGGGGTTTTAGTGTGCCGGTTCACGATTTTAACGATACTCTAAACACCCAAACGGCGACGATACGATTCCCTCCCCCTCCCAGCCGAAATCGATCGTTAAGACGATCGAGGACACGATTCACATCTCTACTTGTTTGTACTTGTTCCAAAATTGTCCATTGTAGTTGGTCAAATGTGTGTGATTGTTGAAAACAGTGTTTGACAATGGGGGCTTCAATGTTGGCAGTGTTGATACGACTCCTGTGCTCCCGTAACATGACTTTAATTTGTCTTTTGGTGCGGCCCACATAGAAGCGGGCATGGACACTGAATAAGATATATCACCTGTGTTGATTCACAAGTGGTATTGGCATTTTTTGTGTATATTTTTATGTGATAGGATGTTGCCATTCATGCCCTTCTATTGTCAAATTACACATGTCGCATTTGCCACATTTAAGATGTACCCCGTTGGTGATTTGGGATCCACTAGTTGATACAGAGGCATGTACCACGTAGTCTTTGATGTTTTTGCTTCGTTGATATGAGATAAGAGGTGGTTCTGAAAAAGACGAATGAAGTTGTAAGACGAATAGTGATTGGTCCTCGCCTATTGTAATGGTACCTAAACCGGATAGTAGTATCTGGTTCTGTATTGACTTCTGGAAGGTCAATGAGGCTTCGAAGCTGGACGCATACCCGATGCCCCGCGTGGATGAACTTATTGAATGCTTAGGAACTGCTCAGTTTATCTCCAGCTTGATTTGACAAAGGGGTATAGGCAGTTTATGGTCCTGGCGTTCGGATTTCATAGGGCTCCAGCTACCTTCCAACGCTTGGTAGACCGCTTACTGTGCCCACAAGAGGGTTATGCAGCGACCTATCTTGACGACATCATCATTTACAGTGGAGACTGGGAGACACACCTAAGGCAATTACAGGCCATACTTACAAGTCTACGAAAGGCTGGGTTGACTGCCAACCCCAAGAAATGTATATTAGAGGGTCAAGTAGTACAATATCTGGGATACTCCCTTGGGAGAGGGAAAGTCCACCCACAGACACAGAAAATAGAAGCAATTACCCGAGTCCCAATCCCACAGACAAAGAGTAAGGTGAGAGCCTTTTTAAGCCTCATCAGTTACTATCTACTGTTCATACCAAACTTTTCAGAAAAAGCGGAGCTCCTCACATGCCTATTACAAAAGAAAGCCCTAGAGAAAGTTAGATGGTCTGCAGAGGCGGAGGAAGCCTTCCAGGGTTTAAAGAAAGACATATGCTCAGAACCTGTTATACTAAGTCCAGACTTTACCAAGCCCTTTATAGTACAGACAGACTCATCAGAGGTGGGGCTAGGAGCCATCCTCACACAAGAGAAAGGAGACTAATAAAACCCAGTAGCCTTCATTAGCAGGAAGCTACTAACCCAAGAGAGACGCTACTCAACGATAGAGAAAGAGGCCTTAACTGTCAAATGGGCCTTGGAGGCTTTTTGTTATTACCTACTGGGCCGCCAGTTCATGCTAACAGTTCACTAGCTCCTGGTCTGGGTCACTCAGAATAAAGAGTCCAATGGACGAGTAATGAGATGGTTTCTGGCACTCCAACCATTTGACTTTAAAGTCCGACACAGAGCAGGGAAGGCGAATATAAATGCAGACTCAACTAAGGCAGGCAGGCGCTCAACTAAGGAAGATTGAGCTGAGGGGGAGGGAATGTGATAGAGTATATGACAGAGAGCCTCAGACTGGCTCCAGCTATCTGGCCTGGTCCACCTTAAGACAGACAGGAAAGGGATCCTCGGGTGGGGGCATTTCCCTGAGGTAAGGGATACAAAGGTGAGGCCCTGAGAGAGTTAGATAGGCCCCAGGGAGAAGAAGGAAGCTGTAATGGAGTGCTGTGCTCTTTTGGAAAAACTGTTCTTGCATTGTCAGTCTGCTGAGGTAAGCAGCCATTTTGATTTTGTCTTGCTGAACGTTTTTGTAATTAAACTATTGAAAAGCAGAACAGACTCCAGCCTGGTCTGTTCTCCGACCTTCTCCTGTCTTAGACTGCTCCAAGGGTATCACAGTCCCCTTTGTTGTTGCCTGCTTAGCCACTCGTCTCAGTCGCCCATGGGAGGGGAGGCGGTCAGGCGGGGACTCACGCTGTGGAAAAATAAAGCTGAGTCTGCTGAGGGTCTGAGATGTCAGTGAGGGGGGCCGTGAGGTTGAGCGGGACAGCTGCAGCAGAGACTATTTTAAGGCAGCAGCAGGCCAGCAGCTCCCACACACTATGGAGTTTGATTAGGGCAGGGCAGCTGCTGGGGTGGGGAGCAGAGCAGGAGACCTAGAAGGCAGGCTTCAGGCCCCACTCCAGTAGCATTGCTGCCTGTAGTGATACTCCTGCTGAAACATACTGAATATGCAGTGGCTCCTCCCACTCCTGAAGAGAGAGAGAGAGACACTGGTCTTGGGGTGGGTGGGGTAAGACAGTAAATGACAGAGACCGGTCTTTGGTGGGAGTTCATAGAAACTGCTTTAGGGGAAGGGGTTGACAGTGACTGGAGAGAGACAGACTGCTTTGAGGGGTGACAGTGACTCATAAGAGAGCGAGTGGTTTTGGGGGGTTGACAGTGATGAAAGAGAGACTGGTCTTCGGGGAATGACAGTGACAAAAGAGATACTGGTCTGGGGGGAGGGGTGACAGTGACTGGTGAGAGAAAATGGAGAGGGAGCAGCATCACCTATCCTGTCGCAACCCAAAGAGAGGCCTGGTGGGGCCGCAGCAGATCCCAACTCGATATGGCCTGAAGAGACAGGGATGCCCTGAGAGTGTGAATGAGTGCGAGAGAGTGTGAGCTTGTGTTTGTGCATGTGTATGTTTGTGCGTGCAAGAGAGTGAGCCTGTGTGTATGTGTGTGCTGGAGAATGAGACCCTGGGTACGTGTGTACAAGAGAGTGAGAGCCTGTGTGTGCGCACAAGAGACCCTGTGTGCATAAGCATGAGAACCTGTATGTATGTACATGTGAGAGAGCCTGTATGTATGCGTACATGGTGGTTTGCATGAAAGCCTGCATGCATGTGTGAGTGTGGTGTGTGTGAGAACGTGTGCATATGAGGAGGGAGAGAAAGCCTGTATATGTGAGGGAGTGTGTATGTTCGTGGGGTCCCCTTCCTCCAATCCACAACAATTTTAGGGTGACTGGAAATCAAGATATCAGGTATGGAGAGTGGGGAATTATTTTATTCTTATTAGATGTAACTGATGAATGTTATTTGATATGTCTAGTTTTGAAATATTGAATTATTTTTTAGAATATTTAAAAAACAATTTTGATGTCCTGCTCATCAGCCATTTTGAAATATTTATTCTTTTTATAGTATAGTTTTACAATTATGATTAATGATACATTTCTTGATTTTATTATTGTTTTATGAGGAATGATGGTGTTACTATTTTTCCATTGTTGTACTGCATACAGGTCTGGCTTCACGCAGTTTCCAGTTCAGTTTTTGTCTGCATATTTCTGTTTATATTTTATTCTATATTTGTTGTCAATCAGTCTGTGTTCTACATGTGTGACTGAAGGGGTGTATTCTGCCGGCATGTAGTTTGTGTGTAGGGATACAGCAGTCTGGCTTATCTTGTTTCCCTAATAGGAGGTGTATTGGTGTTTTAGAACCTGTTGTCATTTTGTAGTGTCTTTTTCAAAGATAGGGTTGTTACTGCTTGAGAGCTGGCATTTAATGCTGTTTTAGTATGGGATGTTTATTTAAATTATTTCTAGGCCACTTATAGCAAACATATTATACTAAGCAGATTATAATGTAAATATCATAATAGGTTTACTATATTATCATTGTTCAGTTTGCTCATGGCTTTCTGAGGGCCCACATCAAATATATTTTACAGTAGGCCTAATAACAAATGTCTTTTTTGCAGAGTTTTCTGGTTATCACCAATGCAGTACATGTAAAAATAATATACATGATGCTGGGATATTTTTATCTTGGAAGACTATGAATATCTTTTTATGTACAATCTGTTATTATAAATGCACAGTTTTTAATT
This sequence comes from Rhinatrema bivittatum, assembly GCF_901001135.1. Taxonomy (NCBI): domain Eukaryota; kingdom Metazoa; phylum Chordata; class Amphibia; order Gymnophiona; family Rhinatrematidae; genus Rhinatrema; species Rhinatrema bivittatum. The sequence goes on along the minus strand of NC_042615.1, from coordinate 715,171,960 downwards.
GTGTGTGGTGAGGGTTAGTGTGTAAAGTGCACCTGATATCCATACACTGACACCCGCCCCCAAACACACACATACTATTCACCCATTTCTCACTTCTCCAGGGGGCAAATGCTGTGGCAATGTGGGAGGCAGGTTATAGTGCTCCTGGGAGTGTAGCAGGGTTGCCAGCTTCCAAGAAATTTAATCAGTGATACACTGTCTGCCATTTCTTTGGGAATTCTGACCCTTCCTTTCCCCCTTCTGTAGCATTTCTAATCACCGGAAGGGCCAGACTCCAAGGGGACTCTACACACATGGGTGAGGAGATAGGAGAAATTAAAGAGTGCCCCCTGCCATACATACAGACAACTCACCATCCCCCCACACCACATATATACTACTGCCGCTACCGCCAAACCCCCTAATCTCTTCTGCACAGCCCCTAGTATACACAAACCTCACGCACACACAAATTTAAGTGTGTTTCAGAAATCCTCTGACAATGTCTAATGAATGTGTCATCTTTGATTTTTGGGTGTTGACTGCAATAAACACAATAAAGAAATACATAAAGTTAGAAATTAAAGAAATCCGTACTGCACTAATTAAAGGTAATTTCTGAAATGGATGGTTGAGCTTAACTTGGATGTTTCCCTTACTGCTTACCATACAAAAAATTATTTTGTTACCACAATAACAGTGATGAACTTCTTACACATATATAGAGAGGATGCATTTTAATATTTAAATATATGATGCCCAATTATGTTTTTATAGCATTGTTCTGGGATAGATGGTGGTAGGGGAGTTATCATGACTATTGAATTTAATTATCAAAATCTTAGAGGGAGGTGGAGTGGGAGGGAACTCAAAACTGAAGATTCACCTAGAATGCCTATTACCCTAGCATTGGCCTTGCTGCACACCTATCTAAATGTTTTGCTTACAATTCTGTTTTAACTACTCCAGACCTTTTAAAAAAAAGAAACAGAATCTCTACCTCTATAACATGGCAGGAGTCCATGCCACAAAATATTAAGTAGACTCAAAACAGCATTATGTGCTGTTATGCTGTCAAATAGATGAGCAAAAGCAGTGATAGATTTCATAATACCAGCCCCAGTTATAATCAAATACCATGGAAAAAATAAAAAAAACTTTTTAAAAATAGTTTTAATGTATTAAATCCCAAACCTTTCATTCTGGTACCACACTGAGTCCAAAAATGTTAGTGTTCACAGCACACTGAATATAAAAATTTAGTTCTTGCAACATTTAAAACTCAACAGTAAAAACTGTAAACCTTCTAGTGAAAAAGAAAAAAACAAACTCAATAAAATACCATCTTGGAAGCCCAGATAAAATGTATTCCACAAATTAAATAAGGTCAAAAGAAGAACAGACATATCCCAGCATGGCTAAATAATGCTATGAAAGAGGATATCAAAGCCAAAAAAGCATTCTATAAAAAAAATGGAAAGCAGAACCTACTGAGGAAAATAGGAAAGAGCATGTGCACTGGCAAATTAAATCTAAAACATCTGATGTTATCTAATTGAACTAATTTATAACACAATTTTAGACTGTGTTTATTGTTTTACTGTATATTATATTTTTACATATATGTTTATGATGTTTTCTATTGCAAACTGCTTTTATTATGTGAGAAAGATGCTATAATAAAGAGAAATAAAAGTTATTAGTTAATATTTATTTATTTATTTAGAAACTTTTATATACCGGTATTTGTGGGGACATCATACTGGTTCACATAGTAACTGAAAAGATTGGAAAATACATTGCAACAGGGGAATGTAACTGGGCGGGGGGAAGAACAGAAAGGCAGTAGGAAGGATAGGAGAACAAGGAGGCCAAGAGAGAATTTGAGGAGACATTTGGCAAAGTTCAAAAACTACAATATAAATTTTTTCAAGTACACCAAAAACAAGAAATATGCGAAGGAGTCAGTGAGGCCATTAGATGACCAGGGCAAAAAGAGCACACAGGCCAATTCATTGCTTCATACACCTTATCACAGAATTCGCCATTAGCCATAACAAGAAATCAATCCTTCCCTCAAAATGTACCCTTTCTCTGAAAGAGGTTGCCTCTTTAAGATAGGCAAATAAGTGCTCTTTTAGATGAAAATTGAAGTCCTGGATGTTCAAGTCACAGATGAGGAGTTCTTGCCTCATTAGTGAGGCAAGCGGGAGTACAAAAGGAGGCAATTTTTTCAAACAGTAAGGGGTCTTGTTGGGAGGGAATTTATTAAAGAACATTTATTGTGGGTAACCGGAATTTATAGGTAGAAGCAAAGGGGATTTTTTGGGGTTGAGATGGGTGTATATGGTCTGTGGTTGTGTGTTGTCTCATTGTGTTTTAAATGTAGTGTGTATGGTTTTTTTAAACTGTTTTTTATTTGGATTTTCAGGTGAAACACAAAACAACAAGGTATGCGTACATTAAATCCCATATTGACAATGAGTGGTGATGTACATGGGGAATAACTGCAAAGAAAATGTAAAATACTAAATACAAAGTGTAAAATACACCAATAGATAGGTGAAGAGCCCTCCATCTTTAACGTTATGGGCCTAGGTAATCCTCATAACAGAGTGCAAAAGTGGGGTACCGACATACCTTAGGCAAACAGAACAGTGATAAACTTTGCATAGAAGGATATGTGGAACACAGAGAAACAATAAGGTATCCCCGGTTAGAGGAGAGAACATAACTCCTTCCCTTCTAAGGTGCAAACCGATGTTCAAAATCCAAATATTTAAAGTTTTTTGAACCCCCCTTCCCCCTCCCTCCCTCTAGGGTACTGTATGCTTCACTTCAAGCACTTAAGAAGTAGGATGTCTACAATGGCTTAGGGTGCAGGAGCCGCAAAAGAAGTTGCTGGAAGCAAGGGTCCTAGGTCTGGAAAGTTTGCGCAAAGAAGAAATGTGCAATGAGCAATCTCCACCCTCACCTTGTGGAACAGGGCACAACAGGAGAAGAGCAGATTTCATGCTTCCAACCCAAAGAGCAGGTCCCAAGTCAAACTGGCTGGGGCAGTGACGGTCCAGGTTGAATATAAGATAGGAAAGAAGTCCACAGTTGGTTGATATCAACCTTTGTAGAGGGCTGGTGTTGGTGTATATAAAGTTCATGTGTGCATAAATGAAGCATTTGTTTAAACCAATGATCCCAATCTGGGGCTTTGGCCTCCATCCAATGTAATAAGATGGTTTTCTTTCCCACTATCACAGCTTTAACCAGAAAAGACCTCAACATCTTAAACTCATGACCCTTCACCAGGCCCGTGGGCCGAGCTCCAAACAGCCACAATGGTATTGCACCTTGCCAAATGGTTGTACAAAAAAACTTTAATTTCAGACCAAAAGGCCCAGATAAGAGGGCAGTCCCAAAACATATGGAAGAAGTCACCCGGAGTCATCCCACATTTTTTACATAAGGGAGAGTCACAAAGTTTAGCTTTAAACGCTTGTGTTGGGGGTATAAACCCCTATAAATTTATATTGAGACTCCCGCAAGTCCTCATTGGTAGTAATAGAAGAGATTTGGGAAAAACATTTTTAAAAGCCTTCATAAGTTAAGGAAAAATATTTCAGTTTTTCCATTTAGTGTATAAGCACTGCAGATGCTTGTCCTTAGAGCAAGACCCCAATTCTTTATAAAAAATAGAAATGCTCGGACGTTTGGCAGCTTTGCTCGTAAGAAGGCTTTGTAACGCCGCAGTGGTTGGAACCGACTGCCAATTTGCACTATGTGTCTGCATAAAGTGCCTGACCTGGAGAAAGCATAAATATCCGAGTTGGGAAGCCAGAATTGCTGATGGAGTTCAGAGAAACTATACAACACTCCAGTAATAAGGTGTATCAATTGGTACACATACTTAAGACCTGTGGTATGCCAACGGCAAAACGAAACATCACTGCTTCCCAGCGGGAAATAGGGGTTGTTGGTTGTTAGTCAATTGTAACATGGGTGTAACACCACCCCCCCCCCCCCCCGTGGTTGTCTGAGCCCTTTGCATAACTGTGCCCACATCCTCCTGCAATTGGAAACCAGGATATGACCTTTGAGCTGTGGTGGCAATTCTTTCTCCTGCATATGTAAGAGGGAGTTTAGTGAAGGCACCCCATACCACACTCTCAATAAAGGGTATGGAATGTAGTACGAGGTTGCAAAGAGCCAATCTTGTAAAAGTCGTAGCATACAGGCAAAATTATATTGCGCCACATCGGGACAACCTAGACCTTTCTGACTGGGTTGCTGTATGCTGGTCAGGGGAATACGTGCCTTTTTCCCTCCCCACAAAACTTCCGAAGCACCTGGTTAAGCATGTGAATATCCTGTGAGGAGACTTTGATTGGAAGCATTTGTAGGACATACAGTCATTTAGGTAGTATTACCATCTGATATAAGTGATCTCTACCTTTTAGGGACAAGGGAAGTGTCTGCCAATGGCTAAGCGTCGTTTTCGTATATCGCAGAAGAGGTTGTATATTAACCTGGGCCCAACGCAGCGGGAAGGGGTCTGTCCAACGGAATTGGATTGTGTCTGTGACATCCATGGCCTCCGACTTGTCCCTATTAATTTTAAGTCCTGCAAAGGATCCAAACTGTTCTTGTATATTCAACAGTTGGTCCAAAGAGGTGTGGGGTCTGGTCAGAAACACAAAGACATCGTCTGCAAAAGCCACTACTTTAAACGTCATTTGTTCCTTCTTAAAGCCGTGAATGCCCTGGTGGGCCACCATTTTACGGAGTAACTGGTCAATGGTGAGAATGTAGAGGAATGGGGACAGAGGGCACCCCTGGCGGACCCCCCTTTGTATAAGTACTGAGTCTGATCTTGACCCGTTCACTATAATCCTGGATTTGGGAATATAATATAGTAGGTGAATATACTTAACAAAGTACCCCTCCAACCCATATCTGCTTAATACGGAAAACATATAGGACCAGAACCCCCTGTCAAATGCCTTTTCAGAATCAAATCCGATATCAAGCGCCGGCTTCCCCATTTGTTGGCAAAACTGCATGGCTGAAATTAGTTTAACTATGTGACTGGTAGCCATGCGTCCCTTTACAAATCCCATCTTCTGGTCCATTATCAAATGGGGGATGAGCACAGCAAATCTCTCTGCCAATATTTTAACTAAGATCTTTAAGTCGCTATTTAGCAGGGAAATGGGTCTATATGACTCAGGTTTCAGGGGATCTTTCCCAGGTTTTGGAAGGACTATTATATGTGCACTATTAAATTCTGAGGAAAAGCAGTCTCTGGCGAGGCCATCTATATAAAAATCCGTTAGGTGGGCAGCAAGGGCACTTTAAGCAGCTTGTAAAAATCATAAGAGAGCCCATCAGGGCCATGTGATTTACCAGACGCCATTGTGTTAATAACCCTGTGTTACGAGCGTGCGCGGAGCGCGGTCGTCTCCATAACTGGTGGTGAGCCCTTGGGCCACGGCAAGACTCAAGGGGGAGCCCCAAGCCACACCGTGGGAGGTGAGCCGATGCAGGCATGGTGAGGCAGGCAGGAACAGAAGCAGGGGATAAGGAGCAGAGTCTGACCCTCAGCCGGACCTGCACACCCACGGCAACCAACACTGGGAAGTTGATTGATGAACGGTCCTCCGACTGTTCCAAGCCCTTTCGGACCTGCCGCTGGGTACGGCATAGGGCGGCAGGCCGGACAGAGGCAAGGGCAGACAGAGTCCTTAGAACTGAAGACATCAGACGGGGGCTGAAGCAGACATCCAAGACAGGGCTGAAGCAAGACATCAAGGCAAGGGCTGAAGCAAGAAACGAGCACTGTCTCTCAGGGCACCCTACACAGCCAGTACGGCTGGACTGGTCACGGACCACCCTGTCCTACAATCTCGGGAGCGGACACGTGCAGGGAAGAGGAAGCGGTGGGTTACTGCACTCCTGGCAGTCAAGGCAGGGTAGGTTGCTGCACTCCTGGCAGCCTAAAGCAGGTTTTGCTGCACTCCTGGCAGCCTAAAGCAGGAAGGAAAGTCGGGAACTGGATCAGGCACTGGATCAAATCCTGGATGGAACACAGGCGAGGCCCTGGCTTCGAAGTGGCCTCCAGTGGAAGGTGAGATACCACCTGTAGCGCAGCCACAGGGGGGATCGTAACACCCTGAGAACTTCGTAAGACTGAATGGGCCGATTCAAAAATTCTTTTTGGGAGGCATTAATACGGGGCAATGTTACGAGAAAAACTCGTGTTCTAAATCGGCTGGCGGGGTGGCCTCTGCCCTATAGAGACTGTTATAGAATCTACGGACAACTTCCCCAATTTCTCCAATGGCCAACACTCTCTGCTCCTGCACATTCCGCATAGCATGGATCAGGGATTTTGGGCGGGCCACTCGCACTAAATTTGCCAAGGGTCTCCCAAATTTAAAATAGTTGTGTTGAGCTACCTGTAGTGTTTTACTCGCTCGTATGTGTAGAACTGTATTAAGCTGATTAAGCAGACTAAGGTAAGCTTTCTTATGTTCCATCTATTTATTTATTTATTTAAAAGTTTTTATATACCGCACTAGGGGTAGTAGTCTATCCATCTTAGCGGTTTACATATTAAAAACATACATAATATCAAGGACATACAGTAAAATACAAACTTTACAATTACTTTACAACTGATTATCAATAGTGTCAGACAATATAAGAAGCAGAAGTGAGATATTCATTCAGATATGTTGTAAGTGCAAATGAATAAGTACGTTTTTAATGCGTTTTTTTAAAATCATTACGGTTTTCTGTTAATCGAATATACTCAGGGATTGAGTTCCATAAAGTAGGACCTGCAATAGAAAAAGCTTGTTTTCTGGTTAACGCCAAACTTGCAGATTTTATTGTAGGAATTTCCAACATGCATTTATTCATGGATCTGAGCTATCTATTTGGTTTATATAGTCTCAAAAGTGAACATAGCCAGATTGAATTGGGGTTATATAGTAAATTATGAATTGTAGTCAGAATTTTGTAGGAAATACGGAATGGAATTGGAAGCCAATGTAAATGATATAGTAATGGTGTAATATGGTCCCTCCGTGAGGCATTGCATAGCATTCTGGACAAGTTGTAATGGTTGTAATGACGATTGAGGCAGACTGAGGTATAATGCATTACAATAATCTAAAGTAGTCAATATCAGAGCCTGGGTCACAAGACGGAAATCATTTGGTAGTAATAGTGGTTTAATTTTTTTCAACATATGTATTTTGAAAAATGATTTTTTTTACTACTTCAGAGATATTTTTGGATAGTGATAGGCGAGAATCTATGATCATTCCCAAAGTTTTTGCATGTGGTTTGATAGGAATATTTTGATTTTCAAATGTGAAAAACTGAGGTGGTTGATAAAGTGAATCGGGTATTGTTGATAAATCAATTCTGTTTTATTAGTATTTAGTTTGTCTGTTATGTGATAGCCATATTTTTATTGTAGATAGGTATAGTTGTAACAGTGAAAATGTTTTTGACCAGGATTCAGTAAATGGAATTATGAATTGAATGTCATTTGCGTAAATTTTGAAGTATAGATTTAGTCCTGGTAAAAGGCGACATAACGGTAAAAGGTAGATATTAAATAGTAAGGCAGAAAGGGACGAACCTTGCGGTTCACCTGTTTTAGTTGTGTACCAATCTGATTTATATTTACCCATAGAGATTCTTTGTGGACGATTTGAGATAAATGAAGAAAACCAATGTATAGCTGAACCAGTTATGCCTATTTGAAGTAAATTATCTATCAGAATATCGTGATTGAGAGTATCGAATGCTGCTGATATATCAAATAATACTAGTATGTAATTTGTATTTGAATCAAAACCTCTCAAGATCGCGTCAAAAGATGAAATTAGTAAAGACTCTGTACTATGTCCTTTCCTGAATCCGTGTTGATTATTGTGCAGTATATTATTTTCTTCAATGTACTCAGACATTTGATGTAATGCAACTGATTCTAATATTTTTGCAATAGAGGTTAGTGTAGCAACAGAACGGTAGTTGGTTAAATCTAGAGGATCGTGATATTTCTTCTTTGGTATGGGTAGAACTGATGTCTTTTTAAGGTCTTCTGGAATGAAACCTTGAGCAAAGGAAGCATTAAATATATTTGATATAGAAGGAGCAATCTGATCTTTTATGTTTCTGAGAATAAAACCAGGGCAGGCATTGAACGGACTGTTCGAGGGTTTTGATTTGGTTAATATTTTAGTAATCGTATTGTGAAATTCTGAAAATGAACAAGCTAATTGTGGAGATTTTGATTTTGGTAGTGGTAAAGAGTCAAATTCTGATGAAATGTCTTCTGTCTTTTTTGTGAAGGATCTGGCAATTTGATTACATAGATCGTCTGAGGTGATTGATGAGGTTGTGTCTGGCATAGTAGTTAGATCTTTTACAATTGAAAATAATATTTTAGGATTTCCATAAACATCCTTTATTTTTGATGTATAAAATGCTTTTTTTGTTTTGATTATTTCTTTTTTATATTTTTGCAAATAAGTATAGTATTCCTGTTTACGGCATGGTAATGGGTTTTTTCTCCATCTACGCTCTAAGTTACGTAGTTTACATTTGCAATCTTTTAAAGTTTTAGTATACCAATCTGCTGACTTTTTCTTAAATTGTTTCTGAATTTTTAATGGCGCTATAGTATTTAGTTGATCAATTATATTATCGTTCCAGGATGACAACATACTCGTAACTTCAGTATGTGGGTTTTGATTTAGTATTGGTATAATGGCATCAAATAAAAATTCTGTATTAATTTTGTTGCGTCGTAATATGATTTTCTCACATGGAGTATTATTTGTTTTATTATTATTTTTTTTATTGTACAGGTCCCTATAGCTTTTATCAAGTAGTGATCTGACCATGGGCCAGGAGAGATATCAGTTTGAAATGAAAAAGATGATGAGTTAAAGTAAATTTGGTCTAGTGTATTTCCTAGTTTATGAGTGGAATCGGATATTAATGTTTCTAAATTTAAACCAGCTAAGGCATCTGTTAAGCTTGTTAATATTGAATTCTGTTGTGGTTTGTTGTAATGTAAATTGAAATCACCAGCTATTATTGTATTTGACAGATCACATGGTAATGTGACTAAAGTTTCCAAAAATGAGACTTGATTATTAAATGCGCCAGGAGGACTATAAATTAGACAGATATTAATACAATTGGTTGATACTAAAAGCATTTCTATCTTTGAATCATTTGTCATAATCGATTTTTTACAAGGTGAGAGAGATGTTTTTATTATTGCTAATAAACCACCTTCTCTACGATCTACTCTCGGTTGAGAAATAGGCATATACCCAGGTGGACATAAATTATTTAGAATCACTGTGTCATGATCATATGACCAGGTCTCTGTCAAGAGTATGATATCTGCTGAAGTTGAGGATATTAAGTCATGAATTATTGGAGTTTTTTTTCTTATGGATTGAATATTGACTAGCAAAATGGTTAATGTTGTAAGTATAAGTGATTGAGACGTTGTAAAAGAGTTAGACATTGTGACTGGAGCTACTTGCCGGTGTCGCAGAGCATACTGTCTAGGTTGTAGTGATCCGTATCTTCCTTGTCCAGTGATAGTTGTAATGTTCATATTTTTATCTTAAAGAGTGGAGATATTACCTAAAGGGTGAGAAATGGTAAAGAGGCAAATAACAGTAAGTAATAAATGTAACTGGTACGCACGAAGGGGCGCACAAAGGGGCATGCCCCTTTGTCGCGTTCCTTCAGCACGCGTGCACCTCCGGCGTCCCTCTAGGACCCTTATGCCAACGCCTCCTGGTGACGTTGAGTGGAGAGCCAAATTTTCCGGGCTTGGCTAGTTAGGGTTTCTAAACGTAAGATATCCTTATTCAGCCTTATTCAGAAGCTTATACCTTGCACTGGTGTAGCATATAATTTCCCCCCTTAAAACTGCTTTTCCAGCCTCCCAATACAAATGAGGGTTTTAGGCATGCTGAGCATTATTCTTTTTATAGTCCAGCCATTTTTCCGTCGAATCTCTGACATTCTTTATCCTCCCTAAGGTCAGCAGGGAATCTCCAGAGTTTGGGGGCCCGTATCCCTCGGTCCCAAGTTAATCGTCAATGAGACGGGGGAGTGATCTGAAATCACCGGGGTTTCGACATCTGCCCTAACAACTGTAGGGAATGCTTCCCCAGCCAGTAAAATGTAATCTATTCTAGAAGAGGAACCATGTGGGTTAGAGTAAAAGGTATAGTCCCTCTCAGTTGGATGGAGTGTCCTCCAGATATCCAACACCCCGGTCTGAGTACAGACAGCCTCTACACCTTCCCCACATCTACCCGTCTGTAGCCCACCTAGTGTGGTCTGTCCAGCGTGCTGTCCATAACACAATCGAAATCCCCTGCAATCGTTAATAGCCCTTCCCTATGCGTCAATAAAACACCTGTAAGGGTGGCCAGGAATTTCTGAGGATTACTAGTGGGCGCATAAATGCAGCATATGGTAACCGGCTGGCTCTGCCATTTACCAATCACTATCACGTATCTTCCCTCTGGATCTGAAATAGTACACTCTAAGACAAAATCAGTAGATTTGCTGATGAGAATCGCTACTCCCGCTTTACAGTGAATAGCCTCAGCAAAAAAACAGGCACTCACCCATTCTCTCCTCAATTTAAGACTCTCCACAGCATTTAGATGTGTTTCCTGAATGCAAACTATGTCACCATGTAATCTTTTTAAATGTGATAAAACTTTCTTTCTCTTGATGGGTGAACCCAGTCCGTGTACGTTCCAAGAGATCAACTTAACCATAAGGGGAGAGGAGCTTCAACATGACACCAGTTCAATACGACTCCATAGAATTGTCTCAGCAATGCGTTTCCGCGTGTGGCGCTCCGATCCTGCTGCCTGTCCCACAGCTATCCATGAAGGTCTGGTGAGAAGTAGCCATAGGGGATGCCCTGGGATCCAGCCCGAGCTAAGGCTCACTCCGGTTAGGCTAGCTGTACCTATGGCTAGGAAAATCTGAAATGCGCCATACCGTGCCAGCCCAGCAGCAGAGCTGCAAAAGCTGGGATTCAAAGGAATGGTGTAGGTGCCCTTTCAAAGGCCAGTCACACATGGGCAGGATTAAAAGCAATATCCCATCATGGGAAGAGGTGGTACTGTGCAGGCTATTTTGCAAAAACTTCAAAGCCTCCTCCAGAGCCTTAAAAGTGTAGATTTTGTTATCCTGCCATATTTTTAGCGTTGCAGGAAATTGCAAAGCGAAACATATCTTGTTTTCAAATAGTTTGGAACAGACCGGGGAAAACTGTTTGCGCTACTGGGACACTTGGGCCGAATAATCCTGGGTAATCCGGATTCGTTGTCCGTTGTAAGTCAGCTCCAGTTTTTTCCTGTACGCCAGCCATATTTTTTATTAATCGCAGAGTTTAAAATTTTCACGATTGCGATTCGGGGCCTGGAATCCAAGGGGCGCCGGATCCCCAATCTGTGCACCCTTTCAACTTCCAGGAGCCACTCCTCCAAAAAAGACACTAGGCCCTTATCATCCACTTGTTCTGGTAGCCCCAGAAATCTCAAGTTATCTCGTCTCAGGCGATTCTCGAGGTCGTCTAATTTTTGTTGGCACTCCTGCAATGCTTTGGCTTGGGCGCTGACCTTATCGTTGTTCTGTCAGCCCCTCCTCCACCCCGACAATTCTCCCTTCCAAAGTCTCGAGTTGCAGGCCGATTTCGGACAGCGATGATTTTACCTCCACAAGTTGTTGGGTGATCCCCACCAGTTTTGCATCCAGTGTGCTCTCCAAAGTGGCCTGCAAGACTTCCACGGTGAGCGGGGCAGAGGGCGGAGGTCTCATTTCTCCCACACCCGCCGCCATCTTAGGATCCGCAGCCTTCCCTTTTTCTTTGTCCTGTTTTCCTCCTCTGGAGGCCATAAGTTGCGGCGATTTATTCATAAAATGGATAATCGACATTCGCCAGCAATAATCCGGCCTCTAGCACTCCATATTGCCAGTGTTGAGAGTCTATGTAGGCAGATTTATGGCTGTGGCACCCGGAGCTAAGGGGGAACACGTCTTCCCTAGCACATCACCCCACGTGACCTCCCTGTAGTGTGTTTAAATTAATCATTTTATAGCCCATTCTAGGTAACATTTGCCAGGGGATGAGTAGAAAAATGAATACCTGAAAAAAAAAAAAGGTAATCTCTGAAATGGTTGGCTGGGTTGAACTCAAATTTATCCCCTCACCATAAAACAAGAACAAAAGAAAACATTCTGTTTTCACCTCAAGAACAGTGATCCAAACGCCTTCCATTACCAGGCATCTTATGAACACAAAATCCTGTAAAACAATCACTCAGAACCTATATATTGCTATTTTGGTATGGCAAATTTGCTAACTCCCAGAACTCAAACAGTAACAAACTTACCTATGAAAAGGCAACACTGGAAATATTACACTGGCTCTTAAACACCAATACTATTATTCTAGAAGTTCTTGTAGGTTTGAGAGGGTTAATTGCAATTCTACCTGAAAAAAATAAGTGAAATTCATAAGATGGAATAGTGCTGAAGTGTATGTTGAACCTGAGTTGTTATCTCTTTACCATGGACTCTGTTCCTGTTATAATGGGCGAAGGGTGGTACAGCGATTTAGCTCAGGGTTTCTCAGCGACTGCTCCCTGGCTGAAGGTCTCTGGCACTGAGTCTTTGGGCCAGGCTTTCTCTGGCATTGGGGTCCCTGGCTCAGAATTTCTCCGTGGCTGAAGTACTAGTTTTGAGCCTCTTTGATACTGGATGATTGGAACAGTGTCTCTTTGGCATTGGCTGTCTGTTATGGACTGGCACTGCCCCTTCTGGGTCGGATTAGCTGGCTTCGATTGCTTCTTCTGGATCAGAGACAGAGAAGAGCTTGGTAGAATTTCAGATGAGGTTGCAATCCAGTCAGGTGGGGAAGAGAAAACAGGTTGTGCAAATGGCATTACAGGATTTTTTTCATTGCCTGATTATTGGAGTAAAGCACTAATTTTCCTGTAAGGCAGAACTGCAGCTGTGGTGGAAGCAAAAAGCTGGAGAAGATTCTGAGCAGCAATAGGGGAGCTAATCACAAAACCTGATTTTCTCTGAAGGGAATTGGAAATGACAGGAGAGAAAAAAGTGCATGCTATTCTCTTAGCAGTCTGAACTGCAGTTGTTAGCAGCCTATGAGTTGCTGGTGGAAACTGCTGGACTCAGGAGGCCATGTTAATTAAATCTTCCTGTCAAAATGTTTCTGCAGAGGGAGGAAACAGTATCAGAACAGGATTATCTGACACCTTCATCAGCCCAGAATTATCCTGGCTGGATTCTGAAACAGCTTTGGTTTCTTCTGGTAAAGAATGAAAACATTTCTGGCCAGTTGTAGCTAACTTACAGGGTCATTCATCAAATGTGTTATGGCGTTAACGCCATAACTTATTCATATTATTATCATTAATAATGCTAGCGCATGGCACGAATGCAAATTTTGGGAAGGGGCAGGATTTATGAAAATGAGGGACAATATTGCAACGTGTAATAGCATAAAGCAAGCTATCGCATGGTTTTAATGCCGGAAATAAGTACACCTTTTTTCCTGGCATTAAGCTGTGCGATTTGACTAAAACAGCCATGATGGAATTCATGATAAATTTTTCAAATTGAATTTTGGCCATTTCTGGGCTTGAGAGAGGGGGAGGAGGAGAAAGAGACTATCTACATGGCCCTCATAGTAGTCAAGTATTTATATCTCTATAGGAGGGCCATCTAATAGCTCAAGGTGAGGTGTTGGTGGTTTAGGGGCCAGTTTTTCATGTACAGTGAGACGTATGAACAGCACAGTACATCTTGGTGAAGATTTGACATCATTTGGAATGAGGAAAGTATCACCAAGGTGAAATTGTGTACTATGTTATCTCACCCTAGCTTGATGGTACCCTGTTATAGAGTCCTTTTTCTTAGCGTTGGTGTTATCCATGCATTATCATAGCATTTTGATGAATCTAGGGGTTAGTTGTACTGCTTAGGAAGGCTATGCTCAGAACTTATTGAGAAGCAGTTTTTATCTCTGCAGGAAGTGATTTTAAATCATTGTGGTTGTTTGTAGTGGTGCTTGGATATGCTAGGGGTTCCTGCCAATCAGAATTGGAATTAAAAGCAGGCTGTATCTTTGCAGGTAAGTTTCTCTAGCAGTTTGTCTGCTGTAGTCTGGTTAGTGGTGCCTGAGGGTGCTAATGATTTCACTGATCCTAAGTGGGGGGGGGGGGGGGGAGGGTTAGATTTTTTTTTTTTTTATCTCTCCCCTTAATAGGATTAAGGAAGAGGTAATGGAAGCAGGTAAGAAATACTGGATGATTCCAGATTTGGCAGATAAAAACATTATCTGGAATGTCTTGTAGTGCAGAGGCAGAGACATAATTATCCATGTCTGTGCTAAGAATATTAAAATCACACTCACTGTCTGGGCTAAGATCTCTGCCCCCACTCCTGTGGAAGTTTTTTGGCCTCTTCATACTGTCATGCAGATGCAAGCTGGACTCTGGATGCACCTCCACAGGAGTAGGGCAGGACTGCTGGGCAAGGCTTGTGTTTATCTTTTGCCTAGCTAGCCACTTCCCCCGCAGGTTGAGCCCTTTTGATTTTGGGGGTCAGTAGGGCTTGGCTTCTTCTGAAGAACATCATGTTTGAAGTTAAATCAGGCTGGATGAGGCAGGACAGGCTGGACAAGGCAGTGCAGGCTCCGGCAGGAATTGGTCAGGCACAGATTGGAAGTTGTGGGCAGAGAAAGGCTGGAAGCAGAGGACTGGACACTGGATCAGGCTGGACAGGATACTGAGTGGGGACTGGGACTGGATGCAGACACAGCATGGGGACTGGACACAGGTTCAGGCTGGAGGCTGGATATAGTGTTCAAGCTGAAACAGGGACAAGGGAAAGGAGTTGGAAACAGAACATGGCCTAGACAGGGTGGCACAAGATAGAACAAGGCCTGGACAAGACAAGAACAGGCAATAATGAACAGGGCAGCACAACAGTGTACAAGGCTGAGTGTGAGAACCTAGCAGGCCCGGAAGCTGTAAGGTAGAGAAGGTCAGGGGGCCACAGAGCGAGGCAAGGAGGCCTGGGTAGGCCACAAGACAGAAAAGTAAGAACAAAATGGTCAGGGAGCCAAAGTGACTTGATGAAGAGGCATCAGTGGCCTGGACAGGCTGGCTTAAGTAGTGCAGGAACTGCTGAGTCAGGTGGTCAGAGAGGAAGTGACTTGAATGGCTGAGAGCAGAGCTCGCTGGAGGCCTCTGCTGGTGGGGAGGCATCACAGCAGTTAGAACTAGGACACAGTGAGGCTGTACAACAGGAGAAATCGTGGCACAGTTGTGAAAACAAGCTTCGAGGAAGTCAATCAGGTCCTCCTGGAGCAGTTCCTGGACTGACTTATGCAAAATTGGGTGTGCTGACACCCAGGGCTCTCCCTGGATAAAGTGTTGAAAGAGGCAGACACCTACTATCAAGCTCAGCTGATGCCAGAAGTAGTGCGGAGACTGGAAAGAAAATCTGCATAGGCTTCCTATCATGGCAGTGAGAGTACAGGACCCCAACAATAGTCCCTGGAGCAGGACAACTCTGCTTCTGTACTTAATACACAGCCATCAAGCTCCTCTGCTTGTTTCAACTGTGGGAAGCGAGGCCATTTGGCCAGGGACTGTTGCTACAAAAGGAGCAAATTAATGAGAGGTCAGCCTGGTGAACCAACTAGCAACGAAAGTTAAAGAACCCACTAGCAAGGGAAAACTTCCCAAGGGAGGATAATCGTTGGATTGGAAGATGCCTGCTCAAACAAGTAACAAGATTATAGATGTTTTTCCCCTTTAGCTCCCTTTGTCCTGGTAGGGAAAATAAGAACATAAGAAATTGCCATACTGGGTCAGACCAAGGGTCCATCAAGCCCAGCATCCTGTTTCCAATCCAGGCTACAAGTATCTGGCAAGTACCAAAAAACTAAGTATATCCCCTGCTACTGATGCTAGTAATAGCAGTGGCTATTTTCTAAGTCAACTTGATTAATAGCAGGTTGTGCTAGCTCAATAAAAAGCATCCGAGTTTCTCTCATCCAGACAGCTAACTTTCCTTCCCAATCAGTCTTCAGACAAAGATCCTTTAAGTTTGAAATTATTTATTGTACAAGTAGTTTTTTTTTTATTACTTACAATTGTTGCATTCCAAACGTGTAGCCCCAGACAAAGATCTTTGTAGCTGGAAATAGGTAGGAGAGGGGAGAATGGAGTTTCTTGGGATGCAAGGTGAGAAGACAAAGGGGTTCTGAAGCTGATTTAATCTTTAGAATAACGCGATATGATTAGCTTTTTTACATTTCTTCTTATCACAGAGCTTTACAAGTGCTCCTGGCTTTGAAACCGCATGGTCAAGTCTGAAACCGTCCTAGAGAGCTATTACAGAAAACATCTCCACAAGCTGGGGACTGGGGGCAAGGTTCAATGGCAGTGAGCCTAGGACCCATGTGACACAGGGGGAGCATGAAGGGCAGTCCCTTGAGTCAATAAGGCACTTAAGAAGACTCAAGTTAGATTGAGAGGACATGCAGACTCTTCCCAAGTGAGAGAAAGCAACGGGGGAGGGAGTTTCTCTTAAGTGCAAAGCTCCTCTTAAAGGCAGGGCTCCCAGACTTTTATCATGGGTAACAAAAAGTGTTTCAATATCAAGCGTTCCTGGAAGGGAGGAGCTGCAGTAAACACAGTTAAGCTACCGTATATACAGATACAAACATGTACCCACAGATAATGGACTTCTCCTCCATAAACTTATCCAAACCTTTTTTAAAGCCAGCTACACTAACTGTGTTAACCACATTCCATGGCAACAAATTCCACAGTTTGTGCATTGAGTGAAAAATAATTTCCTCCGATTAGTTTTAAATGTGCTACATGCTAACTTCATGGAGTGCCCCCTAGTCCTTCTATTATCTGAAAGAGTAAATAACTAATTCACATTTACCCATTCTAGACCTCTCATGATTTTAAAGACCTCTATCATATCCCCCCTCAGCCGTCTCTTCTCCATGTTGAACAGCCCTATCTTTTTTAGTCTTTCCTTATAGGGGAGCAGTTCTATCCCCTTTATCATTTTGTTGCCCTTCTCTGTACTTTCTCCATCACAATTATAACTTTCTTGAGATGAGGCGACCAGAATTGTACACAGTATTCAAGGCGCGGTCTCACCATGGAGTGATACAGAGACATTATGACATCCTCCGTTTTATTCACCATTCCCTTCCTAATAATTCCTAACATTGTTTGCTTTTTTGACTGCCGCAGCACACTGAGCTGACGATTTCAAAGTAGTATTCACTGTCACGCCTAGATCTCCTTCCTGGGCGGTAGCTCCTAATATGGAATCTAACATTGTGTAACTACAGCATGGGTTATTTTTCCCTATATGCATCACCTTTCACTTATCCACATTAAATTTTAGGGATGTGAATCCTCTTTCTGACGGATGAAAATATCGTACGAGAGAAAAAATATTGTATGAGAGAAAAAAAAAGTGCGAAGTTTGGTCTTCTTCTGCCGTCATTTCTATGTTTCTATGATATTTTGTAATCCGTCAAGTATCGGGGGGGGGTCCCCCGAAAGCGATAGGAAACCCCCACGAAATTTTTGTGCGGTTTTCTTATCGTCTTGGGGGGGGGGGGGGGGAGAGAAGAAAGGACACACAAAACCCCCCACCCTGACCCTTTAAATCTAATTATTTGAATTCCCCACCCTCCCAACTCCCCAAAACTTTCCTAAAGTACCTGGTGGTCCAGCGGGGGTCCCAGGAGCGATCTCCCGCTCTCGGGCCGTTGGCTGCCACTAATCAAAATGGCACCAATGGCCCTTTGCCCTTACCATGTGACAGGGGCCATTGGCCGGCCCCTATCACATGGTAGGAACAATGGATGGCCCACTCCATTTTTTAAGTATGCCACCTTCACACCAGGTGGGCATGTTACCAGGTGATTGCTCATGCCCACCAGCCACTCAGCTGTCTACATTCCTAATAATCAAATCACCAACTATGATTGCCGACCTAACCCTTCCCTCCTGGGCAGTAGCCCTGGGAGACACATCCTCAGTGCCAGAGGACAATACACCACCTAGCGAGCAGGTACTTGCTACAGGATCCTTTCCTGCTGCACCAGATTTATGCTCTCCAGTCATGAGACCTCCTTCCTCCCAGGCAGCATCAGGGCTGCCAGTCTGTAATTGGGACTTGGCTACTATATCCCTGAAAGTCTCATCTATATACCTCTGTCTGCCTCAGCTCCTCCAGGTCTGCCATTCTAGCTTCCAAAGATTGGACTCATTCTCTGAGAGACAGGAGCTTTTTGCATCGGATGCACATGTACAACTTCTCACCGGCGGGTAAAAAGTCATACATGTGACACTTGATGCAAAAGACTGGGAGGCCCCCCTCTTGCTGCTGGACTGCTTCCTTCATCTCAAATTTTTTTCAGTTCCTAGTTAAGTTTTCGGTTGCTATGGGAGTAGGAATGTATCTAATTAGGATCCTTTATTCACTATATATCTGGTAGTGGACTACAAGGGAATGATCAAACTCTCAATAAGGTGTGGCAAATTTATGAAGTGAAGTTATAAGGTTGATTTTTTTTTTTTTTTTTTTTTTTGTGAAAGTGGCACGTGCCTATAAATTAAAGGATGAGCTGGGGTGGGAGGGTTGGGCAAACAAACACAGTAACTTGTTAATTAGCTGCCTTACTATTTAAAAAAACAAACACACTAATATACCCCAATATTTTACTTCTCCCCAATACTTTGAAAAATTTCCCAAGCAGAACTTACTGATTTCTTTCAGCCACCGGCAAGGTGATCCTCTCCACTCAGTGCTCCACTGAGGAATCCTTTGTAGGACATCATCCAAAGGTATCGCAGGCTGTTTTCTGCCGCAAGTCCTTTAAGTCTGGGCTGCCAGCATGCATGTCTGCCCAAGGAGAGCAGGGTTGGTGCAAGGATGGCAGCAGCTACACTAAGTGAGTGACGCCTACTGTTGCGCCATTCAGGGGTGAGTGTGCAGGCTTGCAGTGACATCCCACAAGCCAGCAAATGTAACAGCTGAAGAGTAGGGGCGCAAATGGACATGGACTTTTACAAAGATGCAAATTATAATTTGGTAGATGGTGCATGTGGGGGACTTTCTAACTTTGTGATCTCCATTGAATTGGATGATTGTCCTACACGAACCTTGATAGATTCAGGGTGCAGCAACACACTGATTAAGAAGGAGTTAGCTCATAGATTACATATCAGCTATGAGAAGAAAGCAACACTCATTTGTATATATGGGGATGAGCAACAATACCCCACCTGCCAGATGGTGATGATGACTACAGCAGGGAAAGCCAGGCTGGAGGTAAGAGTGCTTCCAAAGCTCCCCTACCCAATGGTTCTGGGGTATGATTATTCCCCACTTTAAGACTCTCTTTAACCTGGCTTATTCCTGGGTTAACTAATGCTAACTAATGCTAAAGGGTCAAAGTAGAGGAACTTATTGAGACAGACAACCTGTGAACACTTAACTGACTCCCCACATTGGGTGGGGAAGGGGAAACCCAAGATGATTAGACAGCCCCAGTATAGGAGGGGGAAAGAAAATAGGCACATATGATTTCTTTGCAGTATACTCCTAAAAGGGCAAGTACTCAACCTGACAGGTTTGAACTGAGGGGGAGGATATGTGAAGGGATATACAAGAGAAAAGCCTAGAACACCTTAAAAGGTTAGAGTAGAAGGTGAGACAAGGCTTAAAAGACCGGTTCCAGAGAACTGGCACAGTCCATCTTAAAACCTTTTTACAGCAGGTAATCCAGGCCCTGGGCGAAGGTCCCTGGGAAAGGAGTAAAACTAACCAGGCCCAGGGGAGAGAAGAAAGCCTAGATAAAGAGAATACTACTGAACTGTAAATTGTATTACTACATATGTTTGTTAAACTGTGAAATATAGAAATTTATGAAAGATTTTGACAGAGTCTGTGCTCTGGCTACCCCAAGACTGCTCATAGTGCCACAAAGTTCTTTACTGTAGTACTTGATGCAAATGAATAAAATCAATGGGGTTCTCACTGAAGAACAGTACAATCCATACAAGAAAAACAAAGGGCAGTACACACAGTCCAAAAAGCTATAGTCACACAATCTTTGCACACTAGGGATTTCCTTTCCACACTCCCTGGGCTTTCCTCTTTTTGGGACCTGCTTTCTGATTTGTAGTAGCAGAACTTGAACACTCTCAAGGACAAATGAGCTTTTGCTGACTTCCTTTCTGGAAGCAAGTCAGAAAGTTTATCTCCCAAGTCTGACCATCTTACTCCAACTCCAACTGGAAATCTGTTCTGCAAACCTTAAGAGAAATCTTAAGTGAAATGTGAGGAGCATAGGACTAACTCCCCCTTTCACAGTTGTTCCTCTCTCTTAGCGCTCTCAATCTCAGGGTTCTCCTTTGACCCCACAAAAATTTCCCTCCTCCAGGAAGACCCGCGGGATCTGACCTTGAGCCCCAGCCATCTTACTAGGACAGAGGTTTGGAAAGAACAGAGTCAAAGTGGGCTCATGAGTTTTGTTAAATCTCATTTGGCAAGGCATCTCCTACACTCCTCTTCTCTAACACACCCCATCCAGACTGTGATGCATTTAGTGAGGGACACTCTGTTGTCACCCTTACATAGCCACTGAGAATGTCGCCAAAACACCAAGTACAATCAACATAAAGTAGTCCCAGCAATGAATAAGGTTGCAAGGCTCTCACCCCCGGACAGCATTTATGTGAAGATATAGGAGCAGGTGAGGAGGCTGAGAGGCGAGCAAGTTCCAGAGAGAAGGAAAAGCCTAGAGCTGGGAATAAGTAAGGTTTATCACTGCCCTTCAGAGGCATTGCCCAATGCTAATTAATGCATCAGTGCCTATTTCTGCATATAGAATAGAGGATTAATTTTTAAAACTTGTTTGAAAGAATTGCTCAGAATGGAAATAGTTTGATGCACCATTCTTTTAGATTTTCCAGGCATTAAGGAAAACATAAGTGTTTCTGAAGTCTGTGGTGTTAATTGCTTCTGCTCTTCACCTTAGATCAAGGTGTGATAACTGCCTTGGCCAAACCTGTGCAAGAAAGCCGAAGGCTGTGGAAGTTCAGCATCATAGAACAAGAAGAGACCGTAGCAGATCTGTTGACGCTCATGAAAACGACGGCTGCACTTCTAATTTTGTCCTGGTTTGTGAATGAACATGAGTGGATGTATTTTGCAGTTTTTCACCACCTGAGCTCCACGCATGCAGCCAGAATATGTTTTTACGAAGGCTTTGTTGCCACTCGAGTTGAACTCCTCTGGAAGCTTTCTCCTGCTGGGGAAATTACGTAGATTGTGCTGGTGATCTACTCCGGCTATTTTTGCAGGTAGTAACTAACTCACTGTGATGTATCAAAGGCAAATCCTGAGAAAACAAAACTAAATTAAACAATGCTCCACTGTAAACATTCTGGTTTAAAGACGGATTTCATTCCAACAGAGTTTATATAATCTTTGGATGGGAGCACAAGTCTGAGCAGGACTTTATGATCTTATTATAAAGACCTAATACATGATATTTCTACTCCTTAAAACTAAATATTTATTTTAGATTATGCCATAGAAAGGCTGCAGGGCCTGTTTTCCTTTAGTCATCGCTGTGATTGAATGTGCGATTAGATTTCATCTCATCATGTAAAAGGCAGTTTTGTGCTCAGTAAAATCACCTAGGGAAGAAGCAAAAAGAAGCGGTGTTTCTGATATCTGGCTAGTTAGGCGGCCAGGCAGCTGTATGAGCTTCAGTAAGAAGCCATTCTGAAACAGAATCTAAACTTAATGAAGCTGATATTCAGCAGAAAATAGCCGGATATTCCTGTGTTTCCCAACCCTCTCCTGGAGGCACACCTAGACATTCAGGTTCTCAGGATTGCCCTAATGCATATCCATGAGACAGATTTATATACCCTGCTTCTCCATTGTATTCAAATCTATTTCATGCATATTCATTAGAAATATCCTGAAAACCTGACTGGTTAGGTGCAGCTCCAGGAGAGGAATGGGAAACAATGCGATATTCAATGTGACATAGCTGGATAAGTGCTGTTCTGAATGTATCCTGTTAAACCTACCCAGACAGAGTCATCTGGGTAACTTTAGGACAGGTAGTTTTCAATCAGACTTACCTGTCTAACTTTAATTAGATAGCACTGAAAATCAGCTCTCATCTGCTAAACAGGTAATGAGTTACCTAGACAAGATTTAGCCAGACCACAAGAAGGGAGGGGAAGCAGTTAACTCTCTGGTTTTTTCTGAGTAACTAAAAAAATTACGCAGACAAGCCCTTTGAATATCAATCTCTGCAAAAACAAACTTAACTCATCATAAAAAGTTAATAATGCATGTTATGAAAATTTGTAACTAGAGAGAGAGAGAAAGAGAGTGAGACTGACTATCTACAAGGCCCTCATAGTGGTTAAGTATTTATATCTCTATTGGAGGACCACCTGATAGGTGAGGTGTTAGTGGTGGTTTAGGGTTTAGGGGCCTGTTTCGCTTCTAGAGTTAGATGTACCAACAGCACAGTACACCTTGGTGAAGATTTAATGTCATTTTGAGAGAGGAAAGTCTCACAAAGATGAAAATTTGTACTATGTTGTCTCACCCTAGCTTGATGGACTCTATAACAGGGTAACATCAAGCTAGGGTGAGAGAACATAGTACAAATTTTCATCTTTGTGAGACTTTCCTCTCTCAAAATGACATATCTTCACCAAGGTGAATTGTGCTGTTGGTACATCTAACTCTAGAAGCGAAACAGGCCCCTAAACCCTAAACCACCACTAACACCTCACCTCGACCTATCAGGTGGCCCTACTATAAAGATATTAATAGGTGCACACAGTGCGGCCATACCTAGAGGCTCTCTCTCTCGCCCCCTTCTCCAAACACCTCCCCCCCCCCCCCCCCCATTTTGGACATATCACACAGCTTAACGCTAGGGAAAAAGGTGTAGTTATTTCCGGCATTAAAACCATGTGTTATGCTATTGCACAGCGCAATATGGCCCCTAATTTAACTAAAACCTGCCCAAATTCCTTCCCGATCCCAATCCCCTCAAAAATTTGGATTTGCACCGTGTGCTACTATACTTTTCGCTCGTGTTAACGCCATAACGCATTTTGATAAATGATCCTATTAGAAAGTAAATATTCAAGTCCCTTTAAAGCTTTGCCCTTTTCAGATGCACATAGGTTCAAAGCTGTAGCTCTGAGCAAGTGATGAGAGCACAGAGATGGAATATAAAAAGTAGAAATTCAAGCCATGAAGACTACTGCCCAAGATTGGCAAAATATATGGCACTAGAAGCTGGCTCAGCAATATGTGCCCTTTCAATTGGCAGTTCCATATTAGCTTTGCTTGAACAAACCAACGAAAATGGAGCATTCTTTAACAATGTTGCCATTTTTCTTTATGAATAAAAATGGAGTTGAGTTAGTGCCAGTTTGAAACTCGAGAAAAATAGTCTCAATCATCAAAGTTTCAACTGTAGGTGCTGTCCATTCACATATGTTTAATATTCTTTCATATTTCAATCTTAAGAAAAAAAATCTCTCTCAAGTGGAGTGCACATCTCATTTATTTAAAATCTTGTATTCTGTAAACTTCTATACAATTATATTCAGTGTGGATCACATGAAATAACATACACAATATATTTAAAATAAAACAAACACTTAAAATAATGAAACAATTCAGGTCAGTGTCAAGCTACATATCATGCCATTGCCTAATTGTTTACATCATCCATAAGCTTCATGGAAAAACATTGTCTTGACATCTTTCCTGAGTTTTTTTTTATATCAGATTCCTGCCTTAAATCTAGGGTAGAGCATTCTATACATGTGAGAATGCCCTATTTCTGTTACGCTGGTCAGCCACAGAAGACGCGGCCGACCTCGCTCCTTTCCCCGCTGAGCGGCCTTCTCGCTCTGTCGTGGGACCTCAGAGCGGCTCTCTAAGCCTCGTTCTGTTTCACGGCCTACCCCGCAGGCAGGAGGCCTGGTTTTGCAGCAGGGACGCTGCTGTCACGCTGAGCCCCGCTTCTTGGACCTCCCTACACGCGCACGTGTGCCATGGGAAGGATATTTAAAGTGCCCAAGGTGGGAACCCTGGACCGGCCCCGTTGATGAAGTCATTAAGGGTGGGCTATTTAAACTCCTTTTATTTATTTCTTTATTTAAAAGTATTTATATACTGTTTTTAAAATGTAAGTTTTATCAAAACGGTTTACAAAAATTAATATAAAATTAAAGATTAGAAAATAAATTAAAAAGGAATAAAAGTTACACAAACTGGTATATAAACAATAGAACAAAGAGTATATTTAAAATAAATTATTCTTAATAGTAAAAGTTGTGCCATCAAACACCTTATATAAGTAAGGGGGGGAAAAGGGAGGGGGGTGAGTAAGTAACTGATTTTGTAATATTATAATGGGTTGCAGAGGAAAAATACTGTAAGGGGGGAGGAGGGGTTGCGTGATTGTTGTTGTGTATTTGATGAAGTATTGAATGCCAATCGAAACAGATATGTTTTCAGAGATTTTTTTAAGTGAAGTGGATTAGTTAATAGATGGAGTGGATTCGGTAAAGAATTCCAGAGGGAGGGTACTGCTACAGAGAACACTCTCCTTCTGGTAATGGCTAGTCTTGCCAGTCGTGGTGATGGAATGTCTAATAAATTTTGTGTTAGTGATCTTAGATGCCGAGCAGGTTTATAGACACGGAGCATAGAACAGAGCAAAGTGGAAGAAGAATTGTGTATTAAACCATGAATGATAGTAAGTACTTAATATTTTATCCTGAATTTTATGGGTAGGCAGTGAAGGGAATGGCGTGATACTCTTTTTATCAAGGAGTTTCCTCTTTTCAGATTCTAATTCCAGTTCCTGACCTGGCTTGTGCACGCTCTGGGTCCCCGCTCCTCAGGGGCCCTTTCCACGTTCTTGACCATCCGCCCCTCAGAGCGTCTCTCAGCCTTGCACCCCCTTCTGGAATCTCCTTCCGTGAATACTTACTACGAACCTCACCTTCACCAACAACCTACTGGCATTCTCTATGGAACACCCCATTGCCTCGGACCACTACTACCTTCTTTCCAGTAGGAGGCACTACTCCATAACCTGCGCTGCAGGTTTGCTTCACTCGCTGTGGAGCTTATCCTGTCTCCTGCAACTCAGACTACCTCTATACCATCACCATTGGTTTAGACTTCCTTAGGGACTTCCTTCATGCTTAAATTCTGCACCTTGGAGTTCTCTCGTTGTTAAATCTGCTCCACATCGGGATCCTTGGTTCCAGAATCTCCTCGTGGCATTGGACACTCTGGGTACTCGAACCTCGGGGGCCCTTCCGCGTCTTGGCTATCCGCTCCTTGGAGGGCCGTCTGTCTTGGACTTTTCCTGACCCGATCATCGGGTTTTCTCTCCTGGAACTTCCTCATGTGAGTACCTTCTTCAACTTCCTACATTGCTGGACTCTCCACGGTGTGCCACAGGCCACTACCGTTCTTCAGCATAACTCTTCTGCCTATCCTGAGCTACAGGGTTTTGCTGCTACTACTCAAGATCCTCGGCATACCCTGCACTGTGGGCCACTACCGGACCTGTTCATCTACAGCATCACCCTGAGTTATTCAGCTCAAGAACTGTGTTTATTGCATTCCCTGCTCCTCGGGTTTTGCATTATTCTTTTCTCCCTAATAAAGTCTCTCTCACGGCTGTGTCCTACGTCGCTGAGACTACACCTACAAACGGTGAGGCTCACAGGGCTACTCCCTGTGGGCAGAGATCTCTCACCTTGGCCTGGGGTTCACAAATTCCTTCAAAACCCATAACAATTTCTATATTGCTGTTGTCTAAAATCTCTAGAAGAAGGTATTCGCAGCAAAAGTTGAGAATGGTTGAACAGGATTATACCTATTTAATTTTTCGAATCACACACAGTGATTCAGAATGAAGAAGCTTAAAAATAGTGACCAATAGGCAGAATTTTATAGGTAGCTAATGTAGCTATTTTGAGGAGATATGAGCTCTTCTGTCTATACCTGACAATAAATGCGCCACTACATGTTGAATTAATTGTAGTATGCATAACAGTACATCAGGTACACCTATATAAATAGTACAACAGTAACTAGATGGCCTATTACAAGAGCCTGAAGAACAGTCTGAAACATCTCAATGGGAATAAGAGATTTTAGTAACTGAAGCATTTTTTACTTAAAAAATGGTATCTTAGCCAAATGTTTCATATGAGGTTGTAACATAAGCTACAAATCTAGAAATACTCCTAAACTCCTTATCTCAGACTAAATAGGTAGAGTTTCACCCTCCAACTTTATCACAGTTCCCTCTTCTGCTAGGGGTTGTTTTCCCCACCTAAAGAAGTTTAGTTTTTAAAATATTTAAGTTTAGCCCACTGGCTACAGCTCCATTTTTTACCTTACAAAAGCACTGCTTTATTTTACCTTCAGGAACCATGCTATTCACTTCACTCTGAATGTACAACTGTATAATCATCAGCATATATAAAGTATAAAATCCACAAATCAAGTAGCACTTGCCCTATGTTGTGTTCACGGAGGAGAATGTGGATCCCTTGCCCAAGGAGGAGTTGGCGCTAGCTGTGAGGGTAAACCCCCACAGATCCCTACCATTGGGAGATGAGGATGAACTGATGCCGGGGCCGGCTGGAGCTTCGCCAATACCAACCCCGTTCCTCGCGGGTTGACCCCTTGGGTGCGTGGGGCCGGTTGATCTTAGGTGGACCCCTGTAAAGATGGTGGAATCGCAGCTGGAAGCAATGATGATAATCAGCTCAAAGTCGAAGCCAGAGAGCCACTGATAGCCAGTCCGGGGTCAGAAGCCAGAGAGTCGCCGATAGCCAGTCCGAGGTCAGAAGCCAGAAGATCCGTCTGAAGTAACTGGAGGATGGGAACCGGAGTAGGACTTGGAAGGCAGGAACAGGAACCACGAAGCACAGAAGACCTCACCGAAGTGAAGCAGACTCGTTGCCAAGTCAAGGAACATGAAGAGGAGGCTCCAATATATAGTTCCAGGCTCCTGATGTCATCCCAGGGGCTGGCCTGCTCTAATTGGTATTAGCTCTTTAAGAATGTCCAGGAGGTATGGCCACATGCCTAGGGAGGGCCCGGCCTGGAAGGGCTGCCGGTGGTGTTGGCCAGCAGCATCGAACCTCGCGGAAGGGGCCGAGGACTGCAGTGGGAGGTAGTCTCCTTAGTTGCAGTGGCTGCAGGAGATCCTGAGGCTGGCAGTGCGCGGCGGGGCCCTCTCCCCGCTGTGCTCCCTATGTCTGCAGACATGGTAAGTGAACCCAGCTGTGGCTGGCTGCAGCTGGCGCGTCTAAAGGTACCCCCCATTTTAGGGCGCCTCCCCGGAGGCTTCGGTTTGGATGGGTGAGCCACATGGAACTGGGCGAGGAGGTCTTTGTCCAAGATATTAGTGATAGGCTCCCAGCTATTTTCCTCAGGCCCGAAACCCTCGCAGGAGAGGAGGTACACCCAGCGTTGACCCCGTTTTCTGACATCCAAACATCATGGACCTGATAGGTAAGGTCCTCGTCGGAAGAGGGGTTGAGGTTCCGGTGGCCAGGACAGCACCAAGGGTTTGAGGAGAGAAACATGAAATGAGTTATGAATTCGGAGAGTCGAAAGCAATTGGAGCTGATAGGAGACTGGACCTAGATGGCGCAGTACTACAAAGGGTCCAATGTAGCGGGGAGCTAGACGCATGGAGGGAAGCTTATGTTGGATGTAGCGTGTGCTAAGCCACACTTTTTCACCTGGATTGAATTGAGGGCTAGGCCTGCGATGGGCATCTGCAAATTTTTTGGCGGTCTGTCCTGCCTTGTCCAATAGTCGAGTGAGAGTCCATAGTTGATGAAGTTCCCTTGCCGTTAACTGGGCCATGGGGGAGGGCATAGAGATGGGCAATGGTAAGGGTGGGAGCGGGGATGATCCAGTTGCGGACGATGGATGGGAGTTGAGGGTGAACTCTGCCCAAGGGAGCAATTCCGCCCAGTCGTCTTGCCTGCTGTTGACATATGATCTCAGGAACTGTTGTGTCCATCGGTACCCGATGCCCTCTCTCTGCTTTCCTTACCTCTTTGGTGCCTCCCTCTTTGCCCACGGGAAGATTGGCTGCCGTGGCGTCCTTCTGCTGAAGTACTCCGGCGTCCCCGGACCGGCTAGATGCTGCAACCCGCCATGTTTCCTGGAGGCCTGGGGCGCGTGTGTGATGCGGCACCGACTGAAGTACCGGCGATGGCATGAACCTCAGGGGCGTCCCCCTGAGATGACGTCACCCGCGACCGCTATATAAGGTCTTAGAATTTGCTAACAGTTTGAGTTAGCAAGGGTTACTCTACCTACGCTACTCTGCCTCCTCGGACTTACCAGGGGTACCCGCTCCTCGGGGGCCTCGCTCTCTCCTTTGTTTTTCAGGTGACAGTGTGGAACCGGTACTCGCTCCTCAAGGGCCCTTGTTCCCAGACTTGCTCCGTATTCTTTTCTACCTGGAAGTCATCACTGCCAACTACATCAGTGAGTTACCATTGCTGTTCCAATATCTGAGGGACTACAGCCCAGCCGGGCATTCCAGCTCACTACTGCCACCTCTGGTGGTTCATTATACTGACTAATAAAAGAACTAGTATGTGTCTGTCTCCATACTCTGAGCCTGACCGGTGGTCCCTCTCGGGATCTTTCCCCTGGGGGCATGGTCATCTGCCACTGGTCCAAGGATCCACCCACAACTCTCCTAAATAACTACAGACTGCTAACTCCTAACAGATTGCTAACTCCCTAGCAGACTGCTAACTCCTAATAGGAGTCAGCAAATTTAACCCAAGTGAGAGAAAGGGCTTTATCATTGGCTGGACCCATACTATGGAACATGATGCCCCCTGAACTCAGATTACTGAGTAATCTCAAAACTTTTAAGAAAAATTTAAAAACATGGCTTTTTAAAAAAGCATTCACTAAAGAGTCTGGAGGGTAGAGAATGAAAGTACAGGGTAATGCAGATGAGAATGAATTTACTCAATCCTACATTTAAGAAGTAATATCTCAAAGAGATAGTAACTCAAGAATATACCTGGACTTGACCAACAATACTCAAATAATGATTTTATTTATGAAATTGTAACCGAACTTTATTGGCACCTGTTAGAATGTACGATAACCTACATTTACTTACCTTAGTCTATGTGTCTATTTGTAAACAGTTGCGATGGTATATAACTTAGCGACGGTATAGAAAAGTTTTAAAATAAATAAATAAACTGCTTGAGAGTTTGATTTTGTTCCTTCCGCCAATCCGTTGGTTTGGGGGTGATAGGCAGTGGTAAACTCGAGAGTGATGTCGAACTTATTGCATAGAGTCCTCCAGTATCTATCAGTAAACTGAGATCCTCGATCGGACAGAATATACTTGGGAAGACCGTGTAACCAGAAGACATGGTGAATGAACAGCCTTGCTAGCTGAGGAGCAGATGGAAGAGCAGGTAAAGCAACAAAATGGAATTTGTTGCCAGAGGATGTGTTTGTGCAGTTAGTATAGCTGTGTTTAAAAAAGGAATGGATAAGTTCTTGGAGGAGAAGTCCATTACATGCTATTAATTAAGTTGACTTAGAAAATAGCCACTGCTATTACTAGCAACGGTAACATGGAATAGACTTAGTTTTTGGGTACTTGCCAGGTTCTTATGGCCTGGATTGGTCATTGTTGGAAACAGGATGCTGGGCTTGATGGACCCTTGGTCTGACCCAGTATGGCATGTTCTTATGTTCCTCAGGCAACCGAATAATAACTCGGCACCTGTAGAATTTAAGGTGCAATTTGTGAGATGACGTCTCCCAGGGTATTCAAGTATGGCCGCAATATATTATCTGGAAGGTAGGAATGTACGTTTGATAATACCACCCAGTTCCCTCAGGGGTCTGAGACGCTGTGTCTTACCTCCAATATGCATGTTCTGTTGTGAAGCGCTAGGAGAGCGGTTCCGCTTGACCACGGCTCAACCCCAGAGGAACTCCGAAGAAGTGCCGTGGCAGGCGAGGCATGCCCGAGCATGGGCTGGACAGGAGCGAGGCTGGACTGAAGACAGATGACTGGAGATACTGACCCTCCTCCAGACCTGCATGCTTCAGAAGACCAGCAACGCAATGGTGGTCTTATGAACAGTCCTCAGACCGTTCCAAGTTCTTTCGGACCTGCCGCAGGGTACGGCAAGAAGTGGCAGGCCGGATGGAGGCCAGGGCAGCGAAGACCGGAACATGGAGATTCAGACAAAGATTGAGGAACGAGGTACTTGGATGCACAGACGAGACTGAGGAACAAGGTACTTGGATGCACAGACGAGACTCCGGAACGAGGTACAAGGCACTCAGAAGACTCAGGCAAGTACTGGGTTGAGACTGCGAGGCAGCGCACCCTACACAATCCACCCGCGGGACTGGTCACGGACCACGCTGGACTCGAAGAGCCTCTAGATGAGATGTGGAGCAATGAAAAGGAACATGTCTCAGAAGCTGTAGAGGCCTGCACCGAGGCACGCCCTACTCAGCCACCAGTGGCTGGTCGTGGACCACGCTGATGGTACAGGTACTGGCAGAGTCTTTGGCACGGACGGAGCAAGCACAAGGGACTCCGTAGACCAGGGACAAGTACAGAAGCGGAAGTCTCCTGGAGGCTAGTGCTGCAGAAGTGAGGAAGGCATTGCACCATGAAGCGCCTACACAGCCCGCCCATGGGGCTGGTCACGGTCCACGACATGGCACGCCAGTAAGAGTGGCAACGAGGAACCAGGAGTTCAGGATAACTGGACAGGATCACGGACATCAGGATCAGGAGACACAACATCTGGACCAGAACATAGAGGACAGGATCAGGAGACAGACATCAGGGCTGGATCACGGACATCAGGAACAGCAGGCAGACATCTGGACTGGAACATGGACAACAGAAACTGGATCATAGACATCTGGACGAGACAAGGAGCTTCAATGAAGAACAGAAAACACAGCACCTTGAAGTGCTGGAACAAGGACGACTCATGGAGCGAAGGCCAAGCTGGAATGAACGCTGAGCCCTTTTGTAGGGCTGAAGAGGACAACACCCAGGGAGGGGTCAGCAGAGGGCCACACCTGGCTGGCCCTTGAAAAGCTGGAGAGAGGTGCACGCCCGTGCCTAAGGAGAGTTGGAAGAAGAGAGGACAGGCTGGTGGTGTCCCCAGCCACGTGGAGGGCCCGGGAAGCAAGGTAGGCATCAGAAGCGGCCTCCAGCTGCAAAGAAGTCAGGCAGAGAGAGTAAGAAGGCTGCAGGCACCGGCAGGGACGGCCTCCCTGCCGGCCGAAGACCCCGGCATCGGAGAACAGCCGCAGGAATGGCTCCAGCCACGTCGGGGAGGAGCGGGAGCGGAGGTCCCAGCCGCACAGGAGAGCCCTCGGCAGCCCGACCATGCCGTGCAAGGCCGAAGGCAGCCGGGGAGGAGCCCAGCGGCACGGCCGGCATGAAGTAAACAGTGTCAGCAGCCCGACTGGCCGCAAAGGTAGGGAGCCTGCTGGCGCTCCTTGCGGGCAGGATTGCAACATGTCCCATCTCGTCGCCTTTATGAGTGCAACTGTTGTGGCAAAGAGTATTTCAGCTTCTTCAGCTCCTTTGGTGGCCCCTAGTTTTCTTTTGGGGCCCACCAGCTTTGCTACAGCAGAAGCGTATTGGAAGATGTTACAGCTAGTCAGCATAAGACATGAACAGCCAGACAGACAATCAGACACACTAGAGAGGGGGGGAAAGAGCAGGAAAAAACCCCCAGCTGACTGCAAAACAGTCTTCAAATGTGAAGTGAGAGCCAGAATTAAGTCTGAACATTACTGGGTGGTGACCAGTAGAAACATCAAGAGCTTCTCCAAGAAATGGGTGGACCAGAAAATAATCTGCGCTATTCTTCTCCTCCTGCTTACCTTCTAGTTCTGCACATTTAACTCCTCCTCTTCAGTAGAGGTTGGACTATAGGACTACCTTCTAAGATGGGCAGTGGGCAGGCCATAAGAAGAGGCCCATTTGAGAAATAAGTGACCCTTACCCATTTTAGTCCACAAGCCAAGGTCTCATCTTGGGCAGTGGGAATAGCCTCAGGCCCCCCCACTAGCTATGGCATCCTCCTCCCCTCCTTCCCTTTCCCCAAGTGGCTGCAGAAGATGCCTCGACTGCCAATTAAAACTCAACCAAGAGATGCCCGGATACCAACGATGGCAATTAGTTTTAAAGATGGACTGTATCTTTTTTTTTATGTAGCAACCCATGGGACGTGGGACCACAAAATGTTTGCACTTTAGTGATATTTTTGGCAAATGCGGTCCACCTTCAGCGGCCCGCAGCAGCAGTGCCTTCTCCTTAAAACTAGGCCCGGGGCAGTTGCTGCTGAGCTCTGCTTAGAGCAGGCTGCAGGATCCAGCTGGCCAGCATAGTAGCAGTCGTTGTGGGAAAAAAACTGCTCTTTTTCCCCTACCACTGCCATTTTTTGGTTCTTCCAAAACCGCCGCCCCCCCCCCCCCCCCCCCCCTTTCTTCCTGCTGCTACACCAATTTTCCTTTCATTTTGCCCCTAAAATAAAGCAAGCTTGTTTTTTTCTTTCCCCACTCCCCCACCCATTCATTTTGCTTGCTGCTGGTTCCCTTCATTCCTGCTGCTCCAAATGGGCTCATGCACTTCTAAATGGCAGATGAAATTTAACGTGGACAAGTGCAAGGTGATGCCTATAGGAAAAAAATATCCCTTGCTGTAGTTACACAATGTTAGGTGCTAGCTTAGGAAAGAGATCTAGGCATCATAGTGGATAATACATTGAAATCATCGGCTCAATGTGCTGGGGCAGTCAAAAAAGCAAACAGAATGTTAGGAATTATTAGGCAGGGAATGGCATATAAAATCCTGGATGTCATAATGCCTCTGTATTGCTCCATGGTGAGACCACACCTTGAATACTGTGTGCAACTCTGGTTGCCACATCTCAAAAAATATATATTTGCACTGAAGAAAGTGCAGAGAAGGGCGACCAGAATGACAAGGGGCATGGAATGGCTCCCCTATGAGGAAAGACTAAAGATGTTAGGCTGTTCCTTTTGGAGAAGAGATGACTGAGGGGGGATATGATAGAGGTCTACAAAATCATGAAAGGACTTGAACAGGTTAATGTAAATTGGTTATTTACTCTCTCAGATAATAGAAGGACTAGGGTGCACTCCATGAAGTTAGCAAGTAGTTCATTTAAAACAAACTGAAGAAAAATCTTTTCCAGTCAGCACATAGTTAAGCTCTGGAATTCATTGCCAGAGAGAGTGGTTAGCGCAGTTAGTGTAACTGGGATTAAAAAAGGTTTGGATAAGCTCCTAGAGGAAATATTCCATAAACTGCTATTATTTAATAAGCAATAGTAGCTTGAGATCTATTTAATGTTTGGGTACTTGCCAGGTTCTTATGGCCTGGATTGGCCTCTGTTGGAAACAGGATGCTGGGCTTGATGGACGCTTGGTCTGACCCAGTGTTGTTGCAATCGGACACTGCTGGCGAGGTAGTGGACCCTTGGGCCGGCCTACCTAGGGTGACTGGGTAGGCCGGGAGGTGGAGCCACAGGCAGGAGGTGTTCACCCGGGAACCAGGAACCCCCCAGGAGGAGCCCGTAGGGCACTGGGACCTCGGGACTTGGAGTATAGGCAGAGAGTCCAGAGGCAGGGATGGGCTAGGCCGGGACCAGAGTAAACAGGATGGATAGGAAGTCCAAGGTACCCGGGAAGCAGGGAACCGGCTGTACAGGGCCGAGGGCCAGCTGATGACAGAGCAGCGGGCGGCAGCGGAATCTGTAGCAAACCGGAGGCTGAAGCAGGCTGTAAGCTGAAGCGGAGTTCGTAGCAAACCTGAGCTGGAGCAGGCTGTAGGCTGAAGTGGAGTCTGTAGCAAACCGGAGCTGGAGCAGGCTGTAGGCTGAAGCAGAGTCTGTAGCAAACCGGAGTCAGAGGCAGGCAGCAGGCTGAAGGGGAGTCGGAAGCAAACCGGGGTCAGAGGCAGGCAGCAGGCTGAAGCGGAGTCGGAAGCAAACCGGAGTCAGAAGCAGGAAACGTGGAGATCACCAGGAACGCAACTAAGAACAACTATGCAGTTGTGAACCTCGTTGCAAGGCAATGAGAGAGAGTTTGAGCGCCGGTTATATCGGGGCTTGGGCGTGACGTCAGCAGCACGGGCGGGGCCAGGCTTCCGGGAGTTGAGCGCTCAAGACGGAGGAGAAGCAGGCACGTAATGGCGGCCGCCACGTGGAGTGAGAGAAGCCCCCGGGGTCCAGAGTAGGCGGAACGCGGCGATTCCTGAAGCGGAGGTAGGCATGGTTGAGCCCTAAGCGGGGGGAAGCGGTGGAGACCGCAACAGTGTGGCATGTTCTTATGTTCTTATGTTCTAAATTGCAAGGTAAAACATTTAACATCTTTAATATTATACTTACTGGGGCAGTGGAAGTGGTGTGTGGGGGCTTGTACCTGAAGGGAAAACAGCAGCAGAGCTGCTAACATCATCATCCCCTTCCTTTTTTGTAATATTGGAGCAGAACAAAAAAAACCCCATCTTTGTTTTAGACTCCCTGAGCCTCTGCTAACCATCGATCTACGGAGGCTGCTTCCTCAGCAGGGGGAAAAATAAAGGGTTTCAGGCTCTTTCTGGTAAGGGAATCAGATCCTCCTACACCCTTCCTAGTTTGACCTCGAGGGAGCCCATCCTCCTCTCTTTATTTGAGTAGGCCAAACATCGTTTTTCTTGTGTTTAAATCTGACACCCCCCCAGAGTGACCAGAAATTTAATTTTTCTAAGTTGGTGCCACCTCAGCCAGTTAAGGACTTAAGCTAGGGAACTGCTAGCTCTCTCAACAGGACTCCCTCCCGTACTACTGGGATCCTCTTTTTAAATTACTCTGGAGGTTTCATGTTCTCAGGGGAATATTTACTTTGGCCTGAGGTTTTGGCTAATTTTTTCTTTTGCCTCCTTTCTCCTGTGATCGGATCACAGGGGCTTTTGCACTCGGAGTCCATTGCCTGCTGCTCTGGATTGGGAAGGGTTTTGCAAACTCAGAGAAAGAAGAGGCATCATGGGCATGAACCTTGGCAATGAGGGTGGGGTCGGTGGGGTCCACCTTGTTCTTGTGGCTTTGGGTGCTTACCTGCTGTTTCGGGCCAGTGGTGTCATGGCAGTGGTAGGGTTGGGGTCCTTCCTTCCCAACCTCCCCGGGGCCACTCTCTGGTGCCAAGGATAGACCATGCCTATCCTTGGCACCAGAGATGGACCCGGAGGCTTTGGTTGGAGAGGCCGATGAGATTGCCGTGTTCAAGGTGGATGGCACTCCGGCCATAAGAGGAGCGGCTTTGATGTTGTTAGCTTTGATGATAGTGCTCGGGCAACTCTTTTGAGTGTGCCGAATCTCCCCACATGTTTAGCACCTCACCTCCCCCACAGATTAGTAAACTCTGGGGGATGGCCAACCACCCCTCAGCCTCCTCTTGGCCTGCTGGCAATTTCAGCAGCACCTCTCTTCTATAGGGCTGTATATGGCGATATATACGGTCTTTGTACCCCATGGGGAGAACAGAGATGGGCGATTTCAGCTCCCCCACGGCACAAAGACATGATTCCAGAGCCTGTACAGGAAGAAACTGAGGAACATTAGACAAAATGACCCTGGTGCCCAATCCATCCAATGGGTCAAGAGGGTGAAAACTCGCCTTCACCACCAGTCCTTTTGTAAGTGCCCGGTGGGTGGCAGCAAGAGATGACAAGAAAAGTGCTATCTTTCCATACATTTTGCCACAAGCCACAATATTATGGATCCCTACCAGCTTCACCATGGCCATGGCATAGTCCTGAGGCTCTTCATTTGGTGGCATTGGGCAGCGGACTCCTTTCTTTCAGCACAGATTAACCCCTGCCCCCCTGGGAAGAACACTGTTAGGTTGTAATCTAGATGCAGCGATGCCTCTGGCCTTTGCCACGCATATGGTGGTTTGGGAGTGGCTGGTTCAGCTGCATCTTTTCAAGTCTCAGGGGTGTGTCTTTTCCGAGCTCAGAATTCAGTGGATTCTAGTTGTTGTTTGTTATTTAGCTTAAGTTTCATTTTTAAGTTCATCAATAAAGGATAAAAGTGCAATGAAAAAGCTAATCTCGTATCCTAAACTGATACAATGAGAAATGGACATGATTCATTACACTTACCAATAAATATTGTTTACAAACTATGTTACCGATCCTTAATGGCACCTATGTAACTTAATATACTTTAGCATCATTTTTATGTGCCTTAATGTAAACCGTTGTGACGGTCCCCACTGAACGACGGTATAGAAAAATGTTTAAATAAATAAATAGTTTTTTCTTTGCCTTTATCCTTTGGGCTCCTCCTACCATGGGTGGAGCTCTGGTCGAGGGCATGCCATCGCCACCCATCTTGAATTTAGGCATGATGAGCTGGGGTGGTCTTTTAGGAAGAGCCACAGTGGATTTGTGTCTTCCAAGGCTCATTGGAGTGAGTACCAGTTTATTCAGAGGTATAGTGGGTTGAACCCTTGTGTTCTTTGGAGTGGTATTATCTTGTATTTCTAACCCACTCTGTACAATGGAAATCTGGGCTGCTAGCCTTAACCCAACAATGCCTGCTTGGAGTCCCGCCGCACCCTGGACGATGCTTAAGAGTGGTAAAGGCCCATCCAGAGTAGCTCTGGGCTGAGGCACTGTCCTATCTCCAACAGCACTCGCTTGGAGTCCCTCCCCACCCTGAACGACGCTAATATTTCGTAAAAGCCCACCCAGAGCGATGCCAGTCTGAAGTTTTGCCTTGCTGGACTGGGGTCCCACCCCATCTGTGATGCTACCAATTTGAAGTTCCGCCACCCCACCCTCTGTAATACTGATTATAGGTCCTCCCAGGATTTTGCCAAGTTGTAGCTCACCCAACATGGCACAGGGCTGGGTCCTAGTTTGCTCATGGCAGGGTCATATTCCCTTCTGGGGCAATGCATGGCTGTGTTGGGGGTTCTGCTAGGTCAGGGCAGGATGGTACCATTAATCTCCTCTGTTCAGAGATCAACTTTTTCAGTGAGGCGCTCCCTGTGGGCATAATTATGGGGCTGCAAAACAATCTTGCACTGCAGGGTAGAGAGAACTGTAATCATGCACAGGGCAATGGACTCTTTCTGAGGGTGCAGGGTACTTATGGGCTCTAAGGTGTACTGCTGTAGTTGGTGTTTGCAGTCTAATTGTAGTGATACTCTGTACAATGGGTTGAGGGCTTCAGATTTGGCATGTGGAGTGTTATCCCCACCTGTGGGAGATTGTGGGATTCCTTCTTGAACAGAGGGAGCTGGAGTTAACTCTAGTTGTATTGGTTGTGGTGGATATGGTTGAGGCCTTATACCTGGAGTCCTGGCTGTCTCGACTGGAGTCTCAGTGACTGTGTAGCCACATGCTTTCAAGACCTCTTTATCTGGTGGATAAATGGATAAATCTTGGCCTGCTTTCTTGTCTGAATTTAGGCATGATTGTGGAAAAAAGTAAAAAAAGTGGAAGTATGCAATTCCAGTTCTGGCTGAATGAGCAGTGGGTGCTGAGAGTGTGTATGTGAATAATAGATAAAAAAGGAAAAGGGGGATAAAAAAAAAGCAGGCCCTGACTTAAACTGAAGTCAGTGGCTTAAGATTTTGGGTTGTGGGGTTTTTTTGTGTGTGTTTCTGTGTTTGGCTTTCACACAAACTTTTTTTTTTTTTTTAAAGGTTTTATAAAATGTCCTGCTTTCTAAGGCCTATTCTACAAGGAACAGGGCTGGGGGAAGGAACTCAAAAAGCTAAAGGCCTTCTTGGCCAAAAAGAGAGAAAAATCTTATTGCAAAAAATTAAAAGTAGTTATCTAAATGGGAGGGGCAGGCACACAAACTTCTCTGCACAAACAAACAGGGGAGACAGGAAGAAAGCTCTCTTAGACAAATGAGTAGGAAAGCCTAATTCTAAGGTAAGGAGGCTGCTAAAGCTGGAAGGGAATGAGTGTTGTGCATTTTTTTCTGCTCCAGATAAAAACTGAAGGTAATTGGAGGAAGGGGGTTTAAATGAAAGTAGGAAAGAAAGATGCAAACTTTAGGAAGCTCTGCTGCTGTTTCCCCTTTGGGCACAAGCCCCCCCCCTCCCACTGCCCCACAAGTATGATATTAAAGATGTTACAGCAAAGTTTTTACTCTGCTGTCTGGAGTAGCAGGAGTGAAGGCTGTGAACCCATCCCTGGAGGGAACCAGCAGCAGGTGGGCTCTGACTGATGACTGATTAGGCTGGGAGAATAGCAGCAAGCAAAAAGAATAGGAGGGGGAGGGGGGAAAATAAGGCAAATTAGACTAGATTCATCAGAATGCTATAAATATAGCAGAAATAGCACCCACAAAAAAAGGGGGTGTGGTTAGGGCAGTTTTCCAGCTCCTGCAGCGCGTAACTATTTTTCGCGTCATGCGCCAGTAGATGCATCTCGTGTTTTATGCAAATTGTGCAATATCTTTGTTTTATATATATATATACCCACTTCCTGTAGCTGCCTTGTTGAGGGTATGTCGAGGTGTGGGTTAGAGGAGAGGAGGTGAGGTGAGTTGTGGTTTAGTGGATTAGGAGTTCTTACAGTGATTTCTGAGTTTGGTTGTCCTGTTCTTGACTGTTTTTCCTTGTGTTTACCTTGACCTTTGTCTTTTGTCTATCTGTGTGGGGAAAGTGTTTGTTTGTCAGTCTCTCTTTTTTTGTGGAGGTGTGTGGACGTTGTGGAGAGGATGGAGCATGAGACGTGGGGGGAGAGAGGAGGGGAAGGAGGGAGGAGAGGAGGAGGGAAGAGGAGGGCAGAAGTGCTAGGGGAAGGAGGAGTAGGAGTAGGGACCGGGACAGGGCCAGGAGTAGAGATAGGCAGGAGGGGAGGGATAGGCAGGTGAGGCGGGAAGGGGATAGGCAGGTGAGGACGGAGGGAGGAGGACTGCAGGCTAGGGATAGAGAGAGAGGGCAGAGGGGAAGGGAGTTTGCAGGCCAGGGACAGGAGGGGAAGGGAGATGGGAGTGAGAGCAAGGAAAGGGAGGACACCTCTCTGGAAGGGGAAGGAACACCCCATTCTTGGAGTCTGGCAGCAGGACGCCCTAGGCTGAGGGCTCTCAGATTCAGCATCGAGGACAATGAGATGATTATTGCTGGTGTCCTTGAGCATTATCCCTTCCTGTTTGGTAACCATGCATCCAGGACCTCCAAGGCATCGAAGGGCCAGATCTGGCGCACCATTGCACAGGCAATATCCAGGCGGAGTGGTGTCGCGCGCAGTGCAGAGCAGGTGGCCCACAGGTACCGGGACATAAAGGCACAGTTAAAGATGAAGGTCACCAGCCGCAACAAGTATGTCCAGCAGACTGGCAGAGAAGCCCCGTACCCAATAGTGCTCACGTCTATGGAGGAACGCCTCATCCAACGGCTGGGACCAGATGTGTTTGAGGGCATGGATGAGCAGCTAGACTTGACACGCGCCAGAGCCGGTAAGTTCACCTCAACTATTAATGGCAAGGCTGCTACATTTTTGCACATCATTTGGCATAACGTGCTCGCATTGATTGAGATGCTAAGTGCACATGTAATGCCAAATGTTCCATGTGTGTACCTTTTATCTTTGGTATTTATGTTTTTTTTCTTTGTTTCCACAGCCCTCACCCAGGCCTCTGCTGGTCCCAGCCATCAAACCCCAGGGAGCAGCAGTCCAGCCCCAGGGAACAGTGGCACAGCTGCAACGTTAACTGCACCCTTGCTTATGGACGCAGAGACCCAGTTCAGTGAGGAGGAGGAGGACCTGCAGCAGCAGCATCACAGCCCGCTCCTGGGTGTCCTGGCCTCAGCAAGCCCACTAAATATCAGTCCCAATCTCTCTGGCTTAATGGATGAACCCAGCCTTAAATGGGCCACAGTGCAGGCAGCACAACCTCAGTTGAGCATGTCACAATGCCAGCACAAGGCAGCAGGCACTGAGACGGACCAGACCACCAGCCCCCTATTGCCCCTCCTGGAGGCTGAACCATCATCTGCCAACATGAGCACAGCACCAGCTCTGCCCCCAGGTCCAGCTGTGCCCCCAGCAGCAGCTCTGCCACCAGCATTTCCAACAGTACCATCCATCACACTGGCCTCCATACAGGAGCAGCTGATTTTACTGGAAAGGAGCCAGCGTGTGCAGCTACACCAAATACGGGCGGAGCTGGTACGCCTGAGGAGGGCTGTCAATGGGCAAGCCCAGGCCATACGTGCCCAGACGGCAATGCAGGCACAGGGTTTCACTACAGTGGCAACATCAATAAACAATCTTACTGCTGTCATGACCCAGATTCTGCAAAGAATGCCGGAACCAGCACCTGTGCCTTCCCCAGCCTCACAAGACTCAACCCCATGCAGCAGCCCACGTTCAGACAGCTTCCTGAGGGGGAGGCCCTCCTGAAGGCCATGCCGCTTCCAAGTGACAAGGCATGGCAAAGGCCATTAAGTCCACCCAAACACCTGGCCTGTAAGCCCGTAGGACAAGCTTGGCCAGGCCTCAGTACAGACAGAGTTCCTGTGCCGGCTGGGCCCATCCTAACTACAGAGTTCCTGCGCCGGCTAGATGATGGCGATGGTCAAATCATGCCACTGTAGTCCTGCAGTCTACTAATGCCCTCCTCTATGCTCTGCCCATACTCCAGCCTCCTTGAGGCTGTCTCCAGTCACGGTTCAGCACCTGCCACTCTATCGTTATGTCTCATGTGCTGCTCCTGATGCTGGTGTCTCATCTCATCTCAGCTTGCTGCCACCTCCATGTTGCTGTGTCATCTCCTGGGCCTCATACCTCCATGCTGCTGTGCTCTTTGGTCCTGGTCGTCTGCATTCATGTTGTTGTGCTCTTTGGTCCTAGTTGTCTGCCTCCATGCTGTGGTCTGCTGCCTTGGCCCTTAGGCTGCCTCTTGAGTGCACTCTTTCAATATGGACTGTCTAGGGCTTTGGGTTAATAGCGCATAGTTGTGCTGTTAGCTCTAACAGTAGAGCTTTACTGTAGCTATTGGAGCTTCCACTTTCTGTGTTCTTTGCTGTAAGCATGATTATGCAAAAAGGATAAGATGCAAAGCCTGTATATGTAATGATGCCATATCTAACAATATATGTACAGGTCTACATGCAATGTGCAGTTCACTTAATTTACAATGTCATGTGCTATTTACTATCTTGTCGTTGCAGAAAATGTTTACCAAAGACATTGACTTGTTTGAATCCGTTGACTAGATTTGTTCAGTAATAAACTGGTCATGGGTTAGAAATATACATTTTCTGGTTGTGTCTTGTCATTGTGTGGCTTTTTTCTAAAGGACTGAGGTGGTCAAAGGTATGGCCTCCACATGCCCTTGCACATTACAAGTAGGCACTTATCTGGCGGTCACTACCATACGCCATACAACTCAAGGAAGACAGCAAGGGCTAAACCTGAAGCTCCTAACTGTGGAACTTCACTGTTGGCTCCTGCTGTCTTCTTCACTCAGCATACTGTTACCTAAGTATTGGGTGCATGGGCCTGTATATGAGATGGCCGCTAGGTAATTAGTGTTCAGCTCCATATGCTGTTGGGTATAATTGGTATCAAAGTGTTTGGCTACAGATGCAGTAGCTATGTCCCCACTCTGTGGGGACTCAATGGGGGGTGGAGTTATGCGGCCGTCATAGTGCAGCTACAACAACGTGCTTTCTTCCATTGTCACGATATATCACCTATGACCTTTCAATGGGCCTTTTCTCTGGCTCTGGACCCAAATGCCCTCATGACATAACTCTTTTTTTCAGAGGCCTACTTGAACAGTTACTAAAATCTGAGGTTTGGTTCTTCAGTAGTGAGCTGAAACGTGCAGCTGCAAGGGGCCAGTGCCAGAGACTACATTCTGAAAATGTCAAGCTTATGTGGTGTAACTTTACCTTGGGCCCCCTTATTGTGTCCTCAGTGCAGTAAAAATCCTATGTGTCCCCAACCCTTTTTATGGTTCACACGACACTAAATAGGTCAGCAACTTACAGGCTGCAGGGACATGGTGCCCTCTGCCATGTGACATTTCAGAAGGAGTGAGGGAGTTACCATGCACAGAATGGGCACAAGTGAAGAGCAGACAGGTTAGAGGGCTACAGTTGCTGCTGTTTGGGACTAGGCAGCCAATCTGTGCCAGGCTGCCACCCCTGAACTGGCCTCACCTGTGGATCTGTGTAATACCTCTTAGCTTAGGATGAGATAACAGGGATTAGACTGATCCACAAGACAGGCCAGTACAGGTTGGCAGCCAGTCTGTGCCAGACTGCCTGGTCCCAAACAGCATCTAAAGCACTCTAGACCAGTGGTTCTCAACAGGTGTGTTGGGAGGTGTGTCGCAGGTCCAGCAGATGACTGCCTCCTTATCAGCATGGGTGGGAGTTGGTTGACATCTCTTGGGCCTGATGGGAGGCTACTCTCACTTCCTTCTCTTCTTTCTGGCCCTGTGGGTGCTGTTTCCTCCTTCACCCAGACCAGAGCGAGTCATTGCCAGCTCCTGCTGTTCTGGGCCTGCTGGGTTTGAAAACATTATCTTCTGCTGAGTCTG
Organism: Rhinatrema bivittatum; assembly: GCF_901001135.1. Classification (NCBI taxonomy): domain Eukaryota; kingdom Metazoa; phylum Chordata; class Amphibia; order Gymnophiona; family Rhinatrematidae; genus Rhinatrema; species Rhinatrema bivittatum. The sequence goes on along the minus strand of NC_042615.1, from coordinate 715,129,118 downwards.
GAAGTGATGCTGCTGCTCAGCCAAGCACACTGTTAACCCGCAGTCGGATGCGGGTTGAATATGCGCTAATGAATCCCTTAATGCAATAAGGGGATTAGCGCAAGCGACCTTGGCGCCTCCTTGCTAACGCAACTCCCTAATTTAAATATTGCATGGCGCCCTCCTTGGGGGCGCCTGGGGCACATTAAGAAAGTGGGCGCTGACTGTTCAGCGCCCTCTTTCTACACTAATTTATTGCATCGGCCCCTTTGTATTTTGCTTAGTATAGAAGGATATGTATTTCTGTTTCTAGTTCTCCAGTTCTGCATTGCATGCAGAGTGGCTTTTTGAAGTTTCCATTCCAGTTTTTGTCTCCACATTTGTAATTTGTGGTCTTTTATTCTGTATTTGGTGAAGGTGGGATCTGTTTGTGTGACTGAGGTGAGGTATTTTACTAGTAGGTAGGGATTTGTATCAATCTTCTTTGTTGCGTTTTCTCATTCTCAATAGGACATGCATTGGTGAGGTACTGCTGCCTTGTTATAGGAAGGGCTATTGCCGTTTCTGTTCTTGGAATGAGTGTTGCAATGGTATGGAAGGTTTGCTACACATGTGTTGAGTGTGTTTTTTCAGGTTTTGTATTTTACACTGCGCCTAATAGTAATGGAGTTTGTGTTTCTGTAACTGAGATAGCACCAGAATCAGAATATCTTTTTTATATAGTGAGTAGTATTTGAAATATCCTAGTTCTGCTCTTCATCCATTGTTTGGGGATGAGGGGGAGAAGCAGGGGCAGGTTCCTATGGAGGCTGAGTATATGTTTACATTTAGCCCATGTGATGGTCAAGTGTTCAGTGTGTCATGCCTGTAAGCATTATCTGCAGGAGTGTCCCAATAGATGCTCTAGACCAGTGGTCTTCAATGAATATGCATGAGAGTGGTCCTCAATGAATATGCATGAGAGAAAATTTGCATGCACTGCCTCCATAACATGCAAATTTTCTCTCATGCATATTCATTGTGGATATCCCAAAAACCCGACTGGCTGGAGGCCCTCCAGGACAGGTTTGGGGACCACTGCTCTAGACAATCTGCTCTTGGCTTGTGGCCATTCTGTACATGACACAACTCCCTCCCTCCTCCTCCTCAGTTGTCACATAGCAGTAGCACCATGTTCCAGCAGTGCATAATTGCAAGGTGGCTTATTTGCAAAGTTAAACGCCAAAGGTTTAAAGGCAAACCTGGCCTCTACATTACACAGCAGATTGATGCCACCACTTATATGGCTGCAGAGTAAAAAAATTTGGCCAGATATTCCTAATTCCAGGTAGGCTTATCCTGCTAGTGTATACAGATGGTGAGTATATGTCAAAGGATGTGGCCTGCTGTGCCATCCTCTAGGTTGACAATACATGTTATGTCTACAGAGAGGAGACTAAAGAGGCCACTGTCCTAAAAAAAGGGATCCTAAAATCTGAGTCGTGACAGGCCTCATGAACCTGCAAACTCTCCCCAACACACAACCCCACATAAGCCTAATATTTCTAGCATGAGGGGGCCATTGTGACTCTGCGTTCCAGCCATCCCTGAATCCCCACGTTCCGGGGACACCTTTTAATAATCACATCCCTGCCAAACATGATAGGCCTCCCTATCAGCAGAACTTCTGAGAACCCTGCACACCCCCATGATACCGGACTCTTATCACCACTCCCTGTACTAGGCGGAAGATCTGCTAGGTGGCGGGGGGAGGTGTGCAGTACAGGCAGATATGAAGTCATACCAAACAGTCACAATGCATATTGGAGTTGTGATGCAGCCAATTGTTACTCCACTCTCCACCCCGTCCTCCTCTCAACACAAGTTCTTACCAGTGATAGGCCTAGGGGGAAGGTCAGAGTACAATATATGAGTTAATTTTGACAACAGAGCATACTATCAGATTAGTAAGGACACCCTTGTCATGAGTGATTTCTTCACACACAGTACCAGACAGAGGAAGTGTGAGTAAAAAAAAGAATGTCAAGAGTGTAATGGTTTGTGGGTCCTTGGCCTGAGGTGTGAGTTGTTACCTCCTGTGGGGAGGAGCCCCACAGGTTCACACCGTCGGGAGGCGAGGTCAGGCACAGCGGGGAGCTCTGGGTGAGAGGTCCTGAGGAGCGGGGTAAGAGACACAGCAAGGAGGGATCCCCACAGTAAATAGACAGGCTGGAGATCGGTGGAGCAGGAAGCGTGAGACAATGTGCAGGAGGTATGCTGAAGAGGCAACCCTGAGGGCAGAGCTGCGTAGTGAGGGAGGTACTGATGCGATAACGTAGGCTAACCCGCGGAGTGGGAAAGCCGATTCAGGTCTCCAGATGATGATGTAGACCAACCCGAGGAGTGGGAGGTGCCATTAGTGTCTGGTGGTTATCGAATGTAGGCACTACCTCGAGGAGCGGGGAAGCACTGACAGTCTCTGTATAGAATGTAGGCACCCCCGAGGAGCGGGGAAGCACAGAGGTAGAACTCCCAAGTGGTAAAGGCGTTCCCAGAGGCAGCCCCATGGAACAGAAAGCTAACAAGATAGGACTTCTGGAAGGCACAGGGCCAGCCCGAGGAGTGGGGGAATCCAGGAGACCAAGTCTCCGTAGAGCGCGCACGCTGGCCCCCGAGGAGCAGCTACCAGGCAGAGTCCATAGTCCAAGTAGGGTCCAGTAGCGTCACCATAGGTCCAAAGGAGACAGGAGCTTGCAGAGTAGCGATGGAACTCGTTGCCAAGTTGGCTAGCTGGGAGTGAAGGTGGAGCTTAAGAACCCTGATCCAATGACATCATCAATCAGGGACGCCACCGAGGTTCCCATCGTAGAACTTGAAAAGAGGGTCCGGTATGCATGCCTAGGAAGTATGTACTGTACCTGATTTATTATTGAGAATTGCTCTTTTTACCTGCACACCTTAGCTTTCACCTTTTTCTCATTTTACAACTGATATTTTTACTGCTCTCTTAATACAAGGCAAATATTTGTGCTTGCAATTCCTGTTATATTATTAGGAACTGCTCTCTGTATTGCTCCACTTCTCCTCCCTTCTTCTTTACAATTGGTAATTGTGCTGCTGAGTGTTAATATGTGGCTGACTTTTTGATTGCAGTATGTACCTGTTTTGCTATTGAGTATTGCTCTTTTAAATGCATCTGTCTTGCTTCCTATCTCAGCAGCCATCCCCATTCCTCTTCTCCCACTGTACAAGTGGCAATTGTACTGCTGTAGTTTAATATAAGGCTGATATTTATATTTTATGCTTGCAGTATATATCTGTTGTATTATTGAGAATAGCCTTTTTATAAACTTTCTGCCTATCTTGGCTTTCCTCTCCCCTCCCAGTTGTGCTGCTCTTTCTTAATATAAGGCTAATATTTATGGTTAAGCTCTGTATTTGCTATGTTATGTTATTCTTTATTTTTATGCCGCTTATGTCAAAAGACCATAAATGAATACAGACACTTAAAATTAAGCAGTTATCAAATAATTAAAAGAAAAGAAAAAAGCAAATACAATTAAAACAGTGCATGTTAAAAGAAAACCTTAAAACTTTAAATTTCATTAAATCATTAAAAAATTAAGCAGCTTCAAAAATATTAATAGCAGAAAAGCCACTTGTTTTTTTTATGGAAAAGTCGATAAAGAGGGAGGGTTTTACAGGTTTTTGAACAATTTTGGACATTGGGTTAATCATAGCTCTTCTGGTAGTTGATTCCAGTATTCTGGCACTGAAACCGAGAAGGCACGTTTGCGCATTGTGAGGCGGATTTTAAAAGGGTTACACGCGTATATTATGCGCATAACCGCGAATACCCGCTCCTGCACATGCCGAGCCTATTTTGCATAGGCCCGGCGACGCGCGCAAGCCCAGGGACACGCGTATGAACCGGGGCTTGAAAAAAGGGGCGGGGAGTGGGTGGGGAGGAGCGGGACCGAGGCCTCCGGCACAGCGGCAGTGCTGGGGATCGCGCACTGGCACTTGGCCAGCATGCACAACCTATGCCTGCCCAGAGGCAGGTGCAACTTATTTAACGAAAGTCGGGGGGGGGTGTTTAGATAAGGCTGGGGGGGGGGGGGGTAGGTAGGGGAAGGGAGGGGAAGGTGGGGGGGGGGGCGGAAGGAAAGTTCCCTCCGGGGCCGCTCCAATTTCGGCCTCTGCCTCGGAAGGAATGGGGAAAGCCATCAGGGCTCCCCTAGGGCTCAGCGTGCGCAAGGTGCACAAGTGTGCACCCCCTTGAGCGCGCTGACCCCGGCTTTTATAACATGCACGCGGCTGCACGCGCATGTTATAAAATCAGGCATAGATTTGTGCGTGCCGGGTTGTGCGCACAAATCTACGCCCACTCGTAGGTTTTAAAATCCGGCCCTGGGGAGCCTTGCTGAGGAGAGCCGTAACTGCAGGGGAACGAGGGCTAACGGATTGAGCTGGTGAGCCATGAGAACTGCCTCCCGCCCCTTCCCGACGTCATCTGTGCCCGACGCCAGCTGAGTGTATTTAAAGTGCTGCACAGCGACAGAGACCGGGAGCTTTGCTGAGGAGAGCCGTACCTGCAGGGGAACGAGGGCTAACGGGATTGAGCTGGTGAGCCGTGAGAACTGCCTCCCACCCCTTCCTGATGTCATCTGTGTCTGATGCCAGCTGAGTGTATTTAAAGTGCTGCACAGTGGCGCGCAGCCACCGGCGCGCTGCCGAAGCCGTGCGCCAAAGGGGTGCACCCCTGGAGAAATTTTTTGAGGAGGAAGTGCCCTTCCTGCTGAATGGGGAAAAAGCGGAAAATGAAGCTGTTAACATCAACTCCAGTGGCGAAGGAGTTAAGAGGTCCGATGGACACACATTTAGTGCGAAGGGTGAGTCAAACCTCTAAAGAGGCTCCTCAAGATCTATCTCCTTCGTCAGGGGCTACAGCTAGTCCTGCCCAAGACCAGTTATCCATTAGTACCTCAGGAAGTGTAGGGGTAAATATTTTAAATACCCCTACCCTGGGAGAGGTAATAACATCTGAAGATAGAGAGAAGAAATCTGAGGAACAGACTACAGTCAGTCCTGGAGGAGTGGAGGGAGAGATGACTGTGTCAGACCCAGAGAATATATCTCTCGTAGATACCTGGAAGGCAATTACAAATATGGAAAGGAAATTATCCCAGTCCATGGCCCAATCTACAGTTTTCTCCAATGAAATTAAAGGGAAACTTGATGACCATGGAAAAAGAATAGACCAGATTGAAGCAACAAATGTTGTATTGAATTCTCAGATAACTGCATTACAGACTGCAGGGGCCACCTTTGTAAAAGATTCTTTGATGATATATAAAAATATGGAGGGGTTGGAAAATAATTTGAGAAGGAAAAATTTACGTTTTTTAAATTTTCCTTATACAAGATTACTATCTGTGCAAGAGTTATTTAAAAAATATGTTAAAGAGATATTATGTATTTCAACTGAAGTGCTTATATCAAAGATATATTATTTATCTAATTCTAGGAGAGAAGGTATAGCCCCAGAAGGTGAAATGGATGTGTTAGTCGTTAATAGCCCAAATTTAACATCTTTTTTTAGAGGCCTCTGAAGATGAAATTCCAACTAGGGCAACCTTGATAGTGACCTTTGTATTAGAACAGGACAAAAACCTGATCTTACAAAAATACTTTAAAAACAAAAGTTTTATGTTCTGTGGTAAATTAGTTCAAGTATTCCCCGACGTATCAAGGAACACACAGATGAGAAGGAAACAATTTCTTTCGATGAAACAGAGAGTGTTGGCCCTAGGGGCCACATTCTTTCTTAAATTTCCCTGCAAGTGTATCATTACACTACAAAAAAATAAGTTTGTTTTTTTAGAACCTTCTCATCTAGAAGTTTTTCTTATAGATAATATAGGTAGTTGAAGGCATTGTAATTATTTATTTATTTATTATTTTTATATACTGACATTTGATCTCAATTGAGATATCACACCGGTTTACATTCAGGTACTGTAGGTATTTCTCTATCCCCAGAGGGCTTACAAACTAAGTTTTTGTACCTGAGGCAATGGAGGGTAAAGTGACTTGCCCAAGGTCACAAGGAGCAACAGCAGGACTTGAACCCTGGTCTCCTGGTTCATAGTCCACTGCTCTAACCACTAGGCTATTCCTCCTCCCTAGCCTGAATATGGATAGATTGTAAATTGGTTAAAAATGATGAATCTCCTGAATTTCATAAGATATTATGATTTATTGCTCTGATTTTTCTTAGAGGTAAGCTCCCCATTATGTGGACTTAAATAATGGGAATGTGTATAGATTTTATTTTAGTTTCTGTTCTGTAAACTAAAGCTATGGTATCCCAGAATTCTTACTTTCTTTTCATTGAAAAATGTATGAGAAATTTAATAAAGTATAAATTGAAAAAAAAAATAAAAATCCGGCCCTATTGTAAGTTCAACTTGCTGCAGTGATGCAACCTCCAATAAGAATTTTTGAGAAGATCTTAAAGTTCCTTCAGAGCAATAAGGCTTCAGCATAGCAGAAATCCAGGGAATAGTAAAGCAAGTGCGAAAGCCTTGGACTAGGCTAGCAATTTTATAATTGATCCTTGACTCAATAGGTAGCCAGTGATGATCTGCTAGAACTGGAGATATATGGTCACGTGGGGTAAGACCAGAAACTAGTCAAGCCACTACATTCTGGAAAATTTGGAGCAATTTGATGACAGATAAGGGAAGATATAGGTAAAGCCTATTACAGTAATCCAGAATGGGCATAATCAGCTAAACAACAGTATGAAAGTCACAAGAGTGTAGCAAAAATTTAAGTAGGCATACTAATCGAAATTTATAAAATCCCGATTTTACTATAGCTTTGATTTGTTGAAAATTCACCATAGAAACATCTCAAGTTCATTTTCCAAACTGATCAATGAATTAAGTAAAGGATACTGGCCAGTTCCAACCAGAGGAGATGATCTTCCCTGGAACTCTGTTATATGTACATCAAGGCTTCCCAAATATTTAGCCAGTGTGACCCCATTCTAGCCCTTGAAACTTCACATGACCCCAGAGCAGTTCAAAGATTTGTGGACCCCTTGCTGTGGGGAGGTTGGCTCAACCTACAGTGACGGCTCTGCAGGTCCTCTCAATAGCTAGATGGATTAGGCTGGTTGGAGACTGGTCTGGAGCTTCACCTATATCATCCCTTTTCTCCTTAGGTTGAGATCCTTCCTTTATCGTTTGTTGGTTTGGAAGCCTGGATTTTTATGTCTGGTCCAGCAACTAAATTCCCCAGGGACTAGGGAATTTAGTCACTATTATGAAGATAAAGGTTTTGCAGGAGTCTCTCATGTAGAGAGACCCAAGAATAAATGGGAATCCAGCTAAAAGCGTGGATTCCCATTTCTTCCTGGGAGGAAAGAAAATATGAGTCAAGAACTGTGGTACCTATCCAGTGTTAACTACCAAATATCACATGATATACTGAAAGAGTGTCATGGCCATCATGTACCCGGATGGGGCCTAGGCTGCAAGGAAGATCCAGATGACCTCCGATGGAGTTTGGTAGGTTTCGCAGGTAGTGGCTGATGGCTAGGACCTGAGGCACCGTCTTGTAGCAGGCAGGGGCAAGGTCAGGAAGGCTGAAGCCAGGATAGGCAGTGTTAAGGCACAGGGTGAGAATCAATCCAAGGTCAGGGCAGGCAATGAGCAGTGCAAGGTCAGGAACAAGGCTGAGTCGCAAGGAGTAGTCAAAGCAGGAACAGCGAAGAGGCTCGGGAGCAGAAAGCAAGACCTGTTGCTAAGGCACCCAGTAAATGGAGGAATGGGCTTCTATATATATAGGAATAGTGCTGTCATCATCAACCAGGAAGTTCAGAAAATCAAGTTTAGATAGAGTGGGATGTAGAACAGATGGCAGGAGCCATGCTGGAGCACCTCAACATGCCACAGGTTTCAGCAGCAAGACCTGGATCACGGGGCAGGAGCATGTGGTAAACGGTATGTTACAAGGAGGTTGGATAAGGAATAGTCAACTGGATTAAGAAATGACAAATTGGACTTTAGCTTATGCCATCTAAATAAGGTATCCTATTCCACCAATTCTGGGAGGGAACTCCAAAACTGCCCCTACAATTGGAAAGAGATGTGGAACCTAAAAGAACAGATACTGTCAGCAGTAAAGAGTCACAGATTTATTAGAAGAGGATTAATGTAATGGACCGTATTGAACAAGCACCTGTAAAATATTATTCATTTCACTTTAAATTCAACTATCAGTAAAGTTATGTTGGAACCACATCTATTGTCCAGAGTGGTTATTATTGTGATCAATACGGATTCTTAAATAATGTTCAGGGCCTTTGAGATCAATGTCCACTACCCCCTCCCCCACTTTGACAGAAAATCCTGGAAAATGGAGGGTCTTAAGGACAGTATAGGAATGTTTGGAATTCTTAATCACTTGGAAATGGAGGATGGTCCTTGGAGTCTTATGAGGACATCAGTCCAGGAGTTACATATTTGACTCTGCATTTGGGTTACATGCAGTCCAAATCATGGCTCAGCATGCATCTTGTGAACTCTGCACCAGCTTTATTTTAATAGTTATCAGATATTTTACATTACAATACTAGCCTTGCAATCATGCCAAACCTTTGGTATGATTACAATGAAAGCACTTAACAACCATTGTTTATTTTTATTAGTACAAGACAATAAAGGAAATGTTACGAGCGCGCGCGGGCACGGTCGTCTCCAGCGGGTGGTGAGCCCTTGAGCCACGGCAGGACTCAAGGAGGAGCCCAAAGCCACACCGTGGGAGGTGAGCTGAGCAGGCATGGGGAGCCAGGCGGGTACAAAAGCAGGGAGTCCGACCCTCAGCCGGACCTGCACGCCCATGGTAGCCAACACTGGGAAGTTGACTGATGAACGGTCCTCCGACTGTTCCCGGCCCTTTCGGACCTGCCGCTGGGAACGGCAATGGGCAGCAGGCCGGACAGAGGCGAGGGCAGACAGAGTCCTTTGCACTGAAGACATCGTAGACAAGGCAGGTGCAGACATCGTAGACAAGGCTAGTGCAGACATCGAAGAGGAGGGCTGGAAGGAGACACGGGCACTGTCCCTGAGGGCGCCCTACTCAGCCCATCCACGGGACTGAGTCGCGGACCACCCCGTCCCATACGCGCCCTACACAGCCCAGGAGGCTGGTCGCGGACCACGTTGAGAACAGGAGAGCGCAGGGAAGATCCAGGCGAGCAGGAACTCCGATGCTGGGATATTGACATCCGAAGCCCTTTCGGCTGGCAGGCAGGGAAGCTCCAGAGCGCAGGGAAGAATCCCACCTGTTGGCCACTCCAGGGCCCAACAGGCCAGAAGGCTCAGGAGCCAGACAGGACGTAGGGCAGAACAAGCGGAACTGGATCAGGACATCAGGAACACATCAAGGCAGACGTCAGTAACATCAGGAAGCAAACATCCGGACAGAGACAGGACAAGGAGCCATCAATACAAGGCAGACCACGGAAGACCTGGATCGAGGAAGAGGTACAGGCAACTGTAGCACTCAATCCGAAGGCCGACATCAGGACAGAGACAGGACAAGGAGCCATCAATACAAGGCAGACCACGGAGGACCTGGATCGAGGCAGAGGTACAGACGACTGTAGCACTCAATCCGAAGGCCAGTTGGAAGTGACAAGAAAGTCCTTATATACTGGAGGTTGTAGGCAACTCCCTGGGAGGAGTTTGCCAGGACCGCCCCTCACTGGTCCTATAAGTAAGGTGGAGAGCTGCGGGCCAGCCCCTAGGGAAATGGGCGTGGCTGGAAACCAGGAAGTCCAAACAGCCAAGCAAGCCACAGGAACAGCTAGGCCTCTCAGGCCCTGGAGCAGGTCCTGGATGGAACACAGGCGAGGCCCTGGCTTCGGAGCGGCCTCCGGTGGAAGGTGAGAGACCACCTGTAGCGCAGCAACAGGGGGGATCGTAACAGGAAATAGACATTTTTTTTTTTTTTAAATCATCCACTTATTTAGAATCCAATATGATAGCTCATCAGTAGTGTCCTCCATTCTTAACCTAAGAATCAGAAGGTTGTTGGTTGAAATCCAGAAAAAAGTGAAATTGCAAATGGGTAAAATATAACACCTGCAAAAATACAAATTTTGTTTTATAAAACTGGATGACTCAAGGAAATTAGCACAAGGTTTAACCATTACCATCTGAAAGCCCTTTGGCAACCTATGGGCAATAAGTTGGTGGTCTTGGGCCCATATCTAGTGAACAGGTGTCCCCATCATTAAAGCCATGGTAGTCTCAGGCCTGTTCCCCAAAGACTGATGTCCACATCATTCAAGCTGCCATTATATTTGGCACTAATTGGCAATATTATTAACAGTCTCAGCAACGAAGCCAAAGATTGCACAGGCATGGAGACTTAATTACTTTCTCCTCCTAATAGGTAGTACCTCCAGAGTACACCTGAGGCAGATTGACAGAACAGTCACAAGGACTGTTCTTGTGACAGAACAGTCACAAGGACCTTGGGCAAGCCACCTGAGGCAATGGAGGGTAAAGTGACTTGCACAAGGTCACAAGGTCACATAAATGATAAAAGAAAAATATATAAAAATAAAAGAAATCCATTTCAGCAAAAGTCAAACAATGAAGTACTCCAGGGCTATGGTTCATTATGGATACTGTCTCCTTTACATGCTGGTGAAGGCTGCAATCCTCATAGCTCACTGCAGCAATCACAATATCCACAGGCCTTCAGACCTGTGACACAGAGAAAGCTATGGCTGTGCCTCCATCGGTTTGTAAATAATTACACTCTTAGCCATGAGTATTGTACTTTATCATGCTTCATCGCTCCAGAGCTATTCCTTTCTTAACTTACCCTTAGAAGAACTGACCTTCCTAGGCATGCATAACTTGTTAAAAAGTAACTTTCATTGCTGTAAAAGTTAAGTTTAGGCATCAAAATAGTGAGAGTCGAATTGCTTTTACACTTCCAATCAGATGTGTAAAGAAGTAGGTTTTATTACAAGCAGATGTGATTTTTGCTTGCACTATATGGGGGTGAAAAGATAAACTCTAGTGTATGTGTCAAACTGTGTTGCGAAACATTTATTTTTATAAAGTGACCTTGATTCTCTTCCCTTTTCTTTTCCTTCCCAACAGTAATAAGTAATCTGCATAATTCTCCCAGGCTTTCTGATTACTGATTACAAATTAGTCACATTTTGTTCTAGTTAGTTGGCAAAGCAAAGTGTTAAACTATTGTTCCAGGTCACTGGGGAAAAGGTAATCCTTTTTAGTTTGAAACAATTTTTATTGTTTTATGACAGCAATAAAACATACAGAGAGTGGCTGGTTCCTGAACCACTCTCCAATAACAGAGAAAGCCCCAACAAAATCAGTATTCCCCCTTCCCAACCTCCCCCCACTCCCCAACCCTCAAGAGAATGAACCAACTGTCCACGTGTGAAAAAGTAGTTGTCCACCACCCAAGGCATGAGTAAACACCATTCAGGTGGTCTGTTGACCTACTGCCACTCATTTAAAATGGAACTACGAGAACGCTGAGGAAGACTTTGCAGATAAGAGTCCCAGATATATATTTTTCTCTTGAACAAATCAGCACAAATAGGGGAGAACTCCTTGCGTTTTGCGGACAACGCTGCCGAGTAATCTTGAAACATCATGATGTTACTGCCTTCATAGACTAGTTGAGCACTGCGCCAAAAAGCTTGAAGTATTGCTGTCTTGTGGCAGAAATTCAAGAACCTTGCAATAACCACCCTGGGCCTTGCCGCTTCCAATTTTTTGATCCCAGTTTGTGCGCTCTTTCAACTGTGACGCTGCCTGCAAGCTCTGCTAAGCCAAGCTCCTTTATCAACCACGTTTCAAGGGCCTTAGCTAGCTCCTTATCAGGGACGGATTCAGGGATTCCCACAAATCTCAAATTATTCCTCCTCAACCTGTTCCCCAGGTCCTCCACCTTGTGTTCAAGTGTGTGCACTTGCTTAATGAGCTGTTCTTGTTTTTGCAGGAGATTTTGGGTCTCTGTTTCTACATCTCCAATACGTTGCTGCGTATCAGCTACTTGGTTTTTAATTTCTTGTAAAGTTTCATTACCTGCGCTGACTTTTTGGGCTAATTCGGTGAATCGCGGTTCCAGTGCCTGCACCACTGCTTGTGTGACGTCCCCTACGAGGTCTGCTTTCTCTGCTGGCGTGCTGGGGCTCGGAGGCCCCGGCAGCCATTTTCCCTTCGTTTTGCCAACCAGCCAGTTTCTCTCTTCTCTGCAGCTTAGCTGCCAACCCAGGCTCACCAGTGGGGGCTTGCTTTGGTGGGGGCCACCACGATTTGTGCCTTTAATGCCAGTAATGTGGGCTTTTAGGCAGGGGGAGCCAGGAGCGCGGTCAGCCTGCTGCCTACCCGCTGATCAGGTCACGTGATCTCCCATGAGATAGTATTTTAAATTGGATACAATATTTTGCTAGAAACCAGTATAGCTCTTTTAGCACTGGAATGATTCAATTCTTAATAATGCTCCCCTTCAGGAATCTAGCCACCTCATGTGGGACATGTTGCAATCTCTTGACATATTTTCCTGCAAGACCAATGTAGAGGGCATTGCATGAGCCAAGCCTGCTGGTAATAAGAGCAAGAATCAGACTTGCTAAAACAGCACTATCAATATGTGTAGAGAACCTAAAGGATTCTCTTCTAGAAAGACTAATCCAAATCTTTGGAAGAGGAGCAGACTAATGTAGTTAGCAGTAGTTGTAGGTTTTGGCTTCTCCATATGGGAGATTCAGATGGTGTGCTGTAATACAAGGGTGAGTAAACCTTTTGAGCTGTGGCTCCCCTTCCATTTATGCTATTGGTTGCAGCCCCCCCCCCTCCCCCAAGATGGTTTACTATATATACGCCTACACACATACATATATATGAAGACTATTCACCAGGCAACCACACTGCCAACCAGAGGCTCAAAGCCCCCATTTCTCTTCAGGAGGCTGAAAAAAGTAATCTCGCACATACATATTGAGAATAAGATAAAGATGGTGTTCAAAGGTCTCAGGAAATAACAGCCTGTATGCAAAGCCTTTGATACTATTTCCTATCATTTTCCATGCCCTGGGTCTAAGACCTTTTAACCCTACTCACATCAAGAGATTCTATCTAGCTATGCTAAGTAATACCCAGATATCAAGCACTGTGATGAGCATGCCTCAGGAAGCAGGAATCTAGGACAAAGAAAGAAGAGGAAGTAATACCATATAAGGACAAAGAGGGAATATTGGTGTGAGAAAGATAAGAACTGTATAAAGCCTGCTCTACAGGGAAACATCTGGCTGGCATCTTTTTTCTGCTACTTTGCTGGCAGCAGGCAGAAACTAGATCCCAGGACCTACAAAACTCTTTGTACTTTATTTGCTTTTAAACATAGGCTTCTGTAGTTTTTCCTTTTACTCCTCTTGATAATAAAAGTTCTTTACTTGTAAGAAGACTACCTAAGTTGTTATTTAAGAAAAACTGGATTAACAATATACACACACAGGGGCACAGAGAGGCAGACACCCCATACCGAGACAGACATAGATACCTCATACCCAGACACATAAACACCCCACACCCAGACTGACAGTGAAACAGATACTCAGACAGACAGACAGACAGAAAAAAAGAGAGACAGATAGAAACCTATCCAGACATGGACAGAGGCACACACACATACCACACCTAGACAAAAAAAACCCGGACCCACCACATCCCAATAGAAGGCAGACGGACACACCATATAGACAGAAACAGAGAAAGGCATAGACCCAACACACCCAAACAGACAAACACAGGGAGACATAGACAGAGACGCAGGCAGATAGACCCCATCATACACAGAGACATAAATAACACATATGACCCAAAGCATACCAGGCAAACATAGAGAGAGACACTTCACACACCATACTTTTCATAGAGGCCATACACCACAATGGTAAGGGCTGGAAAACATTTTCAAAAAAACAGTTGTCAGCCAAAACATTTTAGAAGCTGAGAAAAACTCCATCCCTCCCCACCCAATTTTTTTTTGGCTTTTTTTACTGTTTTCATTCATTTTCCTACTTTTCTCTCGTTTTGTATTTTTGTTAGTTTACTTATCTTTATTTTCTCATATTTTGATTTGCTTATTTAATGTTCCTTTTCTTTAAATGCGTTTTGCCTTTATGCTCTCTTCCCTATTTTGTTCCTCTCTCTCTCTTCTACTTACTCATTCTTTCTGGCCTCTTTGCCCATTCCCCTCCCCAACCACACCACTTCTTTGCCCCTGGTGGGGCGACAATTGTGCCTTCTCCCTCTGGATAGGGACCTGGCAGCAGCAGGAACTCCTTTCTCAGGTATAAGGGTGGCAGGTCTTCCTGGGTTGTAGAACACTACAATGTCTGTTTCCAAGTCCAGTTCCGCTACAGAGTAAGCAGCTCCCCACTTGGACCCACCTCAGCAGAAGCGGATTCTCTCCCTGGCCCATCGAAAGCTACATGGCTAAGCTGTGGCATGCTTATAATGATCACTAGGTTCTGGCACCTCCCTCCCTCCTGAGCTTACTCAACAGTCTAGCCATATTTTTCTTCCTTGATTGGGCAGCCAGTGCCCCCCCCCCCTTCAGGATTGTTCAAAATTGTTCAAGTCCTCTATGGGGGGGGCCTCGCGCCCCCCCCCCCCTTGTTTGCTCACCCTGGCTCTAACAGTTTATAAACTCCTGCCATTTGTTACGTGATGGACGAGAAGGTGGACCCCCTTGCCCGAGGGGGAGTTGGCGATACCTGAGAGGATGAACCGCCGCAAGTCCCCACCATCGGGAGGCGAGGCCGAGCTGGTGCAGGGACTGGCTGGAGCTTCACCAATACTACCCCCATTCCCTGCAGGTTGAGCCTTTGGGTGCCAGGGCCAGCTGGTCTTAGATGGGCCCCTGTGAAGATGGTTGGAGATCAGCTAGAAGGATCACTGATAGCCAGGCCAAGATTAGAAGCCAGAGGGTCATTGGAAGCCGGTCCAAGGTCAGCAGCCAGAGGATCGCTGATAGCCAGTCCGATGTCAGAAGCCAGAAGATCACTGAAGCCAATCTGAGGATCCGGCCACAGGAACCAAGGATGGGGAGGAGGACTCGGAAGGCAGGAACAGGACTCGGAAGGCAGGAGCAGGACTCAGAAGGCAGGAGCAGAAACGAAGGCACAACGAAGCATGAAGGACTCCACAGGAGTGAAGCAGACTCGTTGCCAGGGGAGTGTCAGCTGCAGATTTTTATAGGGCAGCACCCTGGTGTCCAGAGGAAGGGCCGGCAGAGACTTCCTGCCACGGGCCCTTTAAATCTTCAGCAGAGGTGTGCGCGCGCACCTAGAACAGAAAGTAGCTGGGGGCGCTGCCTGCTGCGTCCTGCAGGCCAGAGGCCCTGCGCTGGCGCTGGCAGCAGCAGAGGCCCTGCGGCCTCGGGGAACGGCGCGGGACGAGGGACCGGCCCAGGGAGTAAGTATAACAGTACCCCCCCCCCCCTCTTAAGCCCCCTCCCA
The DNA here is from genome assembly GCF_901001135.1 of Rhinatrema bivittatum. Classification (NCBI taxonomy): domain Eukaryota; kingdom Metazoa; phylum Chordata; class Amphibia; order Gymnophiona; family Rhinatrematidae; genus Rhinatrema; species Rhinatrema bivittatum. The sequence continues at coordinate 715,113,571 of NC_042615.1, read as the reverse complement.
GGAAGTTTTGGTTTCTTGGGATGAGAAGCGTGGAACAGCCTAAGTAGACTCTTATCTAGGATGTTACTGGCGGGTTCCCAGGAGTTTTCCTCTGGGCTGAAACCTTCCCAAGCAAGAAGATATTCCCACCTCCGCCTTGCTTCCTTATATCTGTTGCGTTCATGCCTGTTCTTGTCCTCACTCCACCCTCTCTACCTTATTGGCGACTCCCTTCAGGTCTGACGGACAGATGCTGCTGCGGCTTCTCCTCGCCGTGTCTTCCTGGAATCCCTGGGCTGGCCTGATGCTGCGGATCCACCATGTTTCTGATGACGTAAGGGCGTGCAAGCGCGCGTGCTCCAGAGTTTGTATCGGCAAGGGCGTGAACTTCGGGGGCGTCCCACCCATAGTGACGTCATCCGGTCTTTGTTTGCTACTTCGAATCGAGTTGGCATGGAGGAAACTTCTCTGCTGCTCTGCCTCCACAAACTTACCAAGGGGTACCCGCTCCTCGGGGGCCCCGCTCTCTCTTCTTGATTTCAGACTGCTAAGATGGGATCCGGTACTCGCTCCTCGAGGGCCTACGTCCCTGAATGCTCAGAAGACTCCTTAATGCCTGGAAGTGATCGCAGACAACACTGTGAGTTCTATTACAGATAGGAATTGGTAATCGATCCACGAGGTCCTATGTTCCTAATCTCTGAAGACTCCCTTCTGTATAAGACGTTATCGCAGGTACAGAGATCGTGAGTTGTCATTGCAGATTGAAGATAGGAACCGGTACTCGCTCCATGAGGGCCCATGTTCCTAAAACCCTTCACAGACTCTCTTCTATCTCATAAGCTATCGTATACCTATATCTGGTACATTACTATTTCATATCGCAAATAGGAACCGGTACTCGCTCCTAGAACCCTTCGCTCCTAGAACCCTTCACAGACTCTCTTCTATCTCAGAAGCTATCACATACCTATATCTTGTGAAGTACTATTATTTATTTATTTATTTATTTATATACCGCCGCTCATCAAAGATATCACGTCGGTGTACAGTGAACAGGAACTTACGCCGGAGCGTTTTACATTTAACAGAGTTATATAAGCGTTATACAATTAAAAAAGGCAAGTATATAAATATTTGAACATAAAACAAGTAGAATCTTTTAAAAAAAAACCAGAACTATCATTTAGTTGTAACTTATTACAGATTGCAGATAGGAACCGGCATTCGCTCCACGAGGGCCTATGTTCCTAAAACCTTCCAAAGACTCTCTTCTATTACAGAAGCCACCTCATACACAGATATTGTGAGTTCTTATTCCAGACTGCATATAGGAACCAGTACTCGCCTTCGGCTCCTGTACCTGAATATACTGAAGACTCTCTGTTGCATAAAGAAGCCATTACAGATATCTACAATTATGAGTGTACCATCTACTACTGGTTATGTATCCAGCATACCCTGTCTACTCACTATCTATAGTCTCTCTCTACAGCTCAGCAACCCAGAGATCACAGTTCCAGTATCTGAGGGACTTCAGCCCTGCCGGGCACTTCAACTTACTACACTACCTCTGGTGGTTCTATTTCCTGTCTAATAAAAGAACTATCTGTGTTTGTCTCCATACTCCAGCCTAGCCAGTGGTCCCTCTCAGGAGATCCTCCTGGGGGCGCTGTCATCTGCCATCGGCTCAAGGATTCACCAATTTCCATTCAGTGTTTATTCCTTACACTACTAGAGCGGTATCATACAGACTGCCACTCTGTGGGAGCCAACCCACAACAGATCATTAACTCCATCTATGGAGTGTATCACTCTGCTGACTACTCCCCTCTGGGGGAGCTGATCAATAATAGATTACTAACTCCGCCCCCCTTGGCAGGGTGAGCGCTAACAGATTGCTAACTCCTTAGCAGATATATAACAGATTGCTAACTCCGTACGGAGATTTATAACAGATTGCTAACTCCGCCCCCCTTGGCGGGGTGAGCGATAACAATATCTAGTATATCTCGAACTTGGTAGGTGGTGTCGTCATCTAAGGCTGCAGGTTGTGGTTCTGGTTGTCTCTTGGCGGGCCAGGAGAGTACCAAGGGTTTTAGCAGTGAGACGTGAAAGGAGTTATGGATCCGCAAAGAAGGGGGCAGGCGAAGCTGGTAAGTGACAGGTCCCAAGCGCCGAAGGACTGGAAATGGCCCAATATACCATGGAGCTAGACACATGGATGGAAGTTTAAGGCGGATATGTTAAGTGCTGAGCGAGACCTGCTCTCCTGGCCTGAATTGAGGCGCCAGTCTTCGGTGGGTATCAGTCACCTCCTTGGCTCTGCAGCCAGCTTCCTGTAGAAGCTGTTGGGTCTCATTCCAAAGATGGTATAGCTGCTGGGCTTTAAGCTGAGTCGCTGGGGATGATACCGTCAACGGTACTGGTAGTGGAGGTAGAGGCTGTCTGCCATATACCAGGAGAAAAGGAGATGTCTTAGTGGCTGAGGAGACATGAGAATTCAAGGCGAATTCCGCCCAGGGCAAAAGAGATGCCCAATCGTTTTGTTGGGCATTGATGTAGCTAGGTAGGAACTGTTTAAGGGTTCAGTGGGTCCTCTCTGCCTGTCCATTGGCTAGTGGGTGATAGGCCATGGTGAAATCTAGTTGTTATGTTTGTGGCATAGTGGACCCTTGGTCGCAATGGAGATGACTTCGCCCACAGGGAGGGGCCCTATGGGGAACCACTGCGATAGGCTGAACTCAGATAACAGACACAGTTGATAGAGGCTTTATTGTACTGCTGTAGATAGATGGTGAAAGCAGGAAGGTAAGACACTGATCCAAAAACTGCCAGTACGTTCAACAGGCTCAGATGTGAAGTCTCACCCAGATGTTCACAATAGGCGGAAGCCCACAGTGCGGGTAACGTCGCGGCTGGTGGGTGGAGCTGGAGCACCGGATCATAGAGATACTCACAGGAATGATGGCGTCTTCCTGATGGTGGAAAGTTGGGACCGAAGGTCCGTGGTGCGGGATATAATGGCTGGTAGGCCCTCGAGGAGCGAGTACCCCATGGTCTGATATCCTGAAATGTAAAAGAGAGAGAAGGACCCCTGAGGAGCGGTTGTCTTAGTTAGAGAGGACCCCGAAGGGTAGTTGGAAGCGAGAGACCCCCGAGGAGCGGGTATGTAGAGCTTCTACAGGAGCGAGGCCCTTGAAGTGAAAGCAGCGTCTAAGCGTGCAGCTTAGAGCAGTCAGAGTAGCTGAAACCGAAGTCCTTGCTAACTCAAGGTAGTAGTGGAAGTGGAGACTAGATATACCTGGAGGTACTGATGTCATGCGGTAAGGCCACCCCCTGAGGTTCCCATCATGACGTGTATTTGAGCGTAGGAGATGTGCGCGCTCGCACCCTAGGAGGCCACGGGAGTGAGCATGGCGGATGGGGATGCTGGTTTGGAAACGCTCTCGGCCCTTGGCACCGGAGGCAGCCATCTTGCCCAAAGAGAGTGAAAGAAGAAAAAAAGAGGTAAGGCAGAGCGGTTGCAACACTAGTGAAATATTAAACTTTTTGCAAAGGGACTTCCAGAACTTGGCTGTGAACTGGGTTCCGCGGTCCGAGAATATATGCTGGGGTAGGCCATGGAGGAGGAAGACGTGCCTGATGAAAAGCTGCACCAATTGTTAGATTGATATCCTGATATGAACGCCTTTATGTCTGCTGATTCTGTACTGTGCACTTTCATGTATATAGTTCTAGTTATAATTATTATAATCAGCATCTACCCTTTGATGCTTGTTATATCTAAGGGCTCCTCCCAAAGATTATTTATATGTTACTGAGTTCACCATGTTTATCTGTTATATGTAAGGGCAATGCCCAAAGGTTTGTGTTCACTGTGAACCGATACGATGTGCGAACGGATATCGGTATATAAGAAATGTTAAATAAATAAATAAATAAATTGTGGAGCTGAGGGAAGAGCTGGCAGAGTGACAAAGTGCGCCATCTTGGAGAACCGATCCACTATATGCCAGATGACTGTGTTGCCGACAGAAGGTGGAAGATCTACCACAAAATCCGTGGCAATGTGTGACCAGGGCTCCGTGGGTGCTGGCAGGGGTTGTAGGAGCCCCCATGTTCGGCCTGTGAGAGGTTTCTGCTGGGCACAGATCGGGCAAGAGTCTACAATTTCTTCAATTTCTTCAATTTCTATGCAAATACAGCAGAGCTCTCTGCTCCAACGGCAGGGGAGAAGAAAAACTGATACTTCACGCATACCCAGCATAGCTTCAACGGCAGGGGAGAAGAAAAAAGGGTTCACACTCACAAAGCGGGGAGTAGCTGGCTTGTTACGGCGGGTTACTACCCCAAACCAAATGAGCCTGATACTTCACTTTCGATGCATATCCAGCATAGCTCCCTGCTTTCAACGGCAGGAGAGAGAAGAAAAACACCCAATAAGGGCTGTATAACATAGTCTGAGTAAAACAAATAAGCATGGGTTGTAGCTTGCTTATTGCGGCGGTTACTACCCCTACTACCCCTAACTTATCAGCTAGATATTCACTTGGATGCAGCTCCATCACTGCTTTCTACATTAATGGTGGGGGGTGGAAGGGAAATAGAACCAAGAGCTAAGAGAAACAGATAAGTATGAGAGAAAAAAGTGTGTGAAGCTTGCTGGGCAGACTGGATGGGCCATTTGGTCTTCTTCTGCTGTCATTTCTATGTTTCTATGTTTCTATGTTACACAGTTGCAGACGTCACGTCTGATCGTGAGTCACCAAAAAAATCATTGTAGGGAAGCCAGGGTACAAGCTCTCCCGGGGTGGTCCGCGGTGCGGGCGTCATGGGCCCATTGCAGCACTGTGTTTCGCAGCTGGTGAGGAACGACCATCTTGCCCAAAGGAATGGTGTTGGTTACTGAGAGGAGGACCCGAGCGGGGTCGATGATATGAACAGGGGGTTCCTCCATGTCTTCGGGGACAAAGGAACGAGACAAGGCATCAGCTATAAGGTTTTTGGCGGTGAGCCGGTAGCATAGGCAGAATTTGAAGCGGCTGAAGAAGAGGGCCCAGCGGGCCTGACACGGATTTCATCGCTGAGCTTGGTGTAGATATTCTAAGTTTTTATGGTCCGTGTACACAGTGATGAGATGTTATGCCCCCTTGAGCCAAGGCCGCCACTCCTCAAATGCGAGTTTTACCACTAGGAGCTCCTTATCGCCTATCCCGTAGTTGTGTTCTGCAGGAGAGAATTGTCTGGAATAAAAAGAGCATGGGTGCAGAGTACCCGTCGGGGAATGCTGCCTGAGTACTACCCCTACTCCCATGGAAGAGGCATCCACTTCGATAATGAAAGATCGTGATGGGTCGGGGTGCTGAAGACAGACAGGGTTCTTGAAGGAAGGCGGTCTTTAGGTGCTGGAAAGCCAATATAGCTGCAGCGGGCCACAGTGTCGGATTTGCTGTCTTAAGGGTCAGGGCGTTGAGCGGGGCTACTAGTTTAGCACAGTTATGGACGAACGTTCGGTAATAATTAGCAAACCCTAAAAAGCGTTGCAGGGCCCGCAGCCAACAGGTTGAGGCCAGTTCAGGATACTTTGGAGTTTTTCTGGGTCCATCTGGAAATCACGGCGGGAGACGATGTAACCGAGGAACGGTAAACTCTCTACCTCAAAGGTACATTTTTCCAGCTTGGCAAACAACCGGTTGTCCCGGAGATGTTGAAGGACTCAGATGACATCTTGTCGGTGAGTTTGTAGGTCATTGGAGAATACGAGGATATCGTCTAAAAAAACAACCACTGAACTGTATAAGAGATCACGGAAGATCTCATTCATCATGTTTTGAAAAATGGCGGGGGCATTGAACAAGCCAAATGGCATTACAAGGTACTCATAGTGCCCGTCTCGAGTGTTAAATGCAGTTTTCCACTCGTCCCCCTTTCAGATACGAAAAGATTCTGGCTCCTTGCAAGCAGTTGAACAATTCCGAGATGAGTGGCAGAGGATAGCGATCCTTGATAGTGATGGTATTCAGACCCCTGTAATCTTTGCAGGGTTGTAGAGACCCATCCTTTTTAGCTACAAAAAAGAAACCTGCTCCAGTGGAGGATGTAGACCGGCGGATGAATCCTTTGGCTAAGTTCTCCTGCATGTAGTCCATCATGGCTTTAGTCTCTGAGAGTGAGAGTGGAAAGACTCGCCCACGAGGGGGATCCGCATTGGGCAGGATATTGATGGTGCAGTCATACGGATGGTGAGATGGTAAGATATCTGCCCCTAGTTTCGAAAAGTCATCAGCATAGGAGGCATAGTGGGCCAGTAGCCCGGCAGGAGACAGGGCGGTGGAGAGACAGCACCGAGTGGATGGTATCTTCAAGCAAGAGTTGTGGCATGATAGGCCCCATTGTGACAGTTGCATGGAGGCCCACTCAAACCTAGGGGAGTGTTTCCAGAGCCAGGACAAGCCGAGGACTATGGGGTGAATGGCTCGGTCCAACATGTGAAAGATGATTTTTTCTTCATGGAGAGCGCCAGTGCGCAAGGTGACAGGTACGGTGGTATGGGTTACTTTCCCCAGCAGGGGTTCGCCCGAGATGGAAGAAAGTACCAGCGGCATGGGGGCCAGGCAGGTAGGAATTCGCAGGTGCTGAACCAGTTGTTTGAGGATAAAGTTACCTCCCGAGCCAGAGTGTGGATGTCATCTTTTTCGCCAATGATAGCGACTGGTAGAGTAAGAGGGGGAGCGGGAGAAGTTAGGCCTAGGGAAAGTCGCCTGACTTGACCTAGGCCTGGGAGTTTCCCGGGCGCACTGGGCAACGGGCAAGCATGTGTCCAGCTCCTCCACAGTATAAGCAAAGTCCTCCACGACGATGTCGGAGGCTTTCCTTGGAGGTCAACGGACTGTGACCCAACTGCATGGGTTCCTCAGGGACGTCCCTGGTGGCAGTAGGCACTGGCTTGGGAGAAGGCGAATGACGAGAGGACCTGGAAATAGGTGGAGATCTTTTAGAGGATGATAACTCCTGGGACCTCTCCTGGAGGCGGCGGTCAATATGGCTAGCCAGGTTGATCAAGGTGTCCAGAGAAGAGGGTAGCTCGCAGGCTGCCAATTAATTTTTTATTCGAGAGGTAAGACCATCTAGGAAAGTTGAGCGCAGACAGTCCTTGCCCCAATGAAGTTCGGACACCAATGTACGGAACTGGATTACATAGTCTGTCAGAGGTCGGGACCCCTGTTGCAAGTGGAGCAAGGTGGTACTGGAAATCGCCTGTCACCCGGGGTCATCAAAGACGGTACGAAAGAATGAAAGGAATGCTTGGAGGTCCTGCAGGACCAGATCGGCTCATTCCTACAGCGGTGAGGCCCAAGCCAGAGCCTTCCCATTCAACAGGGAGATGATGTAAGTCGTCTTGGTGAGGTCAATGGGAAAGAGGATGGACTGCAAACAAAAGTGCATGTGGCACTGGTTAATAAAGCCGCGACACAGCTGGGGGTCCCCAGCGAAGCGAGGAGGAGCCGGGAGCAGTAGGACCAGTTGTGGGGCAGGCACAGAAGGGGAGAGATCCACGGCTGAGGAAGAGGAGGACCCCTGTTGTATGGTGGACTCCAGATGTTGGTTGAGGCGATCCACCGCTGAAGCAAGGGACTCAAGGACCTTCTGCTGTTCTAGGATTTTCTGGGCCAGGCCGGGTATGGCCTGTCGGGCCGAGGCCTCTGCCGGCTCCAGGGACTTGGCAATCTGTTACAGTGATTGATGAGAAGGTGGACCCCTTGCCAGAGGGGGAGTTGGCGCTACCTGAGAGGGCAAACCCAAGCAGGTCCCACCGTTGGGAGGCGAGGCCGAACTGGTGCAGGGGCTGGCTGGAGCTTCACAAATACCAACCCTGCGGGTTGAGCCTTTGGGTGCCGAGGCCAGCTGGTCTTAGGTGGGCCCCTGTGAAGATGGTTGGATAACAGCCGGAAGGATCACCGATAGCCAGGCCAAGATCAGAAGCCAGAGGGTCATCAGAAGCTGGTCAAGGTCAGCAGCCAGAGGATTGCCTAGCCAGTCCGAGGTCAGAAACCAGAAGAGTCATCAAAGCCAGTCTGAGGTCAGAAACCAGAAGAGTCACCGAAGCCAGTCCGATGACAGAAGTCAGAAGATCCATTCACAGGAACCAAGGATGAGGAGGAGGAACTGGAGCAGGAACAGAACTCAGAAGGCGGGAGCACGACTTGGAAGGCAGGAGCAGGAACGAAGGCACAATGAAGCACGAAGGACTCCACAGGAGTGAAGCAGATTCGTTGCCAAGTCGCCAGGGGAGTGTCAGCTGCAGGCGCCCTGGCATCGAGAGGAAGGGCCAGCAGCGACTTCCTGCCGCGGGCCCTTTAAATCTTCAGCAAAGGTGCGCGCGCGCGCCTAGAACAGGAAGTAGCTGGGGGCGGCGCGCCTGAGGCCCTGCGCTGGCGACGGCAGTAGCAGAGGCCCTGCGGCCTCGGGGAACAGCGCGGGACGAGGGACCGGCCCGAGGGGGGGGGAGGGGGGTAAGTATAACACCACTATCTCAGTGTATGGATTCTAACTTTGAAGTTTCTGGGTTGACGCTTTAAGGGCATCATGTCTTACGTTGTTCCCAATTGTGCTTATTTTTTCAGCAAAAAGGACTCTGCATGCAGGTCTCTTGGACTGAGACCTGGGTAAAGGAATGAAGATAGACTGTCTTATCCCCTAATTTTTGTCCATGGTTTTGGAAACCTTTCTGTTATTTGAGGAGGAAGTTTTTCCACCCTTCCTCTTTGTTTGGATTCACTTTTGAGTATGATTTTCCCTTTTATGTTTTACTGAGTACCCTAGGGCCCAGGAAATCATATGGAGGAAGTGATTTATTCACATAGAAGGACCCTGCTGATAATCTGAGTCATCAGGAAGGAATGGATTCACATCCAGTACCAGGAAGAAAGAGTATTGAGAATATCATTTAAGAGCATGTTACTACTGACTCAGGTGAGAAACACTGGGAAGGAGAGGCGTAAGACAGTGCCAACCCAGTACTACCAGTAGGAAGACAGGAGAATAGGGAAGACTACTGAAGAGAGATGAGATCTGGGGTTTGGAGATTCATTTAATTAAATGGGACAAAATTTCTAAGCATTTCACAATTAGAAGAGCTAAGACTGATTTCATTGATTGGCATGGAGAAGGAGCTAAATTATTAATGAAATTGGCTTTACCATCTAAAGACATTTGCTGGAAGTTTGATGTTACAAATTTATTGAGGAATAACACGTAGATCAACCGAACTGTAAGGGGCAGATTTTCAAAGGATTTACGCGCATAAGTCCCGGGGCAGGAAAAAATGGGCGGTCGGGAGTGGGGCGTGGGCAGGGTGGTCGGGGGCGAGGCGGGGGCATGGCCAGAGGCCTCTCCATGGCCTGTGTGCAAGTTACGCATCTTATAAAATCAGGTGTACATTTGTGCGCGCCGGGTAGCGCACACAAATGTAGGCCGCGCGCGTACCTTTTAAAATCTGCCCCTAAGGATAAAGAGCTACATAGAACTTTTTTAAAATCAGTTTCCATCAATTATCAATAAAATTGCATTGGGAAACCAAACCTGCTTCCAGAGTAATTATGCTGTCTTATGAAATCATTAGAGCTGTTTACAATGGACTTAATGGGGATAAGATCTAAGCGATGCATCAGGGCTTGGATGTTAATATTCCCCTGGCTCAGGGTAATTTGGATACCTTTTTGAGAACCGAATACTGAATATCTGGACTGAGATGTGTGCCCTGGTACCCATCTGGGACTCCTTGCCCAGGGGTTATGTCTGGTTTCAGGAGTTAGATCCTCCTTAGCTGGTAAAATGAAGATTTTGAAATTGTATTGATCTGGCTCTCCAAAGAGAGACACGGATCAAAAATCACTCCCACATAGATCCACCACTTCCTTTTCCAGGCTGCTTGGGCAGGAAGGACCATGCTGTCACTACCCCCAGACTGGTGGTATTCTAGGCCAGGGGTGAGCAAACATTTTGAGCCATGGCCCCTCCTTCCATCCATACAATTTGTTGGACCCCCCCACACACCAAAGTTGGGTTACAAATTGGGTTCCTTAAAGGTAGGAAGGTGCCAGTTTGTTGTGTTTGCTATGTCCGTGGGTGGGAAGAAGGAGAGGCCATGCAATTGTGGCTAGAGAAAAGAACAGCGCATCCTCTGCAGGAAGAGGAAACATCGGCCCTGGGTCTGCGTGGGGTTGGACCACAGGAGGAGCAACAGCGTGTTGCTCTTCCCCCCTCCCCCCACCCCTGCCTGCATACACAGGAAACAGTGAGGCATCAGGTCCCATGGCCTCAAGATGGGGATGTTGCCTGCTGGACTTCTGCTTCCAATGGGAGGAAGTGAACGTGTCTGATGGGGAGTGGGAGGAACTGAACATATCTGTGTGTGTGAGAGCATGTCTGTGTGTGTGTGTGAGAAAGAGAGCTTTTCTGAGTGTGTGTGTGAGAGAGAAAGAGCTTGTCTTTGTGTATATGTATGTGTGTGTGAGAGCATGTCTGTCTGTGGGTATATCTATATTTATATGTCAGTCCAACCAATCAGTTGTTAAACCATTTGCCAAATAGCAGGCAATCACACTGCCAGCCAGAAGCTCAAAATTCCAGTTTTGATTCTCTCAGGTTGCTGAAAGGAGCAAATCAGATAGACACAAGCACAAACAGGCCGAGCATAATTACTTGGCTGAGCACACTGTTTAGTTCATGTATGGCCGTGTGTTTTTGACGTGCTATTATTACCCCCTATACTGTAAGGGGTAATAGCACATGGAAACACGCGGCCAACCCCCCTGAAACTAATAGCACTCATCACATGCAAATACATGTTGATGAGCCTATTAGTTAGTCACCCGCAATACAGAAAGTAAAATGTGTGACCAAGCCACACATTTTATTCTCAGAAATTAACGCCTGCCAAAACTGCTTTTCTGTACACCCTTCAACAATATCATAGCGATATTAAGTCGGAGGTGTTGCGATCCCTCCTGTTGCTGCGCTACAGGAGGTATCTTACCTTCCTCCCGGAGGCCGCTTCGAAGCCAGGGCCTCTCCTGTGCACCATCCGGGACTTGCTCCAGGGCCTGGGAGGCCTAGCTGTTCCTGAGGCCTGCCTGTGGCTTGCATACCTGCGTTTGGACTTCCTGTTGGCGACGCCCTTCTCCTAGGGGCCGGCCCGCAGCTCTCTACCCCACTTATAGGGCCAGCGAGGGGCGGTCCTGGCAAACTCCTCCTAGGGAGTTGCCTACAACCTCCAGTATATAAGGACTTTCTTGTCACTTGCAACTTGCCTTCGGATCGGGTTCTACAGTTGCCTGTAACCTTCTCCTCGATCCAGGTCATCCGTGGTCTTGCCTGTGTTGATGGTGCCTTGTCCTGTTTTGATGTCTGTTCTAGTCCGTGCCTTGCTGTGTTACCTGATGTCTGATCCAGTTCCTGCCTTTCCTTGATGTCCTGCCTTGTGCTGCCTGGAGAGCAGCGTTCCTGCCTAGAGCTGCCTGGTGAGCAGCGTTCCTGCCTTGTGCTGCCTGGAGTGCAGTATTTCGCCTCTTCTTCTTCCGAGCACCCTCCTATCCTCAGCGTGGTCCGCGACCAGCCTTCCTGGGCTGTGTAGGGCGCGTCTGGGACGGGGTGGTCCGTGACTCAGTCCCACGGGTGGGCTGAGTAGGGCGCCCTGATGGACAGTGCCATGTCTTCTTTCCAGCCCTCTTCTTCGATGTCTGCACTAGCCTTTGTCTACGATGTCTGCACCTGCCTTGTCTATGGTGTCTGCACCTGCCTTGTCTACGATGTCTTCAGTGTAAAGGACTCTGTCTGCCCTCGCCTCTGTCCGGCCTGCCGCCCATTGCCGTACCCAGCGGCAGGTCCAAAAGGGCCGGGAACAGTCGGAGGACCGTTCATCAGTCAACTTCCCAGTGTTGGTTGCCATGGGCGTGCAGGTCCGGCTGAGGGTCAGACTCCACTCCTTACTCCCTGCTTTTGTACCCGCCTGGCTCCCCATGCCTGCTCAGCTCACCTCCCACGGTGTGGCTTTGGGCTCCTCCTTGAGTCCTGCCGTGGCCCAAGGGCTCACCACCCGCTTGAGACGACCGCGCTCCGCGCGCGCTCGTAACAGGAGGCCCCAAAAATTAAAAAAAACAAAACAACCTATTTAAAAAAAAAAAATCTGCCCGCAGCCCGCGGGTTGTAAAACGGACACTCAACTTTGCTGGCGTCCGTTTTCCGAACCCATGGCTGTCAGCGGGTTTGACAACCGACTCCGGTAAAATTAAGTGTTGACTGTCAGACCCACTAACAGCCGCCGCTTCTGCCAATTAGCGAGGGCCCTAATTTAAATAAAGAATCGCTCGCCCAGGAGAGGTGCCTGGACACGCGTCAGGAGAGTGGGCGCTCGCCTTTGAGCACTGGTTCTCCTGTGGACTTTATTGAATGGGCCTGATTGAGAGGCAGATACCACACCATATCCAGACAGGTCCCTCACAGTAATAGCAGCACAAATTCCTTCCACTGCCAGACACATTGTGAACTAACACAAAACCCTGCAAATAAAAACACTCAAAATCTATACAGCAAACCTATCATAACATAACAGCAGTAACACCAAATACTCAAACAAGACCCTACCTGTGAAAAAGCAGCACTGTAAATATTACACTGAATCCCAGAATACCAATACAGCATCTGTTGGGGAAATGAAACAAATCTGATTGCTATAGATCCCTACAAAGATACTACATACTAGCAAAATGTCTCAACTTGGTCACACGCACAGAGCAGAGATATACCCACAGCAAATATAGAGTAAAGGATCACAAATTAGAACCAGCAATATGCAGACAAAAACTGAAAGGAAACTCCAAGAAGCCAGACTCTGTGTAGAACAATGGAAAAACAGAACAATTCCTCATAAAACAAATACAATTAAGAAACATAAAGCATCAATTATAACTAATAAAAATATTTTAAAACTACTGAGAAATTGTATAACTTTTATTAATTAAAGTCAAAAACATTTTTTTAATTTCCCAAGCAGCAATGAAATATTTCAAAATAGCACACATATCAAATAACTCCCAATAATTAAAATTAATAAGGATTTAAGAAAGGCCCTGCTGACCATACCTGGGAACTCTTGATTTCCAGTCACCCTGAGATTGTCGAGGATTAGGGGGCTAAGGGGACACACAAACCTTATTCTCTCTCTCACACACATACACACATGTTCATTGTCTCTCACACATACATTGTCATACACACACATATACATGCTGTCATACATACCCACACACTCTCTTATACAGGCTCTAAGACGCACCCCAGATTCCCACATATACATACAGGCTCTCATCTACACAGACCCCCAGGGGACACCCATTCATTCTCTCACACTGAGAGACTCCTAGGCAGGCATCCATTCATTCTCTCTCTCTCACACACACACACACACACACACAGACCCTGAGGCAAGCACCCATTTTCTCTCACACATACACACAGACCCCCAGGAAGTCATCCATTCTCTCTCTCTCACATAGACACAGACCCCCAGGCAGGCATCCATTCTCTCACACACACAGACAGACAGACCCTCAGGCAGGCACCAAATCATTCACACACATATACACACACAAGCTCCCATTCATACTCATACACACACTGAAGGCAGGCCCCCCTCTCTTTGTGTTGCTGGCAGCCTCAGAGTATCTCTGTCCTCTGCTGCCGTGAGGGCTCTTGGAATGGAGCCGATCACTTATTGCTGCTTCTGCTTCCTCTGTGCAGGCTCCGCAATATTAAAAATTTGCGGGGCTAGCACTTCCTCCATCCTGATCTCATGCATCGTGAGATCAGCATAGAGAACGTGCTACTCTTGTGAATTATAATACAGCAAGCCTGCACAGATAAGAGGAAGGGTGTCCTCTGCTCAGCTGCCTTTGGATGAGGTCCACTGGCAGCTGCACGACTTCTCTTCCTGTTTTTTGGCTGCTGGTGGGATCGGGTCCACCAGTGATTGATTACACCTTTCCCCATGGTACGCCATATCCCAGCTCACTGCTGCTGATGCCCCCCTGTTCTAGGCAGCCACGGGCCGCCTCTTCTTCTGCTGCCATGCTGGATGGGCTCCCCTAGTGACCACGGGCCCTCTCCTCTTCTGCTGCTGGGCAGGATGGGCTCCCCCGGTGGCCGCGGGCCTCCTCTTCTTCTGCCACCTGGCCCACCCCCCCTCGCTGTGCCACTTCAAATAGGATTGGAAGTGAGATAAACCTCAAACATTTTTTAGAAAACTATATTTGTGAGGAGCTAGCTAAACTGAAAGTAGATAAAGTGGTAGAGCCAGGCGGAATATATCTGAAGGTATTAAAGGAACATGGGGAAGTTCTGGCAACCCTGCTGGTTGACTTTTTCAACGCTTCTTTAGAATCAGGGGTAGTCCTAGAAGACTGGAGACAGGCGAATGTGGATCCTCTTCACAAAAGTGGAAGTAAGGAAGAGGCTGGGAGCTATAGGCCAGTTAATCTGACCTCTGTAGTGAGTACGTTAATGGAATTGCTGCTATAAAAGAGGATAGCATACTTTATAGAATCTAATGGATTCCAAGATCTGATGCAGCATAGTGTTATGAAAAGTAGACTGTGACCAATTTCTTTCAATGTATAGCCAGAGTGGTAGATCAGGGAAGAGTTCTAGTTGTAATATATGTATGTATGTATGTATGTATGTATGTATGTATGTATGTATTTATTTATTTATTTAAATGTTTTATATACCATTATTCCATGTGAGAATCACTAGATCATAACAGTTAAAAATTACAAAATATAATGTGTATTATAAGTGGATAAACAGTCATAGAGATAGAGGTTATACAACAATAGATATCAAACGTTAACTGGATAACTACCTAACCAGCCAACGTTTGAATATGGCTGGCTAGGTTTAAGTTATCTGGCCTTGTGGGACCGGCTAATCTGCCACTTAACCAAATATCTTCAAAAGATGTCCGGTTAAGTGGTACTCTTAGGATTTTAAAAAATATTTTATTGCAAGCCTCCCAGCCCAATTCCCACCCCCACCGTAAATGTTTAAAAACCCTGCTGGCTTTGTCCTCCTCCAAACCCCTCTGAAGGGAAACAGTAAAGATATTATTGGCGCCGGCCCTCGCCCTGCCCTCTCCCCAATAAATAGAAAATATATATGCTCCCCTACCCACTCAGTAATACCCAATCGCACCTCTGTTTGCAGGTCTGGCATTGCAATATGCTATGATCCTGGGCAGCCCTAACTTCCAGCCCAGTTATCCAGCTGAATGCCTTTGAATATCAGTCCTAAATATGTATATCCTAGAGGAAAGGTGGGATAAGGGAGACAGAGACATCTAAATACCTCTGAGGTATAGAAGCACAGGAGGCGAGTCTCATTCAACAGGAAAAAGACTCTGGAATGAGGAATCTTGGGATGAAAGTGAAAAGGGATAGACTGAGAAGTAATCTAAGGAAGTATTTACAGAAAGTGTGGTAGATGTATGGAACAGCTTCTCATTTGGAGGTGGTGGAGTCAAGGATGGTATCTCAAACTCAAGAAAGCATGGGACAAGCACATGGGATCTCTGAAAGAGAGGTAGGGAATGTAGAGTTGAGCAGTTGTGTGGGTGCGTACACTAGGTAGTCCATATGGTCTTTTTCTGCTGTCAAATTTCTCTGTTTCCTTATTGCTTGATTGCTACACTCCTATATATATTTACAAATAAAGTTTAATCTTATCACTATTTGCTCTTTGGAATATGTTTTTGACTTCCCCTTCTAATACTGGTGGAGAATAATTATTCAGTGCATTCGGGTATTATTTGATCACCTCTTATCTCTCTTTGCAGTCAGCACTGGTAAGTTAAAATTACATTGCTGCACATTGATTTTCTGTCTGGAAGAGACCTTCTGTGCCTCATTTTTTTTTCTATTTCTCTGTTATGATTCCATTTCGTGTCCATGTATGAGCATGCCCTGGTTGCTGCACTTTCAGCAGTTGTTTCATGGGTGACACTTGTGTCAGAAGCAGAGAGTGAAAAAGAACACTAGCTTGTAAAATAACCACATACAAAAAAGAAAAAAACACCAGAAACTGAAAAAGGAACAGCAATGTGAGGGAGAGACCCGATCGGAAGCCCCGCCTCCCGACATCATCAAGGGCAGCACCAACCGTTGAAAGGCACCTTGCCACCGGCGCCACGCAACAAAGGGGCCCTCCCCTTTGTGCACCCCTTAGTGCAATCCGTAGTTCAAATGCCAGTTAATATCTTTGCAATTGAATGTCTCTCTTTTGTTTAATATACTTCCTGTTATGCCTTTTGCTCAATTGTTAAAAATCTTGCATTTTGAGCTTTTGTAAACCATTATGGTGGCTTTACCTAATGACGGTATATAAAACTCAACAAATAAATAAATAAATACAAGAATAAGGCACACATCATCTGCCGTTGCATGTTGCTATTTTTACTAACCTGCACATTTCTTTCCCCTCTGGACTAGTCAGGTTATTATTATGTTCCTTGACGATATTTTTTTTTTTAAACACCGCACTTCAAATCTTAAATTTGTCTGGATTACTAGGAAGCTGCAGGCTTTTTACTTGTTAAACAATATAAGAAGAATTGTGGCACTAAACAATGATAGACCTTGTTTCATATTAGAACAGCAACACATTTTGGACCTTTTTATTCTGTGAAGAAAAGAAATCATGAGAGAAACCCCCAATATCTATTTCAGAATATAGTAATACTACTAATAATTTGTCGGTAGCACATTTCACTCATGAAGTGTCTAATTCCCTCGGCAATCATGATCAGCTTGGTAATGTACTTTCTCATAATTTATTAAATACATAGATGTCTAGACACAGATTGGTAGGGATGTGCAGAGCAAAAGTTTAAGTTCATATGTCCATATGTCCAAAGGGGGTCCCATTTGCGGTCAATATGGACATAAACAGAATTCAATGAGTTGAGTATATGTCCATATGTGCAAATAAAAATTTAAACCCCTCACCCTCCTTAATCCCCCCCCCCCCCAAGACTTACCCACAACTCCCTGGTGGTCCAGCGGGGTCAGGACGCCATTTCTGACCAACTTTGCAAGGAGCACGTGACGTCGGCGTCACGTCGGAGTGACGCGGCGTCACGTGATTCCCCACGGGTTCGTGCCGGAACGCTCGTTCGGCCCAAAAGGAACTTTTGGCCAGCTTGGGGGACACCCCCAAGCTGGCCAAAAGTTCCTTTTGGGCCGAACGAGGATCCCGGAAGCGACCCCGCGGGGAATCACGTGACGTCGGCGTGACGCGGCATCACGTGATTCCCCGCGAGTTCCCTCCGGCACCCTCGTTCGGCCCAAAAGGAACTTTTGGCCAGCTTGGGGGGGCCTCCTGACCCCCCCAAGCTGGCCAAAAATTCCTTTTGGGCCGAACGAGCGTTCCGGCGCGAACCCGCGGGGAATCACGTGACGCTGCGTCACTCCGACGTGGCGCCGACGTCACGTGCTCCTCGGAAAGGCTTTCAGAAATGGCGTCCTCACTCCTCGCTGGATCACCAGGGAGTTGTGGTAAGTCTTTGGGGGGGGATTAAGGAAGGTGAGGGGTTTAAATTTTTATTTTGGATCAACAATCGCGATTTCCAACTTATTCAACATAGCTATGTTGAATAAGTTGGAAATCCGATCGTTTATGTCTTATCACTTTTTTAAGTTAAAAAAAAAAAAAAGTAGCGTTTTACATTTATGTTCAATACGAATGCACACCCCTACAGATTGGTGAATGCTACTAAACTGCAGGGAGAGCGGCAGGAACAATACAATTATTACCAAGTACAGCAGGCTAATCTGAGAGATAGAGAAGTACAATAATTTCATCAAGCCTGTGTCACCCAAAGTGTCATTGGCAGAACCAGAAGTCAAAGCCATGCATTCATCAATAACCACTTGTTCATGCCTCTGAATGATGTGAGAAGTTTACAAGGGTCACCCATTGAATAAAGAAAGATAGAACAATTTGGGGAAAGAGCAGCCTTTTCCAGTGGGATGGGCTTTACCTTAACCAGAATGGAACCAGGTTGCTGGCACTAACCTTTAAAAGGGATATAGAGCAGCTTTTAAAGTAGATGATGGGGGAAAGCCGACAGTTACTCAGAGGAACAAGGATCAGAATGATGTATTTTTGAAGGATACTAACAAAACAGGGATGTTTTGCAAAATATGCTAAAATAGCCCAAGTGCCTTTAAGTAAAGAGCAAAAGAGAAGACATATTCCAAATTCTGCTTGTTAACTGATAAGCAGATTGATGATTCAAACAAAATACATACTTTGAAATGTCTGAATACAAATGCTAGAAGTCTAAAAAATTAAGAATGGAGAGTTAGAATGCAAAGCACTTAATGAAGAGTTAAATATAATTGCCATCAAAGAGACCTGGTGGAAGGAGGTTAACTAAGGGGACACTGTAATATCGGGGTACACATTTATTTATTTATAAAATAAATTATATTGCAATGATAGTATGGATACAATTGGTAGGGGGTGGTCCTATATGATAAAGAGGACATAGAGTCAAATTGGTTAAAAGTTCAACAGTAAACAATGCGTTGTAGAATCTTTATGGAATGAAATTCCATGTGAAAAGGGGAATAGAACAACAGTATGGGTGTACTACCATACACTTGGCCAGAATCAACAGACAGATGATGAAATAATAACAGAAAATAGGGAATCTAACAAAATTAACAACACAGTACTAAAAGGTGATTTCAATTACCCCAGTATTAACTGGGTAAATGTCACACAAGGACATACTAAGGAAGTAAAGTTTCTAGATGAAATAAATGACTGTTTCATGGAGCAGCTGTAACATGAACTAACAAGAAGGAGCTATTTTAGATCTACTTCTTAGTGGAACACATGATTTGGTGAAAATGGTAATGGTGTTAGACTCACTTGGCAGTAGTGATCACAACATGATCAAATTTGACTTGAAAACGAGAGAGGACACTAGGAAAATCTACTGCAATAGCATTTAACTTTCGAAAGGGAGATTATGATAAAATGAGAAAGATGGTGAGGAAAAAAACTGAAAGGAGCAGCTGCAAAGGTCAAGAGATTACATCAAGCATGGATGTTGTTTAAAAATGTTTATACATATGGGAGCATGGAAAGATTGACTGTCCTCAAACAAATATTCCAGAGAGTGTTCAATGGTAATAACATGCAATTTTATTGGTGAAGAGACTCCAAAGTTTTAAAGTGCATTTAGCAAAGGTTAATATGTCCCCATTGAACACTCTGTAATATTTGTTCGAGGACAGTCAATTTTTCCATGTATAAACAGATATCCTCTTGAGTGTGGATTATTACTCCTATCTCCTTTGGGCTGTTGTTTAAACATACCATATTAGAAGCCCACACCAGATGTATTCCATGCATTAAAAAAAGGTGGAAGGCCAAATAACTGCCAGCATGGTTAAAAAGTGAGGTGAGAGAGGCTAGCCAAAAGCACATTTTTCAAAAAATGGAAAAAGGATCCAAATGAAGTAAACAGGAAACAGCATTAGCACTGGCAAGTTAGATGCAAAGCAAGTTAGGAAGCAAAGACAGAATTTAAAAAGAAGCTTGCTGTGAAAGCAAAAACTCATAATAAACTACTTTTTCAGTTATATTCGAAACAAAAAGCCTGTGAGGGAGTCAGTTGGACCATTAGATGATCAAAGGGCAAAAAGGTTGCTAAGGGAAGACAAGGCCTTAGGAGAGAGATTAAATGAATAAGAACATAAGAAATTGCCATGCTGGGTCAGACCAAGAGTCCATCAAGCCCAGCATCCTGTTTCCAACAGTGGCCAATCCAGGCCATAAGAACCTGGCATTTACCCAAATACTAAGAAGATCCCAAGCCACTGATGCAATTAATAGCAGTGGCTATTCCCTAAGTAAACTTGATTAAAAGCTGTTAATGGACTTCTCCAAACCTTTTTTGAACCCAGCTACACTAACCACATCCTCTGGCAACAAATTCCAGAGCTTAATTGTGCGTTGAGTGAAAAAAAATTTCTCCGATTAGTCTTAAATGTGCTACTTGCTGACTTCATGGAATGCCCCCTAGTCCTTCTATTATCCGAAATCTATTCTTGAATCTATTCTTTCAAGACCTCTCATGATCTTAAAGACCTCTATCATATCCCCCCTCAGCAGTCTCTTCTCCAAGCTGAACAGCCCTAACCTCTTCAGCCTTTCCTCATAAGAGAGCTGTTCCATCCCCTTTATCATTTTGGTTGCTCTTCTCTGTACCTTCTCCATCGCAACTATATCTTTTTTGAGATGCGGTGAACAGAATTGTACACAGTATTCAAGGTGCGGTCTCACCATGGAGCGATACAGAGGCATTATGACATTTTCCGTTTTATTAACCATTCCCTTCCTAATAATTCCTAACATTCTGTTTGCTTTTTTGACTGCTGCACACTGAGCCGACGATTTTAAAGTATTATCCACTATGATGCCTAGATCTTTTTACTGGGTGGTAGCTCCTAATATGGAACCTAACATTGTGTAACTACAGCAAGGGTTATTTTTCCCTATGTGCAACACCTTGCACTTGTCTACATTAAATCTCATCTGCCATTTGGATGCCCAATCTTCCAGTCTTGCAAGATCCTCCTGTAATGTATCACAGTCTGCTTGTGATTTAACTACTCTGAATAATTTTGTATCATCCGCAAATTTGATAACCTCACTCATCGTATTCCTTTCCAGATGATTTATATATATATATTGAAAAGCACCAGTCCAAGTACAGATCCCTGAGGCACTCCACCATTTATCCTTTTCCACTGAGAAAATTTACCATTTAATCCTACTCTCTGTTTCCTATCTTTTAAACAGTTTGTAATCCACGAAAGGACATCACCTCCTATCCCATGACTTTTTAGTTTTCTTAGAAGCCTCTCATGAGGGACTTTGTCAAACACCTTCTGAAAATCCAAATACACTACATCTACCAGTTCACCTTTATCCACATGTTTATTAACCCCTTCAAAAAAATGAAGATTTGTTAGGCAAGACTTCCCTTGGGTAAATCCATGTTGACTGTGTTCCATTAATGTTACGGTCTCGGGCCGTACCCCTGTCCCTCCACCTGGCCTGGGTCACTGGGAACTCTCTTCGGCCGGCAAGGCCCGTTCTGACTCCTACCGCGGCGCTCCCTCCTCGAGGGAGACACCTCTGATCCTCCAGGCCTGGCTCCGCCCCCTAGCAGGATCGGCAGATTGGCGGATCGGAGGATCGGCTTCATTCTTTACCGATCGGAGGATCAGCTTCATTCTTTACTGAGAAGGATGTAAGGCAGATACCCATGCCAGAAGTGATATTTAAAGGTGGTAATTCAGAGGAACTGAAACAAATCTCAAGGAACCTGGAAGATGTATTAGGGAAAACTGAGAAACTTAAGAGTAGCAAATCACCTGGACCAAAATGAATAATCCCAAAGTGCTGAAAGAACTGGAAAATGAAATTGCAGACCTACTATTAGTAAATTATAAACTATCATTAAAATCAGCTATGGTACCTGAAGTTTACAGGGTGACGAATGTAACTGTTTTTAAAAAGGGTTCTGGGGTGATCTGGAAAACTACAGGTGACCCTGACGTCAGTGACAGGAAAAATGATTGAAACTATTCTAAAAAGAACAAAATTACTAGACATATAGATAGATATAGTTTAATGGAACAAAGTCTACATGGATTTAGCCAAGGAAAGTCTTGTCTGACCAATTTTCTACATTTTTTGAAGGCATGAATAAATATGTGGATAAAAGTGAGCCAGTTAATTTAGGGGTAGATTTTCAAATAGCGCGAATTGGCTTACTTTTGCTGGCGCATCAGGCGCAAGCAAAAGTAAGCTGGATTGTAGTAGATACGCGCGGAGCCGCGCGTATCTGCTAAAAAACCTGGATCGGCGCGCGCAAGGCTATTGATTTTGTATAGCCGGCGCGCGCCGAGCCGCGCAGCCTACCCCCGTTCCCTCCGAGGCCGCTCCGAAATCAGAGCGGCCTCGGAGGGAATCCTCTAACGCCCTCCCCTCACCTTCCCTTCCCTTCCTCTACCTAACCCACCCGCCCGGTCCTGTCTAAACCCCCCCCCCCTTACCTTTGTTGGGGGATTTACGCCTCCCGGGGGGAGATGTAAATCCCCGCGCGCCAGCGGGCCTCTTGTGCGCCGGGCCGCGACCTGGGGGCGGGTACGGAGGGCGCGGCCACGCCCCCGGACTGCCCCTGGCCATAGCCACGCCCCCATACCCGCCCCCAAAACGCTGCCGACACGCCCCCAAAACGCCGCTGCGCTCGGTCCCGCCCCCGACACGCTCCCGACACGCCCCCCTCCGAAAACCCCGGGACGTACGCGAGTCCTGGGGCTCTGCGCGCGCCGGTAGGCCTATGTAAAATAGGCTCACCGGCGCGCAGGGCCCTGCTCGCCTAAATCCGCCCGGATTTGGGCGGATTTAGGCGAGCAGGGCTCTGAAAATCCGCCCCATAGTGTATATGGATTTTCAGAAAGCTTTTCACAAAGTGTCTTATGAGAGACTCTTGAGGAAACCAAAAAGTCATGGATTAGGAGGCAATGTTCTGTTGTGGGTTGAGAACTGGTTAAAAGATGGAAAACAGAGTATGGATAGTCAGTTTTCTTTTTGGACAAAAGTGAATAGTGAAATGCACCAAGGATTTGTACTTTTAAAAAAATATTTTTAACATATTTATAAATAACCTAGAGATGAGAACAAGTGAAATGATCAAATTTGCTGATGACACAAAATTATTCAAAGTTGTTAAATCACAAGAAAATTGTAAGAAATTGCATGAGGATCTTGCAAGTTTGGGAGACTGGGCATCCAAATGCCAGATGACATTTAATATGGGCAAGTGCAATATGATGCATGTAGGGAAGAGCTACCTAAATTATAGCTACAAAATGCAAGGTTCCACATTGAGGGTTATCACCCAAGAAAAGGATCTAGGTGTCATCGCGGATAATATGTTGAAATTCTCTATTCAGTGTGTGGTGGCAGCCAGGAAAGCAAATAGAATGCTAAGAATTATTAGGAAAGGAATAGAGAATAAAACAAAGAATATCATAATGCCTCTGTATTGCTCCATGTACTCTTATGGGTAGATTTTCAAAGGGGTACGCGCGTACCCCCCGAAAACCTACCCAAACCCCCCCTGCGTGCGCCGAGCCTATTTTGCATAGGCGCCTATTTTGCAAGGAATAAAGGCCTATTTTGCAAGGAATAAAGGCTTGGCCTTTATTCCTTGCAAAATAGGCCTTGCGTGCCGCCGAGCCTATTTTGCATAGGCTCGGCGGCACGCAAGCCCTGGGACGTGCGTAAGTCCCGGGGCTTGAATGGAGGGGCGTGTCGGGGGGCGTGTCGGGGGCGGCCTCCGGACCAGCCCCTGGGACCGGAACATGGAGCGGGGCAGCAGCCGGCCGGCGCGCGCATACTTACGCCTGCTGGAAGCAGGCGTAACTTTGCCAACAAAGGTAGGGGGGGGTTAGATAGGGCCGGGGGGTGGGTTAGGTAGGGGAAGGGAAGGGAAGGTGCGGGGGGTGGAAGGAAAGTTCCCTCTGAGGCCGCTCCGATTTCGGAGCGGCCTCGGAGGGAACGGAGGCAGGCTGCGGGGCTCGGCGCGCGCAGGCTGCCGATTTTGGGCAGCCTTGCACGCGCCGAACCCGGATTTTAATGGATACGCGCATATCTATTAAAATCCCGCGTACTCTTGTTCGCGCCTGGTGCGCGAACAAAAGTACGCGATCGCGCTAATTTATAAAATCCGGCCCTTAAGGAATAAAGGGCCAAGCCTTTAAAAGTACTGTTCTGTAAACATTTTCCTTATTTAATCTCTTTCAGAAATGCTAATCTGTCCTTTGTCCCCAATAATTTTCACAATGCATTTGAATGTAGGATATCCTTATACCGTTTTATCAGAAAGTTAAGTTTGCGATTATTTTTTTCAAGGGAAGATTGATATACAAGATAGGGATGTGAATCGTTTTCCATATCGTCTTAACGATAGAAATCGTGTGGCAGGGCAAGAAATCGTGTTAGGCACGATTTTTTAGTTAAAAAATCGTTAAAAATTGTTTTTTTCCGATTAGTGCGCACTAACGGAGAGTTAGTGCGCACTAACTGAAAATGATACAATTTGACACTTTTCAGGTCAGTTAAGGTCAGTTTAGGAATGAATATGTATTCCTATTGGCTGCCCTCTTATTTATTCATGTTACCAAGCTTCCCACTGACAGTATATGGGGGATGGGAAATGGAAACAGTTGGTAGCTTGACAAAACAAGTAATGTGATCAGTCAATGTGACTAGAACTTGTGCCCTAACCCTGATACCAGGGGTATTGTGATCTTCCTGCACACAGTGCCCTATTCCTGATACCGGGGGTGTTGGGATCTTCTTGCACACATCCCGGTATCAGGGATAGGGCACTGCATGCAGGAAGATCACAACACCCCTGGTATTAGGGATAGGGCACTGCGTGCAGGAAGATCACAACACTCCTGGTATTAATAGGGATAGGGCACTGCATGCAGGAAGATCACAACACCCCTGGTATCAGGGATAGGGCACTGTGTGCAGGAAGATCACCCCGGAGGAGTGAGGGTCAGGCAGCTCCCCCCTGTCTGTGAAGCCAGCCTCTCACTAGTAATGCAGGGAGGGAGCTGTCTCAGACTTCACCATCCTCCTCCCCCCCCCCCCTCACCCACACACCATTCACTAGCTGGGACATGGGGGAAGTCAGGAGTGAGGGTCAGGCAGCTCCCCCCTGTCTGTGAAGCCAGCCTCTCACTAGTAATGCAGGGAGGGAGCTGTCTCAGACTTCACCATCCTCCTCCCCCCCCCCTCACCCACACACCATTCACTAGCTGGGACATGGGGGAAGTCAGGAGTGAGGGTCAGGCAGCTCCCCCCTGTCTGTGAAGCCAGCCTCTCACTAGTAATGCAGGGAGGGAGCTGTCTCAGACTTAACCATCCTCCCCCCCCCCTCACCCACACACCATTCACTAGCTGGGACATGGGGGAAGTCAGGAGTGAGGGTCAGGCAGCTCCCCCCTGTCTGTGAAGCCAGCCTCTCACTAGTAATGCAGGGAGGGAGCTGTCTCAGACTTCACCATCCTCCCCCCCCCCCCTCACCCACACACCATTCACTAGCTGGGACATGGGGGAAGTCAGGAGTGAGGGTCAGGCAGCTCCCCCCTGTCTGTGAAGCCAGCCTCTCACTAGTAATGCAGGGAGGGAGCTGTCTCAGACTTCACCATCCTCCCCACCCCCTCACCCACACACCATTCACTAGCTGGGACATGGGGGAAGTCAGGAGTGAGGGTCAGGCAGCTCCCCCCTGTCTGTGAAGCCAGCCTCTCACTAGTAATGCAGGGAGGGAGCTGTCTCAGACTTCACCATCCTCCTCCCCCCCCCCCCTCACCCACACACCATTCACTAGCTGGGACATGGGGGAAGTCAGGAGTGAGGGTCCGGCAGCTCCCCCCTGTCTGTGAAGCCAGCCTCTCACTAGTAATGCAGGGAGGGAGCTGTCTCAGACTTCACCATCCTCCCCCCCCCCCCTCACCCACACACCATTCACTAGCTGGGACATGGGGGAAGTCAGGAGTGAGGGTCCGGCAGCTCCCCCCTGTCTGTGAAGCCAGCCTCTCACTAGTAATGCAGGGAGGGAGCTGTCTCAGACTTCACCATCCTCCCCCCCCCCCCCCCCTCACCCACACACCATTCACTAGCTGGGACATGGGGGAAGTCAGGAGTGAGGGTCAGGCAGCTCCCCCCTGTCTGTGAAGCCAGCCTCTCACTAGTAATGCAGGGAGGGAGCTGTCTCAGACTTCACCACCCTCCCCCCCCCCCCCTCACCCACACACCATTCACTAGCTGGGACATGGGGGAAGTCAGGAGTGAGGGTCAGGCAGCTCCCCCCTGTCTGTGAAGCCAGCCTCTCACTAGTAATGCAGGGAGGGAGCTGTCTCAGACTGGTATCAGGGTTAGGGCACTGTGTGCAGGAAGATCACAACACCCCTGGTGCCAGGGTTAGGGCACTGTGTGCAGGAAAATCACTTAAAATCTACACTTACCAACAATCAATTACATATATTTGAACTGTGTACAGTTCCAGCCAGGACCACCTTTCTAAAATGCACAGTGATTGGCAAATTCAACATGCACTAGCATTTCAGGTGCCTGCTAACAAAAATAATAAACAAACAAGTTCTAGTCACGTGAGTGCTGATCATTACATTACTTTTTTTGTCAAGCTTCCAACTGTTTCCATTTCACATCCCCCCAACCATTACCTCAGTGTTAGCCTTGGTAACATCAATAGATAAGAGCACAGCCAGCCAATAGGAATACATATTCATTCCTAAGTGACCTTTACTGACCTGGGAAGTGTGAACACTTTGTTTCATTTTCTGTTGGTGTTCGTTAGTTTCCAGTTCCATTTCCCATCCCCCCAACCATCACCTCAGTGGTAACCTTGGTAACATCAATAGATAAGAGGGCAGCCAGCCAATAGGAACACATATTCATTCCTAACTGACCTTCAGTGACCTGGAAAGTGTTTATTTGTATCATTTTCAGTTAGTGCGCACTAAATCGAGTTAGTGCGCACTAACTGGGAGTTAGTTCGCACTAACTCCCGTTAGTGTGCACTAACACGATTTAACGATTTTTAACGATAAATCGTTAGAATTTCTATTGTATCGTGTTCTATAACGATTTAAGACGATATTAACATTATCGGACGATAATTTTAATCGTTGAAAAACGATTCACATCCCTAATACAAGATCATTCAATAGTTAAGTGTAAATCCAGTTGGAACCCTCCTGGTCCTATTGATGCACATATAGCAACATTTAGAGATCTAGTATTGCGAGATATTGAGGAGTTTGAGAATTCCACCAAAAAGGTTTTTTTGTAACCTCCCTGTTGTCCAACGTGAAGCGTTAAGGTCCTTGGCTGGTTGTGAAGATTAGGTGATCAAACCCGCTGATAAGGGGAGTGCGATCGTTATACAAGACAAAACGACATATGAATTGAAAATGTTAGATCACCTCAGTGATACTGTCACTTACAATATTTTATTTGAGAGACCAGATTAAAGATGTTGTTACATCTACTAGATGTTTAACAGAAAAAGAAAAAACCTTTCTGGTTGTTGACCATCCCAGAACACCGGTAATATATGGCCTCCCTAAGATACACAAGGACGCCATGAATCCACCAATCAGGCCAATCGAATCCTTAAGGGGTTCAGTATTGGAACCACCAGCCATCTTTGTGGATAAGTTCCTGCAACCTTAGTTCAAGCTAAGCGTTCATATTTGAAGGACACTATTCAGTTTCTGAATAAATTGATGGAAATTCAGTTGGAACAAGTCCCGATATTTTTGGTGACTATGGACATAGTTTCATTATACACATGTATACCGCAACAAGCGGCGGCGGACATTGTTAAAGAATCAGTCGCATCACATCAAGGTCCTAGCAGGATCAAGGCTGAATTTCTGAATACACTTACTGAGTTGGTTATATTTAATAACTATTTCAGTTTTGATGGAAGATTTTACCACTAGAACCATGGAATTCCCATGGGTTCTTCATTGGCCCCGGCTGTTGCAAATTTATTTGTAGCAGATTTTGAAGAAAAAATCATTTATGGGTCCCAATGGTGGCCTATGATTAGGGCTTGGTACGGTACATCGACGACATTTTTGTCATTTGGAAGGATTCAAAAGAGAATTTGGAGGCTTTCATGGTATGGATCAACGGGGTGGGTCAAAATCTAAAGTTTACATTTCAATATAGTGCTTCAAAAATTGTGTATCTTGATGTGGTTGTTGAGGTCAGGGATGACCAAATAGTCACAACAGTAAACAGGAAACCAACAGATAAAAACAACTTGTTGAAGTACCATAGCCATCATTCGGCAGCTTTTAAGAAAGGGTTACCTGTATCACAGTTTTTTCGGATTAAACGAATATGCTCTTCCAATAATGAATTTGAAAAGCAGGCAGCACTATTGACAAAGAGGTTTAAAGATCGCGGGTACCCTGCCAAGGTCATCAGGCAGGCTTACAAAAGATCAAAATACAGCGACCAGATGCAACTATTGACATATCAGGAACGAAGAATACAGGAACAACTTGTTTTCGTATTGCAACAGGGTACTTTCACTTCTGTGGTGATTAAAGCTGTTAAAAGACACTGACACGTTTTGGGACTTCATAAGGTATTTGAGGAATTACCAATGTTTGCAACAAGTCGTGGCTCTAATATACGGGACAAGGTTGTCCGGGCTAATTTAAAAATGAAAAATCAACAGCTTGCAAACAGGGGAGGACACAAGAAGTGTGGAGGATGCTCAGTGTGTGCAAACACTTTCGAGGGGGACTGTTGGATTGATATTACTACGGGATACACAGTGAAACGAAGATCTTTCACAGACTCTACCACAAACATGGCCAGATTTTAAAAGGGTTACGTGCATAAGTTATATGCGTAACCCTTTTAAAACCCCCCCTGCGCGCGCTGAGCCTATTTTGCATAGGCTCGGCGGTGCGCGCAAGCCCCGGGATGCGCGTAAGTCCCGGGGCTTCGCTAGGGGGGCATGCTGGGGGCATGTCAGGGGGCATGCCGGGGCAAATGCGTCATTCGTGGCATTCTGGGGTGCATGTAGGGGGTGTGGTGCCGGCCCGGGGGTGTGTAGGGGGTGTGGCCAAGGCCTCCGAAATGGGTCCTGGTCCGGGGAATCGCGCACCAGCAGCCCGCTGGCGCGCGTGAATTATGCCTGCTTCTGGCAGGCGTAACTTTTAAAACACAGGTGGGGGGGTTAGATAGGGCCAGGGGGTGGGTTAGGTAGGGGAAGGGGGGCAAGGTGCAGGAGGGTGGAGGGAACGGGCAGCGCGCGCAGGGCTCGGTGTGCGCAAGGTGCACAAATGTGCACCCCCTTGTGCGTGCCGACCCTGGATTTTATAAGATACGTGCGGCTACGCGTGTATCTTATACAATCCCACGTACTTTTGTTCGCGCCTGGTGCGCGAACAAAAGTACACGCGGGCGTAGATTTATAAAATCTACCCCACAATGTGGTGTACGTTATCACTGTGATTCTTCCAAGGTCTATGTAGGACGGACAAGAGCTATCAAGATCCATTTAATGGAACATAGATCGCGAATTAACAACAGTTTTGACAGCTCCATTGGTGAGTCACTGTGTGGAGCATGGTCACATGTTTGAGGATTTGAAATGGACAGTAATCGAGAAAGTGATAAGCAATACAATGTTGGATGACATGGGGTCATTATTAAACTATAGGGAGCAATACTGGATCTATAAGTTAAAAACTGAAGCACCGGTTGGACTGAATGATCAAATCGACTGGCTTTCACTTCTTTAAATTTGATTTAAAGAGGAGGCTGAATTTCACTATTTGCCATGTTTAAAGTCACGTGATGGAGTCCCTTTAAATTGGGACGCCGAACAGGGGTATGCAGGTTCGTCATTTTTCAGAGAGTATCGGGCAGCGCTTTGCGAGCGTTCTTCATGGATTCAAGTAAAGATTGAATGTGAACTGAGATGTGCAGCGACTAAGTGGCTTCCCCTGACGAAGAAGCAATTCGAAATCATGCCTTGTTGGGGTAAACTTCGCCAATGGTTATACTTAAGCCTCAGTTAAGCGACTCTTGGGATAATACCCATTTAATTCTTTTTTTGAATGTTGGATTGGTGAACTGTGATCCTCTGTTTTGAACTTTTTACACTTCTATATAAAGATGTTTTTGGAATAACATAAAACAATTACAAAAAAAAGTTTTTTTGAGAAAAATAATAAAAGGACTATAGGGTGGACGGTGGTGCTCATGATTAAAAAATTAAGTAAGGTATACCCGGATGGTGCCCTGAAGTTTTATGAAGCATCACTTTACACTCTTAAAAATGTTTTTAAGAAATCTCATTGAGATAATAAGCAAGTGTGAAAAGTGTGGTTAAAGTATATTTCTAAAATTATAGATTAGCATTTTTGAAAGAGATTAAATAAGGAAGAAATATATATTGGCAACATTTATGTATAATTGTATAACATATATAAATAATTTATCATGACTGTGTATTTAATTTTTGATTATAATTACTTATATAGAATTTTATGTTGGTAACCATTTATTGTTATACAGCTTTATTGTACTAAGTCATGTACTAAGGGATACAGTAATAACTTATTAAGAAACTGCTCATGTATTTTAGATTTTCGGTTGATTAATAAAAAATCATTTTAATGTGAATATTCAACATTAGTGCTTTTTTCCCTATTGGTTTTCTTGATATAATAATTTTGAACACTTTATTTTTCTTACTCATAGCCCAATTACTATATATATATATATATATATATATATATATATATATATATATATATATATATATATACATACATACATATAGATAGAAAACACAAAATTCAGGCAATATCACTATTTGTTCAATGCTTAACACTTAATACCAAAAAAACACTCCTTCCAGAGTGGGATACAAGCACATATCAATATTTGTATACTGTCTTTATATCACAAACAATTTTTATTATTCTTCAAATAGTTCATACATATACACCAAATTGCATTTAACATCCATTAATTGTGTTGTTATCAAAATACCCTCAACTTGGCTACTCTTCCACTCCAACATGCATTCTCAACATAGACCTAAGTTTCACCTAATGAAAGGCTTCATCAGGGGAACATTATAATATTCAAGTTTTCGGTTGTCAAACAGTTTTATGATGTACATCAACTGACGGCACCATAAGTACTTTTGTGGATCTGGTATGCTTATGCCTTTTTATCCTTAACCCAGCTTCACGTTCTTAAAAAGGTTCATACCCGACTTGACATGTTTTCATTAAGATGAATTTATTCCAATCCTGCAATTCCTTCTTGTTGCGGTGGTGGACCCTTAGCCTGAGGTAGAGTTGACACTACCCCACAGGTCTCACTGTTGGGAGACAGAGCAGAATGGGAAGTGGAAGCCGACTGGAGATTCACCAATAGCAGCCTTCATTCCCCGCAGGTTGAGCCCTTAGATACCGGGGCTGGCTGATCTTAGACGGGCCTCTGCGTGGTTGATCCCATGGAGGATGCTCGAGGCAGGAAGCCAGGAAGCAGCGGAGACACAGGGTCCAATGAAGCTGGGTTCAAGCAGGGCCTGGAACCAGAAGCCCGGACAGGCTGAAACAGGCTTGGAGTCAGGAACACGTCAAGCCTGGGCTTGCAAGTAGGCGAAAGCCTAAGAAAGGACAAGTCCAGATAGTCAGCTAAAGGCAAAGTCAGGTACAAGTTGGAATAAGGGCAGGCAGCTGGAGACGAGGTCAGGTCCAAGCAGGAGTCAAAGCCAGGGAATCCATCCAAGTCATGGTCAGGAACGAGCATGGGTAAAAGCCAGAGAATCCATCCAAAGTGTGGTCAGGAACAAGCGAGGGTCAAGCCAGGGAATTCATCCAAAGCATGCTCAGGAACAAGCGGAATCCGTCCAAAGTGTGGTCAGGAACAAGCGAGAGTCAAGCCAGGGAATCCGTCCAAAGTGTGGTCAGGAACAAGTGAGGGTAGAGCCAGATAATCTAGTCAAAGAGTAAACTGGAAACAGGAAGCTGGAACTGAAGCACAAGGACTGGAACAGGAATGCAGGACTGGAACTAGGTCAGATACCAGAACAGGAACACGAAGCAACTAAGCAAATGACTGGAAGCGTGGAGACCTGCTGCCAAGGCAAATACCGGATGGTGGAGCCTGCCTTAAGTAGCAGGGCCTGGAGACGTCATCATCAGGGGCTGCGGGAAGGTGAAGATGAAATTCCATTTTTGGATATTTTGGTCAAGAAATTGCAGCTTGGTTTTTCAACCACTATACCGCAAATCTGTATCTTCAAATACGTAACTTCATTTTACAAGTGCACACCCTATATCCCTCATATAGAGTTTACTAGTAAGCCAGTTCTTAAGATTGTGGTGGACATGTTCTAATCTCAATGATTTTCTTTACCATCAACCAAAGAAGCTACCTCACTTGTAACATGCAATTTACCTTTTTCACCTGCAGCTCATTTGATTCAGGCATCCATTGGGGCGGATTTTAAAAGGAGCGCGAATAGCCTACTTTTGTTTGCGCTCCAGGCGCAAACAAAAGTACGCTGGATTTTAGTAGATACGCGCGGAGCCGCGCGTATCTGCTAAAAACCTGGATCGGCGCGCGCAAGGCTATGGATTTTGTATAGCCAGCACGCGCCGAGCCGCACAGCCTACCCCCGTTCCCTCCAAGGCCCCTCCAAAATCGGAGCGGCCTCGGAGGGAACTTTCCTTTGCCCTCCCCTCACCTTCCCCTCCCTTCCCCTACCTAACCCACCCGCCCGGCCCTGTCTAAACCCCCCCCTTACCTTTGTCGGGGGATTTACGCCTCCCGGAGGGAGGCGTAAATCCCCGCGCGCCGGGCCGCGACCTGGGGGCGGGTACGGAGGGCGCGGCCATGCCCCCGGACCGCCCCGGGCCGTAGCCACGCCCCCGTACCCGCCCCCAAAACGCTGCCGACACGCCCCCGAAACGCCACGACGACCGGGCCTGCCCCCCGACACGCCCCCAACATGCCCCCCTCGGAGAACCCCAGGACTTACGCGAGTCCCGGGGCTCTGCGCGCGCCGGTAGGCCTATGTAAAATAGGCTTCCCGGCGCGCAGGGCCCTGCTCGCCTAAATCCGCCCGGTTTTGGGCGGATTTAGGCGCAATTGGCATGTGTTGCAACTTCATGATGTTTATAAAGACCCCCCTCAAATTACATTCATGAGAGGATCGAACCTATGTGATCATTTTGTATATTTGGATTTTTTTACAGAGTCTGGTTCAACAACCTTTTTCAGGGTTTCACGGTGCATGTAGCAAATGTTTCAATGAACACTTCTGGTAATCAAATTCAAGCCACTGACTTTTTTCTCAACTTAAAATACACCACTTCTTGCGTGTACACAGCAGTGGTGTACTTGACTGAATGTCCATGCAAAACGATTTTCGTCAGCAAAACCTCTAGGATGTTAAAGACCAGGATGATAGAACATCAATCGGCACTTTTGCATCAGAAGGAGGGCGCTCCTTTAGTGATTCATTGTGAAGAATTTTCCTATAATTTTGATGAGTTATATTTTTGTGCAATAGATCAGCTGCAAGTTGGGTGGCGTGGTAGTGATTTAAATCTGAAATTGTTACAAGCAGAACAATGTTGGATTCACAAATTACAAACAATCTCACCATCTGGTTTAAACACTGAGCATGATTTTAGCCTTTTTTTTTTGTGAATCTTGATTGTACGGATTTAATGCGATTCAGTATAATTGTCATTTTTGTTCCCTCTTCAATAGGTTCTCAGTCATGTTGTTTATTAACATAAGGGCATAGAAGCAGAAGTTTTCTTTCAGGTCCTCTTATGCTGTGTTCTCTTATGTCAGTAGATTTAAATTGACTACTCCTTCCTTCTGGTCTCCTCTTCAACTTGAAAAACGCTGAGATCATTGTGGTCCAACTGAAGGTATCTCCGTTGGAAGGCTATGCAGATGAGTATTCAATCTTTATTTAAAAAAAAAAAAAGAACTTTACTTTAATCAGTCGTTTGTTATACTTGTTTTGCAGCATAAATGAAACCAGTCTGGCCTGACTCTTGTATAAAATATTAGGGCAACAATTACCTTATAATTGCATACTCTACAAATTTGTTCTCAAATACACTTGGATAGTGTTGTAAATCTCAACTAAAAAATGAATAAAAAGGACATACAAGTTAGATCTTTGATCCTAAATAATTAGATTATTCTAAATATGTTTGCATGCCGAATAAATATTTCCAAAGAAGACAGTTATTAAACTCACTATTGTCATGCTGTAATCTAAAATTGCTACTAATGTTTAAATAGAATTGGATGATTACCTGCTTAGAATGGTTATAATGTGATTTTGGTGACCATTTTAAATTCATATCTTGGTGATTACTCAAAGATTCTATGAAATAAATAAACCAGATCGTTCATTTATTTGGTTAATTAAATATGCAATCATGCATTTCACGTTGGCGATAACCCAATGGTCTTATACTAGGATTAGGAACAAACATTGGTCCTCCACATCATATACATTAACTTCCTATTTAAATTAAAAATAAAATTCCTATTTAATTTCATATATATTAACTTCCTACTTAAATTAAAAGTGGAGTTAATAAAAACTACATCATTCAAACAATATACATGGATGGTCTCTCCTCCTTACTGGTCTTATATGCATTTTACTAATTTAACTATATAACAATGATTTTAATGTAAGTTTTAATTTACACATTGGGTTGACTGATTTATTGATTTTATTCTTACAAATATGTAATATACATTTATTGTTATATTTAATTGTTATTTTTTAGAGCCCCTGATGCAGCTGAAAGGGAAAAACTTGGCCAGAGTTGGGCGGGCATTATTGTATTGAATATATTTACTTTCCAAGGCATCGGTCTTGGATGTGTTTTTTCTCACATCCATGGCTACTCTAGACCTACTTCCACTTTGTTTTTTGGGACCCTTAATTGTAATGTGTTATCAAGTAAATATAATAGTGATTTAAATCTGAAATTGTTACAAGCAGAACAATGTTGGATTCACAAATTACAAACAATCTCACCATCTGGTTTAAACACTGAGCATGATTTTAGCCTTTTTTTTTTTTGTGAATCTTGATTGTACGGATTTAATGCGATTCAGTATAATTGTCATTTTTGTTCCCTCTTCAATAGGTTCTCAGTCATGTTGTTTATTAACATAAGGGCATAGAAGCAGAAGTTTTCTTTCAGGTCCTCTTATGCTGTGTTCTCTTATGTCAGTAGATTTAAATTGACTACTCCTTCCTTCTGGTCTCCTCTTCAACTTGAAAAACGCTGAGATCATTGTGGTCCAACTGAAGGTATCTCCGTTGGAAGGCTATGCAGATGAGTATTCAATCTTTATTTAAAAAAAAAAAAAGAACTTTACTTTAATCAGTCGTTTGTTATACTTGTTTTGCAGCATAAATGAAACCAGTCTGGCCTGACTCTTGTATAAAATATTAGGGCAACAATTACCTTATAATTGCATACTCTACAAATTTGTTCTCAAATACACTTGGATAGTGTTGTAAATCTCAACTAAAAAATGAATAAAAAGGACATACAAGTTAGATCTTTGATCCTAAATAATTAGATTATTCTAAATATGTTTGCATGCCGAATAAATATTTCCAAAGAAGACAGTTATTAAACTCACTATTGTCATGCTGTAATCTAAAATTGCTACTAATGTTTAAATAGAATTGGATGATTACCTGCTTAGAATGGTTATAATGTGATTTTGGTGACCATTTTAAATTCATATCTTGGTGATTACTCAAAGATTCTATGAAATAAATAAACCAGATCGTTCATTTATTTGGTTAATTAAATATGCAATCATGCATTTCACGTTGGCGATAACCCAATGGTCTTATACTAGGATTAGGAACAAACATTGGTCCTCCACATCATATACATTAACTTCCTATTTAAATTAAAAATAAAATTCCTATTTAATTTCATATATATTAACTTCCTACTTAAATTAAAAGTGGAGTTAATAAAAACTACATCATTCAAACAATATACATGGATGGTCTCTCCTCCTTACTGGTCTTATATGCATTTTACTAATTTAACTATATAACAATGATTTTAATGTAAGTTTTAATTTATACATTGGGTTGACTGATTTATTGATTTTATTCTTACAAATATGTAATATACATTTATTGTTATATTTAATTGTTATTTTTTAGAGCCCCTGATGCAGCTGAAAGGGAAAAACTTGGCCAGAGTTGGGCGGGCATTATTGTATTGAATATATTTACTTTCCAAGGCATCGGTCTTGGATGTGTTTTTTCTCACATCCATGGCTACTCTAGACCTACTTCCACTTTGTTTTTTGGGACCCTTAATTGTAATGTGTTATCAAGTAAATATAATAGTATACTGCCACGACCGGACTTCCGGGTTTTAAAGCCTAACCACTGAACTGCACAACTTTATTAAAACCCTACCTCTCATGCAGCACACCACTTAAGAAATAACTACAAAATGTACAAACATCTTTATGCAGAAATCCTTTTTCTCTCTAATTATGATTGCTTATGCTTAGAGGAACATATGGCTACTACCAGTAAGAGACGTGAGGGTCAGGAAAAAAATTCCAGGAATGAACATCTCTGGCTAGTGAAGGGGTACTGGTTTTTATCCCTGCTTTGATCCTGTAATATACTATAATATAAAGACTTTGTAAGGTATATTTTATAGTACAGCTGCTTTAAATATCAGAAACAGTAGAACTACTTTTAAACTAATGGATTATCTAACAGTCATTTAAATTTCATTTTCAGATCACTGGTGAGATACATTCATTTTTAGTTCAGCCTCAGGATATAATCATTAAACAATGCAATACAGGCACATATCCAAATATACCTTTTCTTTCAATGTATTTATTTATTCATTTATTATAACAATGTACTAAACTATAAAAGCCTTGAGATGGTAATGTTGACATGTGATTTATATCAGGGTAGGTTAGTGTACACAATTACTCTTTAACAATTCAGCTGCTTCCACTACAACAGTCATATTTACTGGAACATAATTAGAACAGCAATTAGCATCACATGATCTTAGGAATGTATGATTTTATGGTGACAGTAGTTTTTCATTAAGTAGATCAAATACATTCATAACCTTTAAACCATTTCACTATATTACTATGCTTGCTTCCCAAAGCAACCGGAAAAATAAAGGATCTTTTTTTCCTAGACCCTACAACAAATCATTGTGTAATTTTAACTGATGGCACAGAGCACATTAATCACATTGCTCACAAGGAAAGTATTGTTTACAGCTCTTCTTTACACAACAGGGTTTACTCAAAGTAGATATTGTTGAAACATTTAATATTTCAGACCCTGGAGAATGTGAGAACAGCATCCAGTCGTCAAGACAGAGATGTACTTTAGAAGATTTGGTACCAGCTGTAACAAGAAACAAAATAGTGCTTAGTGCACTAAAGAAAAAAAAACACACCACATAAAGCGATTGATGCTATGTCCTTGGGGTATACATTTGCATCAGTATTCCACTATATCATGATTCAAAAACAAATTGCAGAAGGACCAGGCACTCCAAGTACCATAGTGCTACAGCCCACGCCATAGGACCAACCCCCATGAGTAAGCATAAGAAAGTGCGAGATGCCATGCTGGGTCAGACCAAAGGGCCACTGACTCTGACAGTGGCCAATATGGGTCATTAGGAAGTACCCAGCAGATCCCAGATGGTAGATCCAATATGTGGTAGCTTTCTCCAAGTCCATCTGGCTAATAATTCTCTATGGACTTATCCTCCAGGAACTTGTTCAAACCCCTTATAAGCCCAGTTATGCTAGATGCCTTGACCACAGCTATACATTTCACAGTTTAATTGTGCATAGAGTGAAAAAAACACTTTATCCAATTTGTTTTAAATCTGCCACCATCTAGTATTATGGAATATCCCCTAGTTCTATTTGAAAGGGTAAATAACCATTCCTATTTATCTGTTCTACCCCATACATGATTTTTTAAACAATTATCATTCTTTCTCAGTCATACCTTTTTCAAGATGAAGAGCTCAAACCTGTTTAGCTTCTGTTGATAAGGAGCTATTCCATTCCCTTTATTATTTTTGTTGCCCCTCTCTGTACCTCTTCTAGCATGGTTTGGTCACACTATAGATCTATACAGAGGCATTTTATTCTCCATTCCTTTCCAAATAATTCAACATTCTATTTGTTTTTTTGACCACCATTTCACACTGAGCTGGGGACTTCAATTTATTATCTACCGTTGACTCCAAGATCCTTTTCTTGGGTGGTTACTCCTAACATGGATCCCTGTAATATGTACCTTTAATTTGGATTTTTCCCTATGTGCATCACTTTGCACTTGTACACTTTCAATTTCATCTGCCATTTAGATACTGTTAGGGTGAAATCTAGGCAGGAATTTGAACGGAGGTCAGTCCCAGGGTTCAGGACAAGAGTCCTAACCCTTAGACCATCTAGGGACCTGAAACAAGGGGATGCAGCAGAGAAAAAGATTGTTTCAACTAGCTGCTGAAGTCACATATCTAGGTATCAGGGATTGGCTGGAGCTCAGCCAAAAAGGGTAGCAGTCAGGAACTTCTTTGTAGTAACCTGGAGGTTGATGCACCTTCTTGCTATAGGATTTGCTACATACTGAACCCTGAAACTTCAAACTCTTTGGATCAAACTTTGTAACTCTAGTCCAGGATGGCAAACTCAGGTCCTCAAAAGCCACAAACAGAGATACAGTTTATTTGCATACAATGGAGGCAGTGCATGCAAATCTCATGCATATTTTTTGTGGATTTCCTGAAAACCATGCATTTTGTGGTTCTTCAAGACTGGAATTGGCCACCCCTGATCTTTCAGTTACTTCCTGCCATTCTACCAGTTGTAGTGTTTACTACTACTTGAGAGCTGTTTCCTGACTTTGGTTTCTGACTTGCAATTTCAGCCTTGTAACTTGCCTGCTGATTCTAGTTCCTGGCCTGCAGCAAAGCTCTGGATCCAGTTCTGCTGTAGCTGTAACCCCTACAGTTAAGCAGGAGAGGGAGAACTTTAATATAGTCACAGGGTGTTATGGAAGAGGACCCTTGGACGAAGGGGAGTTGATGCAACCTGCATGGAAGAGCTCTGCAGGTTCCCACCTTCTGGAGTGGATGGAAATAGTCGATTTTCTCTCTGCTATAGAAATTCTCTGCTGAGATAAAATTTACAACCAGTGACGTTTTGCCCTTTTCCTCAAACAGCACTGTGTTTGATAAAAAACAAAAAAGAAAACACCTGCACAAAAAAGTATGTCTTGTGGTAAAAAGAAAACAAAAGGATTTTCTATTTTTAATTTAATGACAGAAAACAGACGTTGCTTACTGAGCATGCTCATTCCTTCCAATATGGCTTCCCTCCATGCTCTCTCCTTGTAAACAAAAGATCTGAGCATGAGCAGGGATGATGTCATGGCCTGTGATGTCATTCTAAGATGGCTTCCTGCAGCATGGTTTACAATGGCACAATTAAAATGTGCTTTGTTTTGGTTTTACTGTACATGCACGATCATATTTCTGGGCCCCACTATAACATCTGCCATTTTGGAGGTATGTCATTTCCTGTCTCCAGGCACTCGCCACCATCTTAAAAAACATATTTCTAGTTCCAGTCTGTGTCCTCCACAAGAGCCAGACAAGGGGCGCTACCAGAAGTGGCGTAATGAAATGGGATAAAAAGGGGCAGAGAGTGGGTAGGGCTATGACGGAAGTCAACAAAGGGGCATGGCTAGGGCAGGAAAATAGGTGGGGCTTAACCCAGATGTAAATACTGATTGGCTGAGGGTCATGGCGGGGTTTAACCTGGAAGTGGGCATGAGCACCTGTCAAAACAAAGTTTTGACAAGATGTGTACCCCTTAACTATAGAGGGAATGAAAAAAAGTTTGTAATACATATCAGATTAAGTTAAGGAATGGTTAAAAAAATGCTGTGGCAGGTAAGGTTAAGCTGCGTAAAGAGGACACCAACTGTAAAATATTAAATCATGTGAGCCAAAAGTACCAATCATAAGGAGAGATGGGAAGGATGAATACAGCAGATTAAGATTAAGCCGCATAATGGGGACACCTACTGTATTATAGAAAAAAATATTTAACAAGGACTTTTCAGTAATACAGAAAAGATTGCCAAAAAGCTGGTCAATCCAGTGATGATAAAATGAAATCATGTGAGCCACAGCACCAATCACAAAGAGAGATG
The DNA here is from genome assembly GCF_901001135.1 of Rhinatrema bivittatum. Classification (NCBI taxonomy): domain Eukaryota; kingdom Metazoa; phylum Chordata; class Amphibia; order Gymnophiona; family Rhinatrematidae; genus Rhinatrema; species Rhinatrema bivittatum. Next base: position 715,073,544 of record NC_042615.1, on the reverse strand, counting down.
GAGGGGGGATGAATGCGAACCATCTAAAGGCAAACAAAATAAGGGAGGGAAAACCTGAAATAGACCGAAGCATAAGTGATTTAAGTAGAAAAAGAACTAGAAAGAGAACTGGAAGGGCACATAGAATGAAACCAGTACCAGCTCTGTTCGTCTCCCCCTGACATGGAATTATAAAGTCACCCTATTTATAGACCACTCCTGAAGAGAGGGTAAAGATACTTGGAAAGTTAGTTCTTAAAAAAGAGTGTAACATGAAAGCTACTGTAGCCTGGCTTACCCAAAGATTCACAAGTTTGGCCACGGAATTTACATTGCGGGCCTGTCCTGATCCCTGGGAGATCAAGAGTCCTGAAAGGCCAAACAGGAGGTCCTGCCTCAATCAAGGAGCAATCCAGGAGACACACATTTAAATGGCAGACCCCTCTGAGGACCAGGCCAAATGCACAACTCAACTTATAAAATAAAGTGATACTAGTCCTGTTTTTTTTGTCTTAAAAGTGTTATACTCTGGTGGTTTCATGTGCCCATGGGCCTCAGCATGACCCCGACCTTCAGGGCTGAGCCAATGGTTGACGGGGGCCCCGCATGGCTGAACAATCTGCCCTTGGCCAGGCCGGCAAGCTCCCATGGCCAACATCCGAGGATGTTGGAAGGTGAATGGTCCTCCGACCATTCCGGGCTCTTTCTGCTGTGAGCAGCATGGAGCAGTAGGCCTGGCCTGAGGTTGCGGGCAGACAGGCCTTGACATGAAGACATGACCATGGAGTGATGTGAGGGCATCCAGACGAAGACACATGGCTGATGCAACGGCATCCAGGGACGAAGACACATGGCTAATGCAATGGCATCCAGGGACGAAGACACATGGCTGATGCAACGGCATCCAGGGACGAGACTCTTGACATCCACAAAGGCAACATGAGGCATGGACACTGGCACTGTCTCTCAGGGCCCCCTACTCAGGCCACCCGCGGGACTGAGTCGCGGACCACCCTGTCCGTTACGCGCCCTACACAGCCCTTGCAGACTGGTCACGGACCACGACAGGAGCGGGACAGCACAGGAACACACATCCGGGACATGACGGCTCAGGAGTACAGGACAACCGTCCACCGGCAGGCAGTCCACTCAGGAGGACTGCATCTGAGGGACCCCCCGGCCTACCGGTACCAGAAGGCTCGAGAGCGAAGACGAGGCATAGCATAGGAAGGAACATCACGGAAGGCAGGAACACCAGGACATAGAGGATCACGAAGACACCTGGACATGGACCTCAGGCACGAAGACTTGACATGGAACAGCTGACGAAACAAGGAGCTCCTAGAAGACTGGAAGACCTTACATGGACTCTGGCAGGCCGGAGCCTCCAGAGCGAAGACTCACGATGATGCAAGGCACTGGAACAACAGACGGAGCAGCCCTTTATAGGGCTGAAGCAGGAAACAGTCATCAAGGTGGGGCCCAGACACTTCCTATGTCTGGCCCTTTAAATACAGAAGGAAGACGCGGCCGCGCGCCTAGGGAGAGCAGGAAGCTGTGCAGGACCGCGGACAGCGGCCTGCACTGACGTAGTCACGGCAGAGCGTAAACAGAAGCAGGACTGAGCCTGGACGCAGGCTCCAACGTCGGCAGCGGCTCCAGCCGCTGCAGGAGGCCCCAGGGGCAGCTCCAGCCGCTACTCCAGCCCAGGGCTTTGCGGCCTCCAGCTTCGAAGAATCAGCGTCGGCGTCGGGGGCGGTCCCAGCCCCGTGGGAGGCCGCGGCTCCGGCTGCGGAAGCCAGGGTGATGAAGGGTGGCCTCCGGGCCGCATGGGCGACTTTAGGCTGCGGCTCCGGCCATGTAGGAAGGCCGACGGCGGCATCCTGCCGCGTCGGCTGAAGACAACATGGTGGTAAGTGTCCCTGCTTGTGGGGAGAGCCGATTCATGACAAAAAGAGCTTGCAAAAGAGGCCAAAAATAGATTTTTACATCAAGAAAATGTTAGGACTCTTAAGTTTTATTTAGTTTTGAAGTTTGTAAAACCTGGCTCCATGATGATGCCTGCATGGTACCCTTCTGTTCACTGCCAGAAGCAGTGGATTAATTGGGACTCGAGGGAACATGACTGCTGAGCATCCATGGCTGCTGTGGTATTAATGTTTTGTTTTTAGGGGGTTTTTTGGAGAGGCTACATGCAAGGTAGCTCTCACCTCCTACCAGCAGAGGACCTCAGTGATTCCCTGGGACTATCTGGTTGGTCCACCACTCAGCCTGATGGCCCACACTTCCTGCTGGTAGGAGGTGAGACCCACCCACCGGAGTCTTGATGCTGCAATTGCCATGTTTTCTGTGGACAAGCAGGACATCAGTGAAAAATGGGATGTCATCTGAAGGCATTGATTCAGGCATGATCTGTAGTTGAAATTTCTGGAATTTTCCCACATACGCGCAATAGGTTGGCGCCAAGAGTCATTAGATGCTGCATACTCCTCCCTCCTCAGTTTCTGTCCGTTGCCACAAACAGTTGGGACTGGTCTGCTCCCATTTACCATGTCTGAGGCAAGCTCCCGGAAAAGAGTTTGTCCCTTCCGCCTTTGTCCATGATGTGACAAGAAGATGTCATCGAGGGATTTCTGCAATGTCTGCCTCTTCTGCTTATGATCTCAGCATCACTTAGCTAACTGCAAGGCATGCGGCCTCTTGTCTCCCAGGGCTCGTTGCTACCAGGAACTCAAGGTCAAGTATGAATTACTCTGGGCAGTCTTCTATGTGAAAGCTGCTGATTCACTTTCTCATCTCTTCACTTTGCTCTAACTTACATATTATTTGTGTGCTTCTGTTTACTCCACAATTTTTGTGTGCAATGTCTTTTATTTAACCCATAGGGGAACATTGGAAGAGGATATAAAATTTTAAATAAGATCACCATTTTTACCAGTGGCCATCTACTTATCAGTGATAAGGGCAATGTTTTTCCATTCATCCAGTAACAACATTATCCAAAGTTTTCTGTACATTAAAAGCATACACTTCCTTAATATTTTTTCAATTTCTTATCCCTAAATATTTAATGTTATCCTTTGATCACTTCAATATAATAGAGCCGTATCAAGTATCCATTAGAATATTATCTAAAGGCAATGCTTCAGACATCATAATTTATCTGAAGACAGAGAATTCTTCAAAGATTTCCATCATTTTATAATTTTACTTAATGAGTCCTTTGAAATGCTAATATAAAGAAGCGTATCATCTGCAAACAGATTCATTTTAAGTTCTCTATCTCCAATCTCATTTCCCTGGAAGGATGACATTTCTTTTAATTTTATCGCCAGAGATTCTAATGTTAGAATGAAAAGTAAAGATGATAAAGGGTACCCCTGCTAGCTTCCTCTAAGCAGTTGAAATCCCTGAGTCAATTGTCTATGTATAAGCAATCTCATAATCAGTTTATTAAGCAATAGTCTAATCCAACTTTAAAAAACCTTACCAAACTTGTATTTCTCAAGTGTCCATATCAAATATTCCCAAGTTATTCAATCAAAAGCTTTTTCTGCATCCATAACTAGCAACTAACCCACATCTTTTTAGATCTCTTAAATATTTGAATAGCAGTAAATACCTTTAGAATATTAGCCACTGAATATTTTTCTTGCACAGTCAGTCTGCTCTGTATGTATATGTTTAATAATACTGTTCATTCTATTGGCTAAAACAGTAGAGTATCTTGATTTCTTGATTTAACAATGAGATAGGTCTATATGATTCAGGATATTCTAGGTTTTTCTCAGGCTTTGGCATCAAGACAATAGTTGCCAAGTTTTGGGCCCCTGCAAAATATCCTACTCATGAAATGTCTTTCAAAAGTGGTAATATAATATCACATAGTATTTTGTAATTATGGCCCAATCTATCGGCCTAGGTGTTGCGACCGTCACTTCCCGACAGTTTCACTCCGCCTACCTTTCCTTTCTTTTGTCTCCCCCTGCTCCTCATGGACGCCTGGCTGCCGCGGCGTCCACCTGCCGCACTCTCCGGCGTCCCTGGACCGGCTTGGGCACTGCCTCCCACCATGCTCTTCAGGTACCTTAGGACGCGCGCGCCACACGGCCCTCATTCTTATTTCCTCATTGGCACGTTCTTCAGGGGCGTCCCCCTGTGATGACATCATGCTGCCTGGATATTTAAGCCTACAGTTTATTGCTAGCTGTTGACGGGCCGATACAGTAAGGAGCGGTAGGAAGAGCTGCGTTAGTGCCGGCCGCACGCACAGTCCGGCTCACCTACCACTCGATACTGTATTTAAATAGCTTGCAAATGCAAGCCGCATCCAAGAAGCGTCCATGAAGCGTTAGGCCCGCGCAATCCATTTTACTGTATAGAGCGCTATACAGCACCTATACAGTATCCTGGGTGCGCTGGTTCCTGTCATTTCAAATGTCATTTCAAATGACATTTGAAATGACATCCACTTCCTGGTACCTGACATTTGAAATGACAGGTACCAGGAAGTGGATGGTCCTCTCTCCCTCCCTCCCGAAGCAAGGCGCAGGGCGAAAGTTAAAACAAAAGGGAATAAAGTGTGATAAAAGTAAACTTACTGGCGGGAGCCTGCGGGCGTGCATTCGTCGAGGCGGGAGCCAGCAGGCGCGCATTCTTCGAGGCGGGAGCCGGCGGGCGCGCATTCACCGAGGCGGAGGGAGCCGGCGGTGAAAGCAGCCTCCAACAGCCCCCGCTGGCGGTGAATGAATGCACGCCTATATACGCCTGTGCAATTGGGGCGCTCAAGGCGTGACGTCACGGCATTTGGCGTCACGGCGTGTGACGTTGGCGTTCGCTAATGCGCTGCCTTAAGCACCCGCCGGCTCCCGCCTCGAAGAATGCGCGCCCGCCGGCTCCCGCCAGTAAGTTTACTTTTATCACACTTTATTCCCTTTTGTTTTAACCCGGCTTCACACAAGGAACAGAAGTTGCAATTGTTCCTGCCGTTAAGAAACGCGTTTGCAAGAAGAAAGGAAACTTTTTTTTTGCAAGACTGGGGCAGAGCTGGGTTGCAGCTCTGGAGAGCCCGGGGGGCTTGGCCCGTCAATTTGAGAGGACTGGGGCTGCCCCGGAGTCCAGCACCCATGGACGCGGCCAGGGCAGGTGAGCGGGGGCTGGGGGAAAGTTTGCCACCTACCCTTACCCCTGCCTCTAACGCGGAAAGGGTTACCCGTTGAGTTAAAGAGGCGGTAAGGATGGGTTAAAGGGGATAGTGAATAGCAGGTTGGGCTAACGCGGGTTAGAAGCAGGGTAACCGCGGGTTAGAAGCAGGGTAACCGTGGCCGCACTTTACTGTATTGGCCTGTGAGTTAGCAAGGGTGTTCTTATGGATGGGATTCGCTCTCCATACCCAGCTACTCTGCCTTCCTATTGGACTCTTTCTGCTAATGGGGTACTCGCTCCTCGGGGGCCTCATTGTTTCTTTCAGGTCACTATCAGGTAACCGGTACTCGCTTCTCGAGGGCCCATGCTCCCTGACTCGCTGCCTGCATCTATCTCCTCTTCTACTTGGAAAAATTCGCTACAGACACCATCAGTGAGTACTATTATCATCTACTCTTCAGAGCTGTCTCCCTGGAACCAGGTACTCGCTCCTCGAGGGCCTGCCCCCATTCCAACGCCAGTGCCATCTCCTACGTGGAACTGCTATGTGAGTAATTTGCCAATAAGTACCTCCAGGGATCTGGTACTCGCTCCTCGAGGGCCAGCTCTCCCTATCTCAGGGCTTCTCCATATCTGGGACTCTGTGAATGTTCTATTGTACTCACTTTCTCAGTTCTCTCCACTACAGCACTGCTACCGGAAGAACCGCTGTTCCAGCGCTCTAGGGAATTCTAGCCCAGCCGGCTACATCTTCTACTCACTACTGCCACCTCTGGTAGCTTCTCAAACTGTCTAAATAAAGAACTATCTGTGTTTGTGTGTCCAGAGCTGCTCCTGACCTATGGCCCCTCACCGGACTTCCCCCCGTGGGCGTAGTCAGCTGCCACAGTGTTCAAGGGTCCACCCAAACCACACTAACTATAACACTAGGTGCTTTTGTCAGTTGTAGGTGGGATATCACCCAACTTATTTTTAATTCTCTTATAGGGGCCTGCAACAGGTAATTGATTTTCTGCCAATTGAAGAAGTACAAGCCCCTTGAAAATCCGCCATGCATTCATAAGGACCTTTATAGAGTACAAAGATATAATATTCTCAAATGGCTCAGCTCTCTGTAGTGCTGAATTTAGCTGTTGACCTTGATAGATTATCTGTGAAATTAAATTTTTCCTTTTTTCATTCTTGGCGAAACTAACAATTTATATGCTTTACTACCCCATTTACTACCCCATTGAAATAACCTGCACTTTAAGAACTGTAAGCTCTTTATTGTTTAATATCCAATGCATTGTTCAACTCATATTTGATCATTGTCTTTTTTTTCTTTATAATACTTGCAATGATGGTAATTTTCAAACCGGCGTGCAGGCGCACATTTATGAATGTATGTCAGCCCATGCCCAGAGTGCAGCATTTTTCTAACTTTCGCAAGCATGTTCTAAAATAGCCTGGCTGCGCACACGTGCCAGGTTTTAGGTGGGCACGCACCTGTGTGCACAAATGCTTCTACTGAGTAAATCAAGGGATTTTAAAAGGGGTGCGTGACATTGCTATTTCCAGTTTTACCAACTCTTCCCCAGTTCACCCTAGTTTAATAGCCTTCACTCCCCCCAACGGTCCCCACCCCTTAAAACCCCAAAGATCTGCCTATTTTTATTTTTTCACTTACATGTCATTCATAGCAGAAGTTACCTGGCAGGGGGTCTCGGCGGGCACCGGATTGTGTATTTACATGCACATCTCAGATTCACACAACAAAATGCCCATGCCCTACCCAGACCATGCTCTCCTCTTTTTGAAAACTTTCCAGATGTACACGCTGCGGGAGATGCGCACACTATCTTGCCGGCTTTTAAAATCTGCTTGGCACTTGCACGCTCAACTTAATCACACATCCCCTAATTAATGCACATGCCAGGCTTTTAAAATTTACTTTTAAATGGTGCACATGTATTCATTTTAATCCTTGTAATCTCTTGTAAAGATCTTCTATTTTACCATTACTTATCTTATATTGATGGGCTTGATATGCAGTAATTTGTCCCTTTGGTACTGCTTTGGCTGCATTCCAAAAAGTTGTAGAACTAATATCAATAGACCCATTGTGAAGCTTATAATCCTTCCTTGAATCTCAAATACTTGACAAATTTCTAATCATTAACTAATGCTGGACTAGTGATCTACATTCCTAATGACTGAATCACCAGTAACAATGACAGACTTCTCTCTACCTTCCTGGACACACAGCCTTGAAGATGCATCTTTGATGCAAGTGAATAACACATAACCTGGAGGACACATCACAGTTAAGGAACACTTCCTGCCATTGAAACGTGATACTCTAACTTCTTGTTGTCCTTACTCCTTCAAAACAGCACAGAGGCTGCTAGAATGGAGAGGTGGATGCTCTCGCTCTCTCAGTTCCTGTGAACTTGTTCCTCCAAAGAAGCAGAGAGGCTGCCACAGAGGAGGCAGGATATCCCTGAAGGTCTCCTCTCTCTCTCTCTCTCTATATATATATATCTATCTGCCAAGGCTCAGGGCATGCAGGCGACAGAGTGATTTATATGGATTCTGCATGCATAGGATTAGCTCTGCCCTGGAATCTGTGAGGGCCTGTCAGAAAGCTCTGTTGTTAAAGGTGGTATTTAGCAATCTGTAGTTATTTAAAGTAGTTGTGGGTGGATCCTTGGACCAGTGGCAGGTGACCACGCCCTCGGGGGATATCCTGAGAGGGACTACTGGTCAGGCTTAGTGTAGGAGACAGACACACACTAGTTCTTTTATTAGACAATATGGTAAACCACCAGAGGTGGCAGTAGTGAGCTGGAAGCGCCTGTCCGGGCTGTAGTCCCTCAGGTACTGAACAGCGATCCCAGGGTGGCTGAGCTGTAGATAAACTAAAACAGTGAGTAGGCAGTATATGCAGAGTTCTGGAACAAGTCCTTGATGGTAACACTCACACAATAGTCTCTTAAGGCAGCCCAGGAGATGGTATACATTAGGCCCTCAAGGAGCGAGTACCTGGACCCAGGGAAAGCTCCGAGAGATAGATGGAAACTCACAATGTTGTAAGCAGCGATGACTTCTTAGCAGAAGTGGTAATCAGGAGCAAGTCCGGGACATGGGCCCTCGAGGAGCGAGTACCGGATCCGGATTGCGACTTGCAAAGAAAAAGAGAAAGCGAGAGGGACCTCTAGTGAAGTCCGAGGAGGCAGAGTAGTTAGGGTTGCGGAGAGCGAATCCCATCCGCAGCAACCAGGAGGAAGCTAGATAACCAATCCCTTGCTAACTCATCTTGTTAGCGAAAACTGAGACCTTAAATATCTGGAGCTGGTGACATCATCTCAGGGGAACACCCCTGAGGTTCGCGCCAACGCTGGTATATCAGTTGGGCCGCGCGCGCGCACCCTTAGGCATCTGGTCAACATGGCGGCTTGCAGCGTCGAGCCGGTCCAGGGACACCGGAGGAGGATGGCATGGAGATGCCGCAGCAGCTAGCCTTCCATCAACCCTGAAGGGAGTCACCAACGAGGTAAGGTGGGCAGAGCGGATATGTCGGGCAGCAATGGACACAACAGTACCCCCCCTTCAAAGGGCGGTCTCCTCTTCGGGTACCAGGTTCAAGTTTGAAAGATGTGCAAGATGGAATCGACGAATTATCACTTATCCACAATAATGGTCTGAGGCTCCCAAGTGTATACTTTGGGGCTGAACCCTTCCCATCTAGAAGGTATTCAAATCTCTTGCCTCAGGTACGAACATCCAGTATCTAGAATTTGATCTCAAGTCTTCTTCTGCATAGATGACAGGTGGATCTTGAAAATTTTGAAGACAAATCACTGAGTATGAGTGGTTTCAGATGAAACGTAGAATGCGTTATGGAAATTGACCAGATAATAGCTTCAGACGGTAGGTGACTTTGCCAATACGATGAAGGACTGGGAATGGACCCACGTAGCGAGGAGCAATCCAAAAGGAGAGTAGATGAATCAGAGGTGCTTGGTTGACAACCAGACCTTGTCTCCTGGCTTGAAGACTGAAGCCTGCGCAAGGAGCGCATGATAGTACTTCTTAGCACAGTATCTCGCTTAAATGAGCATGTCCTTGATCTGAAGCCACAGTCTATGGAAATCATCAGCAGTGGTTAAGCTGCTGGGGACGTCACTGAAACTTCAGTGGAAGTGGCGATGTTGAGAACGTCCAAAAACCACTTCAAAGAAGACAGTCCAGTGCATATAGCTGGATGAGAATTGATGATGTTGCCAGCGGATACGGACTGGGTAGATACCAAGAGTATCTTCTTCGGGTCTTAATATGTGCTGTGGCTCATCATGCACATCCTGGAGGATGTGCATGATGTGTCTTAATATGTGCTGTGGCTCATCATGCACATCCTCCAGGATGTGCATGATGAGCCACAGCACATATTAAGACCCGAAGAAGATACTCTTGGTATCTACCCAGTCCGTATCCACTGGCAACATCATCAATTCTCATCCAGCTATATGCACTGGACTGTCTTCTTTGAAGTGGTTTTTGGATGTTCTCAACATCGCCAACTCTATACTCTATACTCTAAGGTACAGGATCCATGAATACGGTATGATGTAGAGCGCCTTCGAGCCACGGTGAATGTTGAAGGCTTCTGAATATCAGCAGCAATGGAAAGGGCTGCTGGGGACGTCATAGCATTCTTCAATAGAAGTGGCGGTGTTGAGAAAACGTCCAAAGCCCACTTCAAGTTGTAATGCAATAGTGGATCTTCTGAATTGGCGAGAGGACTCTTCAGATATTCCACTAGAGTTTGAGGAGTAAAGTTGCCTCCTTTCCCTGAGTCCACCAGGGCAGGAGTCTGAACCGAACCCGGTCTGCAGGTCAAAGAGACTGGGAGCGAATGCAGAGGGGAAGACGCGATAAGGCCCAAGAACAGTCCTCCTGCAGGACTTAGGCCTGTCCGTTTCCCGGACGAATAGAGCATGTAGAGACATCATGGCCAGGCTGACCGCAATACATGCAGAGGCTGCGCTTCTTCCGAAATCTTCTCTCTTTAGAAGTCAAATGTCCAAGTTGCATCAGTTCATCTTTATCAGCAGCAGAAATTACTGGAACCTTTCGAGGTGCAGGTATAGAGCTAGCCTGATTCAACCCAGATAACATCCTGGGCTGGAGTTCCTTCACCTTGTCCTGGAGCCGGTGATCGATCCGAGTAGCCAAGGCTACTAATTCGTCCAGCGAGTCAGGTGTTTCACGAGCAGCCAGCTCGTCTTTTAAACGGGTATCCAGGCCTCTGCAAAAGAGAATCTTGAGACATTTGGGATCCCAGCAAAATTGTGCCGCAAGAGTTTTAAACTCTATGGCAATTCAGCCAATGATCTGTTGCCTTGCTTCAAATCCACCAAAGCAAAACCGGCTACAGAATTTCAAGCAGGGTCATAAAAAAACGGATTTAAAAAAGTCCATAATCCTTCTATGTCCTGCAAAATAGGGTCCTTGTGCTCCCACAAAGTAGATGCCCAAGACAAGGCCCTACCATCCAAGTAAGAAAGGATGTAAGTAGTCTTGGAGAGAGCAGTAGGAAATAAAGATGGTTGTAAGGTAAAGTGCATGCAGCACTGGTTTAAAAAGCCCCGAGCCTTCTGTATTTCTCCAGAGATGCGGATCAGAGCCGCCAGTGGTACAGCAGTCTTTAAAGTTACCTCCTGTAACTGACTTTCATGGTTAGAAGGAGTACTTTGATGAAAAGCTGAAGTAAGTTTTTCCAAGGCATCCTGTTGTTCCGCAATGCGCTGAGCCAGGCCAGGTATAGCCTGCAAAGCATTGAGCTGAGCTGGATCCATGTAGTTACCCGAACTCTGGAGTCAAGCCAAAACCCAGGAGTCAAGCCGGATCCTTGAAGTTAAGCGGAACCCTGGACACAAGCCGGATCCATGGAGTTAGCCGGAACCTTGGAGACAAGCCGGATCCATGGAGTTAGCAATCTGTCAGAAAGCTCTGTTGTTAAAGCTGGTATTTAGCAATCTGTAGTTATTTAAAGTAGTTGTGGATGGATCCTTGGATCAGTGGCAGGTGACCAAGCCCTCGGGGGAAATCCCGAGAGACCACTGGTTAGGCTTAGTGTAGGAGACAGACACACACTAGTTCTTTTATTAGACAATATGGTAAACCACCAGAGGTGGCAGTAGTGATCTTGAAGCGCCTGGCTGGGCTGTAGTCCCTCAGGTATTGGAACAGCGATCCCAGGGTGGCTGAGCTGTAGAGAAACTAAAACAGTGAGTAAGCAGTATATGCAGAGTTCTGGAACAAGTCCTTGATGGTAACTCTCACACAATAGTCTCTTAAGGCAGCCCGGGAGATGGTATACATTAGGCCCTCGAGGAATGAGTTCCTGGACCCAGGGAAAGCTCCGAGAGATATATGGAAACTCACACTGTTGTAAGCAGCGATGACTTCTTAGCAGAAGTGGTAATCAGGAGCAAGTCCGGGACGTGGGCCCTCGAGGAGCGAGTACCAGTTCCGGATTGCGACCTGCAAAGAAAAAGAGAAAGCGAGGCCCCGAGGAGCGGGTACCTCTAGTGAAGTCCAAGGCGGCAAAGTAGCTAGGGCTGCGGAGAGCGAATGCCATCCGCAGCGACCAGGAGGAAGCTAGGTAACCAATCCCTTGCTAACTCGTCTTGTTAGCGAAAACTGAGACCTTAAATATCTGGAGCTGGTGACATCATCTCAGGGGGACGCCCCTGAGGTTCGCGGCAACGCTGGTTTATCAGTCGGGCCGCGCACGCGCGCACTTAGGCATCTGGTCAACATGGCGGCTTGCAGCATCGAGCCGGTCCGGGGACGCCGGAGGAGGACGGCATGGAGACGCCGCAGCAGCTAGCCTTCCATCAATGCCGAAGGGGGTCGCTAACGAGGTAAGGAGGGTGGAGCGGAGACGTCAGGCAGCAACGGACACAACAGTGCCAGAAGTGCTGCAGGGGATGGGAAGCCAGGAGCAGTTTCTAAAAAAGAGATGTGCCTGGACTCAGGGAGGGCAGAGCAGGGAAGTGATCCAAGCCTGTGACGGAAGGAGTGTTGCAGGTTCACTTTATGTGTGGATGGCAAAACACAAGGCCAGAACCCCCCAGAACCATTCCCTGGGAAGATTCTTAACTCTGGAACACAAGCAAGGCTGATATCCCCCAAGCACACCTCCCCCTTAGTGAGATTCGCTGCCCTGAACACCAATGAAGCCAATATCCTGCAGGCTCCCTTCGGTCCCGGTGCACAGAATACTTCATGCCAAACACACACACTCCCTCATTGACTCAGCACAACTTACAGATGCCAAGATAAGCAGTGTTTATTATCAATGCTCCAGAAAGCAAGGCAGAATACGAAGAAATAGCAAAGATAATAATTGCAATGACAAATAATGTAGTACAAACACTTTTCTTACAATTAGGGCAGCTGAGGGTGCTTCTGTCCAGTAAGGAATCTCCCTCACCATCTGTCCCCTCTGCCATCTCCCTCTCCTGCCTCTGTTAGTTATACCCTTTTCATCTGTGCATCTGAAATGTGTTGTGAGAAATGTATGCAGTATCCCAAAACATGTCCAGGGAGAGAACTCTCTCCCACAGATCCTGCACATCTGGTGTTTACTCCTATTCTCACAAGTTGGTTGTAGTCAGTTGATGCTGTGTCAGTGTAGACCTCCGAGTCCATTAAAGGCTTAACTTCTGGACACTTCTTTAGTCAGAATAATCAAACTTAGGTTAAGCAGTTCCATTAAAGGGGGGGATCTCTAACTAACAGGTCGATACAGTAACGTGCAGTTAAAGATTGCCCGTCTGTTAACGTGCTGGGAGCGCACAATACAGACGAGTAAGGCGTTCAGCGATACAGTCTCCAGTTTCACGCGTCCCTAGCGCTTCCTAAAACAGACGCATAACCCTTTCCGCACTCAGCATGTAAATGAACGAAAAAGCTGTATAATGAAGGAATTAGCTATTCCCCTCCGATATTGTAACGGGCGCTGATACTATCTCCTCAGTAACCCGCTGTTTTGCCGCGGCCTTAACGTGTTAGTTTACCGCCTCCCCCTAGTAGGAGTTAGTGTAGTGTAGTGTAGTGTAAAAAACATTGCTTACCCGCCCTGGTCCCGTCCGGTCTCCGGTTCAGCCCGTCCGGTCTCCGGTGTAGCCCCAGTCCGGTCTCCTGCAGCCCGTCCGGTCCCCTCCTCCCGAAGCAAAAAAAAACAAAAAACAAAAAAGTAGCAAGGCTCGGGCCTGCTTCGGCAGTCCCTTCTCCCTTCCTCCCGATTTCGCACGGCCATTCATCCAGGCAGAGGGAACCGGTGGCGAAAACGGCCCACGGTTCCCTCTGCCTGGATGAATGCACGACCACCCGGCTCCCTCCGCCTGAATTAATGCGCGCCTGTGCGACCCGGCCATCGTTTGAAAAAACACGCGCCCACCCGCCCCCCGGATCCCGCTGCCGCGCACCGCCCCAATCGAACAACGCGCCTACCCCGCCCGCGGCCGCGATCGAACAACCCCGGCTCCCGCCTCCAGCCGCCGCCACCCGCCTGGACCCACGCCGCTGCCTGGATGACCGCATGAAAGTGACAGGTATTAAAAAAAAATTTTTTTTATAACACTCAGGTTTTTACATATTTTGGGTTTTTGTTTTTTTTTTACACTTCCTGGTGCCTGTCATTTCAAATGTCATTTGAAATGACAGGTACAAGCCGCACCCCAGGTTACTGTATAGGCGCTGTATTAAGCGCCTATACAGTAAAATGGGTTATGCGGGGCATAACCCTTCCTAACGCTTTAAAGCCGCGGCATGCATTGGCATGCAATTAGAAGAGAGTATTGGGGACTAAGTGAAAGAGAACTGTGCGTGCGGGGAGGAAGGGTGCGCCTGACACTGCCGCACTGTTTTCTACCGCGGCCTTACGTGTAATCGACCTGTAGAGGTGTGCTGAATCTGCCATGAAGGGAAGCCTAATGTGCTGAGGAGGCGTGATGGATAGGGATCAGTGAAGGGACAAGTGAACCAGGCCTGCAGAGGAGGGGGCTGGCTCAGGGATGTAGGGAGTGGAGGGGATGGGGAAGAAGAACTGGGAAACAGAGAACAAGGGGAAATAGGGAGCAGAGCAAGCTAAGGGTATGTAGGGAGTGGAGCAGTTCTTTTATGTGGGATTACCCAAGTGTCAGATCAGGGCTTTGCAGATGCTTTAAAATGCTACTGCTGCGCCTTGTCTTGGGCACGCTCACAAGGGAGCATGTAACCCCCATGTTGAAATTTTATACTGGCTGTTCATTGGGCAAAGGATAAAGTTTAAGGTTCAAGCTATTAATAGGGAAGGGCCAGTCTATCTCACCAATTTGTTAACACCATATACTCTCCCTCTGAGCCTGTGCTCTGCATCCAGGCAGTTATTAATGATACCATCTGTTAAGCAGACACATTTACAGGTGACCTGGCATCAAGCTTTTTTTGTTAGAGGCCCTGTCCTATGGAATTCTTTGCCACTGGAACTTCAGTCTATAACTGACTATGTTCAGTTCCAGAAGAAGCTTCAGACCTTATTTTGGGATACTTTCTCTTAGGGTCAGTTCACTATCTTTCAATGTAGAGTTTTGCTGTGACATCAGATGTCGATCAAAATTTCCTGGCCTGTTAATCATGGTCATGTCACCCTTTTATGTTTGCTTATATTTTACTATCTGCCTAACACAGCTGGCCTGTTAAAGATGGAATATACTTATAAATAGTCTGCCTTCAAATATAAAGTCAAATATACCCATACGGGGGAGAATTAAAAAAGTGAAATGAAGTAAGAAGGGGAGGGGAATAGATAAGATGAGTGGAGTGGGGAAAAAGGTATTAAGAATTGAGACGTGGTGGGAAACAGACAATGTGGGCCCAGACTGTGGTATGTTTGGGCTGAAGGGGTGGGAGAAAGGAAAAGAGAGGAGACTAATGGGAATGAGCTGGGGTTGGGAAGAATAACTGATGGGACTCCTAAGTGTTTTTCCTAGCTTTTGCTTTAGCCACATGAGTATTCCCTATGCCGGCATTAGCTCTGGACATTAAATACAGGCGGGTCTGTCCCCTCACAATCCACTGCAGTTTTTTTTTTTAATATTTTGTTGGGGCATTGTAATTTGTGTTTGAATTCAGCTCTCTCTCGATCCATTTTCAGGCTTTGGCTCTATGGCTATAGCAGCAAGTCAGTGCCTTTCTTATTGTCTGGAGACATGTTCATTTTCTGTGATAATTCACAAAACGTGGCAAGGAAGAAGGTGGAACAAGGGGCCTGACTTGTACCCTATTGAAAATGACCTTCATCTGATAAGTGTAAGATAATTTTCAGGAGGGCAAGATGATGAAAACCACTACCATGATTTGTCCCTCCCTCCTTTGTTTATATTTCAATAAAAGAGATCATAGATTTTCACTTTGTAACTCATTATCCTACCTAACCCCTTGCAATAATCCAGTCACTCCCAGGGGGAAGACACATTGGTCCAGGGCTGAGGACTGGGCATGATCCTGCCAGAATGTGAGTTAGACTGTGAGAAGAAGCAAGAGATGAAGGAAGCTGCAGCTGATTGTGCTTGTACAATGGCAACTGGGTTCTCCAATCCAACTCTCTAGTAGAGCTTCTAACTGCTTCCAGAAAAGCTCATGCACAGAATTATGTGAAGTTCTCTGTTGAAGAATATATCTATGTAAATGGAGAGAAAGAAAGACGAGTAAATGGTTGTGAGCGGACTCTTGGACACTGTTATATGCACCTGGAATGCTGTGCTCATTAACTGTGACAATAATATCAAGATTCGGAAGGAAATACCTTCTATCATCTTGGTCAAACAGCGAAATACAAACTGCTTTGAATGTCCAGAAATAGCAGTAATACTGCCAATCAGCGCTATAACATCTTTCTATATTGCCAAATAAATTCAGAAAGCTGGAAACAATGTATTTGGAATGGATATTGGCTTTATTAAGAACAGAACCAATGCACTGAGGGGCAGATTTTAATACCTACGCATGGGCGTAGATTTGTGCACGCAAACCGGCACGCACAAATCTATGCCCGATTTTATAACATGCGTGCGCAGCCGCGCACAGGTTATAAAATCTGGGGTCGGCGCACGCAAGGGGGTGCACACTTGTGCATGCCGAGCCCTAGGGGAGCCCCGATGGCTTTCCCTGTTCCCTCCGAGGCCGCTCCGAAATCGGAGCGGCCTCGGAGGGAACTTTCTTTCTGCCCCCCCCCCCCCACCTTCCCCTACCTAACCTACCCCCCAGCCTACCTAAACCCCCCCCCATACCTTTGTTTTGCAAGTTGCGCCTGCCTCTGGGCAGGCGTAGGTTGCACTCGCCGACACTTGGCCGGCGCGTAATCCCCCAGCCTAGAGGCCCTACAGAGGCCTCTGGCCACGCCCCCGCCCCTTTTTTCAAGCCCCGGGACATAGGCTCGGCGCGTGTAGGGCTTTTAAAATCTGCCCCAGAGCAAATTAGCCTCTAGAACTACTTTATAAAGATAACCTTGTATACAGATAGTCTTCAGGGTACCTGAAAGAAATGTTTTAACATTGTTGCAGCAGTTTAAGGAAATTACGACTACTTTTCCTATATATGGAACAACTGTTTGTAAGAATGCATGCACTCAGCATTTCTTGAATCATACTATTGCCTCTAGTATAAAGATTTGGGCAAGGGTGAGATAGAGGAGTGAGGACCCTGACTTCTGTACCCCTCTTGGGAGTCATGCCAGAGATATGTCAGATAGTGTTCCGACCCCTTTTTCATCTCTCTCTTTATTCGGTTCCCATAAGACCTGTATGCCATGTCCTCGTGATCATGCTGCTCTGAGGCCTGATGTTTCTGGCAGTGTTAGGAGACACTAGTTGTAGGAAGGGGCAAGTCCCTTCATCAATGCCTTGGTTGTCAGGCTTGGGAAGGCTGTCCTACTGCTCTGATTCCTTTCATCCTTGAACTTCACCTGTTCTCTTTTGAAACATATATGCTCTGTTTACAGATATTTTGATTATGGATGGTCAAAATGAAAGAGCTGAGATTGAACCTCATGAGCTGTAAGAATGACTGGCACTGAAGGCTAATACAAACAAAAATTCAACTGGCAAAGTTTCAATCAGAATTAGCATCTTCTGACAGTGCCAGAACCACCACACCTTGAAGAAGCTTGATCAGGATGTGGCATAAGGTCTTATGTGGTCCAAGAGAGAAAACCTAATGAACACAGAAGTGAAACCCAAATTTGCAATTTTTAAAAATATTTCACTGTGAGATATAAGAAAATATCATATATAGGGCTTATGATTCTAGGGGTTTATGAAGTGCAAATTTAGGGTTTATTTTTCAGGTAATTAGGTGTATTTAGTGGGTACTAAAAATAGGTGTTTATTGGGACTTTTACTATGCAAGCTAAAATCTTTGGCACATTTTTAGATGGATTTAGTTTAATAAGGTGCAGATCAATTTATCTTTAAATATATCCTTGCCATGTTGTACGGCATGTGTATGTGGCTAGGGTGTGTGGCTGAGGGGAATAGGCACTCCAGGAGAGAGGGGGTGCCAGCTTGGCCATTTTGGCTAGGGCCTACAATGTTCAAGGGACCTACTTTTGTTGGGCAAAATTAAAAAAAAAAAAGCTAAATATATCTATTTCTAACATGTATAAATAAAAATTTCAATTGTAATTGAAGAATTTGCTAACAAAAAAGCTCGTAAAGCCGCCTTAAATAAATAAAAATTATTTGGGAAATTTAGAAAACGATTTCTCTTGTTAAGTATCACATCAGAACCTTACATTGGGGCCTACTTTTCTTAGCTGGCACGGGCCTAATTCCTGCTCTCTCTAGCCCTGGGAATAGGGATAAGGATGTGGGGAGTATGGGGGCAGCAAGGTATGCATATGTGTGTGACTGGAAGAGATGGAGGAGGGGTGGTAGGCTCATACAACACAGGCTCTCACAAACACACACTCTCAGGGCCTCTCCCTCTCTTCAAGCCAAGCCTGCCTTTGGGCTGCAGCGGGATGGGCTCCACCATGGCCCTGTAAATATTTCTTCGGGCCACGGCAGGATAGGAACTGCTGCAGCTCCACTGGACCTCTCTTCGGCTCCGCTCTGATGGTATCATCCAGCTAATGCAAGATGCCTCTTTTTGACTACAGCAGCCAGATGACATCATTGGAGAACCTCCACGGTAGACCTATTTTTTGGGTTTTTCTAGTTAAAACTGAAAAACCCAATTTCCCGATTGGGAGTGTTTTATCAGGATTTTTTGTTTTAACCTTAAATCAGACGCCCTAATCATATATAACCTGCAATCATTAGAGTTTTCATGCTGGCAAAATATAATCATGTCAAGCCTGTACTAATAAAAGTCTATACTGTGAATGGTCATTAGCCATCAATGATAATTTATGTGCACAAAGACTTATCCAAAGGGATGCTTTAAGAAATCCAATTCTTCACCAAGGCCATTATCCCCAAGTAGTAAAACATGACAGCTCCAAATCTTCTGTGCAGGACCAGATTTTGGGCACATAGCACCTGGGCGAAAAGTGTCTCCCTCCCCGGGTGTCTTGTTGGCTACAGTGGGATG
Source organism: Rhinatrema bivittatum (assembly GCF_901001135.1). Classification (NCBI taxonomy): domain Eukaryota; kingdom Metazoa; phylum Chordata; class Amphibia; order Gymnophiona; family Rhinatrematidae; genus Rhinatrema; species Rhinatrema bivittatum. The sequence goes on along the minus strand of NC_042615.1, from coordinate 715,054,794 downwards.
TCATCCATCACAGCCATCAGGTCTCTCTCCAGCTGATGGTTTAACCTCTCCAGCTACAGTGGATTGGGATCCGCTGCAGCCATGCCCCCAGCTCATGGCGCTCCAAGCGATTCCCCAGCTCGCCCACCCCAAAATCTAGCCCTGCACCTGCAGCTTTTACCAACTTCAAAACATTTGTGACTTCCGAAATGGTCCAGGTTTCACCATTATGGCTGCATTATCAGAGAAACATTTATTAGGGATGTGCCTTCGTTTTGAACGAATGCGCAATCCGCAACGTATAGGTCCCTATTCGTTGCATTCGTGGGGTTCCGAAACGTATGGCGAACCCCCACGAATGCAACGTATCACTAACGACTAAAACCCCCACCCTCCTGACCCCCCCAAGACTTGCCAAAAGTCCCTGGTGGTCTAGCGGGGGTCCTGGAGCGATCTCCTGCACTCGAGCTCTCGGCTGCCAGTATTCAAAATGGCGCCGATAGCATTTGCCCTTACTATGTCACAGGGGCTACCGGTGCCATTGGTCAGCCCCTGTCACATGGTAGGAGCATTTTGAATACCAGCAGCCGATGGCCCGAGTGCAGGAGAATTCTCCAGGACCCCCGCTGGACCACCAGGGACTTTTGACAAGTCTTGGGGGGCTCAGGAGGGTGGGGGGTTGTAGTTAATTAAATTTAAAGGGTTGGGATGGGTTTTTTTTTAACTTTAATGGGAAACAAATACCATACATAACTAATGGATGAATCGGGGTCCCCCGAAAACGGATGTAACGGATTTGGGTCCCGACGAATACGAATCGAATGTATCCGTCCCTGCTGCACATCCCTAACATTCATCCTGCAAAGTGTTAGGAACAAGAAAAGTGATTCTTTTCTCTCTTTTGATTATATACAAGCATAATTCACCTTATACCATAAGGACAGACAGCCATCTCTAAAATAGTAATGTCAGAGAGAAATTATCTGAGGCAAACTAAACAGAATACTCAGTCATGTGAGCAAATCCATTCAATTATTTATTACAGTTACTTAATCACCTTACCCACAAGCTCCAGGTGATATACAAATAAAACCAGTGCAACAAGTCATAAAATTAAATATCACTAGAGCAATATACATCAAATATACAAAATACAAATGTAAATCATTTCATAGTACAAAAATTCCAGCATACGAATGTCTTAGCTGATTGGACAAAAATCATAGCCAACACACCATCTGAATCCAATATCTTATCAAGCAGTTATCAAAAAAGGATGAATATTTTCTATTTTCTATGCGGTCTATCTGGGTTTCTGATGACTTGCTTGTAATGGCTGTCTGTGTGCCTCTTTTCCAGGACTACACATGACCCAAACTGGAAGAGATACCATGTTCCAGATTGTATATGAGGATGATTATTATTTTAATAGATGTAAAATACATAGCAGAAGAGCAGCAAACACCAGGAGACAGTGTTGTGATGTGCAGAAAATGGACACTTTTTAAAACAAATTTGTGGATGTTAAATTTTTAACAAACAATAAAGTTGTGGGAGACAGGAACATGAGTGGATTTGAAGGTATTGGAGAAGTGTCTATGGCGATACCTTCTCCTACATAACCTGAATACCTTTTTCAAATTCTTCGGGAACATTTTTCTATCTGAATTTCAGATTTTATGACAGCTGCTATCTTCCCAAAACTGGGTACATATTCATAGAAACAACAGCATGTTCTACAGAAAAGGTAGCACTGTATATTTAGGGAGATGAGAGGGGTGTGGGAGATGGAAGAGAGGAATCAAATGAGGAGGGGTAGGATGGGGGATTGTGACCTGCGGCTTTTTAAAAAACGTCAAAATGAAATGCTGGGAAGGATGAGGCAGAGGCATTGGGTTGGGTGGATGGAAATATATATAATTTTTTGGCAAGGGTGGCTCCTCCTTTGCATTTTAATTTGTTAAAAAAAAAAAAAAAAGAAAAGACTTAGCCAATTATTGCCTGATTTCAACAACATTAACCTACTAAATTTAGCTGGGGAAATCCAGTCACATTAAATCTAGCCAATCACATTTTGATCAGCTATATTTAAATGAACATTCAGCTGAAAACCTAGCCAATTAGGTTCAGCTGAATATTTGCATAAAGAAAACCAGCTAAATTTAGTCTATCTTATCCACTTAGCGGGTTTTTGAATATTGACCTCAATATGTTTTTTCCATCTGTATTGTGTATATTAGGCTTCTAAATAATAAGACTGAGTTGGTTACCTGTGATAGTGTTTGAGGACAGCAGGATGTCAGTCTTCACACAAGACTAACATCATCAGATAAAGTCCGGCACAGATGTCCGACTTTGAAATACAGAGAAACTCTGATCATGCACTACTGGGTATGGGCAGCATGCTATATGGAGCAAGTTCAATGCAGCTTTGGTCTGTAGGGGGAGAAAAGCTGCAGGGCCTTTGAAGGAGCAGGGATATAGCTCCCTTATGGCAACATCCAGGCCTAGAAGAGAAATGTGAAAGTAGAGGGGTGACTAAAAAGGGAATAACCACTTGAGAGGAGCCAATTGTAACTGTTAATTGAGGTGTAAGAGAGCAAACACTTTTATTTCCCACTGGCTTCACAGGCTGGGTCTGACCTGGCAGTGGAGCCCTTATCTTATGATGATCACTTACCATGAGAGAGGAGAGACTGTTGTGTTCCAGTGTCCAGCATCATGATCGAATTCCATGGTTAAGTGATTAGAAGTAAAAGAACCAGACAACCCAAACAAGCACCAATAGGAGAAATGCCAGTGCATGCCCCCCCTTTCTAGTCAATAGTAACTATTACACTTTTGGGGCTGTGTAGGTGGAGCAACTCAGGGATAGACATGCTGTCCTCCTTGGCCCACTGCAGGGGAATGCTGTCTGGCAGCTTGTGAGGGCATCTATGGCTGAGGACCTGGTTGTGGCCAATTTGGTTATGGCCAGAGAGCAATGTTCCAATATCCTGGCTCCCCTCTAACATTTCTGTCAGCCTGCCTTCTTCTACATTTTCTCCAGTGACCTTGCTTTCTGCAATAACAATGAACATTTTGACAGTTAGAAGCTGCCCTACCTCTTCCTTGGCTAGTTCGCCCTTTTTCATCATTACTTGGGGGAGGAGGCAGGAGGTACTCAGCTATCACTTTTTCTGCTACATCTGTGGGGTTGACAGTTCTTTCAGCTTAGACAGAAATTCTTACAAAGTCCTCCTAAGTGGGGGAGTATAAATAATCAAGGCTTGATCCACACTTGCCTTAATGCGTGGGGTGAAGCCACATACACAGTGGGTAATTAAAGGGTCACTAGAAATTACATCTGTGCCAGCATTAAGTTTACATACTTTAAGAAATAATGCACAAAAATCACTAACCGATTTATCTTTTCTCTGTATAGTAACTCTAAATACATTCCAGTTTGGTTTGGAGCCCCTAAAATTTATAAAATAATAGCCACTTTCATTTCATATAAATCAATTCCATCATTTGGAGTTATCAGAACTTTACCAATAGGTATATTATGCATGTGTTAATTTTCCTGCTAAATCTGCTACTTTAGCCCAATTCTCAAATTGCTCCTCAGTTAAAGGTGATCTTTGTACATCATCACATGTGAGATCCCATATTCATACCACTTTTCTGAGTTCATCTGTTTACCCCTTGTATGCTTAGCTTAGGTCATCTTTCAAGGATAGAGGAAATCTCTGTAGCTGTCATAGATTGTCTCGTCTCATAAGTCATAACTTTTCCTGGCCATTGGGGGAAGGGCTGTGTTTTTACTCTCAAAGGTTATAATGTAATCGGACTCTTATGTAGTGTAACCAGAGTCTCCACTAAGGGGCGATAAGAGTCTGTGGATGGATCTAAAGGCAGGGAAGGAGGAGGTGGGAAAAATAAACTCTTGTTCTGGAGTAGTAGGAATGGGTTCAACAGAATTCTTCTTAACAGCTTTTGCAAATCATTCTGCAATGACCTCAGTTGACTGATATTTCCTTTGTTTACTTTCATCGAGAAAAATGGCAGCATTTTAGCTGTTTTCATTTTAGTTTCAGAATCTTTGCCTTATTAGTCATAAAGAGATAAGATTACAAAATTTTTGCAAAACTTATCAGCATCAAAAGTCCCCTCAGTTGGCCACACTGAGGGACCTAGCTTCTTAATCCATTTTGTAATGTTTTCCATATCAAAAGCTTTCCTATATTTCAACTGTATTATAACTTTAAGGGATCTAGTATTTCTTTTCTGTGCCATCCTATTTTTTTTAAACATACTCTCCTTCTTTCACACATACGCAGATTCTGCAGCAAGCAGAGCTAGAATGCACAGAGATGTTCACATCAACAGAAAAATTTCCCACAATGAATCTAACAATTGCACATTTGCATGGCACAGCACAAGCTACATCAGCTGTCCTTTTTTCCCTTTATTTTGCGAGGTTACTACTAGTGTGTGAAGGTTGGCAGAAAACAAGAGAGAAAACATTCCAAACTGAAATTAACCCATATAGTAAAAATGTGTTTACTCATGCGCTGAAGCACAGAGTTATCAAATGAAAGCAGAGAGTTAAATTATCACAGAGGCAACACACACACAAGCACTGTGAAGTGGGTAAATACAGATACTCAAGCTGGGTGTCTTTTCAATTAAGTAATTTTACTCTGCCTAGGTAGCTTTTAAACTTAACCAAATGCTAGTTTTATCAAAACTTAGCTTACTAGTTATTTATCACTGAATTTTGTCTCGTATTGTGTTAATGTCAAAACAACGGACTTCTGGAGGAGTAGCCTAGTAGTTAGAGCAGTGGGCTATGAACCAAGAGACCAGGGTTCGAGTTCCACTGTCAGTCCTTGTGACCTTGGGCAAGTCACTTTACCCTCCATTGCCTCAGGTACAAACTTAGACTGTAATCCCTCTGGGGAAAGGGAAATACCTACAGTACCTGAATGTAATTCACTTTGAAGTGCTGTGAAAAGTAGAATATAAAAAATCTAAATAAATAAAAAATAATATTTTTGTAACATCAAAAATCTTGTTAGTTCTGTCTTTATTTATCTAGCTAGCTGGGACAGAATTAGCCTGCTTATTGAGTCAGCAATTTTTCTCCTATTGTATGTAAACATTACAGTGAAGAACCTTATACATATTCTTATTAAGGAGACTCCCTAATCCTAGCTATTATTTTTCTCTTATTTCAAAGTTGCACGTGCCAAAAAACCAAAATCAAAAACAACCCCATTGAAACAGACAGGACATCAAAACACCTTCAAATACTGATTTCTTATCATTTGATAGACAAATATAAAAATAATTTAAAGTATTAATCATTACCTTAAATTAAAAAAAAAAATATTAGGCCTGTTACTTCTTCAGAAAAAGTCAGCATTTAAAATACATTCACACTAACAAGCAAGCATACTGCAATTTTTGTTTTCAATCATACTAGACTGAGTGCTCTACACTTATTAAGCAGCCTGGGTATCTGGCTTCTCCTCCACCATGGTCACCTCAATACAAGTGGGATAAATCTATAAATCTTAAATCTTATAACATGGGCAAGCGGGACTCCTGTAGCATTCCAACCCTCACTCCTTTTGACAAAATACACACCACACAGAAAATGGGATTAAGCAAGGCCACAGTTTATTAACACCAGCAAACCCGAACCAGATCTTAACATATATATAACCCCCCCCCCCCCCCAGGTGAACCCAACACTCCTTGCAAGATTATAACCGACCACCCCCATGTCTCAGAGGTGGTCAATCTGAACTTTTCTCCCCCTCCCTCACCCCCGACAGCAGACCTCCAAGTCACCAGCGTAGGCATCTAGGCTACCTCCCAGCCATAGAGACCCAGCAACTCCAGCAGTGACCTCACTGCCTTAGCACAGCCCATATATCAGCCCCCCCCAGCTACAGGGGCTTCTCCCCAGTCCCACAACACAATCAAAAGTTCCAAACATTGCAACCCCTTGGCTTGACAATTGTTAATTCAACGCAGAAGCAACTGGTCCCACCCCACATTAAATACATATAAGGGAGGGAGGGAGGGAGAAGAAACCTATCCGACAGCAACCTGCACAAAAACTGAGGTAACCGTCGGCAGGGCTCTTGCTATACAAAAAAATGCCCAAAACAAACAGTAGTGCCTGCCCAATCAGGCACTGACAACAAATTCAAAATCACTGCTGTTGCAACGCTGCCTCCTCTCCCCACCTTATGAAGATAAGGCTCAAGGGAATGCCTGCCCGCCACCTTGTTAAAGGCGGCAGGTTGGACAAGCCCACTAGCCTTTCTATTCTAATAAAATATTCTCTAGCTGTGGCTCTGCAGAAAAAATCTAAAATCAAGGTCTGAGGGAGAAAAAGTCAGCACCTCCCTTAAATAGAGCAGCCAAGCAGGCAGTTGCACTCACAGTCTCCAGTCCCATCTGGGGTGCCAATTGATGTGGTTCACTGAAATAAAATGCTTAAAGCCAACAGTTGTGGAGAAAACAAATGGAGAAATTACTTACCTGATAATTTCGTTTTCCTTAGAGTAGACAGATGGACTCAGGACCAATGGGTATAGTGTACTCCTGATAGCAGTTGGAGACAGATCAGATTTCAATCTGACGTCAGCCCCTAGTACATATACCCCTGCAGGAAGTGCAGCTCTTCAGTATTCTCCTCGAAAAGCACTGTGGACATATGTGTGACTGACTAATTTGATTAACTTGGACAAGCAAATGTTGCTTACCTGTAACAGGTGTTCTCACAGGACAGCAGGATGTTAGTCCTCACATATGGGTGATATCATCAGGATGGAGCCCAATCACGGAAAACTTCTGTCAAAGTTTCCAGAACTTTGACTGGCCCCTACTGGGCATGCCCAGCATGGCACTAACCCTGCAGCCAGCAGGGGTCCCCCTTCAGTCTTATTTGATAGCTACAGGCAGTGCCGAAAAAATAAACAAAACGTTACGAACCCAACACCGCGGGGCGGCGGGCGGGTTTCGTGAGGACTAACATCCTGCTGTCCTGTGAGAACACCTGTTACAGGTAAGCAACATTTGCTTTCTCACAGGACAAGCAGGATGGTAGTCCTCACATATGGGTGAGTACCGAGCTGAGGCTGTCCGAACATGCACCAAATGTACCCAACGGCGTGCAACAGGCACAACAACTGGGGTGGAATTTGGTAGAGGGCATCCTGAACCCCACCAGGCAGGCGGAAGGGTGTTGGTACGTCACGTTGGAAATAGGTTACGCAGGACAGATTGGCCGAAGATGGAATCTTGTCTTCCGGCTTTGTCTAAGCAATAGTGGGCTGCGAAAGTGTGGAGAGAACTCCAGGTGGCAGGTCGTAGGTGTGCTACTGAAGTTGCCATGGCCCTCACAGAGTGTGCTTTAACACGGTCTTGAAAAGGAATGCCTGCTTGCTGATAGCAAAATGATATGCAGTCCACCAACCAGGAGGAGAGAGTCTGCTTACCCACAGGTTGCCCTAGTTTGTTGGGATGGAAAGAGACGAATAACTGAAATAAGTCACAATCTTACTAAAAACATTTGTATCATCTTGGAAGTTAAGTACACAGCTGTAAAGACTTTCTGGGGATAGGGAAATACCTACAGTACCTGAATGTAAACTGATGTGATATCTCAGATCGAATGTCGGTATATAATAAATAATAAATAAATAAATAAATAAAATAAACTCATCATTGAACCTTATCAGTAAAGAGAAAAGTTGGAAATCACCAAACAACTCTCATGTGTGTCATTCAGTAATGACTTTAATGTTCTCTATGCTGTGTCAGTTTTGTGTGCAAGCAAGAGACTAATTTATGGGAAAAATAACGAGCAATGAGAGGGCCTTGAAAGGTATTTTACCCCTGAACAGGTGTTATTAATCTGTTACAAGGAGTAGCAATCTGCTATATTTCTGCTAGTGATCTGATGCCTGATGGGAGGAGCAATCAGATAGGAGTAGCAATCAGTAATATTGGCTCCTAAGAAGGAGGAGTCAGCAATCTTGTTGTTATTGGAGCTAGCAGTCTGCTAGGGAGTTAGCAATCTGTTAGCATTAGATATAGTTGTGGGTGGATCCCTGGGCCAGTGGCACATGAGCACGCCCCCGGGAGGATATCCCGAGAGGGACCACTGGCTAGGCTTGAGTATGGAGACAGACACACATAGTTCTTTTATTAAAGAGGTTTTTGAAATTTTGAAACCACCAAAGGTGGCAGTAGTGAGCTGATATGCCCGGCAGGGCTGTAGACCCTCAGGTACTGGAACAGCGATCTATGATGGCTGAGCTGTTGAGAAACTATAGAAAGTGAGTAGGCAGAGTAGACAGAGTTCATGAACAGAACTAGATGACAAAACTTACATAAGGTCTCAAGGAAGCTCAGGAGCTGGAAAGGCTTAGGCCCTCGAGGAGCGAGTAACTGGTTCCAGTGAAAGCTCTGAGAGAGCGATGGTAACTCACAATTGTTTGTAGTAGCGATAGCTTCCAGGCAGTAGAGAATCTTCAGAGTGTCCAGGAACATGGGCCCTAGAGGAGCGAGTACCGGTTCCTATCTGTAATCTGAAAATAAAGAGCAAGGCCCCCGAGGAGCGGGTACCTCTGGTTAAGTCCGAGGAGGCAGAGTAGCTTGGAGAGCGTAGCCGAAGCAATCCCCAATCCTTGCTAACCCGATGATAGCGAAATAGAGACCTTTAAATATTGGAAGTGGATGACATCATCTCAGGAGGATGCCCCTGAGGTTCGCGCCCTTGCTGGTACTTCAATCAGAGCGCGCTCTTGCGTGCGCCCTAGGTCTTCAGGCAACATGGCGGATCTGCAACGTCGAGCCGGTCTGGGGACGCTGGAGGGAGACGGCATGGTGACGCCACGGCAGTCAGCCATCCATCAGACCCGGACGGAGTCGCCACAGAGGTAAGGAGGGCAGAGTGAGGGCGTCGAGCAGAGATGGTCGCAACAACAAGAAACCTTGGAAAAGTAAATTGACAGAATAGCTACAGTGTCCAAGTAACAAAATGAGTGTGAATTATGGCCTCTGGAACTGTTATCCGGGTTCTACCATAACCTGATAAATATCTCCTACAAAAGTGGAAACCAAATCTGTCTCAGTCAATAGGCACTATTTAGGATCATAGTTGGCCAGTCTCTTCTGAGTTTCAACAAGATTTTTGTTCCAAGAGGAATTGGAAAATATTTGCCATCCGAGACTAGTTTGGCTTGAAACTCTCTTTTGAAGCAAAATGGGACCTTTCTGTTTAAAGGGGATACAAACTGACCGGTGTGCCCAACAAGGTGCCACCAGCCTCTATGTCGTTTTGCTACTTCAATCTAAGGGCCTGACTTTTTAGGCTTTAGTCCCACAGAAATAGAATGGGAAACAAGACTTAGTAAATCAAGCCCTAACCTAAATACCTTCATGAAATTTTTCTGTGATATCTTCTGTGTACTGTGCAGTAAATGTTGGATATCTTTCCGTTTTTTTGTCTTGAAGTTGTGATAATGTGGAAGGAAAAAAAATGTTTCATCCCATATGTGGCTACATGAATGCTGTGCTGTGTATTTTATTTTGTGGCACTGTAATTGTCTTTGTAACTCCTTTTTCAGGAAGTGGTAACTCCCTTCAGGGCACATAACTAATTTATATATATTCAGGGCAGCTCCGGTTAGCATTTCACATCCCATGCTCTCAATCCCTGGAGGAAAACTCTCACTTATGGCCCAGACAATGAAAAAAAGGTCACCAGTATACAGGGCCGGTGCAAGGGGATTTGGCGCCCTAGGCGAGCCTTCTTCCTTGCGCCCCCCCCCCGGTCTCGGCCCCGACTCCTACCTCATTCTCAATCACGCCCGCTGACTGGGGTTTTCTGGGTCGCGAGCAGATTGGGCACTGCTTGCGGCCCGCCAAATCTCCACTCCTCTTTGCCACCACTTGCGGCCCCATATGGCTCGCACCCAGTGGCGCACCAAGGGTCTCCAGCGCCCAGGGGCCAATGCATTTGTGTGCCACAGAAAATCAGTGGCATCTCTAGACAGAAGAATTTGTTTTGGGTGGGGGGGGGGAGCCAAAATGACATTTCTTCATCACACCCACCTCTATAGCATGGATCCTGCTTTAAAATTGGTTATAAAAAAAAGTGTTAAAAAAAGTCCAAAGGGTCCTCTGCATTATTTTAAAAAGCTGGCCAGTTTCACACTTCTAGTAAAACTACTATAAAATTATTTGATAGCCTCATTCAACTAATTCTATATGATTATGAGAATGAAGTCTGGAATATATAGGAAGGGACAGAATGTCAATACAAATCCTGCACCTCCAGTTCTGTATCTCTGTGCATCCACTGAAATTCCCCCAAACAATGGAGCTTGGATGTTTCCCTTACAGCTCATCATACTAAAAGATATTTTCAAATTCTGGTGTCACCTCACAGTAACAGCAGCACAAACACCTTCCACTGCCAGACACATTGTGAACTAACATAAAGCACCGCAAAAGAGACACCCAAAATCTATACTGCAATCCCATCATAACATAACAGTAATAACACCAAGGATTCAAAAAATAATAACCCTACCTGTGAAAAAGCAAGGGTAAATATTACACTGGGTCCTGGGATAACAATACACCACCTACTGAGGAAACAAAACAAACCCGATTGCTATAGATCCCTATACAGACACTACATGCTAGCAGAATCTCTCATCGTGGTCACACACACAGAGCAGAGACAGACCCTCACCAAATACAGAATACAAAATAAAGGAGCACAAATTAGACAAAAACTGGAATGGAAACCCCAAGAAGCCAGACTCTGTGTATTAATAATGGAAAAACAGAACCACCATTCCTCATAAAACAAATAAAATCAAGAAACAAAGCATCAGTTATAATAGTAAAACCATACTAATAAAATATTTTAAAACTACTGATAAATAGAATTTCTATTAATTAAAATCATATACATTTTTTACAATTTCCCAAACACCAATAAAATATTTCAAAACAGTACATATATCAAATAACACACAATAATTAAAATTAATAAGGATTTTAAAAAGCCCCTGCTGTCCATACATGGGAGCTCTTGATTTCCAGTCACCCTGATATTGTCGAGGATTAGGAGGTTATCCTCTCTCTCTCACACATACTCACATGTCCATTCTCTCTCACACATACACTGTCACATACATACACATTCATGCTCTTATACCCAACCATAACCTCTCGCTCTCACAGACACTGACACACTCAGGCTCTAAGGCACTCTCTCCCCCTCCACACACACCCCCACACAAACTCTTACTCCCCTGGATTTTCTCATACACACTCATGCTCTCACTCTCACTGGCTCCCTCACATACACACAAACACACACACACAGGCAAGCTCCTAGTCATTCTCACACTGAACCCCAGGCAGGCTCCCATTCATTTTCACACCACTCCCTCCCCATCCCCCAGGCATGCACACATTCATTCTCACACACACAGACCCCCAGGCAGGCACCAATTTATTCTCACATACACCCATACACCACAAACAGGCAGGCACCTATTCTCACACATACAAACCCCAGGAAGACACCCATACATTCTCATTCACAGACACACCCTCAGGCAGGCACCCATGCATTCACACACATACACCCCCAGGCAGACTCCCATTCATACACATGCACACACTAAAGGCAGAGACCCCCTCTCTTTCTTTTGCCAGCAACCTCAGAGCCTCTCTCATTCCTCTGCTGCCACTGTCACTGTTGCTGTATGGCTATTGCGGAGGTGCTGATTGCTGCTATTGGCACTGAAGCCCATTCTGCTGCCTCCTCTGTGCAGGCCCCATGGGCTTCCAGTTCCTCTATGCTGATCTCGTACATTGTGAGATCCGCATAGAGAAAGTGCTACTCCTGCACATTCCCAAAGATTACATGTTCCAATCAGTAAAAAGTAATTTATTTCTTTTTACATTTGCTGTCTGATCTTAGTTTTCTAATCGGTTGGTCACAGGCTTTTTTTTTTCCACCTTCCCTTTCTTATTTTTTTGCCAATTCCTTTTATAACATATTTATTTTCTCTCCATCTGTCTGCTTCCCTCAAACACACAGTCAGGTTCTCATTCTCACATGCTTTCTCTCTCTCACATACACAGGCACTCATTCTCACATGCTGTCCCTCATACAATCATTTATACACAGTCTCTCTCTTGCACATGCTGTCTAACTCTCACTCCCACATGCTGTCTTGCTCAAGCACAGGTTCTCACTGTCACATGCTCTCTCTCATACAATCATTCCTACACACGGGCTCTCACTGTCACATGCTGACTCACACACACAGGCTCTCTCTCACTCCCACATGCTGTCCTGCTCAAGCACAGGCTCTCACTGTCACATGCTCTCTCTCATACAATCATTCCTACACACGGGCTCCCACTGTCACATGCTGACTCACACACACACACACACACACACACACAGGCTCTCTCTCACTCCCACATGCTGTCTTGCTCAGCACAGGCTCTCACTACCACATGCTGTCTCTCACACACACAAAGGCTCTCCCATGCTGTCTCTGCAAACATTCAGGTCTTCACTCCCACACACACACACAGTCTCTCAACTCATCTCATACACGCACACATACACACTGTACAAACCCTCAGTCTCTCTCTCTCTCACCTCTGGGCCTCCTCTTCACGGGCCACTGCAGGATGGGCTCTGCAGCGGCCCCGGTCTTCTCGAGCCTCGCTGATCCTCTTCTGAACGTGGCAGATGCTCCTCCTCCTTCCGGCACGCGGCTGATGCTCCTCCTCTTTCCTGCCCGCGCGGCTCCGGCAACATTTTTCTTCCGGGGCCGCGCGGGCAGGAAGGAGGAGAAGTTCCTGCATTGGCTGATGCTCCTCCTCCTCCTTCCTGCCCGCGCGGCTCCGGCAACATTTTTCTTCCGGGGCCGCGCGGGCAGGAAGGAGGAGAAGTTCCTGCATTGGCTGATGCTCCTCCTCCTTGCTTCTCCTCCTTCCTGCCCGCGCGGCTCCGGCAACATTTTTCTTCCGGGGCCGCGCGGGCAGGAAGGAGGAGGAGCACCAGCATGTTTAGACGCGACTGTACCACGGCCCTGCGATCTTCTTGCTGTGTGTATCTGCCATTGGGATGACGTCCACCGGCGGCCATTGGCCGTCAGCGGCTCGGCGCCCCCTAATGCTCAGCGCCCTAGGCGATCGCCTAGTTCGCCTAGTGCTTCCGCCGGCCCTGCCAGTATATATGTGCTAGTGCTTCCCCTGAGGTGACATGCAGCAGTGGGTACACAGGACCAGGACTGGGTATAAAATAATAGTTTACTGCTTCATGAAGTTAAATAAAATCCATTTTCCAAAAATGAGTGTACATCTGACTGCTGATACAGGATTTTCTGCATGGTGGGCAGGTGTCCTTATTACAGACATCCTGGTAGAGCCCATGGTGATTTTAAATGTGTATACCCTCCCAGAAGCTGTTCCCTTGGAGTCCTAGTGACAGGGTCCCCTATGCATTGCAAAAATCCTACCTTTGGTCATCTTCTCCTCCTCAGACACCCAGCCTGTCCTGGTTCCTTTGATAAGTGAAAATCTGGATGGGATCTCCTGATTCATGTTCTTCCTTCCTTTTGGTTCAGTTGTTACTTTGTCCTTGATTGTTTCTTCTCCTGGGGGACTTCTCTTAGGGAGAAGTCAGCAGGATCAGGCTTTCAAACAGCTCTGAAATCCCACTGGGGAAGGGGGTCCAAAAACTTCCCCACTCAACTCAAAGTCCAAAAATACTTAAAAGTTTAAATCGGAAATCTTCTCTGCCTTCACTGTCTCTTGCAGCAGGATCCATCACTGGTGCTTGCCTACCTAGGGTTTAGAGTAGGCTCCCAGATCTTTGGTCCCCTGGATGAGAGATCTTTTGCCCCTAAAGCAGAGCTTTCCAAAGTGTGTGTCGCGACACTTTAGTGTGTCGCCTGCAGTGTGCCGGTGTGTCGCGTAAGCCCGGTGCACGTGACACACCGGCAAGTGGGAGCCAATGCGGCCGCCGGTGGACCTCATCCCACTGGCGGCTGAGCAGTGAAGTATCGCTGTGCTGTGCCAGAGACACACAGCAGGAAGATCGGCAGGGCCGTGGTGATGCTCACGTCACCACGGCACGAAGAAAAAGGTCACGTCTAAACGTGCAGGTGCTCCACCTCCTTCCTGCCCACGCGGCCCCGGAAGAAAAATGTTGCCGGAGCCGCACGGGCAGGAAGGAGGAGGAGCATCAGCCGCGTGCAGGAGGAGGAGCGTTGTTGCAGCGGGCTGAGAAAAGGAGGAGGCCCGGTAGCAGGGTCCCCACCGTGGATTGGCCCGAGAAGATCAGGGCCGCTGCAGAGCCCATCCTGCAGCGACCTGTGAAGAGGAGGCCCAGAGGTAAGAGAGAGGCTGAGGGCCCGTAGAGTGTGTGTATGAGATGAGTTGAGAGATTGTGTGTGGGAGTGAGGACCTGAATGTTTGCAGACACAGCATGTGAGAGCCTGTGTGTGTGTGAGAGAGACAGCATGTGCCAGTGAGAGACTGTGTGTCTGAATGATTGTATTAGAGAGAGCATGTGACAGTGAGAGCCTGTGCTTGAGCAAGACAGCATGTGGAGTGAGAGAGAGAGAGAGAGAGAGCCTGGGTGTGTGAGAGTGAGACAGAATGTGCAAGACAGAGACTGTGTATGAATGATTGTATGAGAGAGAGCATGTGAGAGTGAGAGCCTGTGTGTGTGTGTGTGAGAGAGAGAAAGCATGTGAGAATGAGAACCTTATGTTTGAGGGAAGAAGATAAATGGAGAGAAAAGAAATAGAAAAAAAGACAATATGAAAGGAATTGGCAAAAAAATAAGAAAGGGGAAGTGGAACAAAAAAGCCTGTGACCAACCGATTAGAAAACTAAGATCAGACAGCAAAGGTAAAAAAATAAATAAATTACTTTTTACTGATTGGCACATGTAATCTTTGGTAATGTGCAAGAGCAGCACTTTCTCTATGTGAATCTCACAATGTACGAGATCAACATGGAGGAAGTGGAAACCCATGGGTCCTGCACAGAGAAGGCAGCAGAATGGGCTTCAGTGCCAATAGCAGCAATCAGCGCCTCCCCAATAGCCATGCGGCATCAGTGACAGTGGCAGCAGAGGAATGAGAGAGGCTCTGAGGTTGCTGGCAAAAGAAAGAGAGGGGGTCTGCCTTTAGTGTGTGCATGTGTATGAATGGGTGTATGTGTGTGAATGCATGGGTGCCTGCCTGAGGGTGTGTCTGTGTGTGAGAATGTATGGGTGTCTTCCTGGGGTTTGTATGTGTGAGAATAGGTGCCTGTCATTGTGTGTGGTGGATGTGTGTGTGTAAGAATGAATTGATGCCTGCCTGGGGGTCTGTATGTGTGAGAATGAATGTGTGCATGCCTGGGGGATAGTGAGGGAGTGGTGTGAAAATGAATGAGAGCCTGCCTGGGGTCAGTTTCAGTGTGTGAGAATGACTGGGAGCTTGCCTGGGTGTGTGTGTTTGTGTGAGAAAGATTGGGAACTTGCCTGGGTGTGTGTGTTTGTGTGGATGTGAGGGAGCCAGAGAGAGTGAGAGCATGAGTGTGTATGAGAAAATCCAGTGGAGTAAGAGTTTGTGTGGGGGTTGTGTGTGGAGGGGCAGAGAGTGTCTTAGAGCCTGAGAGTGTCAGTGTCTGTGAGAGCAAGAGGTTATGGTGAGTATAAGAGCATGAATGTGTATGTATGTGACAGTGTATGTGTGAGAGAGAATGGACATGTGAGTATGTGTGAGAGAGAGAGGATAACCTCCTAATCCTTGACAATATCAGGGTGACTGGAAATCAAGAGCTGCCATGTATGGACAGCAGGGGCTCTTTAAAATCCTTATTACTTTTAATTATTGGGTGTTATTTGATATATGTGCTGTTTTGAAACATTTTATTGGTGTTTGGGAAATTGTAAAAAATGTATATGATTTTAATTAATAGAAATTCTATGTATTAGTAGTTTTAAAATATTCTTTTATTAGTATGGTTTTACTATTATAACTGATGCTTTATGTTTCTTGATTTTATTTGTTTTATGAGGAATGGTGGTTCTGTTTTTCCATTGTTAATACACAGAGTCTGGCTTCTTGGGGTTTCCATTTCAGTTTTTGTCTAATTTGTACTCTTTTATTTTGTATTCTGTATTTGGTGAGGGTCTGTCTCTGCTCTGTGTGTGTGACCATGATGAGAGATTCTGCTAGCATAGGGATCTATAGCAATCTGGTTTGTTTTGTTTCCTCAGTAGGTGGTATAATTGGTATTCTAGGACCCAGTGTAATATTTACCCTTGCTTTTTCACAGGTAGGGTTATTGTTGTTTGAGTCCTTGGTGTTATTACTGTTATGTTACAATGGGATTGCAGTATAGATTTTGAGTGTCTTTTTTGCGGGGTTTTGTGTTAGTTCACAATGTGCCTGGCAGTGAAAGGTGTTTGTGCTGCTGTTACTGTGAGGTGACACCAGAATTTGAAAATATCTTTTAGTATAATGAGCTGTAAGGGAAACATCCAAGCTCCATTGTTTGGGGGAATTTCAGTGGATGCACAGAGTTACAGAACTGGAGGTGCAGGATTTATATTGACATTCTGTCCCTTCCTACAAATTCCAGACTTCATTCTCATAGCCATATATTAGTTGAATGAGGCTATCAAATAATTATATAGTGTGAAACTGGCCAGCTTTTTTAAATTACGCAGAAGACCCTTTGGACTTTTTTATTAACACCAAATATTCAAAAGCTGTGTTCATCCCATCAAGCTCATATATCTCATTAAAGAGGTAAATTGAATAACACAATAACTTTGTTTTATTATTGTTACTGATAAATTATAACAATAACATTAATCTTGGAATATTATATATTTTTAATATAAATGAAAGGTTTTCACAAGATAGTTTGTGTCATGAAACATTTTATTATGTATATATTTAAGGAAACATACATAAATTGTCGAAATACATTTCGTTCGTTTAACCTTTAACCTTTAATCTGGTTTGCTAGTAGACTGAATTACTGTGTCCCGAAATTATGTTTGTCTAAAAAGTGTGTCACCAACATGAAAAGTTTGGAAAGCTCTGCCCTAAAGGGTATCAGGCTTACAAATCTATCTCGATACAACTTATAACCAAGAAGGACTTTTTGGCAGGGATTGCACTATGAAGTATTTCTTCTGAAAGAAAACTCCTTTTGAAAAAGCCGGGAGGCCCTCCCAAAGTGGGAAAAAATACATCTTTACTCCCTGGCTGCTCTGTGAAACTGAACCCACAGTGTCTTAAAATGGCTGGGCTAAATAGCACTGAGACATCCATTCAGAACTTCTAGATGGGAGGGACCTAAGGATATGGATAGCTCCTAAGAAAAAGGTGTTAAGGACAGGGATAGTGGCATCTAGTGCCCAGACAAGGTGGATCTGCCATATTTTGTAGAAAATTATTTATAGGTTGTAATTGGGTTTGTTTGGTTTTTTTTGGGGGGGAGGGGCAAATGGCTACTCTTAACTGTCCGAGAGATGTTATATTGCCTTGTGCCAGCACTTCAGCCACTAGACTGTTAGAAAAGTTTCAATTTTCAGTATAAAATTAGGCTGGGAATCTTACCAGTGGGGGTGTCAAAGTAGTGTGTTGTCCAATTTTTAAATGGTAACATGGATATATCACACACCTGTCCATGAGCTATACAAGGACTGAGCTCTACATTTTTTTACAAATAGCAATTACTATTTTAATATAAACAAGGTAATTTTCAAAGGCATTTCTGCTAGTAAAATGGCACTATACCCACAAAATAGCTTGTTGTTAAATTGCTTGCCTGATATTCACTAACGGGCCGATACAGTAAAATCGCGGGAGAGCGCCTGCACCTATTTACTGTATCGCACGCACAGGACACTCTCCTGTGCGTGCGATACAGTAAATAAATTTATTTAAATTAGGCCCTGCAGTAAAAAGAGGCGCTAGGGACACTAGCGCGTTCCTAGCGCCTCTTTTCGGACAGGAGCGGCAGCTGTCAGCGGGTTTGACAGCCGACGCTCAATTTTGCCGGCATCGGTTCTCGAGCCCGTTGACAGCCACAGGTTCGGAAACCGGACGCCGGCAAAATTGAGCATCCGGTTTTCAACCCGCAAACCGCGGGCCTATTTCAAATTTTTTTTTTTTTTACTTTTTTTAAACTTTCGGGACTTCCGACTTAATATCGCCATGATATTAAGTCGGAGGGTGCACAGAAAAGCAGTTTTTACTGCTTTTCTGTGCACTTTCCCGGTGCCCGGAGAAATTAGCGCCTACCTTTATGTAGGCGCTAATTTCTGAAAGTAAAATGTGCGGCTTGGCAGCACATTTTACTTACTGAATCGCGCGGGAATACCTAATAGGGCCATCAACATACATTTGCATGTTGCAGGCGCTATTAGGTTCGGGGAGGTTGGAAGCGCATTTTGGATGCGCTATTACCCCTTACTGAATAAGAGGTAACGCTAGCGTGTCGAAAACATGCATCCAAATGGCGGCTAACAGTGCTCCGTCGGAGCGCACTGTACTGTATCGGCCTGTAAGTTATGTGTGTATGTCCGGTATGCACATAAGTTTACCTGGATTGAGTGGAAGTGTTCCCATGGGTGGAGATGGGGAGGGGTTGGAAAGATTTTCAAAGGTTTGCATCTAAATTTTCCATTTTTTCTGCACCTAAATTAGCAAATGTAATTGTGTGCTGGTAGTTTTAGTGGGTTAATTTTCAAAGCAAACATAACTTTGCTTTGAAAACTGTATGTAACATATGCACTTATTTGCCACCTTTTTTATGTGAGCGATTACAAAATTACCCAATTTTCTTCCCCTACCATTTTGAAAAAACTCAAATATAGACTTTGTTTTATAAGTGAAACTAGTTTTTTTTCAATGCAATGTGAGGTGGCATCGGTTTATATGGGGGCAGTGATTTACTTTAGTCTCCTTCCAGCAATGTAAGAGCCTAAGCTCCCCCCCCCCGACAAAGAATGGGAGTGGGAGAAGGCCCATTCTTTGTCGGGGGCCTTCTCCCACTCCCATAAATTGAACTTGTAGAGTGCGGAGCTGGCAGGATTTCCTCCGTGGCCTTGCATTGAAGCTACGACACACGCTTGTTTTTTGCTCAGGAATAGAGAACACAGAGCAACCAAATGTATCCGGGGCAGTTCCATTACTGCTTCTTTTCCTGGTCTACATTTAGCCACATGTTGCAAGGTTCGATTCCCTTTAGGGACTTATTTTTTCAAACAGGAAGATGAGGAATCCTTTAATTAGGCTAACGCTGACACCAGGACACTCGGTGACATCTGCATAAATGATGAACTAGAAATGACGAGGGCTCCAATGAGAGACTTTCCACCACAGCATCAGCTCAAAATGAAAACCAACCACAACAGCAACCCAATCCAGCCCAATAGAAGTACTCCTACCGGAAAAGGCTGATGCATTTCGGGCAGAGAGTTAACGCTGATTGGCCACCTGCAACATCTCCCATCTACAGAAGACAGGACAGAACGCATCAGCTGACTTGGAGTGGTAACCATAGAGATAGTGACCATTCCAGCGTGACCGGAGGTGCGGTACCTGGTTACTCACGCTCCGGACTAAGCGCGCAGGCGCGGGCGACAGCGGCATGCCGTCTGCGTCATTAGCCCGCTCGGTGTTCAGCCGCCACATTATTATTATTAAGCTGAGCTTCCAGCCATACCCAACAGACATGAGCTGGCTCCGCGCCCTCCTGCAAAAAACCTTTGGGCTCGTCAGACATCATGTAGGCAGCGACCAGTTCGGCAATAAGTATTATTACATCCCCCAGCAGCGAACGTGGACAGGTAACAGCACATATCCTGTCAAATACAATCAAAACGTGTACGACAAGCAAAATGGGCGTGCGTTGTGACGTAACCGAGAGGAGGTGCTGTGCAGAATGTATTTGGCGCAGTAGTTATACCTTGCTTCCTTTGATGGTCACGTAAAAGTGTCTCGTGCATGGTAGTGGCGTGCTGTTGCCGGGCTTGAATGGAAGCTGCTTCCGCCCTGCAGGAGGGTCTTGTGATTGCGTACTAGCTGTAGGCTGGGGCGCAGGTTGTCCGCGAAGTGCACTGGCTAGCTGTATTTGCGTGCAATGTCTTAGTTTGTTGGCTGATGAGATGACCTTGAAAATCAGCGCCCTCTGTTGCAGTGGAGGAGCCGCGTTCGCTGTTCCGGAATTGGGAAAGCGAGACTGGCGGGTTTTCTTCCAGAAGTCCTTACTTGACCTTGAGAAATTGAATTATTACCAAATGTTTTGATCCATGCTGTGACTATAGGAAATTGTATGCATGGCCTTTAGAGACATTTAAAATCTCAGTTACTGAAGACGTTAGAATTCTTGTGAACTGGATATTAAGAATATTAGATTTACCATGCTGGATCAGGCCAAAGGTTTCCCGCAGTACATCTTAATAATGGTCCGTTTGACTTTTCTCATAGGAACTTCTCTAAAACTTTTTTAAACCCAGAGCTTTAACCACATTCTCTGGCAACTAATTATGTGTCCAGAAAAAAAAACACCTCCTGTTTGTCTTAAACATATTACCTGGTAACTTCGTTGTGTGACTCTAGTCTTTGTACTTTTTGAGAGTAAACAACTGCTTTGCAATTCCCAATTACCCTACACTTGTTATTTTATAGACCTTTATAAACCCACTTCGGCTGTCTTTTCATGCTGAAGAACAGTTTCTTTAGCCTTTCCTCATAGGGGACTCATTCTATCCCTTTTATCATTTTAGGCCCCCCTTTCTGTACCTTTTATAATTCTGCTATATCTTTTTTTGAAATGCAGTGACCAGAATGTTACATTCCTTTTTGTGCTGCAGACCAGTCCACACGTGTGGGGATTCCCCTGCTTGCCAGTAGGTGGAGGCAGAGAACATTTTTACACGTTCTTTTTTTTTTGGTTACGTCACTCTATATATCTTGGGATAGCTGGGAGCTTCCTCAGTAGTTCTCTGCCTCTGGTCAAGTGGGATAGTAGGAACTATAAAAACAAAAAAACCAGAAGTAGGAATAGGAACCCCAGAGTAGTCCTAAGCAAGCCATGGTTGGCATAGGGCAGTTCCAGGAGGGGGAGGCTCACAGGGAGCGGTCTGGCATCCTTAGCCACAGCAGGGGGGGGGGGGGGGCACATAGGCAAGACACATGGCCAAGAGGAGCAAGAAGGAGGAGCTCCATTGTGGGTTCCTTTTCCCCCTCTGTGATGGATGTGAATCTCCAGAAAAACAGCAGTGAAGAGGGGAGGAGCAGGTGGCAAACAGATGCACCGCCTACACCGGCTCAGAGGGAGCTGCCTGAGCAGCTTGATTGGGCAGAGGGCCCATCATGGGGTGATGCAGCTAAGGTTTAGACGGGCTCTGCATTAGAAAGAGAAGCCCTAGATGGAAGGAGGCAAGGTACATTGCAGGAAACTGAGTTTGCCACAGATTTTATTTTGCTAGTGCACCAGGCCGATAAAGAAATGAAAACCAAAGTGGCTACATTAGAAGCCACAGCACCAAGACCCTTTACGAAGGTGATGGTAGAAGTGGCAGCAGCACTAAGGAAGGAAGGTATTCCCACGCACCCACTTCTGGCTCACTACAAAAAAGTAATCCTTGATGCTAAAAAAAAATATTTCAGCTCTAAAATAGAAAAATTCACAAATAACGCTAGAACCTTGTTCAATATAACATAACCAGTGATAAAACAAACACTCCTCAGAACCTACCCGAAACTCGTTGCAACGAAGTAGCACAGTTTTTCAAAGAGAAAATAGAGAATTTAAGAACCAAAATCCCAAAAACAACTAAACAAGAGGTCAAAATGCACACCAGGGACGTAACAAAATGGTCTTCATCCACTGAGGTTTCAAGCATAGAAGTGGAAACCATGATAACAAATTTAAACCCTGCCCTCACATGCAATCGACACCCTGCCTGTAATGGAATTAAAAAAATTAACTGACATAACTGCCCCAACACTAGCAAAAATCATAAACCTATCTCTCGAAGAAGGTTCAATGCCCGACATCCTGAAAGGAGCTATTATTAAACCCATCATTAAGAAAAAAAAGCCTGGACCCCCAAAGCCTGAGTAACTATAGACCAGTATCTAATTTACCACTGATAGCAAAACTAATAGAAAAAAACAGTCCAAAAACAATTATCTGAACACCTAGAAAGCAATAACATTCTATATCCTGCACAACACGGATTCCGCAAACATTATAGCACCGAAACACTACTACTGGCACTGTCAGACAACATTCTAAGAGGCTTTGATAGTGGAACACATTACATCCTTGTTTTATTAGACCTTTCCTCAGCATTCGACACAGTGAATCATGAAATATTGATAAAAGACTCGAAGAAATAGGGCTGCACAGTAATACACTAGCCTGGTTTAAGTCATATTTAAATAACAGATTTTTTTCAGTTAAAAATCAAAAACACAATGTCAGAGAAAGTAAATTTACAAACAGGAGTACCACAAGGATCAGCATTCTCCGCAACACTCTTTAACATTTACCTCCTCCCGTTATGCCACCTGCTAGCAGGCCTTGGAATCATACACTATATATATGCTGATGACATACAGCTAATCTTTCCCATGGACGACACAATTGAAAAAACAATCAAACTAGCCAGTATGTATCTAGACATAATCAAACAGCTATTAAACCAAATGGAGCTAGTGATAAACATTGATAAAACTGAATTCCTGCACTTAGAATGAAAAAACATAAATCCTATCCATTCAGCAATAACGATTAACAATAACCAAAGCGTAGAATTAGCAGAAAAGGTACATAACCTAGGTGTCATACTAGACTGAACTAAACCTGAAACAACACATATCACTGAAAATAAGAGGGATACGCTAAACTAATGGTACTCAGGAAGTTAAAACCTTTACTATCACTATCAAATTTCCGTACAGTTTTACAAGCACTAATTTTAGCAAGCACTGACTATTGCAACGCCCTGTTCCTAGGACTACCACAGGTGACCACATGACCTCTTCAAATTTTGCAAAATTCAGCCGCAAGAATATTGACAGGTAAAAGAAAAAGAGGCCATATTACTGGAACACTTGCAGAACTTCATTGGCTACCTATTGAACAAAGAGTACAAAATAAAGCACTATGCACTATACACAAATTAATTCATGACGAAAAAGCAGAATGGCTGAACGCAGCATAACGTGTACATGTTCCAAACAGAAACCTAAGATCAGCTAACAAAGTACTACTAACTATCCCCTCGGTTAAGTCTGCTAGACTCGCACAAGTAAGGGAGCGAGCACTATCTTTGGCAGGACCCACATTATGGAATTCAATGCCTCTGGAGATAAGACTGCAGAAAAACTTAAAACTTTTCAGAGTAAGCCTTAAAACCTGGCTCTTTAAACAGGCTTTTTACAAAGAGAATGAAGAGAGCAAATAAGAGCATAACCTGGCACCGAATACATAGTTTTTAATTTCCTTTTCTTTCCCACCTTTAAATACCCTTAAGATTATTTTCTTTATATATGAACTGCAATAGTAACTTCAACCTAACAAAATCAATACTTAACAAACAGTTTTATATTGAAAGAATCCTGTTACCGCATATTTTTGGCACGTTTATAATGTTTTAGCTATCCTAATTAATTTCTATTACCATATGTGCCTTTATGTAAACCGCTGTGATGGTTAATTTACTGAATGACGGTATAGAAAAGTTTTTAAATAAATAATTATTTGGACGATTGGCTGATCAGAGCCAGGTCAGAGGAGGGAGAGCAGCAGCTTCACAAGGAGAGTGAGGGCGCTCCTTGAGGAGTTAGGTTGGGTAGTAAATGAGGCCAAAAGCAGTTTACAGCCTTCCTAAAGATTAGTGTACGTAGGGGCCCAGTTGGACACCAAGCAGGCAAAGGTGTTTTTAACAAGAAAGAGGACAGGCAAACTGAGTTTCCAGGCGAGGAAGCTTATAGGGACCAGGAAACCGGCAGCAAGAGATTACCTGTAGTTGTTGGGATCTATGGCAGCAACCATAGAGATAGTTGCATGGGTAAAGGCTGATTTGCACCTCCTACAGAGAGCATTGTTCTCAAGATGGAACCCCAGCACGCAGAGATATGGAGAGAGGCTCAGGCTCACCTCCAAGGCCAGAGCCAGCCTACATTGGTGGCTAGTTGAAAGCAACTTATTAGCAGGGCTCAGTCTAATTCCAGCGGACTGGGTGATGTTAGCAACAGACGCCAGCAGATTAGGCTGGGGGTGCACATTGCGAAGAACAGATGGTGCAGGGCAGATGATCAGCCAAGGAGAGGGGAGGCCTAAAAAAACCTGTTGGAGCTGAGAGCAGTAAGGCTGGCGCTCAGATATCTAAGCCCCAGGGTCAGAGCGAAGCTGGTAAGAGTCCTTTCCAACAGTATCACAGCAGTGTCCTATATAAACAGGCAAGGAGGGACGCAAAGTTGGTAGTTAGAGGAAGAAGCGGAACAGCTAATGAGCTGGGCAGAAAAGAACCTGGTGGGGTTAACAACCAGTTACATAGCAGGGAAGGAGAATACACAGGCATTCGCTAGACCACAGAGAATGGGAATTAGTGGAGGAAGCATTTTTGAGAGCGGTAGGGAGGTGGGGAAGACTAGATTGTGACTTAATGGCAACACGAAGGAATGCCAAGGCAGAAAAATTTTGCAGCAGGCACCAGGAGCAGGGTTCAAAAGGAGTAGATGCCCTAGTCCAGCCAAGGCTGGTGGACCAGCTGCTGTACGTATTTCCACCATGGCTCTTAATAGTGAGAGTACTGAGGAAAGCAGCAGATCCCAGGGGCTGGATCATTCCTGTCGCCCCAGACTGGCCCAGAAGGTCGTAGTATGTGGACCTAGTGAGGCTGAGCAGGGATGCACCTCTAAAGCTAGGGGAAACCGTGAGCCTGCTCAGGCAGGGCCCAGTCAAGTGGGGAAAGTCAGATCGTTGTTATCTTACAGCCTGGCTCTTGAGAGGGACAGCTTAGAGAAAAAAGGTTATTCAAGGGCAATAGTAGCCACCTTGTTAAGATAGGAGACCCTCTACCTTCCGGGTGTATGATAGGGTCTGGAAGAATTTTGAGGAGTGGTGCAAGGGAAAAAAAAAGTCTCCCCAGAAACAGCAAAAACAAGGGAAATCTTGCAGTTCCTGCAGGATGGTCTAGAGAAAGGCTTAGCCCTAAATCCTGTCAAAGTGCAAGAGGCAGCAATAGCCTGTTTTAGAGGCTAAATGCAAGGCAGCTCCCTAGGGGCTTACCCTGACATAGCATGTTTCTTGAGGGCAGTAAACCTCATGTGGCCTCCGAAGTGTCAGGGAATACCCATGTGGGACCTTAATGTGGTCCTTAGGGCCTTGTCCAAGGCACCCTTTGAACCGCTTACAGGAGCAACTTTAAAGGACCTTACTTTAAAGGTGATATGCTCAGCCTGAAGGGTCTCAGATATCCAAGCGTTGACCTGTAGAGAGCCCCACGTGTCGATTCACAAGGACAAGGTAGTTATTCATCCTGTCCCATCCTTACCTAAGGTGCTGTCAGAGTTTCACACAAATCAGGAGATTGTTTTACCAGCTCTGAGGAGGGCAGAGGGGGGACAGGCAGGGGGCAGCCCTTTCCCCCTAGATGTCCAGAGGACAGTGCGACATTGTTTGAAGATCACCAATGAAATTAGGAGGTCAGACAGATTGTTTGTCCTGTTGGAAGGCCAGAGAAGGGGCCAGGCAGCTTTATTTGGGGCCAGGCAGCTTCTAAGCCCTCAATTGCACGCTGGATTAGGGAAACAATAGTGGTGGCATGTACTGTGCAGGGGAAGCAGGCCCCGAGGGCATTATGTGCCCACCCTACTAGAGCTCAAGCAACCTCATGGGCAGAGAGTAGGGCTGCAATGCCTCAGGATATGTGTAGGGCATCCACATGGTCCTCCTGGGGTATGTTCACAAACAGTTACAGGCTAGACCTCCAGGTAGAAGAGGATCTGAAGTTTAGTAAAGTAGTGTTAGAGGCCTCTAAGGCCTCAGACCACCCGAATTAGTTACTGCTTGGGTACATCTGCAGGTGTGGACTGGTCTACAGGCTGAAAAGGAAGGAGAAATTTATATTCACCAGGTAATTTCCTTTTCTTTAGTCCTAGCAGACCAGTCCAAGTATCCTTCTGAAAGAAAAAAAAAGGGGGGAGAGGATTTAAAAAAAACAAAAAAGAAAAGAGAAATGCAGGGTATCAGCTTAATAGGTTAGGGCAAGAAGCTACTGAGGAAGCTCCCAGCTATCCCAGGATATATAGTGTAGGTGATGTAAGCAAAAAAAGAACGTGGGAAACATTTCTCTGCCTCCACACCTGTGGAATCCCCACAGGTGTGGACTGGTCTGCTAGGACTAAAGGAAAGGAAATTATCTGGTGAGTATAAATTTCACCATATGCAAGGTGCGGTTGCACCATGGAGCAATACAGAAGCATTATGATATTTTCTGTTTTAATCTCTATTCCTTTCCTAATAATTCCTGGTATACTATTTGCTTTCATGCTTACTGCTGTACATTGAGCAGAGGATTTCAACATATTCATGATGACGCCTATATCCTTTTCCTGGTTGGTGACTCCCAATGTGAAACCTTGCATTGTGAAGCTATAATTTGGATTTCTGCTCCCTACATGCATCACTTTGCACTTGTCCACATTAAATGTCAGCTGCAATTTGAATGCCAAATTTCTCAGTCTTTCAAGGTCCTCCTGCAATTTCTCACGTTTGTTCACATTTTCAAATATATGTAGCAGATTGGCGAGGCAAGACTTCCCTTGGCTAAATCCATGTTACTCTCCTTATCATCCTGTATATTTCATTCTTGTTTCTTTCTTGTGCTTTCTTTATTCTTTAATTTATACTTCATATTTTCATTTTTTAAATCATTTTTCTTATTAATTTTCCATTTTTTCAAAATTACTCTCCTCTTAATTTCTTTGTTTCCTTCTTTTACCCATACTAGTCTCATACTTTCTTCTAGATATTTCTGTGCTGTTGCCCCTGTCTTCTCTTGCTGATCTCATTCCCATATCCCATTGCTTTTTTCTGGCATTTATATAGTTTTCTTCTTTTGTTTCTCATTAACCTGCCCCATGGAATTTATCATACTCTTTATCTGCCTCCCCTCCTCTCTCCTACTTTCCTCTTCCTTGCACACGCCTCACTTCTCTCCTCCTCACATACACACCTCACTCCCCTCTCCCACACATACACACCTCACTCCCCTCTGCTCTCGCTCACTGCTCAACTGCTCCCATACATCAATCTTCCTTCTCTCATTTTGTTCTCTACACCTCGTTCCTTCTGTTATGTCTCCATACCTCCCTTCCCTCCCTCATCTGTCTTCCACCACTTTCTCCCTCTTCTTCACCTCTGTCTCCTTTATCTTTGTTCCACCATCTCTCTCCTCCATCTTTTACCTCCCCTTCCCTTCCTTCCTCATCTGTTTTCCTCCACCCTTTCTGTAGCTCAGCATGGACCTTGGAGTCTTTGAACAGATGCAGCCTGGCTCCTTTCTCGATCTTTGTGTTTTCTGTTCAGTATAGACAGGGTGAGGCAGCACTGCACGTGTTCAGAGACCCTTCGGCCCACAGAACTGCTGTTGCTCTGTGCAGTTATGAATGGCGCCGGCATGGAGGGATGACTGTCTTGGGTGCAAGGATTGACCCGGTTGTAATAACATCACTTTCTAAGCACAGGGCAGCACACTTATCTTTGGTGACCAGTAGGGCCATGAGAGCAAATGGCAGAAAAGTTGCTGGTACTTAGTACTGGCACGTTCTGCCTGAAAAAAAGCCCTGGGCCAGGACAGGTTGACTATGATCTTGTTCTTTGAAATCTACTGCTAGTGCTTGCCGCAATACTTGAAACGTGCCAAAAAAAGATCTCCTCCTGGAGTTTATAGGATGTACTATGAGAACATAAGTTCATAAGAAATTGCCATGCTGGGTCAGACCAAGAGTCCATCAAGCCCAGCATCCTGTTTCCAACAGAGGCCAAACCAGGCCACAAGAACCTGGCAACTACCCAAACACCAAGAAGATCCCTTGCTACTGATGCAATTAATAGCAGTGGCTATTCCCTAAGCCAACTTGATTAATAGCAGTTAATGGACTTCTCCTCCCCGAACTTATCCAAACCTTTTTTGAACCCAGCTACACTAACTGCACTAACCACATCCTCTGGCAACAAATTCCAGAGCTTAATTGTGCGTTGAATGAAAAAGAATTTTCTCCGATTTGTTTTAAATGTGCTACTTGCTAACTTCATGGAATGCCCCCCTAGTCCTTCTATTAGCTGAAAGTGTAAATAACCGATTCACATCTACTTGTTCAAGACTGTGTGTGGGCGACATATCATGGGTTGCCTGGAAGTTCCTTTTAATCAGCCTCGTGGCAACTGGGACTGTTTCTATATCTTGCTGCCACTGGTTGTATCTGCTTTTTCCATATGTTGATAGCATAATCACTTGGTACTGACATTTCTATTAGTGATGCTGTTGTATGATCTGGAAAAGGGAACAAGAAAAGTGATCAAATGTGAATAGGATACAAAATTATTCCAAGTTGTTAAATCACAAGTGGATTGTGAGAAATTGCAGGAGGACTGTGTGAAACTGGGAAAATGGGCATCCAAATGGCAATGAAATTTAATGTGGACAAGTACAAAGTAATACACATGGAGAAAAATAATCCATTTACATGATGTTAGGTACCATTTTGTGACTCACCACCCAGGAAAAGGATCCAGGTGTCATGTATAATACATTGAAATCCTCAGTTTGGTGTGCGGCGGTGAACAGAATGATAGGCATTATTAGGAAAGGAATGGAGAATAAAATGTAGAATATCATAATATCTCTGTATTGCTTCATAGGGCAACCAGAACAGCAATCGCACCATTTCAAAAAAGATAGAGGAACTAGAAAAGCTACAGAGAAGGGTGACCAAAATGATTAAGGGGATAGAATGACTTCCCTCTGAAGAAAGGCTAAAAAGATTAGGGCTTTTAAGCTTAGAGAAGAGACAACTGAGGGGAGATATGATACAGGTCTATAAAATCATGAGTGGATTAGAAGTAGTAAACCTGAATCAGATGTTTACTTTTTCAAAATTACAAGGCATAGGGGATGCTCCTTGAAATTACTAAATAGCACATTTAAAACAAAGTGCAGAAAATATTTTTTCACTCAGTGCACAATTAAGCTCTGCAATTCATTGCCGGGCGATGTGGTAAAGGCAGTTAACAGTGCAGAATTTTAAAAAGATGTGGACAGGGTCCTGGAGGAAAAACCCATAAATTATGGTTAACGAGGTAGACTTGGGGAAACCTACAGCATAAACAGCTTGAAATCTATCTACTGTTTGTGCTCCTGCCAGGTACTTGTGACCTTGGTTGGTCACTATTGGAAACAGGTTACTGGGCTTAATGGACCTTTCTGACCCAGTATGGCAAGTTCTTGTGTGTTTATTTTTCTCCTTTACCACAGTGTTCAGTGGTTTTGCTTAAAGCATTTTATCTGTAGAAATAGGAATGTCCCAGTGATCACATGTTTTCCTTTTCTACAGTTCTGTCAGGGTTTTGATAACAGTGCTTTTCTGGTACGGTGATGTTACAGAGTTTACTCAGTTTCCAGTGTGTGTGCGCCACCTTGTTATGCCTTTCTTTTTTTATTTTATATTGATGTCGTTTTAACAATTAACATTTTCTGAATAGAATCCCCCACACACGTGGTCAAAATGTGTTAACGAACAAATTATCAAAGAAATAATAGCCACCCAGGAGCTCAAGCCCACAAAGTTGGGGGGTGGTAGTGGATCAAGAGAAAATAAATTTAGGAAATCAAACACTTAAATAAATAAAAATAGGCTGATAGAAGTTACAAGAATAATAACGCATACATCTTGACCCTTCTCAGCTCCTTCTGATTGCTCTTTAAAGTTATCCTGTTGGGTGGGATTAAATTTAAAAAAGGAACTGAGCTCTTTTATATTTTACAATACATTTAGTGGGACACTTTAAGAAGAACTCAGTTCCTAAAGTAATCAGTTGATGATGATAACTCAGAAAAGACCTCCGCCGCTTGTCTTAGGGTCACCTACCCAAGTCAGAAAATACCAGGCATCTTTGTTTTTCAGTTTTTATTTTATTTTCCCTAGGAATTTATCATTGTTTGCCATAACTAGCAAAAACAGGGAAAAAAAATCAGTAGGTGGGAAAAAGGAGTCCACTTTTTTCCACTGGTTATTTGCTGTTTGTGTTATTTATTTATTTAAAATCTTTTCTATACCGTCGTTAAGGTGGGTACTGTCACAACGGTTTACAGTAAGGCACATAAAGTAATGCAATTAAAATCTTTCAGTTTACATAGGTGCCATAAGGTTCGGTAACATAGTTTTTAATAAATGTAAATTGATAAATGTGAAAAACATCATGTCCGGGTCAATTCTATAGCAGTTTTGAGTACAAAATAATAATAAACACTGATAATGTCCCATAGAAAAAGTGAAAATGCAGATCCCTAAATATATCCTAACCTTTGACCAAAGAATAAAGACTTTCTCTTACAATAAAAAAGGCCATAGGGCCCAGTTTCGGTCAGGGTCCAAGACAAATGTCACTAGAAGAGTTGCCCCCGTAACATGTGAGTCCTGTGACGTTTCTAAAACTGCAGTTGGGTCTAAACTATCCAAGACCAAGCTGTTAGCCACTTTACCTTCCTCATTCACATTTTTCTTGAAAGGTGGACGATAATAGGCTTGAAACACTGGTGGAAAAGCTTCCACAGGATATTTCAAGATTTCAGTACTTTTTTTCAACATTTCAAATGATGTTACAGTAACACTTCTAGGAAATGTAATAAAGCACAAGTTCCTTCTTCTTGCACAGTTTTCCAGTAGTTTGGCCCCTGGTTATCTTTGATGAGAAGAGAATTAGTGGCCTGTAGAGTAGAGACCTCACTCACACTTTATCATGAGATTGTAACTTAGCAGAGTTTCCAAAAGAATGTTCAAAAGCTGAGACACACAACCTGTAAGGGATGTTAACATCCATGAGACTAACACACAAACCTCACCCAAGGATGCCTTCTGTGGAGGCCTGGGTAGAAGGGAGAGCACAAATTTGATTGGAGCAGGAACTGGGCAGATGTTCAAGCAGGCTAATGTTACTAGTTCTTCCCCGATTATAGCCTGTTCTCCCGGTCCTACCTCTCCCGTGCGTCCTCTTTGGTCTGTCTCTGCCTCAGACTACAGGGGGTATATAGCAGTCAGAGTCTCACATTTTCCCAGTGGCATCTGAAATGGCAGTGTTGCGTCTGTTGGTCCTAGACGGCTTCGCCCCGTTTGCTTCACCTTGTTCATGGCTCCTCCCGTTTACCTTGGGGAAGATGGCTACCGCCGTGTCTGCAAGCCGCCCTCTCCGGCGTCCCCAGAACGGCTATGGTGCTGCCTCCCGCCATGCTTCTCCCAAGGACCTACTAGGGAGCGCGCGTGCGCGCTACCCACGTCTTTATTCCAGCATTGGCGCGAACCTCGGGGGCGTCCCCTCAAGTGACGTCACGCCATCCGGATATATAGCCTGTATTCAATTGCTAGCTCACTGAGTTAGGAAAGACTTGGATTCGTCCTGTCTAAGCTACTCTGCTGCTTCCATGCTGCCGCTGGAAGCTCTCCCTCTGCCTTTCGGGGTATTGACTAACTTGGGTACCCGCTCCTCGGGGGCCCTCTGCTTTATTTCAGGTGCCTTACAGGGATCAGGTACTCGATCCTCGAGGGTCTGCCCTCCCTGCCTCGGTGCCAGTACCATCTACTTCAGCCTGGTGGAATCGCATACCTAGACTACCATCTAGTGAATAATCTAACTCATTGCCTTGCTGGGAAACCTACACTGGAATTCCCCTATACCAATGGGGTGAGACGGGTCCCCTCTGCCGAGGGTCCCGAGACTGCTTCCTCTGGATCACCTCACTACTGCCACCTCTGGTGGTATACCTCAAGCTGTACAATAAAAGATCTAATTCTGTGTTTGTGCGTCCTGAGTCTAGCCCAGTACTGTAGCTCCCCACGGGGCCCCTCCCCGAGGGCGTGGTCATCTGCCACAGTACCCAAGAATCCACCCAAACACCGCTTAACCATAACAGGCAGCTGGCTGGCTCCCTCCTCTGGGGCATCTCTCAGATCTGCCGCATCATCATCTGGTATTGGCTGTCTCTGTACACAGCGGCAAAGTAGGGGATCTTCCATCAGAGCACAAAGATACCTTTAGTCTAGTTGAGCTGTCCAGTGGAATAACCTGGTATGATCAGATCTGGACAAAATACCTACCATGAGTAATAGACTTCTGAACTGGGTTCTGTGGTGTTGTAAGGGAGAATTGTATCTATAAATAAAACCTTGGCATTTGAATATGAAGAGCAGTGTTTGTCTCTAGGAGGGGCCCTATTCTGAAAATACCTTCCCGCTCATGTTCTTTTGTTAGTCTTCTTTCAAAAAGATGTTTTGCTAATTTTCCTTTAAGGAAAGTCATCTTAGCATATTTGTACAGGCCAAATATCATCCTCATATCATTTCAGAAGCTTTTTGCTACTTGGAATTTTTCTTCTAAATGATGAGCAAATCATATACAAATAGTAGGTGTGATGTTATCTATGGATCATTAATGTCTCTAGGATTTAGTCTAAATCTATTGCTGAAATTTGTTAATAAGTTTACTCGGTGGATTCAGTGCTAAACAAAACAAAAGTGGTGATAGGGAATCTATGAAATATTCCTCGCTGGATAGACCTATTGTCTTTCTTCAAAAGTCATTTGGAGTGGTTCACTGTTGCGCTCGGGGACTGGCTACAGGGGGCGGAGCACGGAAGGAGACAGAGGCAGTGTAGAGCTTCACCACTGGAAGCCCGAGGTCCCCCCGGGAGGAGCCCGTAAGGACCCGGGCTGCTGGGACTTAGGTGGGCCTCGCAGGGTCTCCTGGGAGAGTCTGAGTCCGGCGTATCCACAGACACTGGGAGAGCGCTATCGGGTTCGAGGCTGGAAACAGGTTGGAGAAGAGCGAACCAGAATAGTGTTGGTGAGGACAAGGCTAGGGACAGAGCCAGAATCAAACATGGTCAGGCGAGCAAGGTAAAGTCCAAGAATCAGTCCGAGGAGTGGTCAACGAAGCAAGGGTCAAGATCCAGAAGTCAGGCAAGGTCAAAGAGCGGGCTGAGGTCTTTGGCAGGCGACAGGCAGGCAGGCAGGTCAGGAACAAGCTGAGGTCTTTGGCAGGCGGCAGGCAGGTCAGGAACAAGCTGAGGTCTTTGGCAGGCGGCAGGCAGGTCAGGAACAAGCTGAGGTCTTTACCAGAAGTCAGTACGGGGTGAGACCAGGGAGACAAACAACAAACACGGGAGCAAGCAGGGCAAGGAAGCAGGAACGGAACTGGAACAGAAGGATCCTGGAACGAAACTAGGAACAAGCAGGCAGGTACACAAGCAAGGGCAATCTCAGGAACAAACCGACCCGATTGCCAAGGCAAGGAAGTGAGGCCAGTAACTTCCTTATAACATGAGTTCAATCAGGGTGTGCCGCGGAACTAGGCCCCGCCCTGGAACCTATATTAGGACGGCTGGTCCGCGCGTGCATCCGTAGGGGCGTGGCTAGCTGCTGAGACGCCGAGGCCCGGCGTGAGGCCTGGAGTGCGACTGAAGGCCCTGCGACCACCGCCGCAGGACGCGGGGCCTAGCTGGACTTGCAAGAGCCACGAGGGAGACAGAGCCGGGACCCGCTGTGTGACGCCGAAGGTGAGCAGTCCCGTGCGCGGGACGACAGCGGGTGGGGCGTGTAACATTCACCTTGTATGTTTCAATGCAATTTATTATCAAACTTTTTTTTTTTTTTTATGGTCAATCTGTACTATACTGAGGTTTCAATCTTTCTTACACCTAATCATGATTGCTTTATTTTCCATCAACTGGTCTTTGGTACTATATGCTCTTCTTTTGTTGCCTTTTTGCTCTGTTGCCATAATGTTATTAAAACATCTATATAATTATATATTTTGTTTGTATCTACTGAAGTAAGCAGCTTGTAGATTGTAGGTAGTCTAGTTATTTTGGGAGATGTTACTTTAGATTTCCTTTGGAAGGGGACATGTTCTTCTTGTTGTTAGCCATTATGGTGTTAGTTTTCTCAGCTTACCGGGTCTTGGAGGAGAGATGTTAAATATTTTAGCTAAAAGTTGGATATTTCATCAGGGCCAGGGCTTTTTTTAACCTGATTTCCAGCTCTATTGCTATTACTTCAGGCCATTCTATAGTTTTGATGTTTGCCTTTTCCATGTTCTTTTGTATGATGGATAGGCGTTCTACTTCTCTGTTGTGTTATGGAATCCTCATATAAATGTCTCCTGAGCTCCTCTGTTTTTGCTTTTGGTTGTGAGATTTCAGGTGTACTAATTTCCCAGGTCCCACTGTATTGGTTTCTGTCTGAATGTTTTATTTTGATGTCTTTCATGTCTGTTTTCTTCATACCCCCATAGCTTTTGTGTTTCTGCTTCTATTTTCAATTTATTATTGAAGTAAATGAATTTAAGATTTTATGTTAGTGCAGCGTTCCAGGTTGATTTTTATCTTTATTTTTGACGTCCTTGATCCTCTGAGGTACTCTGATACTCCTGCACATTGATTTTATTGTTTGTTTTGGGTTTTTTTTCCCCAAGGAGACATTGTTATCTTTCTCCTTTTACTTCTGGTCCTATGTCCTTGTTGGTAGGATTCTCTTGGTAATGACTCTTGCTGCATATTGTTGTATCCAGTTTATTTCTCTGATATCAATAGATGAACCCTTTATGCAGATTATGTTCTTGTCAATCTCATTTATCATATTTATTCCTTTAGGTGTCAGATTTTTCTCAGTCATTCCCTCTCCTGGACCCCAGCATACATATCCATTTCCAAGTAAGGCAGGTGGCCATCTATTCTCCATCTTCTGCCTTTCCTCATTGCTGTTTCCTGGCCTGCCTGTCAAAGGACATAACATAAGACTTGCCATAGTGGGGCACATACATTGACAAAAGCTAGTTCTCATGCAAGGGAAGTGGTGTAGGGGTTTAGCAGTCCCAGACTTGCACTTGTATAATGTAGCCTCTCTTTTACACTGCGTTCAGGACTGGGCCTCCCAGCATCATAAATTTGACCCGGAGGAGTTGTTGAATGAATAGGCCCACCCCTCCCATGGGATCCACCTCTCTAAGTTCACTCTTCGAAGTCTCTGCCTTAATACTTTTTGGTTGGGAGCTTTGTATCACACAAAACAAACTAAGAAAATAACAACACTCACTAAGTCTTATGTGAGCAATGAAAATATATATTTTCTGTGTAATATATGCACAAAACAGGACCTTATGAGAACATCTGAGACAAATAACAAAACATATTTACAGTTTATCAGCACAATAAGCAAGAGTAATTTTCCCCAACTAATAGGGAGTAATTATATACAAAAGCCTAATGGAAGCTGTCACCTTCATGCAAAAAGTGTATCCGGGCCCTCCCAAATAGTGAGTCAGCTAAGCAAGTTCCTGGTTGGAGACAGGTCAGTGCTGTGAGATCTCTTATCATTGCAAGATTTGGCAGGCTGTCTGTTCAGAATCAGTTCTCAGCAGGCAACTTGTCTGGCATAGGGTGTGCTGGAGTTATGTCATTTGGACTGCACATGCTCAGAAGGGATTTCTTTGTCTAACTTTCCTGAAATATTGCCAAGTTACTGCTTATGTTCTCTAGAGATGATGGACTTCTTGTCTTTTTGATCACCATATTATTACACCAGCTTTGTACGTTCTCTAAATCTAACAAATTCTGTAACCTGAAATCAACATATGTATAATCATTAATGTCATGTTTTAGGTAACAGATAATTACTATTGTTTAAAAGAATGTGTGTGTCTCAAAAGCTATCCATAAAGTCTATAAACTAATCCTGGGCAATTGCCAGATGTTTCAACTCTGTCTCTGCTATGCTTAACTCTTAATATGCTAGTTGGCTTTAAGTAGTGGTAATTAACTCGTGTTTCCATTTTGTGCTGTGTATCTATTTGCTTCATGACCTTGAAGCTTGCAAACTTCAAGCTAGAGAAAAGGAGGGCTGTGTGTAGGCAGTAAGATGTGCTAGTCTGCTTCTAGCAAAGGGGACTAGTGGGGTGGGGTGGGGGGAGAGCAGGGGGGCTACCTACAGCCCACAAGCTTGTATGCAGTATTGTGTGTCTGTTACCTTAGCAAAAATATGTAGTGCTAAATAACAAGATAAGTGCTGGCACCATAATGTTTGTCTCTCACATCCTCCTTCACCATTCTAAGAACATACTTTTGCAATCATATCTTGTACTAACCTCTGATCATACATTTCATATGTACATTGGGCCTTTCCTGTACATCTCACCTCATATCAGCATGCTCCCCCTAACTCCCCCCCTCCACTCCCCACCCCCCCCCCCGCCTCTTAGCCTCTTCAGCCTCCCCCCCCCGCCTTCTTTACCATATCAATCTCTCCTTTACCTTTACCTCCCCTCTCGCATATTTTCTCCCCCCCTTTCCCTCTCCCCTCACCCCTCCCCCCAACGTTGTAAATAAGTTCACATATGTAATATGTAATTTTAAACCCATATCTTTCCAATTAAGTTATCCATGCTTGCTTTCTCTTTTCTCTCGTTCTTCGCTTTTTACCTTGTTCCTTTTATCCAATTATTATCCAATTCTCCCAGTTAAACCCCCCTTGTTCAATGTAATTTCCTTTCTCAGTTAATTGTGAACCGACATGATGTGTCCTACGAATGCCGGTATATAAAAATGTTAAATAAATAAATAAATAAATAAATATCAAATCGCATATCTCCCTTCAGCTGTCTCTCCTCCAAGCTGAAAAGCCTTAACCTCTTTAGCCTTTCCTAGTAGGGAAGCTGTTCTATCCCTGTTATCATTTTAGTTTCCATTCTGTGAACCTTTGAGATGTGGTGGCTAGAATTGCACACAGTACTCTAGATACAATCGCACCATGGATAGTTTCCAGAGGTATTATGATATTCTCCATGCCTTTCCTAATAATTCCTAATATTCTGTTTGCTTTTTTGACCGCCTCCATACACTGAGCTGAGGATTTCAATGTATTGTCTACCTAGATCCTTTTCCTAGGTGGTAACTCTTAATATGGAACCTAACATTATGTAAATTCAGTTTCCCTGTACGTACCTGGATCAGTCCAGACAGTGGGTTATGTCCCCAATCCAGCAGATGGAGTCAGTCAAAGCTTCGAGGGGGCGTCACCACTAGTGCTACTACCCCCTCTGCAGGAGTTCAGTATCTTCTGACTCCAGCAGATGCGAGTAGGGAATCTGGGTTGCTCCCGATTACCTTAGGTTTTTCCTTGTATTTCTTGGATTCCTTTTCTGGTTTCTTTCTGCCTACTTCGGTTTGGATCAAGTTTTGTTGAAAAAAAAAAAAAGGATCAGTAAAGTGAGTTAGAAGGGGTCTAATTGGGAGGCGTGGCTTCCCTCTGTGTTTGTCTGCCTTTTTCCTTCTTCTCTCGTTGCGAGCGGGGTAAGTGCAGTGTTGTTGTCTGTTTTTTTTTTTTTCTTTCCCTGCAGCTTTTCTTCGACGGAGGGGCTCGCGGAGGCCAGTAGGACCGGCCCCTCCGCGTTCTCTCCCTTGTCCGCGGCCATTTTCGCGGCTCCTCGTGGGCTGCGAAGGCGGGCAGGGAGTTCGTCGTCGGCGGGTCGCGCGGCCAGGAGGCCCCCCCCGCGGTGCCGTTTTTCGCCGGTTGGCGGGTTGTGCAGGCCGTCCGGGCCCCCCCGCAGCGGCGCTTCCGTTTTCGGCCCCCCCCCGCGGCTCTGCCGGGTGTGGTTTTTGTCTGCCGGGACCGTTTCTTTGATGCCGCGGCCAGCGTGCTGTGCTGCTTGCGGCGAGCCGGGCTCGCGGATCTCGAGGGAAGGCATCTGTGCGAGGTGTCTCCCCGGGGGGGAAGGCACCTCGCGGCCCCCCAATGATTTTCCTATCCTGGCAGGCTTGCCCGGGCGGCGTGGGCCGGCCCCTCCCCCATTCCTGGCGGGAACGGCGGCCATATTGCATTCAGTGCGCCCTGAAGGGGAACAGGCAGCGCTTGGGGCCGGGGATGCGGGGGAGTCTCCCCCACGTTTATTTCCGGAATCGGACCCGGAGGCAGCCCGGCAGGGGCCGGTTTCCCCGGGGCCCCCCCCTCGGAGCCCCCTTCGGGTAGGCCGGGGTTTTCCCCGGAGTTTATCCTTTTGATGCACACGGCATATC
Source organism: Rhinatrema bivittatum (assembly GCF_901001135.1). Taxonomy (NCBI): domain Eukaryota; kingdom Metazoa; phylum Chordata; class Amphibia; order Gymnophiona; family Rhinatrematidae; genus Rhinatrema; species Rhinatrema bivittatum. The sequence continues at coordinate 715,016,381 of NC_042615.1, read as the reverse complement.
TGCAGGGCCTTGATGCTCCCAAGGGACCTCCTCCAAGCAAGATATCGCGGCCCGCGCCACCTTCCCCGGCCCCCCCCCGCTCCGGCGGGTGTGGGGGCCCCTCCACCTCCCGCCCGCGCTTGGCTCCCGGTGGGCTCGGGGGCAGCGGGCACAGGACCAGCTTCCCCTGGATCGGACCCGGCGGATCCGGGTCAAGGGGACTCCACCTCAGAGGGTGATGATCCGCACATGCTGCGCCTGTTCCAGCGGGAAGAGCTGGATGATCTATTGCCACAAGTCATTAAGAGTTGGACCTCGATCCACCGCCGGAGCCGCCCGCTCCCGTAGCGCCCGCTGTGGTCACTTCCTCAAGGAAGGGGGATCCGGTCTTGGCAGCCCGGAGGCCGAGAGCTCGAGCTTTTCCAATCCACGAGTCTTTCCTGCAGCTTCTCACCGGGGAGTGGGATGCCCCGGAAGCTTCCTTTAAGGGCAGCCGGACCATGGAGAGACTTTACCCGCTGCCGGAAGATTTTCTCGATCTTATCAAGGTACCTAAAGTGGACTCCGCGGTGACAGCGGTCACGAAGAGGACGACCATCCCAGTGACGGGGGGTGCGGCATTAAGAGACGCGCAAGATCGCAAGTTGGAAGTCTTCCTCAAGCGGGTCTTCGAGGTCTCCGCGGTAGGATTGCGGGCGGTGATGTGTAGTTCGCTGGCACAGCGGGCCAGCCTCCTCTGGGTGCAACAGTTGCTCACCTCTCAGGTCCTACTGCCTGGGGAGGCCGCCCAGGCGGATAGACTGGAAGCTGCGGTTGCCTATGGGGCTGACGCCTCCTACGACCTGTTTCGGGTCCTCGCCCGCTCCATGGCATCGGTGGTAGCGGCACGCCGTCTCCTATGGCTCCGCAACTGGGCGGCGGATACCTCCTCCAAGTCGAGTCTGGGCTCCCTGCCATTCAGGGGCAAGTTTCTGTTCGGGGAGGATTTGGATCAAATCATCAAGTCGCTAGGGGAAAACGCGGTTCATCGCCTGCCGGAAGACAGATATCGCTCCACAAGGGCGTTTTCGTCCTCTCGGACCAGAGCCAGGGCGCAACGGCGCTATCGGAACTACAGACCGGCGGCAGCCAGGCCCTCTGCCCCCAGGTCTCAGCCCTGGTCTTGCTCCTTTCGCGGGCGCCGCCCCGCGCGTCCCGCTCCCACAGCTGGGCAACCCTCTCCCAAGTCCTCTCAATGATGTTCAGCTCGCCCACTCCGCCGTCCCCAGGATCGGGGGACGGCTGGCGTTCTTCTACGAGGAGTGGGCGCGGATCACCACGGACCAGTGGGTCTTGGATACCATCGGTCGAGGCTACGCTTTGGAGTTTGTCCGCGCTCCAAAGGGACGGTTCATATTCTCCCCTTGCGGCTCGGACACCAAGCGAAGGGCGGTGCAGCTGACCCTGGACAGACTTTGGGAGATAGGCGCCATTGCGCCCGTGCCCTTCGGAGAGGTGGGCTCGGGCCATTATTCCATCTACATCGTGGTTCCAAAGAAGGACGGTTCCTACAGGCCCATCCTGGACTTGAAGGAAGTCAACAAGTCACTCCGGGTGGTTCGGTTCCGCATGGAAACGCTGCGGTCAGTGATCGCGGCGGTGCATCGGGGGGAATTCCTGGCCTCCTTGGACCTGACGGAGGCCTACCTCCACATCCCCATTCGCCGGGAGCACCATTGTCTTCTACGGTTCAAGATCCTGGATCAACATTTCCAGTTTGTGGCTCTCCCGTTTGGGCTAGCAACGGCTCCGCGCACCTTCACCAAGATCATGGTGGTGGTAGCGGCCTCCTTGCGGAAGGAGGGGATTCTAGTCCACCCTTACCTGGACGATTGGCTCATTCGAGCGAAGTCTTTTCGACATGGTCAGGCGGCTGTGGCCAGAGTCATAGAGTTCCTACAGTCTCTGGGATGGGTGGTGAACTTCTCCAAGAGCTCCCTGGTACCCTCGCAACGCTTGGACTTCTTGGGGGCGACCTTCGACACCCGTCTGGGCGCGGTTTTCCTACGTCAGGACAAGGCGCAAGCCCTGCGGGAACACATACAACGATTCTCTGCGTTATCGGTTCCCACCTCCTGGGACTATCTACAGCTCCTAGGGGTGATGGGTTCCACCATCGACATGGTCCCTTGGGCATTTGCGCACCTCCGGCCTCTACAGAGGGCACTTCTATCCCGCTGGAAGCCGCTCTCCCAGGACTACCAGGTACTCCTCCCTCTGCCGCAGTTTGCCAGGAACAGTCTGGCCTGGTGGATGAATCCGGAGAACTTGGCCCGCGGCATGTCTCTCGATCTGCCAAATTGGGTCGTGGTGACCACCGACGCCAGTCTCGTAGGATGGGGAGCGGTCTGCGACCGCAGCGCCACGCAAGGGACGTGGTCCGGGGAGGAATCAAAGTGGTCCATCAATCGCCTGGAGACCAGAGCGGTCAGATTGGCGCTCCAGCACTTCCTGCCACTCCTCCGGAACCGGGAGGTCAGGATCTTATCAGACAATGCGACGACAGTGGCCTATATCAACCGACAGGGCGGCACTCGCAGTCCGCAGGTCGCGCTCGAGGCAGAGTTACTGATGCAGTGGGCGGAGCGGCATCTGGCCCGCCTGGCGGCCTCGCACATCGCGGGCGTGGACAATGTACAAGCGGATTTCCTCAGCCGTCAGCTCTTGGATCCCGGAGAATGGTCCCTCTCCGACGAGGCGATGCAGCTGCTCGTCCGGCGGTGGGGATCCCCCCACCTGGATCTCATGGCGTCCGCACGAAACACCAAGGCCCCCCGGTTCTTCAGCCGTCGGCGAGAGCGAGGAGCGGAGGGGCGTGGACGCTCTCGTACTCCCGTGGCCGGCCAACCTGCTTCTATACGCGTTCCCCGCCGTGGCCATTGGTGGGACGACTACTCCGCCGCGTAGAGGCCCACCAGGGACCGGTGATCTTCGTCGCTCCGGAATGGCCAAGACGACCTTGGTTTGCGGACCTGCTTCAACTGGTGATCGACGGACCCATCCGTCTGGGACATCTCCCCCGCCTCCTTCACCAAGGCCCGGTATTTTTCGACCAGGCAGAACTCTTCTGTCTTGCGGCCTGGCTTTTGAGAGGCACCGCCTTCGGCGTCGGGGCTACCAGGAGGCGGTAGTGTCAACGCTGCTGCGTTCTCGAAAGACTTCGACGTCGGTAGCCTACGTGCGGGTCTGGAAGGTGTTCGAGCTGTGGTGTGCCGGACGGGACACGAGTCCCACGGAGGCTTCGGTTCCTCAGATCCTTCAGTTTCTGCAAGCAGGGGTGGACAAGGGGCTTGCCTACAACTCACTCCGGGTTCAGGTGGCCGCCCTTGGTTCGCTCCTGCGGGACGGGGGTTCTCTGCTACAACACCCGGATATTCTCCGCTTTCTCAAGGATGTCAAGCATATGCGTCCGCCGGTGCGGAATCCTTGTCCCTCCTGGAGTCTCAACCTGGTGCTCCGGGCCATGTCGGGACCTCCGTTTGAACCACTGCGGAATGCGACGATCAAGGATCTCACTCTCAAGGCGGTGTTTCTGGTGGCTATCTGCTCCGCTCGGCGCATCTCGGAGCTGCAGGCCCTGTCGTGCAGAGAGCCCTATCTCCGGTTCTCGGATTCCGGGGTTTCGATTCGCACTGTTCCCTCATTTCTCCCGAAGGTAGTGTCCGCGTTCCATGTGAATCAGACGGTGGAGCTTCCTGCCTTCTCCTCTTCGGAGCCGAGGTCTCTCCGGCTTCTGGACGTCAAGCGCACCCTGCGCCTCTATCTGGAGGCTACGAATGATTTCAGGACTTCTGACCATCTCTTCGTCCTCTGGTCTGGCCCGCGGAAGGGCGCCCAGGCCTCGAAGACGACCATTGCCAGATGGTTGAAGGCCGGCATTGCCGCTTCCTACATCGGGGCGGGGCGAACTCCCCCGCCCGGTATTGTAGCGCATTCTACACGCTCTCAGGCGGCCTCTTGGGCGGAGACCCGCTCAGTCTCCTCTCAAGAAATCTGTAGAGCGGCTACCTGGAAGTCGTTACACACGTTCGCTAGACACTATCGTCTTCAACTCGCGTCCTCGGTCTATGGACACTTTGGTGAGCAGGTTCTACGAGCGGGTCTCGCAGGACCCCACCCGGTTTAGGGACGCTTGGGTACATCCCACTGTCTGGACTGATCCAGGTACGTACAGGGAAAAGAAAATTATTACTTACCTGCTAATTTTCGTTCCTGTAGTACCATGGATCAGTCCAGACGCCCACCGCATTTGGGTGTTATTTCTGCTCGACAGTTTTGCCGCTACTGGATGGGAGTACTTTCTCTCTCTCCCGATTTCTCAGTTTTTCACTGTTTGTCACAGTTCCGTTTCTAGGGGTGACACGCTGACCTCTTGACCTCCCACCCGTTGGTGGGACAGGTACGGTTTTGTTGCTTAGGTTATGCGGCTGTTTTCGCCGTTGATTAAACTTGATCCAATCTGGGGGTTCTTTGTTTACTCGGGCTTTGATATACTCGATACTGAACTCCTGCAGAGGGGGTAGTAGCACTAGTGGTGACGCCCCCTCGAAGCTTTGACTGACTCCATCTGCTGGATTGGGGACATAACCCACTGTCTGGACTGATCCATGGTACTACAGGAACGAAAATTAGCAGGTAAGTAATAATTTTCTTTTGGATAACTTCACCTTATATATATTACTTTGCATTTGTCCATATTAAATTTCATTTGCCATTTGGATGCCCAGTCTTATAAGGTACTCCTGAAATTTCTTGCTATCTGCTTTTGATTTAACAATGTGGAATAAATTTTGTGCTGCCTGCAAATCTGATTGGTTCGCTTGTTCCCTTTTTCCAGATCATTTATAAATATACAAGCCGTTAAGCCCGTTAAAACGGGCTACATCCCTCTGTCTCTCACCTCCCCCTACCTCCCTCCCACCCACTCAGTCCCTCCCTCCCACTCAGTCTCACTCCCTCCCTCCTCTCACTCTCCCTCCCTCTCACTCTCCCTCAGTCCCACTCCCCCCTCCCTCACTCCCTCTCACTCTCCCTCAGTCCCACTCCCTCTCCCCCTCCCTCACTCCCTCTCACTCTCCCTCAGTCCCACTCCCTCCCCCCCTCCCTCTCACTCCCTCCCCCCTCCCTCTCACTCTCCCTCAGTCCCACCTCCTCAGTCCCACTCCCACTCCCTCCCCCCTCCCTCTCTCTCTCCTCTCCCCCCCGTCTCTCTCTCCTCTCCCCCCCCTCTCTCTCTCCTCTCCCTCCCTCCCTCCCCCCTCACTCAGTCCCCCCTCTCACTCAGTCCCACTCCCTCTCTCTCTCCTCCCTCGTTGCCGCCGCCGCCACCCGACGCCACCGCTGCCACTCAACGCCGCCGCTGCCTCCCGACGCCGCAGCTGCCACTGGACGCCGCCATTTTTTTCTTTTTTTTTCTGGCTCAGACCGACGTGCTCGCCCGCACATGCGCGGTAGAGCTCGTCTCTACTGCGCATTTGCGGGCCGTCGGTCAGAGCCCATTTATAAGGTAGATTAAAAAGCACTGGACCCAGTTCCTTGGGGGCACTCCGTTCGTTACCTTCCTCCATTGAGAAAACTGACTATTTAGTTCTGCTTTCTGTTTCCTGTCTATTTACTGGTTCGCAATCCACAATAGGACATTGCCTCTTATTCCAATTCTTTTTGATTTTCTCAGGAGCCTCTCATGAGGGACTTTGTCAAATGCCTTCTGAAAATCCAAATACACTATGTCCACTGGCTCACCATTATCAATATGTTTATTAATCCTTCAAAAACTGTAGCAGATTGGTGAGGCAAGACCTCCCTTAGGTAAATTCATGTTTGTGTCCCATTAAACCATGTCTATTTATATACTCTGTAATTTTGTTCTTTAGAATATTTTCTACTATTTTTCTTTGCACTGACATCAGGTTCACCAGTTTATAGTTTCCCAGATCACCCCTGGAGTCCTTTTTAAAGGTTGATATTGCATTCACACTCTCCAGCCTTCAGGTACCATAGATGATTTTACTAGTTTAATAGACCTGCAGCTTCATTTTAGAGTTCTTTTAGAACTCTGAGGTATATATCATCTAGTCCAGGTGATACACTACTCTTTAGTTTGTCAATTTGCCATATTACATCAGATTCACTATGATTTGTTTCAGTTCCTCTGAATCTTCACCATTAAATACAGTTTCCAGCATAGATTTCTCCCCAACATCCTCCTCCGGAAACACTGAAGCAAAGAATTGTCTTTCCATTGCCCTTTTTACCCCTTGAAACTTGCTTATGTATTTGTTGCATTTGCATTGTAAACTATTTTTGTTCTGCAAAAAAGAAAAGAAAAGATTGAAAATGGGCTGCTGAAGATATACAAAATGGCTGCAAGAGAAAATAATTACAGGAAAATGTTAGATCCTTGATGTGAATGTTATACTGGTTGCCTGGTAAGCGAAAATATTTCTTTATAATTTTACTCAGTTTTTTTTTTCTGAGTAGGTTACTTGTAATTTAACATGGCTATAATTTGCATTCTCTCTGACTATAATTTGCAGTGGACTATGTCTAATAATAATGCAGATTATGTAGTTTCAGCTTTGGCTGTAGGCGAGAGGAGAGGACTTGAGAAAATCTGAAAACTAGCAGGCTCCTTGAAATATCTAAACATGAAATCAGTCAAAGCAAATAAAAGCATAACTTTTGAGAATGTTGCTAAGAACAGTGGGGTCAGCATTCCGGTCTGTGTGACACTGAAGCAAACAGAGGCTCTAATTACAAAGAATGCTAGTGTGTGAAACATTCAATCCAGGATTCAAGAATGAACTGTGAGGTCAGTGGTGAGTGCAGTAATGTTTTTTTCTTGCTTGTTTGTGGCTCTGTTTTGATGAAAATCCCAGTGGGAGACTACATAGGCTGTCATCTCTTCCTCTATCAAGCTTCTGAATTCCCTCAAGAGGGCTCAATATGTCCTGTCTTCAAAGCGGATTACATTCAGGTACTATAGGTATAGTTGAGAACAAATACCTGGCCTTGCCAATTATTTAAATTAACTCAACAGCCTCGAGACCTCTTCCCTTCTCTCTGTATAGGTGTTCCCAAGGATGGTGACTTTCAAACTGGCGCATGGGCACTTTTTGGCGCATGTGCTTCGGCGTAGACCCAGATACGCAGCCATTTATAACTTGCATGTGTATATGTTCGCATGTTATAAAATAGCCTGACGTGCGCATATGTGTGTACCTATGAATGTAAATCCCGCTTCTACTGCATAAGTCGGGGAATTTTAAAAGGGGTGCGTGTCCACGCCATTGCCAGTTTCACTAGTTCGTCCACCGGTTCACCCCGTTAACAGCTAGGACCTCGAAACCTCCCTAGTTTAATAGCCTTCACACACCCCAATTACCCCAGACCCTTAAATCACCTCATATAGTTTTTTTCTTTTTTTTACTTACACCTCCTCCATACCAGAAGTAAACTTACCACTGGACTTGGGTGTGTGCCCAGATGAATAAGTATTTATGTTCGCATCTCTTGACCATGTCCCGAAATGCCCATGCCCGGCCCCTTTTTGAAAACTTTTGAGATGTGCATGCAGTGGTTGGTACATTCGTATATGAGCAGCTTTTAAAATTCTGTCGTCACGTGCCAGCTCACTTTGTGTGTGCATCCTCCAGTTGATGCATGCACTGGGCTTTTAAAATTCAATTCTCAATGTGCTGATCTCCTCTCATGACTTTTTTAGTGCCATCTTTGTTGATGACTTTCAGATCTACATCTGCACCAGAAATCTCACCAATAATCCAGTCCCAAATCTCAGCCTGCTTGTCTGCCATTGCTGCCTGTTTTTCCCACTGCCACCTTAAATTTAAGATGGCTAAGCCAAAATTTCTTATCTTTCGCCCCAAGCCCTTCTCCTTTTCCCACTCCCCCTTCTTTATTTCTCTGGATATCATTGATTTTTGTTAATTATGTGGTTTATCAAATAAATGATAAATGAGTGGAGGAGTATCCTAGTGGTCATAGCAGCAGGTTGTGAACCAGAGAAGCCCAGGTTCATATCCTGCTTGATGTTCCTTGTGATCCTAGTCAAATCACGTAATCCTTCGTTGCCTTAGGGCCTCATTTACTAAGCATTTTTCTCATAGACACAGAATGGGAGAAAGTCCTTAGACTGTAAGCCCTCTGGGGACAGGGAAATACATGCAGTATCTAAATATAATAATCTGCTTTGAAGCGTCTTGGAAGGTGGAATATAAATGAATACATTTACAATAATTATAATTATCCTCCTGGTCTCTTCGGCCCTTAACTTTGGGGCTATCTTTGACTCCTCTCTCCCTATCTGTGCGCATCCAAAACATTGCTAAAACCTGTTTCTTTCCCTTAACCTCACCAAAATCCAGTCCTTCCTTTCCGAGCACACTACCAAAATCCTTAACCACTTTATCAATTCCCACGTGGGAACCGAAGATTTATTTGTTTTGTTTATTTTAAAACTGACCTACGGACATGAATGACTTGTTGGCATTGAATAGGCGAGTCAGGAGAGCTTTCTTTGCCCCTTCAGGTTTTGTGACCCAACCTACAAATTCTGGGGCTTAAAATGAACAAAGGGCACAATTTTTTCATATGGGAACAGGATTCCTTCGGTATTTAATTTCTTCCTTGTCACTCTCCAGGTGAGAACGAGTAGTTTGAGTAATGGGTGGTCAGTGTCATAGTAGGATCTGTGGTTGTTAAGCAGCGCTCTAGAGAGAGTTTCGCTTTTTGGAAGTTTCTCTCTCCTCGCACCCAGTGGGCATTTGATGGTGTGTTGCAGTAATATGTAAGGACTTTGTTAGAGCTGCCGTGTGGTTCACTGTAATATAAAGGCAGTCTAGCCCTTCTTTCTTTATTAGTAGTTGTAATGTACTACATTTAATTCTGATTTTTCTATCCCTTGTAGAGGTCCTGAGCATCTTGTTAGTTTGGTAAAGAAGCTAGGTGGCAGTTTTATTGGCAGCATGTTGAATAAGTGTATCAGTCTCGGTAGAATAATCATTCTAATAACTGCAACGTGTCCCTGCTAGTTTACTGAGGTTGAACCCCATTCCCTAAATCTAGCTGAATTTTCTGCAACATGGTTTTATGATTTAGGCCGTACAGATCTGTTAGTTTGATGTATTATACCTAAGTATTTAATTTCTTGAGATACCACTTTGAACATAAGAAATTGCCATACTGGGCCAGTCCAAAGGTCCTTTTATTTTTGTCCACTGCCCTTCAACTTCCCTTAGATTTTCCCATCCAGCTAATGGCTCTTGATGTACTCCCCCATTCTAAGAAAGTTAGTTTTTCTGAAGTCTAGGACCCTCGCCTTCGAATGGACCTTGTATCCTAATATTGAAACACACATTCTGGTAGTCATTGGATCCCAGATGATGATCCACTACAGCATCAGAAATACTGTCCCCATTGATAAGCACCATGTCCAGAATTATCCCCCTCCCATGTAGGTTCCATTGCCAGTTGACAGAACTGTTCTTGCAGAGAATCCAGGATCTCCCTGCTTATAGAAGACACTACATTTGGAGTGTCCCAGTCAACATTGGAAGATTGAAATCCCCTAGCAGCAGCACGTCCCCTTTCACAAAAATTCTGTGAATATCCTTCATCAAATCTCTATCCATCTTCTCTATCTGTGATAGAGGTCTGTATATTGCACCAATATAAATAGATGTTCCATTCCCTTTTTCTAGATTAACCCATAGTGCCCTCTCTCTACCTCATAAGCCCAGCAATGTTGTTGCTTTAATACTATTCTTTATATAATAATGCCACGCCTCCTCCCTTCCTTCTTACCCAGTCCTTTCTGAATAGATTGTAGCCGGATATAACTATATTCCAGTCATGGTTTTGCATATGCCAGGTCGCCGTGACAGCTACTATATCTAAATCAGTTTCTTCCATGACTGCCTCCAGATCTGGAACTTTATTCACTATACTATGAGCATTAGTGTACATTGCTTTCCAAATATTGCCTTTTTTTCCCTCATATTTCCCATTTCTATATGAGTATTTGTTTTAGTTACCTTAGGATTTTGTTCACTCATCCCCGATGATTCTAGTTTAAAGCCCTCCTTAGTAGATTTGCCATACTGTGTTGAAAGATGCTGCACCCCTTCTTCAAGTGGATCCCATCTCTGCTCAGCAATCCTTGAAATTGTTGCAATGCTGCTCACGGGCCTAGTTGCGAGCAGCCTCTTACCTCGGCCGCCAGTCCACCCTGACGCCGTCTCTTGCGGTCTGGAGGCCGCCGCCTGTCTTCTCCGGCAGTTGGAGCCACTGCCGTTCAGTCTCTGCGGCCTGGAGGCTGCCCACGCCATCCTTCCGTGCGGCAGGCTGGGCCACCATGTTTCCGTGCAACCTGGAGGCCGCTGATGTCGTTTTCTCCTGCGCGCACAGGCAGGCTGCCGCCTTCTCTTCGCAGCCCAGTGGCTGCCACTGTCGTTCCTCCTGCAGCTAGAGGAGCCGCCTACGCCTGTTCCTGCCTTGAAGCCTAGTGCCGCTCCTGCTTCCTTTTCGCGGCATGGATGCCGCTGTCCTTGGTCCTGCCTCCAAGGTGCATAGCCGCGCCTCTCTTGCCTATTTAAAGGGCCCCGGCCCTGTCTGATGATGTCGTCAAGGTGTCTCCTCTTCATCCCTATAAAAGGGTCCTTCGCCAGTCCTCTAGGGCCTTTGCAAGGAGTCAGTCCGCTTCTGGACTTCTCATCGCCTCCTGATTCTTCATGGGAATTCCCTTGTTGTCTTCACCTGTGGTTCTTGGTCCTTCGTTCTGTTTTCGTCCACTGGTCCTTGGTCTCTCGTTGGATCCTGTGTCATCGTCTTCAGATGTCCCCGATGTCCCTGTCTTCAGATGTTCCTGATGTCCTCGTCTTCAGATGTTAAGTCTCCAGATGTCTTCCTCTTCCGGCTTCTCTCTTTGGATGCCCTAGTCCTCGGATATTCCTGGTTCCGTATTCGACTCCTAGCACTCCCGCCGATTTCTGCTTTTAGATGACCTTTCGGTGCATCTTCCACGCCGGATCTGAAGAGTCATCTTCTAGATGACCTGTCAGGTGTGTCGATCACGCTGGGTCACTGAAGCCTCTGCCTGGGCCGGATCCTGCTTCGAATGTTGCCCGGATTCCTCTTCATTCTGAGTTTTAACTTTGCTGTCATCTATCCACTCATCAAGTGTCCTCGTCGATATTCCTCTCCTCTGTCTTTTCTTCAGATGTGCTAGTACTTCCCGGCTTTTTGCTTCGGATGTCTCCAGTTCCGGGGCCAGCTGTAGTCTCTCCAGTGGACCCCGCTTTTAGATGACCTTCTGGTGCGTCTTCCTTGCCGGGTCTGAAGTTTCACCTTCTAGATGACCTGTCAGGTGTGTCGATCACGAGGGATCACTGAAGCCTTCTCCAGCTGGACTCTGCTTCGAGAGCTGCCCGGGTCCTCCTTTTCATCCTGAGCTTCTGCCTGCCTTGCCTAGTGTCTTCGCCTCGACTAAGTCTCCAAGTACCTTCGTCCCAACCATGTCTCCAAGTGTCTTCGTCTTGTCCCTGTCTTCATCTCATTCTTGTTTTAGTACTGTCACCTGTCCTCAACCTCTGTCCATCCTGTTGCACCTGCCGTTTCCAGGCGGCAGGTCCAAAAGGGCTATTGAGTGGCTGGAGGGCTACCCCAGAGACCAGCTTTGCATTGTTGGGTCTCTTCCGGTGCATTCAGGTTCAGCAGAAGTCAGGGCTCCTGGTCTTCAGCCTATCCGCCCAAGCTTGGACATGCCTTGCCTGCCTCTGTGCTTCCTCGGAGCTCCTCTGCAGTTCGCGCCATGGTCCAAGGGCAGACTAACCTCCCCGGAATTGGGACTGCTTCCTAGCGCTTCTGCAACAGAAATATCATCCCATGATCCAGGAAGCCAGAATGCTCACATAGATGACATCAGCACAGCCATTCATTTATCTTCAGAGATTGAGCTTTTCTGCCTGGGCCTTTATCCTTAACTGGGAGGTCTGAGGAGTAGAGCATCTATGTACCTCTCTGCTTTACCCTCTTTCCCAGAGCTATAAAGTTATTTTTAATATGATCTGTGTGGTACCTAGCATTATCATTCAAGCCAACATGGGTGAGCAGCATCGGATAGTGTCAATAGGCTTGATTTATTTTTGACAGTCTCGCCATAATGTCTTGGATTTTAGCACTTGACAGACAGGATACTTATAGAACATGTCTGGTCGGTAGATGGATGCCTCTGTGCCCCTCAGAAGCGAGGTACCAACAACACTACCATCTGTCTCCTAGATATGGTGGTTGATGTGCCCGCAGCTTTGGGGATTGCATGTTTATTTATTTATTTATTTACTTACTTATTTAGACTTTTTTTTTTTTATACCGAAGTATAGCAGGCTGCCTTCACTCCGGTTTACAGTTTAAACAACTTAATACATATAACACATTCATAAGATAAATATTAACGCATTTACAAACAACTAGTTACATTTCGGCATAGAGCAATAGTGTATGAACAGGTATAATAGAATACGACCTAAGTCAGTCTTATCGTGTGTGGCCATGAAAGGTTAGTAATTAAAGATATAACTTAGATGTCAACTTTACACAGGTTGTGTGTTAATGAGACTTTTTCAAATGTGAGATGTGTTAGAGGGACGGAAGGGTTTTCGGGAATCAGGATGGGATCAAATAAATAAATCAAATAATGAGATTTAATAAGAGATGTCAGGAGGGTGGGAAGGATGTTAGTTTTCACAGGGCTGGAAGGGGTGGTATGTATGGTCAACGTGTTATTAGTTTACCCAATACCGTCTGTGAATGTTTGTCTAAATAACTAAGTTTTAAATTCTTTTTTGAAAGATTTGATGTCATTGATAGAGCTTAGGTAGTCTGGTAAAGAGTTCCATGCTTTCGGTCCTGCGATAGAGAAGGCTCTATTCCTGATGTTGGATAGTTTAGCAGAGGGAAGGGAGGGTATGTCAAGTTTCAGTTTGTAGGTGTTTCTTGTCATGCGGGGTGTTTTGTGCAGTTGAATCATGTGATTGAGGGCAGCATTGTCTGCTTTGTGGATTTCGTTGTGTAGTATGGTTAAAGTCTTGTATTTGATCCTTTGTTCGATTGGTAGCCAGTGAAGACTCCTCAGGACCGGAGTGATGTGATCAGATTTCTTCTTGCCGGTAAGAACTCTGGCTGCAGCATTTTGTAGCAATTGGAGTGGTTTTAATGTGGATCTGGGAAGGCCAATGAGAAGCGAGTTGTAGTAATCGAGACTTGAAAAAATGAGTGATTGCAGGACGGTTCTGAAATCTTGTAGGTGTAAAAGCGGTTTAAGGTATTTGAGTATATGAAGTTTGTGGAAGCCTTCTTTTGTTTTTGTTGTGATGCTCTTTTTGAGGTTCAGATCATTGTCTATCCAGATACCGAGGTCTTTTACAAAGCTCTTCAGTTGGATGTTGTTGTTATCAATTTGTATGGAAGGCATTGGGGTTATTTGATCTGAGTTGTATCTTTTGATGAGGATGCATTCTGTTTTGCTCATATTGAGGCATAACTTTAGTTGGTTCAGCAAGTTTCTGATAGAGATGAGGTGGTTTGCTGTAAGGCAGATTGCATCTTCGATAGTGGAGGTTATTGGGATGAGTAGTTGAATGTCATCGGCATACAAAAAGAATGTGATGCCTAGGCTTGAGATAAGCTGACAGAGTGGGAGTAGGTATATGTTAAAGAGGGTGGCCAAGAGGGCGGACCCTTGTGGTACCCCGGTTTCAAGGGGACAGGGGTCAGAGGAGTTATTATTAATGGTGACTTTGAAGAACCTGTATGTTAAGAATGAAGTGAACCAGGCCAGAGGTTTGCCTGATAGACTTATGCTGGCAAGTCTTGATATTAATTTTTTGTGATCTACGGTGTCGAAAGCCGCAGAGAGATCAAGTAGGATTAATAAGTGGTTTAATTTATTGTCAAATCCTCTTATTATTTTATTTGATAAATTGAGCAGTTCTGGGTCCTCCTCATGAGATAATATCTCCTCCTCCACTTCCAGGGCTGCATACCGGTTCTTCAGTTCAAGGGAAGTCGGAGCCATGGGGTAAGGTCTAGTACCCATAGTAATCTGGGTCCAGCTGTCATCTCGTGGACCAGTTTCACTTTTCACTGAGTTCTTCATCTTAGATGCATTGATAAGCATTTTATCTGTGTAGACCTCATTTGTCACGTCCTCTCTGAGTTCTGCCAGCTCTTTCCTGAGCGAGTTGTTGTGCAGACATCTTTCACACTGAACTGGATCCTCACTGTGGATCAGAACATCTGTCTGGACAGCAGTAGAACTGGCGACAGTTTTGGTGATATGATATTTTCTGGCCATCCTTCAGTTGCTGGTGGCATCCGGTACCTGTTAAAAGAAATGAGAAAGATCTGCCAAAGTCCCTACCATTTTTCAACTGTCCTACTGTCCTACTTCCCTATCACTGTCTCCTTTCTTTATAGTGTAAAAGATTTCAATTAAAATACAAAAGCATGCATTTCACTGCCTTCACCCTGACATAGGTCAGTAGTTCGTTACATAAATTTTGGTTGCTGTAAAAGGACACACCATCTTTCCCATTTATTTCCATTTGAATTCTTTCCTTATTAGTTCCTCTGAAAACTGGTTACAGTCTCAGTCCCAACAGTTAAAAAAAAAAAAAAAAAGTCTCTCCAACCTACTATTGAGCTAGTATTTGACTCTCACATATGTTAGTACAAGAATGGAAAATGGTTTTCTGCACTAAAATAATTATTAATGGTGTGTAAATCCTTTACTGACTGTGCTTTCTAGTTTTCCCCACAGTCTGTTTCATGCTAAAGCTCTCAGCAAGCAGCATTTCCCCATTGCTATCTGGCATATGATCCAGAGGAAGAAAAAAAAGCACAGTCCAGTTATCTGGGGCAAAAAAAGACAAGCAGCTGGTATCAAGTTGAGTATGGGAATTTATATGCTCATCTGACTAGAGCGGAATTAATGTAAACTGGGCAAACTGGCAATTTGATCTGTCTCTGGCATCATTTGCTATGTTACTTTGTAACCTCCTTTAATGCTCCAAAATTGCTAGTTAAAAAATGTCAACAAATCTGCCCTTCCAGTGTGCCACTCCCTAATAATTAATAGTGAAAAGACAGCAGAAAAGAACTAGTTAAAACCACCAAAAGCATGTTATGATGAACAAATAATGTTTTTAGTTTCCTGCTAATATGGATATAATTGGAATGTCTTTATATATTTGTATGCTTTCAGAATCGCAAAATGTTACTTTAAAACCACGATAGCTCTGTCCAGGAGGGGGCATCATTGTTTAAATATTACTTACTGAGACAGCAATTCTTAATACACTGTGCCTCTTTGTGAAGATAATCCTATTCCTAAATAAGCATCTGCTTGTTTTTCATTTATGAAATGTAATGTTACAGTCACAAATTGTCAGCATTTTGAAGCAGGATTCTTGGAATGATAGCTGTGCCATTTGGTATGGGTGTGAACTGAAAATAATTACATTGCAGATTCCCTACTAAAGCAATCCTACCTAAACATTACATTTTATAGCAGACTCTAAATAACGCTTTGCGCATTTACCAGAAACTGGCTAATGTGCGGCAAGATGTAATAATATCACTTGTAATGGGTAATTGGTAAACTCCATATGTAATCTGAGTACTTACATTGCAGCATTGTACTCATTTTAATCAGAGTCCCCTTTTGCAGAATTCAGGCTGGTAACAAACTTCCAATCTAGGTGTTGCTTAATCTTAGCCACTTCCCTTCATCTGTTGACTTTGGGGCCATTTTTAGCCCTTGTAAATTTTATTACCCCTTCAGCCCTATTTTCTTTTGTGCTTTGCCTCATGTTTCATGATCTTGTCTGAATATGGAGTTTGGCTATTTCCTGCTCTGAAGACTGGGAGAAGTTGCTTCTGCTCTCTTTTATTGGCATGAGTTTTTCATATTATACAATAAGGAAACATTTCAAAACTGATAATTCTGTTTTGTTTTTAACAGTTTTTGATTTTTTTTAATTAGGAAAAAGTGCCAATATTTTCTATACATAGTATGTTTTTTTGTCGCATATTATCCTCAAAAGTATCTAAAATTGTAATGTTTTAAAATTATATATTTTATTAGAAGTTTCCTTAGGGATTTTCCTTTTTTTAATGAAAATACAATGCAATTTTAATTTCATTTGTTCTTGGCTCAGGCTTTTGATTGCATGATCTTCTTTTAAAAAGGAAGCAATTAACCTCTTTTTAGAAGACAATTAAAGGGTACTCAGTCCTGCCCCATCTTCGTGAACACAGCTTTCTCTAGCGCTGGGCAGAGAAAAGTGCCCTTTGGTTCTGGAAAGCTGTTTAGTAAATACAGTTTACATATCTATGGCATGATTTTTTACAAAGTTTGAATTACTCTCATCTGGTAGAATAGTTTGCATGCTTACTTCTCACCTACAATGTAATAAAACAAATCCTTACACTGAATGATCTGTGAATAGTAAATATTGCTAAAGACAGCTACTATATTTTTTGTTAAAAGATTAGATGAGTACACAAACTTATCAAGCTATAAACTCCATCATTCGCAGAAAAAACCTTCAGTATACTAGGAGTTTCAGTCTGAGAGAAGGGGAACAGTTCTCTCACTTGTTTGTGGAAGAAACATATATTGTATATAAAAAATTTTTATCAGGACATCATATTGTATATAAAAATTTGTTCCCAATCACGTGTATATATACCTCCTTTAATTGTGGATACCCTCCTATATATCAGAATCTCCCCCGCCCCCCCCCCCCCCCCCGTTTAGATAATCTCTTTCACGTATCCCACTTTGCTAATTTCTACTTGTATAATCTAATCTGTTATTTGTATGTTCTTAATGTTCCTTATGTAATTATGCAATAATTGTAAAGCCTGTTGCTAAGTTCTGTTCTATGTAAACCGATGAGATGTTCCCAACGTTCGTCGGTATATAAAAGTTATTAAATAAATAAATAAATATCCCCCCACCCCAGATATCTATTGCATAGAGAAATGATTCAAGTACATCTCTCTTATTCATATATATAATTTTGTTCATATACTTTTATTGTCCTCACAAACATATATGTAAATTTGAACATAACATTAACTCATATAGATGGATAGTACCACTATATTATGCAACATAGTTTATTTTTTAATATCATAAAGTGAGAAGACTGGTTAACAATGTGATAAATATATATATGAAAATGAATGAACCACATCCACATATGAATGCCACTTTTTATAGTTCAAGTGATAGCCCTCATAAATGAGCAAAAAGAACAGACGATAAAAAGCGTTTTATTTCTTGTTCACTTTTAGTAATGCTATTTTTTCGTTGCAAAGTGTAACAATATGCTTGCTCTGTTTATTTAATCACAGGGTTCAACACTCGATATATTTGTTATGCCACATTTTGGAACCTTTTGAAACATTATTCTATTTCAAGCCCATCATAGATTTTTAAAGACACTTATCCTTGAAGTGATGCGAGAGCGTTCAATACATCGGCTCTGCCCACCCGACACAGCCTGTGTTTTGAAATCTTCGTCAGGGGCCACTTGTTCTACTAAGAAGTGAAAAATAAAGCTAATTGTGTATAAAAATTTAACTTATACATAAAGTGCACAACCCTTTAACGGTACATACGTGTCTTAATAGGAGGTTTTTCTTGCTAAATCGATGTGGCTACGGCATCTCAAAGAAGATTCGCCAATTTGAAACTAACGTTTTTAAAGTATCCACGTGACTTCTGTACTGACCAATCATGGATAAGATTGGAACAAACCGATAAAAACCCAATGCAAGAGAATCCCTGTTGGAATATCAGTCTAGGAAATCCCCGTCTCAAGAAGTATATGTATTGCAACACAACAATTTATCATCTGCCATTGTTCGGAGCATTCGCCAACATTGGCATGTTCTACAACTACATTCTATATTCACTGAACAACCCTTGGTTTCTTTCCAAAGAGGATCAAACATAAAAAACCACATTGTACGTGCAGCACTGCCCGCTACTACTAACTCATCGGGCAATTCAATCCATAAAGCATGTGGACAATGCGACATGTGTCCCACCACCCTAGAAGGGAACACTTGGCAATATCCGACTACTGGCATTATTTACAAGAAGAAGTTTTTGTCTGATTGCAATTCTGACAATATGGTCTATGTTATCCAGTGTGACTGCCCCCTATTTTGTGTGGGCCGTACCTCTAGGTCAATTAGAACTCGGTTGAGGGAACATAGGAGCCGCCTAAATACAAAAAATATGGAAGTTCCTTTGGTGAAACACTGTCTGGCAGCACATCATGATTTTTCCCAATTACATTGGACAATCATAGATATAGTCCCAAAGAATGACAGAGGTGGAGATAATCGAAAGCTACTCAATTACAAAGAACAAAAGTGGATTTTTGAATTAGTGACAGAATATCCACGGGTTTTTATTGGTTTGTTCCAATCTTATCCACGATTGGTCAGTACAGAAGTCACGCGGATACTTTAAAAACGTTGGTTTCAAAATGGCGAATCCTCTTTGAGATGCCGCAGCCACATCGATTTAGCAAGAAAAACCTCCTGTTAAGACATGTATGTACCGTTAAAGGGTTGTGCACTTTAATTATGTATAAGTTAAATTTGTATACACAATTTGCTTTATTTTTCACTTCTTAGTAGAACAAGTGGCCCCTGATGAAGATTTTGAAACACAGGCTGTGTCAGGTGGGCAGAGCAGAGCCGATGTATTGAACGCTCTCGCATCACTTCAAGGATAAGTGTCTTTAAAAATCTATGATGGGCTTGAAATAGAATAATGTTTCAAAAGGTTCCAAAATGTGGCATAACAAATATATCGAGTGTCGAACCCCGTGATTTAATATATAGAGCAAGCATATTGTTACACTTTGCAACGAAAAAATTGCATTACCAAAAGTGAACAAGAGATAAAACGCTTTTAGTGTCTGTGCCTTTTGCTCATTTATGAAACTATAAAAAGTGGCATTCATATGTGCATATGGTTCATTCATTTTCATATTTTTTAATATCGGCAGTCGGCATACACCTTTGAGTTCTGCAGTTGAATCCTCCTAGAACAGACTATAAACTGTTAAATTGTTTTAGAGCAAACATTTGGCCCTGAGTGTTGCATTCAGAAGGACCTGCTAGAGGAATCTGCTATTTAACATTTATTTTCCCCAACCCTGTATTTTCTCCCAATAGGTCTAAAAGCAGTTCTCAGACACTATATATTCGAAGCTGTCCTTAAACTGATCAACTCTCATTTGTGTTCCAGTCTCACCTTTTCACTTATCCTGCATTTTCTTCCCTTTCTATACACATTCATCTTTTCATTTAATCCCATTTGCTCATTTTAACTAGCATACTGTGGAAATCCCAAAACCTGGGGGAGCTCCATGGAGCTCTGCCAACCCTCTAACCAGGTGGCATCAGACAATAAAACCACACCCAGTGAATCCCGAAACTTTCTTTATTAAAAATAACTCTGCATGCAAGGAGAAAAAGCTTAGTCAGCTAATTCTGCTGTTATCAGCAAGAACTGGACATTATATGTTATACGATAGTAATTTGTTACTCATTATTTAGTATTCAGCTAATAATTGAAGCTTCCCATCTCTTAAGTGGTCGTACTTATAGCATGATGTATTTCCATATAAGACAAAACTCTGATCTTGTCCTGGCTTTGTTATTTATCTATATTTCTAGCAAATTTGGTACTTTATGAATAATAATTTTATGCCTATGTGCAATCCTTATTTCTCTAAAAATTCTACCATTCGCTGCAAAGAAGATGTTGGTTTGAACTAATTATGGTCAGTGCAGGGCACTGATTCTAACCAGAATAGAATAGGTTATTATAGTTCATAGCATGAATCAACTTCTAGCTTTTTCTGGGAGACCTGTGTAGTTAGCTAGGCAGAGGAAAGCACAATATGCACAGGCCAAGCTTAGTGTACTAAATTTCTACATGAGCCATTTCTCATAGTCATAGCCCTAAGTTGTTTGAAGATGTTGTTCCCAGAGTGGAGTTCCACTGATTAGTAAAGTTCATGCTATGAAGACCCTCCTACCTGTATTAGACATTGAAAAGCATATAAGTGAATTTTCAAATGTTGCACGCATAAAAATCAGCATATTTGTGTGCAAAATAGCATATACTCGCATATATGCTATTTTATAAATCTCAAAATATATGTGTAAGTAAGGGTACGCAAGTGAATTTGTACATGTAAAAAACGGGCAGGCTGGGGAATTCCAGGGCGGGACCAATATTGATACGAGTAATTTGCTATTTTATAAGCAATTTATGCATGCTAATTTGACAGCTTACTCATGTATATTTACACCTGCTCTATCTGTGGTATAAGTGAATGTAAGCATCTTAAAAGTGAAATACTGACTGGGTGGGGGGTGGGCTCTGGATGAAATGGGAGTTCAGGTTGAAGAACCAGGAGGGCCTCCGGTAGTGGTCCGCAGAGCGGGGTAACCCGAGGATCTGCACAGCAAGAGAGAAGCAGAGTTGTACATCAGGTCTAGTACTCACTCTGTAGTGTTGCAGTAGAGATATTGTGGTAGGAGCAGCGGCGACCCGGAGCAGGAACACTGAAGGGTCATCTGTGGAAGTAGCGAGAGGTACTCACTGAGCTGGTGAAGGTGAGACTCGCAGAGTAGGCTCTCCGAGGATCGGATAGCCCTGAGTGCAGCAAAGCCCCCAAGGAGCGGGTACCTGAGTCACTCAGTCTGGAGTGCAGGAACAGCGAGGTGAAGCGTCTCAAAGAAAAGGAATTGAGCAAGATGGAATCCTTGCTAACTCATTGGTAGGAAGGTCCAGTAGGCTTAAGTACACGTAGGCAGTGACGTCTTGCGGAGGGGATGCCCCTGAGTTTCCCGCCATGACGTGGATAAGAAGGAGGCAGGCGCGCGCGTGTGCCCTAAATTACACCAGATTCAAGATGGCGACCGGGATCGCCCACGCCGTCCCGGGAATGCCAGGGAGGTCGGCATGCAGAGGCAGTGGTGGCCATCTTCGCCAGAATCAGAGCTATAGGGCAAAATGAGGTGAGCAGCAAAGGTTGCAGCTGTCTGCGACTGACGGGCGCAACACTGTTCATGCTCTTTGGGTTTTAATCCTGGCCCCTCCATCTGCCTTTAATACCCCATGCGTGATGGGGGGCATGGGTGTGAGTCCTTGTTGCTGTGGTGTAGTTGACGCTGCCTTAAAGGCGAACCTATGAGGCCTACGCCGACAGCTGGCGAATATGCCCTGTAGTGGGACAGGCTTGAACTTCAACTATACCAGACACCTCCCCAACAGGTTGAGCCCTTGGGTTCCTGTGGCCAGCAGAGCTTAGGTGAGTCCCTAGGGCAATCTGGTGAACAAGAATCCAAGGGCACTTCGAGGTCAGGACAGCAGCAGACTGGAAAAGCTGGGGAAGGCCAAAGGTCGGGGGGGGGGGGGGGTGGCGGCAACCAAGCATGGTCAGGTTCAAACTTAGAGGCCAGTAAGCAAATGTGATCAGGTCCAAGGCTAGAGGTCAGTATCAGAAGATCAAGCTGGGATGGGTGAAGACACACAGACAACACTGGAGTGAGGAAACAAAGCTGGACGAAGCAATTCTGAACAAGGAAGGCTGGACAAGACAAAGACCAACAGGAACCAGAGATCCCAAATCAGACAAGAACGCAGGAACAATCAAAACCAGGAACGCTGGAGCAACATTCACTGCAAGGATGCAGGAAACTTGTTGCTGAGACAATTTGCATGGAGTGCAGCTGGGTTTAAATGGCCCAGAGGCGCTGGGTCTGTTTTCCCACCGCGGGACCAATAAAACTGGTTCCAACCTGCGTGCGCCTTAGGAGCCAGCGTGGCAAGGCCGGCGATCAGAGGGATGGCGGCGTCAGGACTTGCAGCATTCTTGCGAGCTGCCGAAAATAACACCATGCTGTGGTACCACTGTTACCTCCAATACTTTGTTTAGGGTTATAATGTTTTACTCTCATTGCACTTTTAAGATTTGTTTAGATTGTTGAATTTCTTCCAATTTATATCTTCCAGCTTAATTGAAAATGTATCCAGCCAAGGCTATGGCACTGTGAAGCTCCATTTGCTATTACCCGTCTTAGGGGCTCATTTATCAAAGTGCCATATGGCGTTTTTGCATGCGAAAACATCTTTAACGCATGCGAAAACACCATAACGCATGGTGCGATGCAAATTAGGAAAAAGGGAGGAGTTTGGGGCGGGGTTTCTGACCAAGTGGGCTGGCTTCACAATTTGCAATTTGCGAAGCCATGTCGCACAGTTTTAACGCGGATTTTAACTACACCTTTTTCATTTGCGTTAAGCCGTGTGATATGGCTTTATCACACTTGCCGTGTGATATGGCTTTATCTCACTTTGCGATGTTTTCGCAAATAGCGTTTTCAGTATTTTAAGCTGCTGGGGAGGAGAGAGAGAGAGTGAGAGAGCCTAGCTATAAGGCCTTCATACTAGGTAGGTATTTATACCTCTATAGGAGGCCCACCTAGCTACTCGAGGTGAGGTTTAGGTATTAGTGTAGGGGTTAGGGGCACTTTGACATGCAGAGTGCGATGTACGAACAGAACCGTGCACTCTTGTGAAGATTTGACGACCTTCGGAGTGAGGAAACTCACCCAAAGATGAGATTTGTGCAGTGTTTTCTCAACCTAGCTTGATGTTACCCAGGTCGAAAGTCCATCAAGCTATGTTGAGAGAACACTGCACAAATCTCAGCTTTGTGTGAGTTTCCTCACTTTGAAGGTCATCAAATCTTCACAAGAGTGCACTGTTCTGTTCGTACATCGCACGCTGCATGTCAAAGCGGCCCCTAACCCCTACACTATTACCTAAACCTTACCTCGAGTAACTAGGTGGGCCTCCTATAGAGGTATAAATACCTAACTAGTATGAGGACCTTATAGCTAGTCTGTCTCTCTCTCTCTCTCTCTCTCTCTGTCACTCACTTTTTTATTCTGTGTAATTACTGTTGGGCCTACCTTGTATTAAAGATCAAAAGAAGTCTGTCCCTTGGTAGGTCAAGAGACTGTCGGGACAAGTTCTTTTACTAAATTATTCAATCTAAAAGCCTAAGCAGAATTAGCTATGTTTAAAAAAAAAAAAAAAAAATCTCTCTCTATCTATATCTATCTATCTATATATCTATATATATATATATATATATATATATATATATATATATATATATATATATATATATATATATATATAGGAGGAGGATGAAGACTGTAGTAGAAACTGTGGTAAAATATGATTCTTTCTATATTTTTGTGAGTATAGCTTCACACCCCATATCAGCTTCCTAGCACCTTTTTCATTATAAATATGTCCTTCCCCCCCATGAAATTTTCTGTAGACCTCCTTTCCCTATTGCTATTTAAATTTCCTAATGGGAGTCCTTAAAGTGCTCAGGACCAGTATGCCCAGCTCATGTTGTTTCAAGTATAAAGTGAGTGAATTAAAGATTCAGTTACTTTTCAATATATATATTTTTTTACTTTTTTTAAGGTAATAGAATTATAAATGCTTATGAGAGATGCACAAATGGACTTGATTATTGGTCCTACTGCTCAAAAGTTTCAAACTTGTGCTGATTCCTTTTTAAGAAAGCTGAATTCAGTTTATCTGTAATTATACAGTAGCATGCATCAGATCTGAGAATCACTCTTGTTAAGAGAAGCAACTTGATGTGGTCAGTAGTGTGGTAAGCCATCACTGTAACGTGTGTGTGTGTGTTACCTCTTTGGGTTAAGGAAACCTCTGAGTGCCTCTGTGCTGTGAATGTAAAAAGCACCTCTGGAACTCTTCAGAAACTGACTACTTGCTTACTGTATAGCCAAACTTTTCCCTGAATCTTCCTGGTAAGAAAAAATACTCTTGGGTTTATTGATTTCTTCAGAAAATATCCATCTTTATTGCACAGTGCACTTAACCAGTTATCCAGAAGCCAACACAGCTATGGCAGACATAAGGAGGTCCATATTCAGACAGTTTGTGTGACTAGGTTTGGGACATAGACAAATGTGTGTTAGTTTCACACCACATTCACCATCTCTAACTTATCTAGTTAAGTTTTTGTCTGGGTAACAACATAGCCACATTAGTCTGAGGCATTCCAGAGGCATTCTAGAGCGGGACTATCTTAGCTGGATAACACCGATATTCAGCGTTATCTGGGTAAGTCTGGTCATGTCATGGAGCAATCCTAAAGTTATCCAGAAAAACTTGTCTGGGTATATTCAGCAGTGTTGCTGTGCCACTGAATATCCAGTTCGTTATCTTGATAACTTACCTGGCTATTTTTTTCACTTGTGTAGAACATATAAAAGTTAGGGTGGAATATTAGTAGTCCTTTTGTAATCAACTAAATTGGCAAAACTGAAAATAGGTTTATAACAGGGACAGAAATTCTCACATTACAATTAGAATCTATAATTAGTCTATCTTTCCTACTGGTTTATAACCTCCCCCACCCATTTACTAGTTCAACAGTTCTAGAGTTGATAGAATTAATTATTGAATTTACTATTTCTTTTCAACATATTTTGATTGATTTAAATCTTTGTCAAATATTTACCTCAGGAAATCAATCAATTGGCCCTGATTCACTTTTCACCTTGCCCTTCTCATAGACTGTACATTGTCTTATATCCTTCTCTCTTCTAATAAGGGTCCAGATTTGTTATAGCAAGTATATGTTATACTTCTATAGAGATGGCAGTCTCTTGAACAATGACACATTGATGGCTGAACTCCCCCATTTCCAGATGATTTCTCAGATTTTTCTCTTGATGATCAGATTAAGGCCTGGAATTCATTGTTGAAGTGTGCTGTGGGTAAGGTTTTGAAACAGCATGTGATGAAGAAAAATGTCTTGTTTCATCCCTGGTATCATTCTGGAATTAGACTGCTACAAGGGAAGGCCTGACATTTTGAAATAATCTGGCCCAAAGACAAGAATGAGTATAACAGAAAAAACTGCAAATCTGCTAATGAAGCCTATCACACAGAAATAAACTGGGCAAAAAGAGATTACCTTTCTAAGCAGAAAAATTTAGTAGACAATTGGTGTAGGAAACTTTTTCAGTTAGTAATACAATTTGTCTCTAAACCTAATGGGGTAGATTTTAAAAGGTGCGGGTGGGAGTAGATTTGTTCGCGCAACCGGGTGCGAACAAATCTACCGGAATGCCCCCTATGATGCGCCGGCCGTGACACGCCCCCCAGGAAAGCCCCAGGACTTACGTGTGTCCCGGGGCGTGCACACGCCCCTGAGCCTATGCAAGATAGGCTCGGCACACGCAGGGGGTGGAAGGGGCAGCTTTTCGGGGGTTACGCGCGTATCTTATGCATGTAACCTTTTGAAAATCTGCCCTAATGATTGTCAAATTGACTGTCATGGACTTGTAGCTCAAGATTTTGCTAATCTCTGAGGGAAAGATTACTTATAATCTGTGATGAATTTGCTATCGTTACTATAGGTCAGATAAGTTCCCTTAGTCAACAATTAAACAACAGTGAACCTCATCTAAATCAGAAGGGATCAGTTAATAATATTACTTTATTTAGTTAGTCTCTTCTGTTACATTCAGATAAAGAAAGTAATGGTACACTGATGGGACTGGGCAATAAATTTGCTGCTTTTAATATGTTATCTCCATTGGAGATTGAGCAATTTGATAACAGCTTTGGATCCAATGCCAACAATACTAGAGAAGACCCCTGAACTTAAATTATCAGGGTGTTTTTCTCTGGTGGTAAACATGAGCCTGTCTAAAGGCTATTTCCTATGTCACTTAAGCAAACTCAGGTTTGTCCCATTTTAAAGAAAAATGCATTAGATCTGTTTTTGACAAATCGCTAACTGCCCAGCTTCAAATCTTTCTTTTTTATCTAAACTCATTGAAAATGTTGTAGCTAACCAATTCAAAGACTTTGTCCTTAAGACAAATTCTCTCCGCTTTTGGCAAACAAAAGCTTTAGGAAACTCAATAGCACTTCTGGCCTTCGCTAATGAAATCAGAGTAAGAGCTGATGGGGAAGGACATACTCATTGGGAATAATTTTCAAAAGGATTTATGTGCATAAAACTGGGGTTTAGGCACGTTAATGCACTTTAAGCACATAAATGGGCTTTTGAAAATTGCTATGATATATGCTACTTTTATACATGGAAATCCTTTTGAAAATTACTCTTATTGTCTTTATCGATGTGTGCAGCCTTTGATACCATCAACCACCTTCTTGTTCAAAGACTCTTTGAGGTAAGGTTGAAGAGGCTTGTGCTGAAATGGTTTATTTCTTATCCGAGCGAATGGACTTTCCATGTTAGTTGGAAGGCTGAATTAACAGATCCAAAGGCTTTGTGTTGTGGAGAATTACAGAAGTCAATTCTTGCTCCCCTTCTTTTCAGTTTGTATTTGGTACCACTTGCCACTCTGGTTCAAGATCATTGAAGTTTAAATACTTTTATTTTTGTTCATAACATTCAAGTCATAGCATATATTGATCCAGATCACCCGAAAGAGATTCAAGCTTTTAATCTCTGCTTAGACAAGATTGTACAATGGCTGTATGCTCATAAATTTATTTTCTATTTATTTATTTATTTATTTATTTATTTATTTATTTAGAGACTTTTTTATACCGGTATTAGGAGGGACATCATACCGGTTTACATTTGAACAGCAGGTTTGAAAATACATAATAACAGGGACTAAAAAATGGGAAGGGATCACACAAGGTACAGAGTAGAAGTACAGAGCAACTGTAGAGGAGGTTCTTTAAACATAACTTGTAGAGCAATGATAACTGAAACGTATAAAAGTATAATGCTAGGGTGCAAAACATGGTTAATATAATAATTACATGGTCATATATACAAGGTAGAATATAACTGGAAGTCAAATATACAGAGTGGCACCAGTGCAGCATGATCGTGTATACAAAGGAAGCGGTGAAAGATTAGGAGCGTAAGGGGCGAGGAGGAGAGGTGGATTAGTCTGGATAGGCTCCTGGAAAATCATAATCTTTATGGGTGTCTAGATCAAATAGAAGAAATTTCCTTGAAGGAAGTAGTCTCTGGTTTAGGATAAAAAGTTGATTATAAATTGGGCATGCACTAACACATTTTTTCCTTGGTAGGGTTATATTTTCCTCTTTGAGGTACATATGTCTTCAGCCTTTTCTGGAGAGTCATGACAAATATGCTTTAGTACATAACATTGATTCTATTATGAATTGCCTACTATAACATTCTCTACTAGGGGCTGCCCCTTATTCATTTAAAATAGTTAAAAATCTTATAAAACACTGGCTAAACTTATTTATGGCATTAGAAAGTATGACCATGCCACTCCAATTCTTCAAAAACTACATTGGTTGTCACTTTTAGCCAGAATAAAGTTGAGGTCTAGCCAGAATAAAGTTGAGATCTGTGCCTAGTCTTTGGCGCAGTGTGGTGTGGTGTACCTAATTATTATTTATCCATCCTTTATACAGTCTCACACATACTCTCTGATCTTCCCAACAAGAGGCGCTTGTAATTCCTACATTCTATTTTAAGTTTGGAACAGATACATTTTTCTTTTAATTTCCATGCCCTGACCTTTTGGAATTCATTGCCCTTTGAGATCTGTAGTGAACATGACTATCTGAAATTCAGAAAAAAAAACACGTCCAAACGTGTTTTTTTTAAATAAGATCTTTCATTTGTCATAAATTTAATGTGATCATAATTTTCATAGATTATTTTCTTATAATGTAGTGTTGCAAATGAACTCTTGCAGAAAGAACTTGGCAGGGTCAACAGTGTTCTTTTTAACACGATTGTTTTATTACCTACTAAAGTGAATTTTAAGACCTGTGTGCAGGAGCACATGTGTGTGCATTTGCCGGCTTGCGCACGTGGATGCGGCGATTTTATACCATACACACGCATATACACGCTGTTACAAAATTGGCTATATGCATGTACGTGTGCGCACAATTTTACATTGACGTGCGCAAATGCCGTCTCAATTGCGTAAGTGGGGAGGATTTAAGTAGATATGCGCGCCAACGCAGTTATCTGTTTCCCCAGTTCATTCCCAGTTTGCCCTAGTAAAGGAGAAGACTTCTTAAACCTTTTAGCTTGTTATGACTACCGGCCGCGGCAAGCCATGACCGACCACTTACCCCAGTACCCGGACGGACCACCGACATTGAGGCTGGCGTCGAGGGTTCCTTCAGCGGCAGCAGCCGATGCTGCCCCAAGATGGCGCGGCGTTCTTCCTCCGCCCCCTGATGTTTGCTAGGGCCGCGCGGGCGGCTATGGCCTGGAATTTAAAGAGACACTCACAGGAAGTGGGCTGGTCTCTTCCTGCTGCATCCGACTTGCTGGTGACTATTTAAGGCAAGGTCTGAACTCTCAGATCTTGCCTTGGCTTCTTGGCTCCTGAGTTTGTCTCTGCTCCTGGTTCCTGCTTGTTCTCCCTGTGCTTGATTCCTGGACCGGCTGTCGTATCTTCTGGCTCTCGACCCCTGGATCTCTGGCTCTCGACCCTTGGACCGGCTGCGGATATCTCTGGTTCTTGACCCCTGGACTGGCTGTGGAACTCTCTGGCACTCGACCCCAGGCTGGCTGCGGAGCTTCTTGGTTCTTGATCACTGGACTGTTGGCAGTGCCCTCTAGCTCCAGGGCCCTGACTGGACTTCTGAGGAATCCTCGGGGTTGGCTCTTCGACCAGCTGAAGGCGTCAGCTACTGCTTACACGACCTGCTGGAGGCGCCAGCTATCTGGACAACACGACCGGCAGGAGGCGCCTGCATCCAGATCCTCTTCAATCCTACCTGCAATCCCGAGGACCGGCCTCGCCTACCGACGGTGGCCTAAACGGACATCGCCGGACCAAGGGTCCACACCTCTGAGCATAACATAGCTAACTTGCCTCCCTTTTACCCTATTAGCCCCGACCCCTAAAACCTCACTGACTAGCCTATTGTTTTTGTTTTATGACTTACATGCCATCCATAGCAGAAGTAAAGTTACGCATGCATTGGTGGCGTAAATATTTACGTGCTGGTTTCATTCATATTTCCTGGAATGCCCATGCCCTGTTCATTCCCCACCCAGACCATGCCCCACTCCTTTTAGGAAAAACTTTTACTTGCGGATCGGGAGATAACATGCATACTCGGGCAACTCTTAATATCCGTGTGGCACGCGCTAGGCTGATACACTCGCGTATCTTCCAGCTTTGGCACGTGTAGTGCTTTTAAAATTCACCAGACTGTGTATTTATATGACAGTTTACTGTGGAAATTGTTGAGAGATGGTCTATAATATTCATTTTACTATGTATGCTTTTTTATTGTAAACCACTTAATGTGATGTTTGACAAGCTATAGATCAAGTTTAATAAAGAGTAATAGTAATTGTGCATGGCTGACTATGGACCTCAAGATAAAATAAAGGAAATGGGGCCAGGAAAAAATAGCCATAATCTATCCTTATCTACAGTGTGTGCTGTCTCTGAAAAAGTGATTCTATAATTACTGTCCAAAAAAAAATGTTGTATCCAGAATTTTTAAGTTCAGTAAAGATATCATGGTAGGGCAGAAGGTAAAAAAAAAAAAAAAAAAAAAGCCGTATGTGTGCCTCTGAGATTGTAATCAAATACCAAGAATCTGAACTTCAATAAATTCAACTCAATTCAAAATATCCAAATGTCCAAAAAATCCTTTAAAAGTCAACAATCATATCAAGAAACTCTTTTATTATATCAAAAAGAAAAGCATCCTTGTCAGGTAGGCAGTTGTATCAATGTCCTGATGAGAAAAAACATCATTCAAAACAGCAGCTGCAGTTTGTTGGAATCAAACTTGGAGAACCGCCGAACCCCTGTGTCATAGGAATGAACGGCAACATTGCTCACATCTTAAATTAAGGTATCTTCAGCACATTTTAGAAGCTGGGTTAAGAATATGAATTGGCTTATAAAATGTGCTGAAGACTCCTTATTGAAGATGTGAATAGTATTGTCATTCACTCTCCATGTTGCAAGCATTCACCAAAAAGCTAGCTGATATCGGGGGTTTTTGCTTAGCATAGCAATGGTTCTCTGGGCTTAATTTCAGCAGACTGTATCTGCTATTTAGAGCACTATTTTTATCACTAGTACATTAAAAGAAAAGTTATTTTCTTGTTGATTTAGTATGAGTTTATTTTTAGATGTGTTTTCAATTTAAATACTGTGAATTTTAAAGGACTTTTTAGAAATTTTTGGGCATTTAGATGTTGTGAATTGAATTTATTAAAATATGAACTTTTTCACTAAATATTTGATTAAAAACTCAGTGGCACAGATAAAATGTTTTGGTATTTTTTTTTTGTCTGCTGTCCTTGTATGATACCTTAACTGAATTTTAAAATTCTTGGCTTAATAATTTTTTTTTTGGTGAATGTAATTATAGTATGCTCATATTTTTCAAAAACTACAGATAAAGGTTAGATTTTGACTATTATTCTTGCTCACTGTTTACTTTATTAGATTTATTTTTGTGTGGGGTGTTTTGTGATTTTTGTTGTTGTACAAGATATAAGACATAGATATAAGCTCAGTTTCTGTTCTGCTTCCTTCTGCTTCAGTTGCTGAGCTTCATGCTTCATTTCAGGCTTAATTGACAATACAAGTGTCTTTCTAATACCAGGTTCTCATCCTCTCCTTGGGGTTTCTTCATGCTTAGTAAGTAGGATTGTGTGCCTTATCTTTTACCTCCTTTCCCACATGCTCATTTTCATCTTTGTTGCTACATTTCTTAGGCCGTTTAGCAGCCACTCAGATTAGGCCTTCTCTTTTCTCTCTGCTTCTAATTGTTTTATATACTACCCTTTCCTAGAAGTATTATGCAAAATGGTAACTAGATGGCTATTACAAAGAAGAAGCAGTAACAGAATATAAAAAAGTAAAGTTAGAATATTCTCATCTATATAAAAATGTTACTCTGACCAGGCA
The DNA here is from genome assembly GCF_901001135.1 of Rhinatrema bivittatum. Classification (NCBI taxonomy): domain Eukaryota; kingdom Metazoa; phylum Chordata; class Amphibia; order Gymnophiona; family Rhinatrematidae; genus Rhinatrema; species Rhinatrema bivittatum. Next base: position 714,985,250 of record NC_042615.1, on the reverse strand, counting down.
ACATTGTTTATATTCACTTAAGGTTTGTTCTTCATCACTGGTTATTCAATTTCTTCGTTTTTCAGTTACATTTTCTTAATGCTTTTAATCCTTTGGGGTTGTGTGCCCATGCTGCTACTAGTATCAACAATTGTCTGCATTAAATGTGGTAAAAGATGCCGGCATAGACTTAATAGGGCTGGCCATGCACACGATTCCTGATTCAGTTCCCGAGTTAGGTCTCTCTTTCCCCAGATTGGCTGGGACTGGGTATCCTGCCAAGGCAGCATTCACAACCCCAGAATTGGGAGGCCGGGGAGATGGGGTCATGGCCCATAATAGCAAGGTTCTGGAAAAGTCGCTGATACTTGGCTCCTACCCCAGAACCACCAATGCAGTAACCAGACAAGGTATGTTGGAGAGAGGGAGAATATGACAGAGAGGTGATTGTAAATGAAGGCTCATGATGCCAGATACTAGCCCTGATTCCAACTGAGCTGGAAGTAGCTTTAAACTGTTCATTGACATGACAATTTTCTCTGACCTATCTGAGATTTCAACTGAACTAAACTGGCCTCTTTCATCATAGAAAGAAAAAGGAAGGGGGGGGGGGGATACTGAGAGAACATGAAATGTATGAGTCAGGAGTCAAAGGGTACCCTATATTCTGTGTCATAAATTTGATTAAACAGTTCAGAAGTTATTGTGGGAAGGGTTATACTTATAGGGGAGACAGATGTACAATTAACAGGCCGATACAGTAAAGTTCGAGGGAGAGCGGGCGAGTACCCGCTCTATTTAAATTAGGGCCGGCGGTAAAAAGAGGCGCTAGGGACAGTAGCGCGTCCCTAGCGCCTCTTTTTGGATAGGAGCGGCGGCTGTCAGCGGGTTTGACAGCCAACGCTCAATTTTGCCGGCATCGGTTCTCAAGTCTGCTGACAGCCATGGGTTCGGAAACTGGACGCCGGCAAAATTGAGCATCCGGTTTTCAAGCCGCAGGCCAATTTCAAATTTATGTATTTATTTTTTTAAACTTTTTTTAAACTTTTACTGCTTTTCTGTGCACTTTCCTGGTGCCGGCAGAAATTAGCGCCTAACTTTGGGTAGGCGCTAATTTCTGAAAGTAAAATGTGCGGCTTGGCTGCACATTTTGCTTTCTGAATTGTGTGGGAATACCTAATAGGGCCATCAACATGCATTTGCATGTTGCAGGCGCTATTAGGTTCGGGGGGTTGGACGCGCGTTTTCGACACGCTACTACCCCTTACTGAATAAGGGGTAAAGCTAGCGCGTCCAACCCCATTTACAGGGGAATTTAAAAAATAAGAAGCCCCATGTACAACCACTTGTTGCTTCATCCGAAGAAAATCTTTCCTACTTTATTGAGTTACTTAAGGGAGCAGTTGAATCCGCTGACCACAAAAAGAGGTTGCTCTATATTTCGACATGCTATTACCCCTTACTGAATAAGGGGTAAAGCTAGCGCGTCCAAAACGCGCGTCCAATCGCAGGTTAACAGTGCGCTCCGCCGGAGCACACTGTACTGTATTGGCCTGTATGTTATCTAGGATAAAAATTATACAAAAGGATAGCCTTTATTAAAAGTGGCCCTGAATCCTCTGATTTGTAAAGTCTCCTTAGCATATATGTGAATTACACGTAATTGTAATTACATAAGAAAGGGAGCACAGCAAACATTGCACCCATAACAAAAATAGCCATGACTAACTGTCCCTCCTGTCCCCTGCTCTCTGCCCCTCAAACTAGACCTTGGCATAATAAGACATGAGTAAAAAATGTTTGCTGAACTTCAGCACACATTTTCTATACTCATACACTAAAAGAAAGTTAATTCCCAGTGTATAACATAGTAACGACAACAGAAAAGGACCAAATGGCCCATCCAGTCTGCCCAGAAGTTTCTTATAGTAGTAATGAGGATGTTGGGGAGATACCAGTTCCAGAGATGGTTTTCAGGGGTGATGACTCAGACGAACTGAACGAAATCACTGTAAACCTGGAAGATGTAGTAGGCCAAATTGACAAACTAAAGAGTAGCAAATCACCTGGACCGGCTGGTATGCATCCTAGGGTTCTGAAGGAACTAAAAAATGAAATTTCTGATCTATTAGTTAAAATTTGTAACCTATCATTAAAATCATCCATTGTACCTGAAGACTGGAGGGTGGCCAATGTAAACTCCAATATTTAAAAAAGGCTCCAGGGGCGATCCGGTGAGCCTGACTTCAGTGCTGGGAAAAATAGTGGAAACTATTCTCAAGATCAAAATCGTAGAGCATATAGAAAGACATGATTTAATGGGACACAGTCAACATGGATTTACCCAAGGGAAGTTTTGCCTAACAAATCTGCTTCATTTTTTTGAAGGGGTTAATAAACATGTGGATAAAAGTGAACCGGTAGATGTAGTGTATTTGGATTTTCAGAAGGCGTTTGACAAAGTCCCTCATGAGAGGCTTCTACGAAAACTAAAAAGTCATGGGATAGGAGGCGATGTCCTTTCGTGGATTACAAACTGGTTAAAAGACAGGAAACAGAGAGTAGGATTAAATGGTCATTTTCTCAGTGGAAAAGGGTAAACAGTGGAGTGCCTCGGGGATCTGTACTTTGACTGGTGCTTTTCAATATATATATAAATGATCTGGAAAGGAATACGACGAGTGAGGTTATTAAATTTGTGGATGATACAAAATTATTCAGAGTAGTTAAATCACAAGCAGACTGTGATACATTACAGGAGGACCTTGCAAGACTGGAAGATTGGGCATCCAAATGGCAGATGAAATTTAATGTGGACAAATGCAAGGTGTTGCATATAGGGAAAAATAACCCTTGCTGTAGTTACACAATGTTAGGTTCCATATTAGGAGCTACCACCCAGGAAAAAGATCTAGGCATCATAGTGGATAATACTTTAAAATCGTCGGCTCAGTGTGCTGCAGCAGTCAAAAAAGCAAATAGAATGTTAGGAATTATTAGGAAGGGAATGGTTAATAGAACGGAAAATGTCATAATGCCTCTGTATCGCTCCATGGTGAGACTGCACCTTGAATACTGTGTACAATTCTGGTCGCCGCATCTCAAAAAAGATATAGTTGCGATGGAGAAGGTACAGAGGGCAACCAAAATGATAAAGGGGATGGAACAACTCCCCTATGAGGAAAGGCTGAAGAGGTTAGGGCTGTTCAGCTTGGAGAAGGGACAGCTGAGGGGGGATATGATAGAGGTCTTTAAGATCATGAGAGGTCTTGAACGAGTAGATGTGAATCGGTTATTTACACTTTTGAATAATAGAAGGACTAGGGGGCATTCCATGAAGTTAGCAAGTAGCACATTTAAGACTAATCGGAGAAAATTCTTTTTCACTCAGTGCACAATAAAGCTCTGGAATTTGTTGCCAGAGGATGTGGTTAGTGCAGTTAGTGTAGCTGGGTTCAAAAAAGGTTTGGATAAGTTCTTGGAGGAGAAGTCCATTAATGGCTATTAATCAAATTTACTTAGGGAATAGCCACTGCTATTAATTGCATCAGTAGCATGGGATCTTCTTAGTGTTTGGGTAATTGCCAGGTTCTTGTGGCCTGGTTTGGCCTCTGTTGGAAACAGGATGCTGGGCTTGATGGACCCTTGGTCTGACCCAGCATGGCAATTTCTTATGTTCTTATGCGCTTTTAACCAACAGAAGCTTTTAATCCCTTGTCATGTCTGCCCTCTAATAATTACAGAATAGTAATTCACAGGGGTAGGACGTATATTTGCGACCCTCCAGCTCCCACAAAACATCTTTTGTGCCACTTCCTAAGATGCTGTGTTAGAGAGGAAACTACACAGTGCGAATCAGTGTATATATTAATGTCCTGATAAAACCCAGGCTAGAGCTGACAGTTCTGCACACTGAGCACTGCCTGTGCCTGGCAGGGAGTGCTTTTCCTGATGAACAGGCTGAAAAGATTACCACGGGCAGGCAAGGGCAGCAAACCCTGCCTTTCCGTGGATGCAGGACCCATTAGTGAACCAACTTGGAGCTTCTGGTAGCAGGCTGACTCCTACTGTCATGCCAAGAGGCGAAGGTAATACAGCTGCACCACAAACATGTTTTGGACTCCAGGGAATTGCTTGCAACATTTGGGACAGAAAGGCATAGGGTGGTTTCTTAGGAAAAGGTTTCACTGTAACTCCGGAGCTCATCAGTATCGCCTGATACTTACCCAGTCTAGGGGCTGAAAAACTGGCTACAGTCTTTCAGCAACCGAATGGGGGGCCATAAGGGAAATATCAACTCCCAGTATATGGTTGTGCAGTGTTAAAACTGCTTGTGCACACGCCAAACAGCTTGCTCATATTCAGTAAAGGAATCCTCAGCTGCTGAAAATGACCCAGAAAAGAACGCTAAAGGATTTTCAGATTCTCCCTGAGCAGCAGCAGCTGCCCAGCCTGTCTGACCATAATATACCACCAAATCAACAGGCAGCTCCACCGTGTAACATGATAAGAGGCGCTGTCATGACAGCCTGCACTAACTCAGAGATGTTTTCCTGATCTTCCTGTGTGAGTGTAATGGGGTCAGAACCCTTAACATGTCTCCTGAGGGGTTTTGAGTGGGCACTATAGACTGGAATTCGTAGCCTGCAAAAATTCAACAGCCCTAAAAGTCCGCTCATCTGTGTCGCAGTCTCAGATATAGCCATTCTCTGGGCTTCCTTCTGCATTTCTTTATCTATTTCTTTTCCCTCTGGACCAATCCAGACACCCAAAAGCTTTACCCTAGTGAGGCAAATCTGGGCTTTGGCAGGGTCGACCATAAACCCCTCTTCGGCCAATAGTAGCAGTAGTCGCTCCGTCCATAATCGCACGGAAGCAACTGAAGGGCCGAAGAGGAGCATGTCATCCACGTACTGTATGAGTGTTATATCAGGCAGCAACTGCGCTTGGAAAGGCACTAGAGCTTTGGCCAAAACTGTGCAAAAGATAGAGAGGCTCTCTGTATAACCTTGGGGAAGTCTAGTCCACTGAAATTTCTGTCCTTCATACTGGAAAGCAGTCAAGGGGCACGAGGATGCATGCAGTGGCACACAGAAAAATGCACTGGACAAATCCAGGAGAGTATGTACTTACCCCATGGTGTGGTGCTGCAGTAGGATGGCAGGGTTTTCTACACAGGGAAATTCAGGATCAGCTTGGTAAATAAGATGGCAAAGGTCATGGACCATATACCAGCGACCATTGCCTTTTTAAAACAGGGTACAAAGATGTACTGTACGGGGAGCAGGAAGGTTCTATAATCCCATGAGCTAACAATTCTGAAATTTCCCATCTTATTCCCCTAACTGCCTCTGGGGAAAGTTCATATTGAGGCTTACGGGGTCCCTGCTCTCCCTTCCACAGATTTATCTTAACAGGCTGTACTGATTTGGCTAGCCCAAATGGAGATTCCGGGCTAGCCCACACTGGAGGAATCTGTCAATAAAGTAGGAACCAGTGAGAACTTAGCGGCTAGTTGTAACATTTGCCGCGGAAGTCGCAATGATGCGCTCTCCTCACAGGGAAGAAAAGACACCTCAACATCAAGCTGGGTTAAAAGATCCCTACATAAAAGGTTAACAGAACACTGTGGAGAATACAGAAAGGAAGCTTTTAGTCTCTGACCTAAACATTCAATTTGGCATGGAAGAGTTAATCGGGTTTGAGTATTACCTCCTTCAAACCCCATAGTGGGTCTGGTTTTAGTAGACAAGAGAACACCGGGCAGTAGATTTGTTAAAACACTGCTGGTAGCTCCTGTATCAATTAGCATTTCAACAGGATAACCATGAATGTACAATGTGACAAGTGGCTCTCGGGTCCCTACATGAAAGTGCACTAACGTCTGCAGTCTTTGGGGCCATGGTAATCTGGGAGGTCACAGGATGGTTCCCAAGTGGGAAACCCACCCTCATGTCGGTCACGATTGGCAAACCCATTCCCTTGTCCATTCCCCCTACGAGATCTGCACGAACGAGCAAAGCGAATCCACTTACCACAATTCCATCAATCAACATTCTGACGAAAATTGCTGTTCTCTCCCACGTCCTCTGGGGCCACGGCTCCCTCCACTATATCCTTGTCTTCCACCCCAACCTTGCCATTGAATCAGCACTGCTGGCCAGTTCGTAGGGGGAAACAGCTGCTCCTCATTAAAATCCCACAAATAATCAAAGTCAGGGTCCTGATCAGACTCCTCAGACTGAACTGCGCCTGTGCTTTTGTCAGACTTTTTCCTCGCAGTTTCCTGCTCAGCAACCTTAGGCTTCATAGCACACAAACGAGACTGCAATTTCACTAGCTCTTCCTGAGGCTTTTCCAAGTCAGCACAATACTGACGAACAAAATGTAAAATATGAGCCTGTATTTCCTGTCATGTCTTTCCTTCCATCCCCACAATACTATGTAAGCGTTTCTGTACTGGCTGTGGAAATGTCTTTTTTACAGCTTGATAAAACAAGGGCAGCATGCCAGATGCATCAAAGGGAGTCTTGGTCTGTCATGACCACTCCTCTTGAAAGGATGATAACAATACTAAAATATCCTGGGAAGCTTCCCAGCAATGGGACATTAAACCAGAATTATCCTTAACTGTGGGATACAATCTTTGCATAGCTTGCCATATTTGGGCTCGGTGTTCATTAAAGGGAACCTCATCAAAGTTAGACTGGGTCTGACTGACAAGCGCAGATTAGCCTCTCTAAAAAGATGATCCATGTTAACTCCAAGCAAAGAAGCCAGGACAACCTTAAGATCCCCAAGGCATAAAGTGTAGCCAGATGTGGCTTTCTCAAAAGCATCTATCCAAGCACCGAGGTGTTATGGTTTCGAGGTGTTTGAGTGGATTCTTGGGTACTGTGGAGATGGCCACTCCCATGGGGAGGAGCCCCGTGAGGAACCGCAGTACTAGGCTAGACTCTATACACGCAGACACAGAGAATTCTTGTTTATTATATAGCTTGGTGGTACTGCCCAAGGATTGCAGCAGTGAGGTAACCCAGTAGAGTAGTCCAGGGGTCCTCGGCAGAGGAGACCTGTCCCACACTCCAATGATGGTAGGCTGTGCTGGGTAGAAGAGAGAGTCCCAAATGTAGACTCGCAGCGCTGAAGCTGGAGGTGAGATGAGCTGCTAAAGGTTAGTTTACTCACTGAATAGATAGCTGTAGTTGTTGAAGATCCTGGCAGGCAGAAGTAGTTGGTTTGCAGGCATCAAGGCAGGGAGAGCAGGCCCTCGAGGAGCGAGTACCCGGTATCCCAGATAGGCACCTGAAAGAAAGCATAGGTTAGAGGTGAATGGCCCCGGAGGGCAGAGAGAACTTCCAGCGGCAGCAAGGAAGCGGCAGAGTAGCTTAGACCGGAGGCATTCCAATCCAATCCAATCCAATCCTTGCTAACTCAGTTTGTTAGCAAACAAAGGGCAGGCTAAATACCCGGATGGCGTGACATCATTCGGAATGGCCGCCCCCGAGATTCCCGCCATGACGTGGATAAAAACATGGGTGGCGTGTGCGCACCCTAGGAGGCCCTCAGGAGAAACATGGCGAACACTGTCGCCGTTCCAGGGACGTCAGAGAGAGCGGCATGATGACGCGGCAGCAGCCATCTTCCCAAGGCTTGTGGAGAGAGAAGGAAGAAAGGTGAGGCACAGAGGTCGAAGCCGTCTGAGACCGACGGATGCAACACAAGGGATAGCGCTGGGAGTTTGGCCACTAAATTGTGCATGTTAGTAAAGGACCAGGGAACATACGTAGGGACTGGCTGAGCCATGCACCCATCAGGACGCTTAAATATCAAAGGAAACAAGGGAGTAGCGGGTTTTTCTCCTTTCTCTTCATATTGTTCCCATACTTTGTCCCTCCTGCATATAATTCATGTCCGCCAAAAAGGATTTAATCACATATCAGGCTATGTTCATATGAAAATGGGAAAAGGAACCTTCCTGGGGAAAAGGGGTAATTTGAGGAACTAAAGCCTCAGTTCGGCCAGCCAGGTTATCTACTGTTAAGCACCAAGCCATGCTTTATGACGCTTATCCAGGGATACAAGAACACTTAGATTTTGTAGAAACTATAATTGTTTTTATTGAGCAATATAAGTATTCATGGGAGATGCTGAATGCCATTTCTCTAACAAACACCACCCAGGAATTAACATAATACCAGTTGTTACCCTCACTCTGGGCCACTATTTCCTTGGGGCTTAGGGTATTTTCTGGTTTTAGAATAGTCACAGGAAATTGCTTTTGGGTACAGAAATTATGACCCTTATTCTTACTCCTGTCCTTTACCGGAGAACCACCATCTTTTACAATGTCCTCTACATAATTTCAGGCTTTGGCAGGGGTTGACTCCGTCTCCTCCCAAAAGAAAATCAGCTTAGAAGAGTTGTCATCCTCTTTTGGACTGAAGACCTGTTTCTCAAGGGAATCTGACTTGGCATGGGTCTGCAACATGTCTATGGCACCCATGGACTGTGAGTCCTGAACTGGGAGGCTTGCACAAAGCCATCCACCTTAAGTCAGCCACGATTCTCAGGACCCTCCCCCAATACATGGTCTCCTGGTTGGGGATCCTGAGTCGGAGGATAAACCCTCTGAATTTGAGCGGGGACTTTCTTTTCCGGAAAGGTCTGTGATGTATCAGGCAACAGGGTCTCAGGCAGTGGGGTATACCCGTAGCCACAGACAAATTAGGATATAATGAGGTAGCTGTGGGGGCTGAGGGACTGGTTCCAGTAGAGCCCTGTGAATCCTAGGATGGAAGACTAAGTTTCCCAAGCCCTTGCTGCAACAGCTTTGCTCCATTCTGCTCTGTTGGAGGAGCTAGTAACCTAACCTCACTTTGTACCAGATCCCATAACCCTAAAATTTGCAAATGCTTATCACGAGATTTACCCTGTTTATGTTCATTGAGAAAGCTACACAATTCAGCAATGAAAGAGCTAGCAAGGGGGAACCCTTGTCTGGCTACCCAACATAGGGGCTGGACTTGGTGGCTTTAAACCATTTAAGTTGCTGTATAAGTTTCTTATTCGCAGAAAATGCAGCACAAACTAAATCTACAGGCAGCTTAGCATTTGGGTCAGACATGATCAACTCAGTATATGCACAAAAAATAACTAAAACAAAGTGGCGTACCTACAATAAAATAAATCAATAGCACCCCCTTATCTACAAGTAACTAGACAGAACATATGCTCATAAAGAAGTAGAAAGAAAGAAATTTTACTTTCAATCTCCGATTCTATGGAGCTTCATACGGGAGCACTTACTAACACAATTCCTCTCAGATGCTCCTCCGAGGTAACACTGCACTTCCCGTTCGTCTCAATCAGGGTTTTCCAAGGGCCTTCCATCCTGCAGAGAAAAACAACTTTTGAGCCCTCCAGGCCATACCTGGGAATCATGATGGGGTCACCAAAATGTATGGTTCTTGCCCAGATATACCAGACACGAGAAAATTTAGTAAGATGTTTATTATAGCAAATAAATGATTGGCCAATCACAATATAAGTGTTTGGGAAGGAGAATACAGGGACAGATAGAAACACTAAACACCTTAAGATTCCTCTTCCCTATGTCACAATCTTCCAAGGCTTATATACATTTTTTCTAGTTACCTTTGCCAAGTATTGATCATTTCTAAATACGTCACTCTGGTCTGGCTTCCTTTCCCTAGACCACCTGTACCCCAACATCTGTTCTCCTTCCTTTCTTTCGAGTCCAATTTTCCATTCTATTTTCATCTTTCCACAATACGTTGTAGGAAGACATGGATAATCTCTTATCAGTCTCTTGCATTTTCCTTTGTAGTTGGTTTTCACGCAGCCCACACACATATATCCTATGTGGGCCATTCCCATGTCCTTCTCATCTCGCTGACTTAGGCCCCCATCCTGCAGTTGTAATTAGCTGCTTTCAGCATGTATTTAACGTGTGCTGGCACCAACTTAGTAGGGCCTAGTTCAGCAGTTAGAATTATACACAGCACATACATTCCTTTGTCCATGGAGCGAGTCTATACAGTATGAAAAAGTTAAAGTTCACATGGTCACATAACTCAAGTGGGGATCCTAATCTGAGGGAAGGATTATTTTTCAGAACCAGACCACTGCATCAGTACCCTAATAATGAGGAAAGGTAAATTCAAAACTATCGCTGAGAGAAAAAGAGACCAAAAAGACCAAAAAATTGAAAAAACTTCGCGCTGAAACTGAGAATGCTGTGAATTCAGGGATGAAGAGACCCGCCTCCCCTGACGTCATCACGCTCAGCGGCGAGCCGGTAAACGGCCACATTCCACCAGGTGTTGCGCGCCGTGCGCCGAAGGGGTGCACCAAAGGGGCACTCCCCTTTGTGTACCCCTTCGTGCAATCCTTTGTGCTACGCTTATTTTAATTCCCTTAAGTTTTCCTTTGTTAATTAACCTTTTTCATAGTGTTTAGTAATCCTTTGTTTATTAAATATGTTCAATGTATTTGACTTAGGAAACCTATTTTCCTGCATACTCTGTTTTTAATGTAAACCGGTATGATTTGTATCTGATACAAGAATGTCGGTATATAAAAATTCAAAATAAATAAATAAATAAATATCCAGGAACATAAAACTTTTGAAGTTCAAATGATCAAATACTTTTTAAAACTCATATAAAATAACTTAATAGAAAATCTGGTATGTAAACTCACTACCAGAAATAATTCTACTGCCTCTTTATCACTTTCTTATCATATCGGTTCCCTTCCACTTCATCTTCAAAATAGCATTGTAATGTATTTTCTGGCAATATCTTCTCTTGCTCTGACCTGACGAAGAACAATTTTTCCTTTCAAAAGGTATTTGAGAAATGTGTTAAATAAGTCCAATAAAATGGATTGCTAACCATTATTGCCATATAAGAAGCAAATCAACTGATTGCCAGTACCCAGTTTTCTATATAAGATTATTGGGCAAACTCGATTAAGCGGCACTAGTTGAAAGAGTGCCAAACCTTCGGGACGAAACCACACCCGCGGCACTGCCCCCAGATGACGCGCCGACCGCGTCATGCCCCCGACATGCCCACCCCAAGAAAGCCCTGGGACTTACGCGCATCCCGGGGCTTTGCGTGCGCCGGAAGCCTATGCAATATAGGCTCAGCGCGCGCAGGGCCGTTTTAGAAGGGTTATGCGCGTACCTTATGCGTGTAACCCTTTTAAAATCCGGCCCATTATGCACATGTGCACCTATAGGAAAGCAGCAGCCTGGCTGGGATGGCAATACCAGCAATGGTTGGTAGCGTTCGGCGACAGCAGGATTCCTCAGCAACAGGAGGCCTCTGGCAGCGGCAGGGGTGAGTGTAGCAGCTGGCGGGACTGTCCAGTGAGCCACCGAATGTAACCCTTGGTCAGGCTCTTCTTTTCAATGAGAGGATACATTCTTCACAGGAAACATAGTTGAAAGTGACAGCTCCTTATTACTTGGATTTGTGGGAGCATGGTGAGCTCTGAGTCCAGCAAGACTCCAAGGTTTTTTACTTGTAATTTTAGTGGGTGCTCATAGGTTCCAGATGGAATTTTTAAGTTAGGGACTTGCCTGTATATGTTTTGTATCCAAAGAATCTCCATTTTGTTTCTATTTAGATGGTTGTTTTGTGTCCATTCTTGGATGACTGTTAATGGGTCGGATACATTTGTGGTATGAGCTGAACATCGTCTGCATAGATGTAGGCTTTTACAGTTGTCCTGGCCAAATTATATGTTTCAATGAATCTCTAAGTGAAGAGAAGCTGATATAACCTCCTCATGGTACAAAATTAAATATATACCAAATGCGTTAAGATTTTTCCTTATACTAGCACTGCCTCTTTAGACCAAGTGAGTATATCTAAAGGACCTTCATACATACGGCTTCTTCTTAACCTTATTCAAGTTATTCAATCTTGATAGCCGCTAAGTATAATCATTAGTCCTATAACATTTCTGGTCAAATATATATTATTAAGCTATCCTGGGTCTACCACAGGTATTATCACTAGTGATGCACAAACAATATACCCGTGTTCATAATTAAATATTTTTATTTTTATTTCGCAACACTTTTTTTAAAACACATAAACCATACCTATTACATCAAAAACCATCCATACCACACTCCTTCATCTAACATTATACAATATTAAAATTTCACAGACAAAGCAGTTACATATTAACTCCCACCATACACAAATATTGCAACAATCCCTAATTACAATGTAAACTTTCCACAAATATTGCAACAATCCCTTATTACAATGTAAACAATCATTTAATGAGTATCCTTATTTCACAACAGTTCCCTGTAAATTGATTAAACCTTCTTTGGATGTTGTTAATGCTTCACTTTAAACTACTTTCAATTGATAGTTCTTATTAAATTCTATTATCCCAATTTCATTATCCCGACAGGAAGCTCCTGTTTCACCCGTTGGTTTCTTCAGGGGATTTGTTCTCAAACTCACATCCAACGATTTTGATATAACATCTTCTTGAATTCACAACTCCCACTTTAAATTCATTTCTCATTCACAATGTATTTAGGGAACCTACGTTCCAATGCCTTACTCAACGTGCTCTATTTCCATCGTCCCTTAGACGGCTGTATATTTCACTAATGCCAGCTCTTTTCCTCTGAAAAACTTAGTTTTACATGCTCTTGTTCCTCACAAGCTGCTTTTATCCAACCACTATTTATGTCCACAGTTTTTTCTTTTTTAACCGAGCCTCACTTTTATTTCACAGAAGCCGCCATAATTCAAACATCTCCTCTTAGCGGAACAACGCCGCGACTGCGCAGTCGCGGCGTTGATGTAATAGGTATGGTTTATGTGTTTTAAAAAAAGTGTTGCGAAATAAAAATTAAAATAAAAATTAAAATATTTAATTATGAACACGGGTATATTGTTTGTGCATCTATAACATTTCTGAACATTTTCTTTTGTTTGAAATTAAAACAATTATTTATAAATTCATTTCCTTCTTCTATAAACGACTTAGCTTTGTTGTAAATGCCCCAATATGGGTCCACGCTTCAAAATCTTCCTTATGTTCTTCATTAAGCAGGACCCACTGCTAATCACTTCTTTTGTGGCAGCATCTGCAAATAAAATGGACAACACAGCATTTTTTTAATGTGTGTATAATGGGACCTTCCAGTTTCATGGTGACATGTCTCCCCAGGCGTAAATTTGCATACGTCACTAATACTGCATGTAGCATTTTCAAAGGTTTGGCACCAGCATGCTGATGTATAGTCATAACTGGTGTCGGAGTGTTCAACAAAGCTAAGTCACTTAAAGTAGTACAAATGAATTTAGAAGTAATTGTTGTAATTGCAAACAAAAAAAACCTGTTTATAAATATGTTAGGACCAATGATTATGGGCTAGCAAGGCTGAATAACCTGAATATAGTTAAAAAGAAGCCAGGTGTATGAAGGCCCATTAGATATAGTCACTAGGTTTAAAGAGGCAGTGGTAGTTTAAGAAGAAATATCAATACATTTGGTATTTACTTTGGTTGATTTCTCTAAAAGTGGAGTATATAGGAGAGACAAAATTAAACATGACTTCTTTCTGCAATGCATAATTACTATTTATTTGCAGTTGTTTTTCAAATTAAAAATAAGAAAACGGTGACTATGCCACATGCAAAAGTTTGTGCAACTTTTCAGTTTATAATACTTCTTGTGGTAGAAATAACACCTTCTAAATATTCCCTGTAGCCAGCTAAGAGTCTTTCTATTCTTGTTTTTGGAAATGTTTTTCCCATTCTTCCTTATAGAACTCTTCTAGCTCAGAAATATTCTTTGGTCTCCTTGAATGCACTGCATGTTTAACATCTCCCCACAGATTTTTAGTAATGTTCAAGTCAGGGGACTGTGAAGGCCATTCTAAAATCTTCATCTTTTTTTTTTTTTTCCTGTAAGTACTTCGTGGTTGATTTTGAGGTAAGTTTTTGAAATATCTAATCTGTTTTCTTCTTCAGTGTCTTAACTGATTGTAGGACGTTATATTTTAAGATATGTTTATATTTAATTGAAATGCCTGACGAAAGGTGGAGAGATACAATTACACACACAAGCAAACAATGTGATAAACAATTATCTCATAGCTTAGAAATCTATTCTGAACAAGTTCAAAATGATTAAGCATTTGAAGAACCTTTTTCATTAAAGGTAAGTAGAATCCATTCTTCCTTCCATCCTCACAATATTTCCTGTGCCACTATCTGCCACACAACCCCACAGTATAATAGATCCACCCCTAAGCTTAACAGTCAGCAAAGTGTGTTTTACTTCAAATATATCTTGTGTGTTTGTAGCCAAACAGTTCAATTTTAGTTTCATTAGTCCAAAGCACTTCATTCCAAAAAAAATTCAAGCTTATCAAGTTTTTTTTGTTTTGCATACTTTTTGTAGTGAAGTCACTGAAAAGGTTTCCATCTGATCACTCTCCCTTGTAGATCACTGTTGTGAAAGCAATGCTGTACTGTGGACAATTACTTCAGTGGCAGCTAAAGTTTTCAGCAGGTCATTTACAGTGATCTGTAGGTTCTATTTTGCAGATCTGGCCAGTTCTATCAGAAATTTTTCTTGGTCTTCCAGGTCTTGCTCATCCTCAACATTTCCATGTAACGTCAGTTTCTTAATGATGTTTCTGATAGTCAAAATTGTTAGCTGGAAACTTTGAGAGCTTTTTATAGCCTTTCTCTGCTGTGTGTGAATTCTCTTCATATTCATATGCTTAGACAGCTACTTAGTGGAGCCCAAGGTTTTTGAAAGTAGACAGAAGAATAATCAGTCAGAGTATTTGTTAAACCATTAAATTGTCTACACCTGACTAATTGAAGGCTTAATAGGTCACTCAATGGTTTGGGCCTAATTAACTTTTTTTTTTTTTTAAAGTTGTAATCAACTGGAAGGGTGTCCAAACTTTTGCACATGTCATATTCACTTTTTAAAATTATTTTCAGTCTGTTAAAATAGCAAGTAAATAGTAATTTTACATTAAACATTGCATAAAGATGTTTTTAACTCTGTATCATGCAGAAGTTGTGTCAGCTTCTGTTCATTTAGAGATTCATTGAAATGTACAGATTTCACCAGGGGTGCCTAAACTTTTGCTAACAACTGTAGATCAAAAGTTTGGATCAAGTATGCTAATGACTTTAGGTGTGTGTTGAAAATTCTTGTGATAATACCAAGCAAGCCCTGGGGGACTCCACACTTTAAGATCCAGGGTGCTAATGAGGTGTTGGGGAAATGCATAGTCTGCTACCTGTCAGACAGAAAAGTTAAACCAAGCTATGACCTTTCCCCTTAATGTAGCCTTTGCTAATCTTGATAGCAGGGTGTTGTGATCTACAGTATCAAACATGGCAGAGAAATCTGGTACTACTAGGTCTGCTGCCTTGGTATCTAAGTATGTCATCCAACAGAGCAACGAGGACTGTTTGTGTTCTATGGCCTTTTCTGCATTAGCCAGCCATCTAGTTGTGATTATACTGTTTGTTCTACCTGTTTCTTCAGAAAATAGGATATTAAACACTAGACCAGTGGTTGTCAACCGGTGTGTCGCCAAGCACACGCAGGTGTGTCACCACACTTCCCGGTCCCCTGCTGACCCAGCTACTCCCCCTACCCAAGCAAGACAAGTCCTAAACCCGGGCTTAAAACGCTGAAAGCCCAGGTGGAACGCAGCTGGATTGCTGGAGTCAGCGGCACCGGCATGCTCTCTTCTTCCCGCCCCCCCCCCCCCCAAGGCCCAGAAGAGGAAGTGGTAAGCAGAGAGTGCGTGCGCGGGAAGAAGAGACCTTGCTAGTGCACTCGGCATCGGCCCAAAGAAAAGAAGAGAGGCGTGGTCTGAAGAATGAGCAGCGCGGCTCAGAGAAAAACGAAGAATGTCGTCAACCCCCGCGGACTCCTTGCTCCGCGAGGGCTGAAAATGAAGTAGATTACTTCTGCCTTTAGGGTTAGAAGTGAAGAAGGCTGTTGCTGCCGCTAGTTCGGGGGAGGGGGGGGGAGAGTGAGTGAATGAGAAAGCATGTGTGTTTGAGATCCTGTGTATGTGTGAGTGAGATAGTATGTATGTGAATGATTGAGAGCCTGTACTTGTGAAAGAGAGTATGTGTGTGATTGAGAGCTGGTTTAGGTGAGGGAGCATGTGAGTATGTGATTGAGAGCCTGTGTGAAAGTGAGAGAAAGAGAGAGCATGTTTGTAAGCATGTGAATGAGAGTCTGTGTGTGAGAGAAAAGGACAGCATGTATGTGTCTGATTGAAAGCCTGTGTGTGTAAGCCTGAAAAGATAGACAGCATGTGTGTAAATGTGTAATTAAGAGCCTATATAAGTGATAGAAAAAAAGCATGTGTATATGTGAGTGACTGAGAGCCAGTGTGAGAGAGAGAGAGGAGAAAGCTGCAAGCAAATCATCCCTCCTCCTGCTAATTCAAAACAATCTCAGGGCACCTGGATATCAAACGTTCCCAGGTATGCAGAGCAAAACATTTTTTGTATCCTTATTATTTTTCATTACTGAGTCTTTGTGTCTGCTATTTTAAAATATTTTATTGTTATCTAGACATTTTTGATATGAGCTTTTAATTATTGGATATTCTATTCATCCGCTGTTTTGAAATAATCTGTTCTTTTTGTTAGTATGGTTTTACTGCTACTGATTTTATATTTCTTGATTTGTTTTATAAGGATGGGTGATGTTTCTTTTTTTTCCTTTGTTGCACTGCATACAGAGACTCTGGCTTGTTGTGGTTTCCAATTCAGTTTTTGTCTGCATGCTTCTGGTTATGCGTTTTGGTGTCTTTATTCTTTGTTAGGTGAGGGTCAGCACATGTGATTCAGGTGAGGTTTTCTGCTGGCGTGTAGTTTCTGTGTAGGGCTCTATAGCAGCCTGACTTGGTCCATTTTCCTAATAGGAGATGTATTGTCTTAAGGCCTAGTGTAATATTTTCAGTGTTGCCTTAAGTGCTGGAAATTAGTGTTGTTTTGGTGTGGGATGTTTACCGTTTATGTAATTTCTTTACAGATACAATATGTATCTTTTCCTTGTGTCATTCTTAACAATAAAAATAATACTGGACCTTTATTTTTTATTTCCACCGTAAATTATAATGAGCAGTGTGTCACACATGTGTATGTGGTCTGTCAGGTGTGTCACGATGGGGAAAAGGTTGAGAACCACTGCACTAGATGGTAGTTTTCTGGTTTGTCTAGATCCAGGGTGACCTTTTAAGGTTATGGCTGAAATGCAGCTATTGTTTTCTTTGTATATCTGTAGGTCACAATCCTTTGTAAAGGTAGGGATTTTACCATTTAGGATGCCCATGTTTTGAGGCCTCCAGTTGCCTTGGATGGGCAAGGGGCGAGGGTGCAGGTTGTTGGGTGTAAGTCGCACAGAGGTTTTTCGATGCCCTCTTCATTTATTGGGAGGAATGAGTCCCATATCTCTGGAGTGTTTGAAGGAGTCTTGATTGTCCTGATGGAGGTCCTTGAGTTTGTTTTTGAAAAAAAAAGGCTAGGGAGTTTTAGATTGAAGGGTGTGAATCTGTTGAAGTGGGTGTTATATTAAGCCATTTACTGTTTCAAACAGTTTCTTGTTTGGGTTTGAGTCATGTTCAGTGCATTTGAGGGAAGTATTACAACTAGTATAAATGATCCGCTTTCTGTTAAAATATCTCTTCTCATAGTCTGTTTCTCCATATTGACAGTTGTGATTTTATGCAAGCTGCTGCACTGCTAAATGACCTACTAGAAATGTCCAAGGTGTTATTTTATCAGATAGCTTCTGATTAACGAAAGTACATCAGATGTATTATATCACAAACATTGTGACGTTAGCATTGTTATATGCTGGACATGCTGATGGTTTACAGTTTAAAAAAAACTGATCAATGGCAGGATACATGACTGTTTCAAAGTGATTTTCTGAGTAGCAGAAGCCTAGTGCACATGCTTGATTTGATCTCCTTTCCACGTTTGTGAAGGGTTCACATTCAATACCAAGGTTGAATCCTTGACATACTCTTTCAACTCCTCTTTGTGGATTCTCCACTGGGGAAGAATTAACCTTCAGGTCCCAAGGCATAAACTTGGGCATAAACCTTCAGGTCCCAAGGCATAAACTGATTCCTTTGTTACAGGATAGAAAGTGTTGAGAGAATTCTGAGAATAACAATTTATTATTAGTATACAAATATCCTGTCATACTAGATCCTTAGGGTCCTTCATTTTCAGTTTAAACTGATTTTCACCCATAAATTCCTGGATTTTTCCAAAGGTGACAGTCGGTTTAAACTGATATTCACCCTAATTTTAGAATGATTAAAAAGCTGCTCCAGAGCTGCAATGAAGCATTTCAAGGCCTCCCACCACTGCTGGAAGCCAGAGTGTATAATCGGAAACCCTCTTAATATCCCTCACGGATACCCTACACAAAGTACTTGACAAGGGCCAGTCGTACATTCTAGCCATGCTAGATATTTCTGCTGCATTCGACACTGTCAACCATAACATACTTATTGATCGCCTTTCTGAAACAGGTATTTCCAGAATTGCCCTCAGCTGGTTTAAATCCTTCCTCAGTAATAGACTCTATAAGGTAAAAATTGGCAACCATGAATCTAACCCCATTAACCTGAACCGTGGGGTCCCCCAAGGTTCCTCCCTCTCCCCAACACTCTTCAATGTCTACCTAATACCCCATGCCAACTCCTAGCTGAACACGGTTTAACACACTATATCTACGCGGACGATGTCCAAATACTCATCCCAATCACGGAATCCTTACCTAAGGCTCTCAAGACCTGGGACATCTGTCTGACCTCCATCAACCAACTCCTAACTAACCTTAACCTCGCCCTAAACACTACAAAGACTGAGCTACTTCTCATCTCCCCAGGCCACCACAACCTCTTTCCCTCTGATCAGCCATCTCCCTTTCCCCAGCACATCAGGGATTTAGGTGTCTCCCTTGACAGCCATCTGAACTTAAAAAAAATTATCAGTAACACCACTAAAGATTGCTTTTATAAACTGCAGGTCCTTAAGAAACTAAGACCCCTCTTCCATCACAATGACTTCCGAACTGTCCTCCAAGCCACTTTATTCAGCAAGATTGACTACTGTAACACCCTACTTTTAGGCCTTCCTACAATTTCCATCAAACCTCTCCAAATGCTGCAAAACGCAATTCCCGTGGAATAGATCATATTACGCCAATCCTCAGAGATCTCCATTGGCTTCTGATCCCCTCCAGAATACTTCATAAGACACTCTCTCAATCATCCACAAAACACTCACAACCAGACCAACCAGAGCTGCCTATAAAGGATCCTTGTCTATACCCTCTCACAAACTCACTCACCTCATCTCCACTAAAGATCAAGCCTTTTCCATAGCGAGACCTACATTATGGAACTCAATGCCCCCGAACTACGCCAAGAACACTGTACAAAAACCTTAAAAAAAACCCCTAAAAACTTGGCTATTTACTGGCTTATACATAACAACACCACCCGCTCCCTTCTCCCAAAAGCATCCACCCTCCCCCTCCAAAGAAACCTTGGACCCTAATTTATATAACTTTCAGTTAATTTCAGAATATAGTTTTATACAGAATCCTGTAAATAGTTATTCTTTCTTTTATCTTTTATCTAATCGCTCTCCTTAAGGCCTATGGATCCTTCCTCTTCCTATACTCTCCCATCTTGTTCCTTCACCTCCCTGTTGCATGTAACTTTATTTTCCATTTCCTAAATTATGTTTATTAATCCCGTTATCTGTAAACTGATGTGATATGCAAATGAATGTCGGTATATAAAAGTTAAAAAAAAAAATAAAATAAAATAAAGTGCATGCTTTGTTTCAAGTCCCATTTCCTAGCAATGAAGGCACGCACTCTTTGCGCCACCCATGTTGTTTCAAGTCCCACCTCCTCATACTAAAGCAGCCAAAGTGCCTGCTGTCTGATGCCACAAATGAGTTTAAAGCAGATTCTGTCCACTAGAAGCACTTCTTGGCAGGATCCCTGGTCCTGCACAAAAGTGGAAGTAGAGTGCTGCAGAGTGCAGGAGCATCAGTAAGCTTGCTACTGAAGGAGAGAGGAGAAGCCTGGAGCCACCAATAGTAAGGATGAATGCTGTTGCAGTGGAGGTGTGGGGAGAGACAGAGGATGGGATGCTAATGAGAGAATGGGTGGGGGAATCTGCTTAATATTGTTTTATTGTCCTGGCTTTGTCCACCAAAAAAAATCAGATATATTTACCTGGAAAAATAGGCTTTTTTTTTTTTTTTTCTAACTGATTTTCTCTTATTTTTGTTCTTGTCATAATAAACCCTGATAAATTCCCAGGAAAAAAAAAAGACAATAAAAACCGAAAATTAAGGTCGCTATAGATACTGTGGAGTAGCCTGCTCCAAACAATGTATTTATCTGTAATTAGCTAACCAATAAGAAAAGATGTTATCTTACCAAATCAGTCAGTGGCATTTTCCCTTGACCAGAGTTCCGAAGTGAGAGGTTCTGTCTTCTTTCTTCTAAAAGAATGCTTATGTGTGTTTGTGTATGTGTTCTTGATGCTTTCTATCACTAATAAATATATACAGGATTTGTATGATCATATAAAGAATAGCATTTCATTTTTCAGTCATTAGTGTTGGGAACCCCGGCCACGGGCAGCCACGGCCGGGTCCCCCCTCACCTGCTGCTCCTCTCCGCTTCTCGCTGCTGCCTGCTTCACGCAGCTCTGGACCACGACGGGGCCTTCTCGCGGCATTCTCCCCACGAGGGAGATGCCGCCGACTTCCTGGTCCTGCCTCCGTGATCCCGTTCCTGCTCTGCTCCTGTTTCCGAATTCCTGCTCCTGCTTCGGCTTTATTCTCTGTGTTCTACGACATTAGAGTATAAATTAAGAGCTAGAGAAATGAGTCAGAAGTTTATTGAGAGAGGGTACCCAGAGAATGTGATAAGAAAGGCCAGCAAATGTGCCAGATGGAATAACAGGGAGTTACTGTTAACACCAAAGAAAAAAGAACAATCAAGTAAGCTAACTTGTGTGCTGCCTTTTTCTCCAGGCGTTCATGAAGTGGTCAAAAGTATCAGAAAACACTGGCATGTTTTGCATTTGTACACAGTATTTAAAGAACAGCCACTAATAGCCTTTAAATGGGGTACTAACATTCAAGATCAGGTTGTGTATTCTTTTTTCAAAAGTGGAGAAGAGCGAGTAATAGAAGAAGCAGGCCATTTTCCGTGTAACTCTTGTGTGATGTGCTCACAAGCACATTCAAATACTAACATTCCATTAAACAAATTGAGGAGATATAAGCCCATAGCAAAAACATCTTGCGTGTCAGAAAATGTTGTCTATGCAATATGATGCCTGTGTGAGCTAATATATTTAGGGAAGACCACGAGAAAACTTAGAACGTGCTTGATCGAGCATAAAAGCGCATTGAAACGTAGCAAGTGTTGCGGTCTCCACCGCTTCCCCTCTACCCGCTCTGCACGGCGCTTACCTACAGTGCTGGAAACGCCACTCCCGCGGCCCTGCCGACCCTTTGGGGCGTCCGCCATTACCGGCTCATCTCCCTGCCGCCACGTGCGCGCGTGAGGATGCGCACTATGGACACACAGCCGCCGGAAGTCTGGCCACGCCCGGCTTAACGACGCCACGCCCCAAGCTCGATTTAACCGGCGTTCGGTTACCATCTCATTGCCTTGCAACGAGGGTCGCTACTGGATAGTAGTTCTAAGTTGAGCTTCACTTGTTCCACGTTCCTGCTTTGACTTCAGCCTGTTCCTGACTCCGCTTCTGCTTGCCGCCTGCCATTGACTTCAGCCTGTTCCTGACTCTGCTTCTGCTTGCCGCCTGCCATTGACTTCAGCCTGTTCCTGACTCCGCTTCTGCTCGCCGCCGGCCACCGACCCTGCTCGTGCCTGATTCCGCTCCAGCCGGCTGCCGGCCTGACTTGGGTTCGACTCCGTTCCTGCTCACAGCTTGCTTCAGTTCTCAGCACGCTACAGACTCCGTTCCTGCTCACAGTCTGTTCCAGTTCTCAGCACGCTACAGACTCCGTTCCTGCTCACAGCTTGCTTCAAGTTCTAGCACGCTACAGATTCCGTTCCTGCTCATGGATTGCTTCAGCGTGCCTCAGTGCTCGGCACACTAGAGACTCTGTATCTGCTCACCATCTGCTCCAGCACCGCTGGAACCAACAAGGCCACAGTCTACCGGACTTCCTTACCCTTCTCTCTGCCCAGGCCTTCTTCTACTATAGAGACTTACACTGTGCTCCTAAGTCCCAAGGTTCTAGGACCCTACGGGCTCCTCCTGGGGGGTTCCTGGTTCCCTCTGCCTGTGGCTCCGCCTCCCGACCTGCCCTATCTTGGGGTAGTTCGGTCCAAGGGTTCACACCTGGTCTGCAGCTTCACAGACTGCAACAGCAAGATAGAGGCGCCTTTAGTACAGCATTGCATAGAGCAATCCCATTCTTTTGAAAGTTTATTTTGCACGGTTTTAGAGGTGGTTGATCAAGATGAAAGGGGAGGTAACGTGAACCAAAGGCGTTTACAAAGAGAACAAAGATAGATCTTTAAATTTAACACAGTCTCTCCTGCGGGCTCAATAAAGAAGTTGATTGGTCCGTGTACATGTAAACGAGTGTCTGATTGGTCAGTAGGTTATCCGCAGTAAGTGTATAAATACTAAACTTCCGGTATTCACGGGTGTAAGCGTTTGAGCACCATTTTTGAACAAGTGTGTTGCTGTCGTTAAGCCAGGTTCGGGTACAAAGTAAGTCCTTTTGGAAAGTGGCTATAGTTAAAAAGTATTTCTTAAAGACATTTGAGGTTGTTGAATGAAGTACCTTTTTGTCCATAGGAGTAATTACAAGTCCCCTGAAGCAGGCGTGAATCGCATGCCGAAACATTGCCAATGTTGGGTACTTAAGAATAAGAGGCAGCGCAGTGGGCGATAGAGAGCGATATAAAATCAAGCAGTCAAGAAGTGAAGAATATTGAGATAAGTTGTAACAACAATTTTGTAGTTTCACTCGATGGGATATAATAGGGTATTATTCACATGTTGAAATTTAATGAGAAAGCTACCACTTAAGCAGCAAAAAATGTAAAAGAAAAATATTTTAAACGGGATGAAGTATATGACGTAAAAACTGGTGCGTACACATGAGAAGGGTTGTAGCCCTTTGCGGGCAAGAGCCCAGGAGATTTTAGTACAAGCACTTTCTATTCTGATACCGATTCCTGATATTTTAATAATTATATTAAAATTTATACTATAAGTTACAGTTTCCCTCATATGAGCAGGATTTTTGTGTAGTTATTCCAGGACATAAAATTTCATGTTGACCTGTGGTTAGATTCTTCCACCTGCAAACAACCTCATGGCAGTGCCTTTACTATATATCTCCATTTTTCCTTTGCAGTTTATTCATTTTGCAAGCCAGTTCTGTTTGTGGTCACACA
Source organism: Rhinatrema bivittatum (assembly GCF_901001135.1). Lineage (NCBI taxonomy): Eukaryota > Metazoa > Chordata > Amphibia > Gymnophiona > Rhinatrematidae > Rhinatrema > Rhinatrema bivittatum. Next base: position 714,961,718 of record NC_042615.1, on the reverse strand, counting down.
TGCCGCCTAACTTGTCCGTATGAGAGAGCCATATTTCCGCTCTTTGCAAGCTTTGAATCAGGGGCTTTTTGCTTACCCTGTCTGGTGCAAAAGGCCAGATACTGTTTATAGGAAGAAAATCAGTCATGTAAGTTCAGTTGTGGTTTTTTGTGTAAAACAGTAGTTAGATCAAGAGAGACTTTGAGAAATAAAATGTGCCAGTGAGGCAGAAACTAATAATAAAAACATTTCAAGTACATTTGGTGCAAAAAGCATATGAGAGAGTCATTTGGGCTGCTAGGTGACAGAGGAACAAAAAGGGGTGTTCAGAGAGGACAAGGAAATAGCAGAAAAACTGAATTAAGTCTTTACAGAGGAGGACGTTGAAACACTGGGAACATACCCACACCTGAAATATTCTTTGATGGTAGAGATTCTGACTTAAAAAAAAGTCTGTGACAATGGAGAAAGTAATTGATCAGATTGACAAACAAAAGAGTAACAAATCACCAGGACTGGATGGCATCATCCTAGAGTTCTAAAACAACTAAAATATGAAATTGCTAACCTGTAACCTATCATTTAAAATATCCACAATTCCTGAAGACTGGAAAGTGGCCAATGTGACAGTGATTTTTAGACAGGGCTTAAGAAGTGATCCAGGAAACTATAGACCTGTGAGCCTTATGTCAGTGCCGGACAAAATGGAAGAAGCCATACTTAAAACAAAATCACTGGCCATATAGATAGATATGTCTTAATGGGGAAGAGACAACATAGTTTTAGCAAGGGGAAATCGTGTCTTACCAATCATTAATATTTTTTTGAAGGTGTGAATAAGCATGTAGATAAAGGTGAGCCAGCTGATATAGTGCATTTGGATTTTCAGAAGGCATTGGACAAAGTCCCTTATGAGACTCCTCAGGAAATTACAAAGTCATGGGATAGGAGGCAGTGTTCTATTTGGATTGATAATTGGTTAAAAGGTCAGAAACAGAGGATAGGAATAAAAGGTCAGTTTTTCAAATGTAGAAAGATCATTAGAGGAGTACCACAGGGACCTGGATACTGGGACCTGTGCTGTTTATCATATTCATGAATGATCTGGAAAAGGGAACAAATGAAGTGATCAGATTTGCGGGTGACACAAAATTATTCAAATTTGTTAAAACAGCAGCAGATTGCGAGGAACCTTATAATAGGAGACAGGGCAACTGAATGGCAGATGAAATTTAATGTGGAAAAGTACAAAATGATGCACATAGGGAAAATGAATCTAAACTACAGGTACATAATCCTGGAATCTGTATTGGGAGTCACTATCTAGGAAAAAGACCTTGGAGTCCTTGTGGACAATATGTTGAAATCCTCAGCTCGGTATGCTGTGGTGATCAAGAAAACAAATAGAATGTTAGGAATAATCTGACAAGGAGGAGAATAAAGTGGAAAATATATTTCCTAGCGTGTAGCAGATGGATTCAGGACCAATGGGTATAGTGTGCTCCTGATAGCAGTTGGAGACGGAGTCAGATTTTAATCTGACGTCAGCACTACATATACCCCTACAGGAAGCTCTGCCCTTCAGTATTTCTCCATCTCTTTAGCATTTTGGGACTCTACACATGCTTGCTCAGCGTTAGGAAATCCAAACCAAAGAAGAAAGAAAATTCAAAATCTTACCTCTACAAGACGAGCCCAGCTCTCCTGCGGTGATATCTGGGTCCCTCCCCAGTCAAGAATTCCTGAGGTGATTTCCAAGATCCCTCAGAGGTAAACCGTCCAGCAGCCGGTTCCCGGCGTGGACTTAGCCCTCAGGAGGGAGTGGCTGAGAGGCAGCGGGAAACTGCGAGACAATGTCTTCGGTCTCTGAGGCTCGGATAGCCGCACAGGTCACCCGTCGGAGTCTGTTCCATCGGTTGAGCAGCCCCGTCCAGGCTAGTCCCCAATCCGGCTCAAGGATCCTCCCATGTGGAGATCCTCTGGGGGGGATCGCCACCTTAATCGCGTGGTCGCCGGCGCCATTTCCCTCCCTTGATCGCCGTATTGTCTGCCTAACTGAGCCGTGCGTACAGCGGCGAGGCGCACGAGGTGATGGGCGCATAGCGCCACGCTCAACAGCGCCGGGCGCACAAGTTCGGCAGCGCACACTGCGGTGTGCACATACCAGCCTGCAAACATATCTTCGCAGTCTGCACGCACACCCTCTGTGCACTCGGAGCGCATATTTAAGCCTCCCGGCGTGCACATGTAAACGCACAGACCTGGTTTGAATGCCTCTACGCACATAAACCATGGCACCATTGGCCAAGAAAGCCAAAGCAGAAGCCCTCTGCCCAGCCTGCCACATAAGAGCTGCGCAGCATGAAGAGGCTACTGCCCTGTGTCTACGGTGCAAGACGGCTCTGGGAGAACCAGGGCAAGGTCATCCCCCCCCCCCCCCCCCCCCCCCCAGCCAGTACAGGAATTCAGATCCACTGATAGTATCCCGGACCTCTCTATCCCCAGCTCGGCCCTCCAGATGGGGCCCTCGAGGAAAGCCGCTGGGTTCAATATAGACCCAGGAACCTTTTCCTGGGTGGAATTCTTTAAAGGGCTGCAAACCTTCGTCCAGGTGCAATCGGCACCACCAATGCCACAGCCTCCACTAGAGGACCCAAACCTCTCAGGCCCTTCTCAGCCTCCCAGAGACGCGCCTCCTCTGGACAAAAACCTAACCTTAGGGGACACGGAGACCTCGGAAGAAGACCAAGACTCCCTGGAGGAAGGGGAAATCCCTCCAGGAACGGAACCATACCGAACCATGATGTGTTTCTTCTCCAAAGATGAGCTACCAGACCTTGTGACCGGGAGCCTGAGGTAGCTGGCCATCCCAGACACAAGCGCCTCAGCGGAGCCAAAGACGAACCCTCTTCTGGTCGGGCTCCTTTAGGCCTCATGCCATTTCCCATTGCTGCAAGCCGTACAACAGCTGATCGACCTGGAATGGAATGCCCCGGAGGCCAGTTTCAAGGGAGGATGGACTCTAGAAGCCCTATATCTCCTTGAACTGTCAGCCAAAGAACTCCTGGTGTTTCCCAAAGTGGACGCCATAGTCTGCACAGTCACAAAGCGCACCACCATTCCAGTCGAAGGAGGAACGGCACTCAAAGATGCCCAAGACAGACGTCAGGAGTCCATCCTTAAACAGTCATTTGAGGCAGCTGCTATGTCACTGCAGATCGCTGCCTGCTGTGCCGTGGTGACACACGCATGCTTGTCACAGGCCAGGAACACAACCACGCCCATCGAAACATTAGAACCAGCAATATCCTTCCTCACGGATGCGACCTCCTACCTGATGCGCACCTTAGCCAGGGGCGTCTCATCCATTGTGGCAGCAAGAAGGCAACTCTGGCTCCGAAGCTGGTCAGCCGACGCGACTTCCAAGATGAAACTCACGAGAATGCCGTTTAAAGGAACCCTCCTGTTCGGAAGCGAACTGGAGAAGTTAGCCGACAAATGGGGCAAATCTCCAGTACCTTGGTTACCAGAGGACAAGATTAAGAGAAGCCAACGCCCCTCTCCCCGAACATCCAGGAGCAGAGGATCACAGCTTTTCAGACCATACAAGAATACATACCAAGCACCTCGCCCTGCAGGCAGGGGCCAGTCCTTTCAGAACAAACACAACAAGAGGGGAGCCGGATCAGATTCAGGCCCCAGCCACACCCCACAATGACAATCAACAGACCCATCCATAGGAAGAAGCCATAGGGGGCAGGCTTGCTCGATTCTAACAAAGATGGGTCGAGATAATGTCAGACAAGTGGGTCCTAACCATCATTCGAGAGGGATACTTTCTGGACTTCCACAGCATCCCTCCAGACAAATTTGTGAAATCTCCCTGCCATTCCCCCTCAAAGAGGATGGCAGTGGAAACCTCTCTAACCAAATTGCTCGCCTTAAAAGCTATAACACTGGTGCCCATGCACCAGCGAAATACTGGACACTATTCCATCTATTTTATCATTCCCAAGAAAGAGGGAACGTACCGGCCCATACTGGACCTCAAGTCAGTCAACCGCTACCTGAGGGTACCACACTTCCTCATGGAAACCCTACACTCGGTCATAAGGGCGGTACAGCCGGGAGAATTTCTGACTTCCCTGGACCTGTCAGAAGCCTATCTGCACATCCCGGTCCATCACGATCATCAGCGCTTCCTACGCTTCATGATCCTGGACCATCACTACCAGTTCCGAGTGCTACCCTTCGGGCTAGCTACAGCCCCTTGGACGTTCACCAAAATCATGGTCGTAGTGGCGGCGACAATGAGGAAAGAAGGAATCCTCGTTCACCCATATCTGGACGATTGGCTGATCAGGGCAAAATCTCCAGAGGAAAGTCATCAGACAACCACCAGAATCTAGAATCTCCTGGAGAACCTCGGATGGGTTGTCAATGCATCCAAGAGCTGTCTGCAGCCCTCCCAATCTCTGGAATACCTGGGAGTCCGATTCGACACCCAACAGGACAAGGTCATTCTTCCCCCTACAAGGAGAAGGAAATTGATGGACCAGTTGAGAAAACTGTTGAACAGTGCTCTCCCCACGGTATGGTACTACCTCCAAGTCCTCGGACTCATGACATCAACCCTAGAAGGGCCCACATGCGACCACTACAACGTTCCCTACTGTCACGATGGAACCTGATGTCCCAGGACTACACCGTCCGCCTCCAGTTACCGGCGGAGGTACGGATCCAGCTCCTATGGTGGCTACAAGAAGACCACCTGAGCAAGGGAGTATGGCTATCCCCACTGACCTGGGTCTTGCTCACCACGGATGCGAGCCTACGAGGGTGGGGAGCCCACTGTCTGGAAATAATGGCCCAGGGACAATGGAACAAGGAAGAGTCGGGATGGAACATCAACCGTCTGGAAGCCCGGCAGTTAGACTAGCCTGCCTATGCTTCAGTCACAGACTCCGGGGCAAATCCGTCAGAGTCATGTCAGGCAATGCGACAACAGTGGTCTACATCAATCGACAGGGAGGAACCGGAAATAGACCTCCTAATTGCGTGGGCGGAAGCAAACCTACAAGAGATCTCGGTCTCCCACATCGCGGGAAAAATCAACGTCGCTGCGGATGATCGCAGCAGGGAAAGTCTAGACCCAGGGGAGTGGAGACTGTCAACCACAGTTTTCCAGTTAATAATAGACCGCTGGGGAGCTTCAGCCATGGATTTTCTGGCAACCTGGTCCAACACCCAAGTCCCCAAGTTCTTCAGCCACAGACAAGAACCACAATCCCAGGGGATCGATGTCCTGGTCCAGACCTGGCCACAGGAAGACCTGCTGTACGCCTTTCCTCCATGGCCACTACTGGGCGGGATCATGATAGAACACCACAGGGGGCTAGTACTTCTAGTGGCCCCGGACTGGCCAAGAAGGCCTGGTTATGCAGACATGCGAAGACTTCTGGAGGGGAACCCTCTGTGTCTACCTCCACACAGGGACCTGCTCCAGCAAGGACTGATCCTCCACAAAGACCCAACTCGATTCTTGCTTACGGTCTGGCCATTGAGAGGACTCGCCTAAAGAAGAGCGGATACTCGGGAGCAGTGATTGACACCTTGCTCCGAGCATGCAAGTTTTCCATATCTTTAACCTACATACGAATATGGAGAATATTCGAAGCCTGGTGTGAAGACCGTGACATCCTTCCGCGGACAGTCAAAATTCCCATGATCCTGGAATTTCTGCAGGACGGCTTGAAGAAGGGGGTTGTCTCTCAACTCAATCAAGGTTCAACTGGCTGCGCTGGCTTGCTTCAGAGCCAAAGTGAACGGCATCAGGCTATCTTCCCATCCAGACATCTTCCGCTTCCTGAGAGGGGTCAAACAAATCCGACCACCTCTAAAGTGGCCGGTACCCCTATGGAATCTCAATCTAGTACTCAACTTCCTAGCGGGAGCTTCTTTTAGGCCTTCATGTGGTCTGTCCCTACAGCTCCTGACCTTGAAGTAGCCGTATTGCATTCCTAGTGGCAATATGTTCAGCCCGTCACATCTCTGAACTTCAAGCACTATCCTGTCGGGAACCGTTCCTCAGATTCACACCAGGATCCATACAGCTATGCACTGTCCCCTCCTTCCTTCCAAAGGTGGTTTCTCATTTCCACCTAAACCAAACCATCTCGCTGCCATCTCCAGACGAGCATACACTTTATGTCCTGCAAATCCACGAGCCTGACCATCCCTTAAGGAGACAGTGCACAGTTTCAGTAATGGTTTACACATGGCAGTTGGTAATGTTCTACCTGTGGAGCCAAGCGGCTCCTTTTGTCTGCTAATGTTATGATGGTGGAGCCAAGCAGGTTCTCATCCCTGTAAGTGCCTTTTATCTGGTGAGGTTCCAGTGGTGGAGCCAAGTGGTTCTCATCCTGGCAGGCTCCCTTTGCCTGGTAATGTCCCAACTTTCGATCCAAGCAGATTCTTATCCCTGAAAACTCCCTTTGCCTGTAATGTCTTGACTGTGGAGCCCAGCAGTTTCTCAGCCATGCAGGTTTCCTTTGCCTGGTAACATTCAGACTGTGCAGCCAACCATTCCTGCCGCTCGGTGTATTAAGCTTAACCCAGCAGAGTTTTGCAAGTGGCTATGTCCTAGTCCCTCAAGCTAAAGATCAAGAACAGAATCATGGATTGAGTCAGGGCAAGATAATACAGGATCAGAACAGCCCAGGATCTTCTGGGGAAGTGAATCCTCTTCCTCCCTTTGTAGGCATGCTAGTGGATAGCCCCAGTATAAGGTCTGGGGGAGTCTCACTGCTTCCAGGGCTCCAGGAGGGATAAAAGAATATCTAGGTGGGTACCTTTTCCTCAAATATCAAGATGGCAATGCACAAGGCTTAAGTAGCCAAGTATCCTAAGTGTCCTTGATTTCCTAAGGCTTAACTTGAAGAGTAGCTTTTTGGCCTAGTGTCTTTGGTGAGCATCCCTCAGATGCTCACCAAAGACACAGGTTGCTCTCCAAGCCTCTGAAAATGTGCACGGCCTGCGCAAGGCCCGGCCACATGCGTAAACCCCAGATTTTACATGCATGGGCCTTTTAAAATCTGGTTGATAGTGCCTTGGAGGTTTATCTCCTCCTACCCCATTCCTACAATGGAGCACTTACATCAGGGCGGACTGAAAGACAAAGAGTCCCTTTTTCCTTGAGACAGACTTCAGATGGGATTAGAAGTTATATAGTTTTATTCAGCATAAGTATTTCAGTGGTAACACAGTTTATTTTGTATAAAAGGAAGGGATAAGAGGCGCTGGATCTGTGAGAGGTCTGCTCGCTGAAAAACAGGCCAGCAGTCTCCTGCAAGTAAACTGGATGTTAGTTTTCTCTGAGGATAAGTATCATGTTCAGTGATAAATCACATATAATCAGTGTTGCTGCTATTGGGGGTTAGCAAGATGTGACAAGTACTCCTCTCCACTAAAAAATTGGCTTGCCCCTCCTTTGCCAGCCCAGCTTCCTGGCTCCAATGCAGAGCACTCGACCTGGCAGGCAGAAGTAGCAACACAAAGAGTAGAGCAATCATTGCAGTGCAGGCTGAAGGATTTGGAACATGTCCATTCCTGCCAGTTCCCATGGCCCCCTCTTCCTCCTCCTCATGTGCTTCTTGTTTCAAAGTGGAAGCACACGAGTAGAAGAAGAGGCCTCGGAAACTGGCAGCACTGTGCATGCTTTGAGTCACTGTGGCCTCACACTGCAGTAATTGCTCCTTTGTCTGCAATGCTGATAGACTTGGAAATCAGACAGCACAAAGCTTTGCTATTTCTGCGTGTGAGACCAACTGCTCTGTACTAGAACAGGAGGCTGGACTGGCTAAGCAAGAAAGAGGGAGAGTGGAAGGAAGTAATAGAAAAATGGAGGAGGGAAGCAGGGAAAGAGAGACTAGGGAGAATGATGGAAGGAGGGAGGAGATGGGAGGGGGAGAGAAAGATGTGAAAGAGGGCAAGGGTGGGGTTGGTAGGATGGGGAAAGGGAGGGCGGGAAGAGGAGAGATGGGGAGGAGGTCAGTAGGGGAGGGGAGTATACTGTTGAGATGGGAGGAGAAGATGAGCGAATGGCGGGGTTGATAGTAAGGGGAGAGATGAGGGGAAAGGCAGGAAGGGAGGGAGGGGAGAGATAAGTGATTGAGTGGGAGAGCGAAAAGCACAGACTCTGGGATTAGGAGGCCAGTGGGGATTCAGGGATTGGTTGGAAGAGTGGAGACTCTGGGTTTGTGTGGAGTACTTGGGGATATGTGGGATCTAGGCAGTTGGGTGTGGGGTATGAGAAGGAATGTATTATTTGGTGTAGAGGTGTGAAATAGGGTGGAGAAGGGCAGGATGGTATGGAGAGACAGTGTGAAGGACCTGGAGAGGCTAGAGAGGGACTGAAATGCAATGAAAAGGGACATAGTGCTGTGGAGGGGATGAAAGACAGGAAATCAGGGAATGAGCAAGAGGAAAGTGCTTTTCCTAGTAATTTATTTATTTAGAAATTTATAACCCACACTTAATCTACTGTTGAAGACAACATACAGTAAAACAATCATAAAAGCCAAGACAAGGAAAAAAAGTGAGTATATACATTGCTCCAACCCTTCCTGTTCATATTTAGCTGATTAAGACCACAAGAACCTGCCTAACTAATGTTTGACCTAACCAGAATTTGACATGGTAACAAGGCTCACCTCTGGAAAGCTGAGTTACCCTAATGCTTGTGAAGATAAATATATTTTCAGCCTCTTACGGAAGGTCTATGTGCACTTGATAAGATGCAGTTGTTTAGGTAGGATGTTCCATAAGGTTTGAGCTGCGACTGAAAAAGCTTGTTCTCTGGTCTCAGCAAATAGTGCCGAATGCACTGAGGGAACATCAAGAAATGCACTTTGTGCTGATCTGAGCATGCATGTGGGGTTGTAAATATGCAGCATAGAGTTAAGATAAGGAAGTGAATTGTTACTAAAAAGCTTATGAGTCAATATGATTGTCTTGTACTTCCAAATGACTCAGATTGGCCACTGTCAGTGACAGAATGCTCTGCTCTGTGGGCCATTGGTCTGACCCAGCATGGTGGTACTTATGTTGAAAGAGACAGGTCTATGAAGGGGCTCAGAGAGGATGGAAATGAGGTAGCTAAGAAAGAAGTGAAAGAAGGAATGGGAGGTTGGGTAGGGGGTATTAGACAAAAGAAATAGGATGAGTGATGGAAGGAGCTGAAGCAAATGGGACGAGAGGCAGAGGAAAGTATGAGGCTGGGGAGTACAGAGGGTGAAAACAGGGTCTAGGGAGTGGGTGAAAGGGGGGAATAGAAGATTGGAGAGGGAGAGAAGGGGAAATGGGGAGGTGTGAGAGTGGTAGGTTGGTAGGTGATAGATGAAAAGAGGGAGACTGAGGGCTGGAGATTAAGAATGGAAATCTAGCTATGAGTGAATAGAGGAGCAGGGAAGAGAGAAATGGAGAAAGATAAGAGCAAAATCAATGTCAGAGAGAGTTATAGAAAAGGAAGGGAAGAAGACAGGAGAAAAGAGGAAAAAATGGAAAAGGCACTCTGGAAAATGAGTTAGGAGAAAACCAACAAGAGGAAAATGAAAAAGAGAAACAAGGACCACCCTGATTTCAAAAATAAAAAGCCCAAAGGTTTGGAAATGTGTATTCCTTATATTTTTGTATTTCAATCAGTATAAGATGAAATTAATTTCTCTTTCTCTGATGTTGCACTGCATGGAGCCTGGCTTCTCAGAATTTCTATTTCATTTTTGTCCACACGTTTCTCTTTCTAATTTGTTGGCTCTTATTCTTTATTAGATACTAGCGGTACCCGGCCACGCATTGCAGTGGCAGAGTCAGGTTCTTTACCCTCCCTCCCCCTTCCCCTTGCTCATTTACCTCAGTCACTCATCCTCCTCCCCCTTGGTCACTCACACCCCCTTCCCTCCCCTGACCCCACTCCAACTCTCTCCCCTCACACTCACCTCTCCCCTCATTCTCCCTCCCCTGAAATGTATGCTTTCCTAGGTAAGAGGACCCAGACTGTAAGAAGCAGCTAGGATGCCGATTGAGAAAAAAACACCGAAATAGAAATTGGTGGTGGTAAACGTGGTCCGTCAGTGGGAGGTTGTGCGTGTTCTGTATCAAAATAGGGGAGTGCCTAACCAAGTTAGCACTCTCTATTTAGTTAATTGTTTTGTAGAGGGCTAATTTGGTGCCTTTCCGAGATCAGGGACGTTTTGTGTTTGTGTTTGCTCTCCGTCTTTCCACCCCAAAAGAACCCCACCATAAATGCAGTGTTTAAATACGCACCCCCCCCCCCACCCCAGCGAAATACTGTAACCCACCCTCCCGCCCCCCGCGGGAGTTGCAGAATGACCAAAACACCCCCTGAACATGCACACAAGAAAATAACTACGGCCCCCCACCGTGCAGCCTCCCGGATACCTGTGCAAACAGTCAGTCGGTGGAGCGGGTGTTCGGTTCGGGATCGAAGTCTTGGGTTCGAGCCGTTGGCTGCTAGCAATGAAAATGGCTCCAACGGCCCTTTGACCTGACTATGTCACTGTGGAGGAGTAATGGGAGCACTAGGTTCCCTGACATAGTAAGGGCAAAGGTCCACTGGCTGCCAGTCCTGAAAATGGCGTCGACGGGCCCTTGCCCTTACTATGTCACATGGGCTACTGCCGCCATTGTTGTCTCCGAGTGGCATAGTAAGGGAAAGGGCCGTCGGCGCCATTTTGATTGCTGGCAGCCAACGGCCGTAGTGTACGCGATGTGTCCCGGACCGATCTTGGCCCCCCGCTAGAGCAGCGCAGACCTGTTTCCGCTTTTGTGTGCATTCGGAGGGTGTGGGCAGTAAGTAGAACAGGCATGTGCGTGGGGGGTGTGAGGAGGGTGTTTTTGTGTGAGTTTGGAGGGTGTGGGAATTGCCAACATGTGACATGTGCGTGGCCCCCCGGTGTAGCAGCCTGGAATTTGGTGTGTTTTGGGAAAGTGTGTGAAGTCCAATTGGCATGTGTGTGAGGGGGGGGGGGTGTGAGGAGTGTGGATTTCTGTGTGTTCGGAGGGTATGTGAATTAAATACATTTGTCATGTGTGTGGGGTGTGTGAGTGTTTGTGAAAGGTGTAAGAGGTTGCGCTGACGTCTGACGTCCACCAGATGTCGCTGTTTTGTGGAACCAATTTTTAAACCTTTTTTACCTGTCACAGGTGTGACGTATATGTAATGTAAGTACAGAAGAACCTTCCCGTATGCGAAAGGAAGGTTGTGTCCAAATTTGAAAGCAATCGGTGCAGTGGTTTCTGAGATTAGCGATTTTGTACAAACTATTTAACATTTTTATTTATATAGATTGATGGAACTGTGTTTTATGTGTGTGACTGAGGTGAGGGATTCTGCTGCATGCAGGGATCTATAGTAGTCTGGGTTGTGCTGTTTTTCCAATAAGAGGTATGCTAGTGTTCTGGGGTCCAGTGTAATATTTGCAGAGCTATCTTTTCTTAGACAGGGTTGTTGTTGCTGTTTGAGTCATGGGATTAGTTTATTTATTTATTTATTTAACGTTTCTTTTATACCGATGACCGTTTGCACATCGCGTCGGTTTACAGCAAACACAAACCATTGGGCGGAGCCCTTACATAAAACAGAATATAGTGAGCTAGGTAACATATAACAAATGTTTGGGAGGAGCCCTTACATAAAACACACAACCACGGTTAGAAGCCATGGGTATATGATAAGTACTTGAACTATAACAATAACTATATACACAGTTGGTGCGCAGTACAATATCGATAAGCAAGAGGCGTTCATACCAGGATATCAGTGTAACATTCATAGAGTAACATTCCTAGTGGGGAATTATGTAATGGGGGGTGTAGTGGAGTAAGCCTGCTGGAAAAGCCAGGTTTTAAGCTTCTTTTTGAAAGCGGGGGTGTAGGTCTCAGTGCGAATATCATGGGGAAGTGAGTTCCATAGCGTGGGGCCGGCAAGGGAGAAGGCTCTGTTCATTGTGGATGTGAGCTTAAAAGATTTGATAGATTGGGCTTGGAGTGTTCCTTGGAGTGCTGGGCGGGTAGGTCTCTTGGAAGTACGGGGTAAAAGGGGAGGGTTAAGCCAGTTGAGGTTGGAATTTAATAGACACTTGTGTATGATCGATAGAGTTTTATAAAGAATTCGTGACTGTATGGGGAGCCAGTGTAGTTGCATGAGTGTGGGGGTGATGTGTTCTCTTTTCTTTGTGTTTGACAAAATCCGAGCGGCGGCATTTTGAAGGAGTTGGAGTGGCCTGGTGTGTATTGCAGGAATGCCAAGCAAGAGCGCATTACAATAGTCAACCTTCGACAAGATAATAGCTTGAAGGACCGTACGGAAATCATTGACATGAAGCAAGGGTCTAAGCTTCTTTATTGTTTGCAGTTTATAGTAGCAATCCTTTATGATGGATTTGATGAATGGTTTGAACGAGAGGTGATTATCAATAATAACTCCTAGGTTACGAGTGTGTGACGGGAAGTTGGTGGCAGAGTAGGCAGGAGGGATGTCTGGGAGCGGTTGCTTATTCGATATGACTAACAGCTCGGTTTTGTTGGTGTTAAGTGCTAGGTGCATGTCCTTAAGGAGCTGATTGATAGAGGAGAGACAGGATTCCCAGCTGTGTAGAGCAGTTTGGATGGTGTCTGAGAAGGGGAAGATGATTTGTACATCATCAGCATATATAAAATGCTTAATGTGTAGATTAGAGAGTAGTGTAGTGAGGGGCAGCATGTATATGTTAAACAAAGTAGATGAGAGTGAGGAACCTTGGGGAACACCTTGGGGGAGACTGATGGGATCAGATTCATTGTTGTCGATAGAGACAGTGAAAGTACGATCTTGGAGATATGATTGAATCCAATCAATGGCCTTGCCAGCAATCCCAATATTTCTGAGTATGTTGAGTAGGACATCGTGATTAACAGTGTCAAACGCGGCTGAGATATCAAGTAATGCGATAAGGAAGGATGATCCTGAGTCGATTCCTTTGATAAGGGTATCGTGTAGGGAGAGGAGCAATGTTTCAGTGCTTAAATGCTTCCTGAAACCATATTGTGTTGGAGGGAAGATGTTATTCTGTTCTAGGTGATCGGATAGGCGTGTGTTTACTAGCTTTTCAAGAACTTTAGCTAGTTGCTGTATGGATTCTACTTTTGCAAGGTTTTGTGTTGCTTTGCAAAGTGTCTGAACAGTGGAGGGATGTTGTATTGCTGTTATTAATGTGACAACAGAATCTGAATATATTTTTTGTATGTTGGATTGTGAGGGTAAATGTCCCAGCTCTGCTTTGCACCCTTTAGGGAAATTGCTGTGATTTGAGAGTTTGTTAGAGAATTAAAGGTGCAGGGCTTGTACTGAGAGTTTGACCCGTTCTACAGTATCCAGACTTCCCTGTAGTTTAGAAGAATGATGCTATCAAATAATTTTAATAGTGATTGAAACTAGCCAGGGGTTTCTTTATTGTATTGAAGACCCTTGGGACTTTATCTTATAGTGTCTTTTATAGCCAATTTAAAGGCAGAGGACTGTGCTGTGGGGATGGGTATGATGTGTGGAAATGTCACTTTGGCTTGCCACCCTCCATACCTAGCTTGCCTCCCAATGATCTCCTGCCAAATATTTCTGTCTAGAGATGCTGAATATCCAATGTGAACTTTCATTTCAAATTATTATTTGAAAATCATTTGCAGCTACAGGAGATATATTTCTGCTTGCTGTTATGGCATAAAAGCAAAATTTCTTCTAAATGAGATCTTAATTGTTTTAAATGTGTGTTACAGAATTATTACATTTTAAATAAATGCTAACTGTACATATGAATGGATCATTTGAATAATGCCTGAATAATTTTAATTTCATTCTAATAAATTAATCCAAGAATACTTTTTAATGTCTCCCAAGAGGCTTTATAGAATGCTGCTACCCGTTTCACCTCCAGCTTCGTACGAAACCATTTATTAATACTGCATTAAGGAGAAGGGGAGATAATGCAGTAGATGTAGAGAGAAAAGTTCAGAAAATGGAAGACAGGGAGAGGTGGGAGAGGGAAAGATAGGAGGGGCAGCAGCAGAAGAAAGGGAAATGGAGGTGGAAGGGTGAAAGCAAGGTGCAACAGAAGGATGAAAAACAGAAAAGTAGCAGCTGAAGGGGTGAGAAAATATAGGAGGAAATGGAGAAAGGTATTAAAATTGAATACTTCAGTGTCTTCATACTTTATTTGTTGGATTAGAGCACTGGGAAATGAGAATTTCAACTCTAAAACCAGGTTGGATCTGGAGCATTTTGAGAAGGACAAACCTGTTGTGTAGACTGGTTGAGCTCATTTTGTTAGTATCTGAAGTTGGATGTAAGGCAGAAAAGATGTTTCCCTTCTTCATGGGCTGAAGCTTGGCTGCATACTCCAAACACCTTCTCTTTTTGTTAGTGTGTTTGGCCATGACAGTTTTACTGCTTCACTTGTCGCAAGGATAAAATGAGATTTAGATCCAACCAATTGTCTCCTGCAGTCTGGAATCCCTCTTCTGTGGCTACTCCACTGGTATCTATATCTGGTCCTGCTTGGCAATCTGCAACTTAGCTTTAAAGAAAGAAATCATCCTTCCGCTGTTGCTTTTGAGGGCATAAACAAACATGTGGAACAAGGAAAGCCCATTGACATAGTGTATCTGGATTTCCAGAAAGTGTTTGACAAAGTCCTCCGTGAGAGACTTCTTAGGAAATTAAGAAGTCATGGGATAGGGGGCAGTGTCCTGTTGTGGATTGCAAACTGGTTAAAAAAGAGAAAACAGAGAGTAGGGCTAAATGGTAAATTTTCCCAATAGAGAAAGGTGAATAGTGGTGTGCCCCAGGGATCTGTTCTGGGACCACTGCTTTTTAATATACAGTATTTATAAATGGCCTGGAAATGGGGATAATGAGGGAGGTGATAACATTTGTGGATGGCACCAAATTATTCAAAGTTGTTAAATCATAAGATGATTGTGAGAAATTGCAAAACTGGGAGACTGGGCATGCAAATGGAAAATTAAATTTAATGTGCACAAATGCAAAGTGCTGCATTTAGGGAAGAGTAACCCAAAGTATAGCTACACAATGCAAGGTTCCAAATTAGGAGTCACTATTCAGGAAAAGGATCTAGGCGTCATTGTTGATAATATGTTGAAATCTTTTGCTCAGTGAGCAGTAGCAGCCAAGAAAGCAAATAGAATGCTAGGGATTATTAGGAAATGAATGAAGAATAAAACAGAGAATATCATAGTGCCTCTGTATTGCTCCATAGTGCAACCACATCTTGACTATTGTGTGCAGTTCTGGTCATCACATCTGAAAAAAGATATAGCAGAATTAGAAAAGGTACAGAGAAGGGCGACCAAAATGATAAAGGGGATGGAATGATTCCCCTGTGAGGAAAGGCTAAAGAGATTAGGACTCTTTAGCTTGGAGAAGAGATGGCTAAAGGGAGAGGTGATACAGGTCTATAAAGTAATGAGTGGAGTGGAACGAGTAAACATTTACTCTTTGGGAAAAGTACAAAGACTAGGGGACACATAATGAAGTTACTAGGTAATATCAGGTCGATTTAAAAAATAAAAAACAAAAACCTGCATGTAAAATCCGGGGGTTACGCGCGTGGCCAGGCCTTGCGTGCTCAGTGCACATTTTAGAAGGGGCCCGGTCACACGCGTAACCCCTGTTACGTGCACAAGAGCCAGGTCTCTTCCAAGGGGTGGAGCGGGTCAGGACAGCGCCATTGTTCACTGTCCTGGAGCCTCATGTGTCAGTAGCCAGCCGGCGCGAGCAACTTACTTCAGCTCAGGAGCTGAAGTAAGTTGATCAACAAAGGTAAATTTTAAAAAATTGGATTTAGGGGGTGAGGAGGAGAGGGGAAGGGAGATTAGGATAGGGGGTAGGGAAGTTCCCTCCCAGTCCGCTCCTTAATTGGAGCAGACTGGGAGGGAACTGGGGAAGTCTATGATGCATCGCCGCGCGAAAGTTGCAGAAATCTACCCGCACATGTGCGCGGCCCACCGATTTTAAAACATACACGCGCCGGCGCACATGTTATAAAATCGGCATGTCCATGTGTGCACACCGGGAGACCAGAGGATCACCACCCTTAGTGTGCGGCCATCTTGGTACTGCGCCCTTGATCCCAGTTGTTTGATGCGTAGAGTCTAGGTGTTTTACTTAATTCCAATCTAAATATGCTGGCCCAGTCTTAAAACTGTGCTGAGATCAGGATACTATGAATTGCACCTGAGGAAACATCTGTGCCCCATACTTGAGCCCTATGAATTTTGCACTGTGGTTCAAGTCATGCTGTTTCCAGTCTTGCCGCAGAAACTGATTTCTGATCTCCCAACATCAGCATAGTACTCGGTACTTACTGCTTCCCATCCATGAGCGCATTGTGTTTAAAGCTGCACTGCTGATCCATAAATTGCAAAGGTTTAATTCATTACCCTGGAGTAACCAACAGTTGTGTATCTATAATCAAACTCGAGCTTTATGCTCTGCTCAAAGAGGTTTTCTAGCAGTACCATCTTTCAGGCAGGTAAGGCTTATTGAAATCAGAGAGTGCCTTTTCTTTGTTGCTGGCCCTATATGTCAGAATTCTCTGCCCATTGGCCTATGCATGACTGAATGTACTGCTACTTTTAAGAAGTTGCTCAAGTCGCATTTATATTGTGTTGCATTTAACACACAGAATCATTAATATAATGTAGGTAACCATGGAAGTATGACTTAGGGTAACCTTTTGTTCTTACCATGAAGAGCTTTAGACTGTCTGTTTCTCTGTTACGTTTTGTCATTTTATTTATTGTTGACATATTGTATATGTAAATTTTGTAAGCTGTTTTTGAGCTGTGAATAGGCAGTATAGAAATCAAATAAATAAAGGGAAATCACTTGTCTTTCCATTTGAAAATTAGGGGGTCAGAAAGTACATGTGCTAAAAGCTGAGCGGGAGCAAAATTATGCATGCATACTTGAAAATTGTACTTTGCAAGCATAGGCATATATCAGCTTAACAGTAATGTCTTGCACAAACGTTGTTAAGTCCACAAATTAAAGTTGGTTAGAATTTTCTACCTCTCGTATTCTTTCTGTACTTCTCTATGACTTTAATCATTGTCCCATTGACAATAAGATATTTTTCAAAAGAATAATTTGCTTTATTCAGTTTTGTAGGATTGGCAAGGTTTTCAAAAGCAGTGACCTTGCATTTCTCATGATACAGCAAGTTCATTTTGAAAGTTCTTCAGCAAGTTGTCTTTGTAACAAGAAAATTTATTCTTCTTTTATGGTGTTATCAAACTTATAAAGCAAATGAAATCAACTTTAAATATTGATAGACATTTGATAGACATTTGAACAGACAAGTCAAAAGCTATTAGAATCTGTAAAGACGTTTTTATGACTTATAGAAAACAGCTTATGCACAATAAAATGTCACTTTATTTAAACAATAGATGACAGTAAGATATAGTTCTCAAAGACTTGAATTTATGGCTGAGCTCTATTTAAAAATAGCCCAACTTTTCCAGTATTCACACAAATGTAGAATACTTTGTGCACATTTAAAGAGGCCTATATTAAAAAAAATCTGAGCTTCTAGATTAAAGGGTGAATTTTCAAAAGGTTGCAAGCATAAAAATGAGCATATATGCATGTAAATAGCAAATACTTGTACTTGCAATTATACTATTTTATAAACGTCAAACATGCACAGGTTCGTGAGTAAATTTATACATGTAAAAAAGGGTTGTGCAGGGGCATTCTGGGGCAGAGCCATTATTTATATGTGTAAGATGCTATTTTAGAAGAAATGTGCACATGTAGATATGGCAGTTTATGCACATATATTTAGATCTGCTCTTTATTTGGCGTGAGTGATAGCAGACATCTTTAATATGAAATACTGGCATAGTGAGCTGTCTGGGTGAACTGGGGGGGGGGGGGAATTGAAGACAGGAGAGTCTCGATGACCTAGATGGACTGGGAAAACTGACAGATAAATTGGTAAAACTGGTAATTTCTTTGAAAGCTCACATATAAAAGCCGATTTATGAGGGTAAATGTGTATAAATTACACGTATAAAATCTCCCCACGTATATTTTTAAAGAAAGAAGTAAAAATACACACACAAAGCAGTTGCAGTGCTACTTAGCCCGATAAGTCTTGAAAGCACTATATATCTGCTTAAGAAAGGCAGCTGAATAAATCTAAGACTTAACCGACTTATTTAGTCAGATAAGTTGCACTTTTAAGACGTATCTGGCTAAGTAGCTGCAAAACTTCCATTTAGCCAGATGAATCGGAACTTATTTAGCTAACTTGAATATATATTTGCGCGTATCTATTTCATGCATGCAAATGTTGCAGGGTAGATTTATGCATATTTTATAATCTGCAAGGGTTATAAAATTCTGGAATGGATCTGAGATAGATCTGTGTGCAGCCATATACATGGGTATATAGGTGCACGTGCAGGTCTTTTAAAGTTATCCTCCCTGGCACCTAATTCAGATACCTGTTTTCAGCCAAACTTAGGACCCTATGTTTTCAGCTGAAAATTCACCTAAATTTAGGTAACTAAAATTTAGGCCATTATTCATTTGCTTGGCTTAGAAATAGAAAGTAAACAGCTTGTGCTATGATTAAGATGAAGTTTTATTGGAGGAGGTGGATTTTGTTGTTTGTATTGTATTTTTAGATTGAAATTTGTATATACATTTGAATGGTTTATTTTATTGTGTGAACAGAATGTATAATGTTTTCAGTTTTAAAAATTATATTCAGTACAATTTCCTAGAGTATCTAGTGTCTTTACTATTGTAGTGTAGGCCAGTGCAAGAGCTAAGATAGTCCAGCAGTGCTAACTGGAGATTCCTTCTTTAAAGTAATATAGGTTGGTACTTACGCAGCATACAGCTTTTAGTTATTTTGGGCCAAAATTTGGGCCAATTTGTTGAACAAATTGCCTGAAGTACTCAGAAAGTAGGAAAATTATCTTACGTTCAGGCAATGGATAAAAATGTAGTTATTTACCCGAGGGACATATAGGTGTTGGGCATATAGGTGTTTAGGGATCACGTTATCTTAAGTAATTTGTGATGTCTATGTTTTATGATGTATGTAATGTGATCTTTTGGAATGTGGTATGATTTAATGCTAAGATATACTGTTTTGTATTACTGTGATCTTCATCTTGATGGTTTTCTGTTAGATGATTAAGCAAGTTTAGATAAATGAAATAAATTGTAAGTCACCTCCAGCTTTATTGGAAGGGTAATATATAAAAAATGAAACAAAATAAAATGACAGAGATCAGATGGTTGACAGTCACGAACTGGTTGTGTGATAGTCAAACTGAGCAAAGGGTAGTGGTAAATAGAGTTCACTCCAAGGAAAGAAAAGCAATGTGTGGAATGCCTCAGGATGTTACTGGGACAGTTGTGTTCAATATTATTTTTAAAGGGATCTTGCAGAATGGTTAGTAGGAAAGGTTTGTTTTTTTCAGATGACATTAAGATCTGCAATAGAGTTTACATCCCTGAAGGAGTAAACAGCTTGAGAAGCGATTTAAAAAAAGCTTGAGGAGTAGTCAGATGCTTAGCAGTTAGATTTGAGTTGAAGGACTTGCACAGTTACGCATTTGGAGTTGCAGAAATCCAAGGGAGCAGCAGAGAATAGTGGGTGAGATACTGATGTGCACCAAGCAGAAAAGAGACCATAGGGTTTTCATATCTGATGTGTGACACATAGAAAAATGACAGCAGAAAAAGACCATATAGCCCATCTAGTCTGCCCATTCATCAAGGTAGGCAAACACAAGGTGGTGACCAAAGCCAAAGGAATACCAAAGTGAATAAGGAGAAGCATAGCCAGTAGAAAAAAAGATGATTATAATTTAGATACTGTTTTGATGGGGGTTGGAATTTTGTTGTTTGTATTTTACTTTTAGATTAATTTGGGTGTGCATTTGGATGGTTTATTTTATAGTGTTAAAGGCATGTTTGTTTGTAGTTTTAATCTGGGCGCACGCTGTAAATCACCTCAAGCTCTATTGGAAGGGGAACATATAAAAATAAATAAATTAAATGATCATGATGCCGCTTTTGCACAGGTCATTAATGAGACCTCATCTGGAATACTATTTCCAATTCTGAAGCCCATATCTCTGTAAGGATATATTTAGATAGAGAGGGAAACACCACGGATCCTTGTGGCACTCCACTTAACACAGTTCTCTCTTCAGAGTAGGTTCCATTTACCATTACATGCCGTCTCCCAGCCAGTTTGTGATCCATGCTACCACCTTGGCACTCACTCCCAAGCTTCTCATTTTATTCACAAGTCTCATATGCGGACCATATCAAAAGCTTTGCTGAAACTCAAGTAGATCACATCAAGCATTCTTCCTTGATCCAATTCTCTAGTTACCCAATTAAAAAAAAAATCAAATTTGTCTGACAGGACCTTCCTGGTGATTTCATGCTGCCTTAGGTCCAGCAACTTACCATATTGAAGATAGTTCACTATCCTTTCTTTCACTAGAGTCTCCATCTAGACTCCCACAGAGGGAAGTTACAATCCCACACTAGCTATTTTGTTTCCTCCCATTCAATAAATGGATCCGTCCTTTTGGTAGAAATTTGATTCTAGTAGAGTTCTGAAAGGATCTCTACATATATCTTCTTCACAGTGCTGTGGCTTAATCCTTGGGGTTATTCCCATATTGTACAGAGGACCCTGCTTAGGGTGATATGGTACAGTTAAGTGAATTATACATATTTAAAGTTTTATAACAATTATGTAACTTTCACTGTGGGAGGATGATATTTTAATTTTGGAGGACATGATTTCTGAAAAAGCACAAGTACACAGTAAGGAACTGATGCCTTTTCCTTTTTGATGTGCAATGTATGTGTTTACACTATAAAGCAAATGCTTATTACAGTTTTATCAAACCAAGAAATAGCAATTTGAATGGAAATGCATAACACTTCACATGCATTCAAGTATATGGGGCCCACAGTAGCTCCCTTCCAAGCCCTGTATTGATAATTCTAGTTTTGTAGCTCTGTTGACATAGATGCATCATCACAGTCAGAAGAGAGGAAATTCTTTAAAGAATAGATTTGCTTATCAGTTTATATTAAGTTTATATTTCATCTCAATCTTCTATATCAATATTTAATTAAAATATGATTTGCATTAAGGTAGCAGCACTCATTAGTTTTCAGGGACATAACCTATTCATTACTATGACTGCTTGAATACCAAAGACAGTGTTTAATGATAATAAACTGAGTTGTGTAGAAAGGATAATAAAATAATATTACTGCATGTGACTTAAAATGGTAGAGAGAGTATCTGGTCCTGCACAATTTTACTGCAGCTGAAATTCATATATGTTGAAATTGCAGAAATGTACAATTCAATGTGTGTTTCATGAGGGAGAAATCCAGAGATTTTGATGCTCAGTTAGAAATTCAGCATTGAGGGAGAAATCCAGAGATTTTGATGCTCAGTTAGAAATTCAGCATGAAGATGGACATCTCATAAAACTTGCAGCAGCTGATTGAATTTATATTTCCATATAAAAATCATCAACAATAGTATTTTGCAGGGGAAGTAAAAAAAAAAAAAATGACAAAAATTTGAGAGGCTAGCATTTTGCTCTAGTTGCAGATTACTTCTAATAAGGGCTTATACTGACCTGGAATAAAGGAAAATGCAGGCAACCAGAAGAATATGATTATTCAGTTTAATTGATTTTTGGTATAATGTTTAAAGATATCCAAGTGTATAATGTGCAGTCATATCAAATATTGCCTGAAATATATATAAAATAAAAATACATATCTTGCAGCTGCCTTGGCGTATTATTTCTAAGCCAAGTAATTTAAAATGACATTATGAAGTAAAGTAAAAATTATTGGAGATTATCATTCTCTACAGGTACTACAGCTTTATGAAATTTTTTTAAAATCAGAAAACTGTTGCTTCTCTTCAGCATTGCAAGGAAAACAAGGTGAAAGATGTCATTGCTATTTAATTTAATGAGTTTTAATGAGTTTTTACTATGGTATATTAACATTATTAAAAATCTCTCTTGCTGCTTATTTAAGGAGATATAGATATCTATTATCATAAAATTTACCTTTTACTTTTAAATAATGCAAAGATTGAATTAACTTTAACCCTTGCTACCTGTCATGAAAAGAAAACACATTTGGGCCTCAAAAATTGATATTGGTGCATTTTTGGGGACTTTTTGGACCCTGATGCAAATATTCAATAAATATTACAAAGCAACTCTGGAATATGACTTCTTTTGTTAATATTAATTAAAATTTGTTAAAAAAACACAAACGTATTTCCTATCAAAGCACATTTTTTATTTTTTATTAACTTAGGAAAATAACCTTTTTTCTTAGGAATAAACATTTTTTCAGTGACTCCTCTAGGGGCCGATGTAATAAGACCCGTGGCAAAACAGGTGATAGTTATGAGCACGGGTTTTGATCACTGCACGCGGCTGAAGCTGCTGCTTCCATGGGATGTAAAAAAAAAAAAAAATGCAAATGATTTGTGTGTAGAGATCCATGAACATACGGAAAAATGCACATACCTAAGCGTGGTAAGGCCCTATGTAATAAGCGACCATATCCGCGCTCAAAACCTGTACCGATAATCCGAGCATAAGAGCGAGCGAGTGAACAAATGGGTCTCCCTATTAAGTGAAAGTATGACCCTGGAAAGTATTTTTAATATTTCAAATCACTGTGCTGCAGAAAATATGGCAAATATTTTCATGGATGCTAATTCACACTTGCATAGCAGGGAGATAGGTGCTCAGTTGGGCACCAATCTGGATGCTCGGGTGCCAACATTAGGCACTCAGCTGGGAGCGATTATGGATGCTTTGGCACCCAGAAAGGCACCTAGCAAATCTTGCCGCTCAGGTGTTCAGCTAGGCGCTTAGTTGATCGTGAATCTATATGATCGGGCACCCAGAAAGGCGCCTAGCTAATCTTGCCACTCAGGCGCTGAGCTCGGTGCTTACTTGGTAGCGAATCTATACAATCGGGCGCTCAGAAAAACACCTAGCTAAGCTGGCCACTTAAACGCCAAGATAGGCGCTCAGCTAGGTGGTTTTTCAGGATACTCGGAAGCCTACATAGGCCCCCCCCCCCCCCCCGAGTTGACGCTGACACTTAACTCGTGCCCTGTCCGTGGTGGTAAAAAACCCGCATTAAAAAAACCTGCACTAGCATTAGTGTGACTCGCTGCATTGCCTATGATTAGCTAATCGCCTCCTTTGCATGCCGTAAGTGTGCATTCGAGCAGGAAAAACACGGGTCTGTAAGCGCGTTTTGTATACGTTTTTTTCCCGCGCACAAAATCCTTATTACATCCTCATATAGGGCTTCACGATAAAATTCGCATACAAACACATGTACAGGCGCACACAAACCCGCGGCAGCTTCAGCGTACCTTATTACATCAGCCCACTAGAAAGTATTCATGAGATACACAATTGGAAAACATCCTTATAGTAGTTATGTGTTATCTGCACACTCAGGACCTGAAAGCATTTACATGCTTAAAACTGGCTTTTAGATGCGTAAATGTACTTTACCTGTATAAGTGGGCTTTTGAAAATTGCTACAGTAATTGCCATTGAATTATCTATATAGTGCACTTATGTGGGTAAATGGTTTTTGAAAATTGCAATGATAATATGTTCAATTTACAATTAACTCCTTTGAAAATTCACTTGAAAGCTTTTACAGTCCTCACAACATCTTTGTGATTTGTGATCTGCAGCTGTGAGACTGTTATGGGTTTGCTCCTGAAGAAGGAGGAGTTAGCAATCTGTTATGAACTGGCTCCTGAGGAAGGAGTAGTTAGCAATCTGATATGCTCAGCTCCTGTAGATGGAGTAGTTAACAATCCGTAAGGTATAGACTGCGGAGTTGCAATCTGTTATGAATCTGTTGCTGAAGACTCCTGATGGGGAAGGAGTAGCAATCTGTTACCAGCGGAGTGCTTGGAGAGGGCACTCAGCTGTAGAGGAATGTAGATAGGTGGATCCTTGGGCCGATGGCAGATGACTATGCCCCTAGGAGGATATCCTGAGAGGGACCACCGGCTAGGCTTGGGTATGGAGACAGACACAGATAGTTCTTTTATTAGACAGGATAGTAGAACCACCAGAGGTGGCAGTAGTGAGCTGATATGCCCGGCAGGGCTGAGGTCCCTCAGGTACTGGAACTGCAATCTCTGGGTTGCTGAGCTGTAGAGAGAGACTATAGATAGTGAGTAGACAGGGTATGCTGTGTTCATAGCCAGAACTGGATGACAAAACTCACATAAGGTCTTAAGGAAGCTCAGTAGCTGGAAAGGGTTAGGCCCTCGAGGAGCGAGTACCTGGTTCCACGGAAAGCTCTGAGAGAGCAATGGTAACTCACAAAGAGAATCTTCAGAGTGTTCAGGAACATGGGCCCTCGATGAGCGAGTACCGGTTCCTATCTGCAATCTGAAATAAAGAAAAGAGAGTGAGGCTCCCGAGGAGTGGTGTAAGTCTGAGGAGGCAGAGTAGCATGGAGAGGCAAGCGAGTACAATCAATCCCCGCTATCAATCCCCGCTGAAGCGAAGACTTTCTCCTTGCTAACTCGATACGTTAACGAATACTGAGACCTTTTATATTGGAAGCAGATGACGTCATCTCAGGGGGACACCCCCGAGGTTCACGCCCTAGCTGGTACATCAATCGAAGTGCGCGCGCGTGCTCTACGTCATCAGGCAACATGGTGGATCCGCAGTGTGGTGCCAGTCCGGGGACACCGGAGGGAGACAGCAAGAAGATGCCACGGCAGCCAGCCGTCCATCAGACCCGGAGGGAGTTGCCACAGAGGTAAAGAGGGCGGAGTGAGAGTGTCGAGCAGCGATGGACGCAACAGAGACAGACTGCACAATATGCCATTTTTCCCTCAGCATTTGCCATGGGGTATTCTCGGATTTTGTAGCCCTGTGCAATCCATGCATTTCTGATTTACCTGGTCAGATTATCGGTATTTTGTAGTCTTCATTTGATCAATCCATCAATCAGCTACTCTCCAATCTGAGTAAGGGATAGGAGTGGTCTTTCTCAAGGAAATCTGCTGTTCCAAGCATGTTGATTTCTTATCCAAACAGCAAAGCTAGCAATTACACCAACATAATCAAATTGAAAAACATTGTCACTGGCCACCTCTTTGGTTTGCATTTATTAGTCATATATACTAACAGGCTGATACAGTAAAGCGCGGCCGCGGTTACCCTGTTTTTAACCCGCTTTGTATGCACATTTTGGACTCGTATGTCTAACCCGCGATTCAGTATCCGGTTTTACGCATCCTTACTGCTTACTGAAATCGACGCGTATCCCTTTCTGCCCGCCGCATGTATATGATATGTTAATGATCGGATTAGCTATTCCCTCCGATACAGTAATGTGCGCCCAGATTATCGCCTTTTTAACCAGCTATTTTGCCGCATCTTTAACCTGCCAATTTACCGCCTACCCTGACCCTGGCGTTAGTGTGGCAATAGTGTGGTGAACTTAGCTGCCCAGTCCCAAACCAACCCAATCCACAGAAAAAAATGCTTCTCACACAAGGGGGAAAAAAGTAACTCAACCTGGCACCACTGCGCTTAACCTCAGAGTACTTCGGTTCCGTAGGGAAGAACGGACACCGTTTCCGGGGGCTCCTCTGGCCTTCTCGTGGGTCTGGGCTCCTTGTTGCCACTGACTTGCAGTGGGCACGAGCTCCTGTATCAGGCCCTATCCCTACCCATCCTACACTGTCACCTCGGACGTCCAGCCGGGCACCCAGGTCATGGCATGCGTTCATGCACCTTCCCGCTGCCTTGAGCTCCCAACTTGGACGTCCAGGCAGGCGTTCAAGGCAGCGGGAAGGTGCATGAACGCACGCCGTGACCTGAGCGCCCGGCTGGATGTCCGAGGTCACGGTGTGCGTTCATGCACCTTCCCGCTGCCTTGAGCGCCCGACTTGGACGTCCAGGCGGGCGCTCAAGGCAGCGGGAAGGTGCATGAACGCACGCCGTGACCTGAGCGCCCGGCTGGATGTCCGAGGTCACGGTGTGCGTTCATGCACCTTCCCGCTGCCTTGAGCGCCCGACTTGGACGTCCAGGCGGGCGCTCAAGGCAGCGGGAAGATGCATGAACACATGTCGTGCCCTGACCGGCTACGACAGCGGCAGCAAGCCCAGCAGCAACCGGTACAGCGGCATCGGCATGGGCTTCGACCAGCGGCACGTTGCCCCTCGCTCCAGCTACTTGGACTCGCGCTACGGGGCCCCGGGAGACCCTCAGGCTGACAGCGCCGGCCCGCCGCAGGCCAGTCCACACTCCAGCCTGTGCGGTCAGTCCCTGGAACTGGAGAAGGAGCTGGTGCTGCACATGAAGAAAGAGTATTTTGGTGAGTAACTGGTGTGTGGTACTTGCTTCAGTGCCGACAGACGTTCATGGGCCTTCCCCCTGTCTTGAGCGCCCAGGCTGGACGTCCAAGCTGCGACCTCCGACATCCGGCTTGGACGTCCAGCCGGGCGCTCAAGGCAGTGGGTCTGTAGTAGAACCATCCACTTTCCTGGTGGAATGACATTTCAAATGACATTTGAAATGACAGGTACCAGCGCACCCAGGATACTGTATAGGCGCTGTATACCGCTCTATACAGTAAAATGGATTGCGCACGCCTACCGCTTCATGGATGCACTTTGGACGCCGCTTGCATTTGCGTCTCATTTGAATACTGTATCGAGCGGTATGTGAACCAAATTGTGCGCGCGGCAAACGAGGGTGCGCCCGGCACTACCGCACTCTTTCTTACGCGCCCTTACTGTATCGGCCTGTAAGTGATCCAAGTTGTCTTCCACTCCTCTTTTTTTTTTTTTTTAATTGTCCTTAATTTTTGGTTTTCGCTCCAGCTATCATTCATGTCATACTGCATTGTTGATGGCAACATTACTAAGGTGAAATCATCAAAAACAGAATTTCTCGCTTTTGGGATCAGGCTCCAATTAATTTGGAATGTAACTCTTGTTTCTCTTGATGCCTAGGTAGGTCAGATTTTCACATAGCAATTTTTCTGCTAGATCTATGCTAGTGAAAAAGTTATCACCAACAACATTGCTTTATGATTTTATACCAAGGCCAAAAAATATTTTGTTCAACATGGCTACCTAACTGTGCTGTTCTCCTCCAGTCTACCCAAATAAATATCCCCATTCAAGGAGTACAATGTTGCCACATTACAGCACCATTAAATCTTGTTGCCATATTTTATTTATTTGTAGATTTTTCTATACCGGTGTTTGGAAAAAACTGTCACATAGGTTTACAGCATTTACATTTAAACATAAAGTGTATAAACATAATAAAATTCAATACAAATAAGAATTAGACATAAGACTCAGTATGCTAACATTAACTAAAGGGACAGCAGCTCCTGAAAGCTACAAGCTGCTCATCCACAGTCATTTCTATTACTGGCACATACCATTTTTGAAGATCCTCCACAAACAGTGTGCATGTACCACAGAAGGCACCAAACTTGCCCATAGCTTTCCTTTCTCTCGCATAACTTTATTATCAAAAAGCATGTGCACAGCTATTTGTTGGAATCTTTCCCGAACAGATCATACATTACATAGTCAGAAATCTGATGTTCTCAGAAGCTGGTGGCTGTGGTTCCCTGCACTGGGAATACCTAGGTCTGCTTGTATCATCCAAGTGTTATGTTTGCCTGGTGCGGGCTGCCCCTGCGAGCCCACTCACTTACCCCACACTGCCCAGCCAGGCAGGTCCCACTGCTCCAAACAGCCTGAAACACCACCACATCATACAGCCAGAGACGATGACACTGTTGACCACCAAGCCCTCCTCTAGGTGTGTACATGCTGTGCGCGCAAACACTTAAAGACTCCGCGGCAGGAACAACGCTGACCGGCGCCTCCAAATGACCTCACATGCTCATTCTTCTCCAGGAAATTTTCACTGGCAAAGAATTATACAATCGGAGACAGAGAACTTTTAGCAGTTAAACTCGCTCTTAAGGAGTGGTGATATCTCTTAGAAGTGTGTCAACATAGGATCGCCATCTATACAGATCATAAAAATTTAGAGTACCTTCTGCAGGCAGGCTTGCTGGTCCCTAGTTTCTTTTCTCGATTTGACTTTGAGCTCCGCTACAGAGAAGAACCTCTGAGCAGATGCACTGTCCCAATCCTTTCTAATCAAAGATGCTTTAGAGGCCCCGTGTCATATCAATCCTGCAAGGATTACCCTTGCTTCTGCCACTTTCATCCTCGCAGGGAAGGCAGTCGTCCCCAAGAGGCACCAGGAAAACACACAACGCTTATGTAGCAGAACACCCTGGAATGACCCAAACTCTTGAGCTCCTTCAGCACCATGATTGGTGGCCATGCTTCAAGGAGGATGTGAAGGACTAAGTGAGGTCCTGTCCAACCTGTGCACAGAATAAAGCTGATCGTGTGTGATCCTTGTGGCCTTTATAGCTGTTCCTTGTCCCCAGAGAACCCTGGACCCCCATATCCACAGTCGTCTTTGTGGATCTCCTGCTTTCATACAGTTCCACTGTGATATGGGTCATAATGAATAGATTTTCTAAGATGGCTCACTTTGTACTTCTTTCTGGGCTCCACTCAGCTCCTGAATTAGCCGCCTTTTCGTTCAACATGTGTTTTGATTGCATGACTTGACATCCCATATTCTATCCAACAGAGGAGTTCAGTTTACAGACCACTATTGGAAGACTCTTTGCCACAAGTTTTGACATCTCCCTGGAATGGCCTGTCATGCCCAGGGCAATGGGCAGACCTCCAGCTGTATGTCAACCAAAGGCAAGACACTTTATTTATTTATTTTTAGTTTTTATATACCGATGTTCCTGTATAATATACATATCACACCGGTTTACAAGGAAATAAAACTGACGCCTCGTAGGGCGGTTTACATTGAACAAATAATAGATAACTTAAAGGGCCTTTTTACTTCCATAGACAGAATTTTCCCCTCAATACCCATGTGAGCAGTGCCACTGATTCTTCTCCATTTCAGGTTGTGTATAGAAAGTACCCATGGATACCACTTGCGCTACCCTTCGCCTTGGACTGCCAAGGGGCTTGCTTCATGGCCAAAGCACTCCATGATTTCTGGACCCAGACACCCAATTGATATCACAGGCAGCTTCTAGAGCCAAGAAATACGTGGACACCAAATGCCGACCAGTGCCACAGTTCAAGGAGGACGATCTGGTATGGCTGAACACCCAGCATTTTCATCTCTGGGTCCCTTCACTTCGCCTAGTACCACAATTCATTGGCCCCTACCCCATCCAATGGCAGCTAGGTCCCATTACTTACCAATTGAAACTTCCCAATATACTAATGGTCCACAATGTCTTCCATGTCTCCCTGCTGAAACCGTTGATCCTTTCCTTGCCCTCCAGGAAGCATACCACACCCTTGGATGTAACAATGGAAGAAGACCCACAGTTTGAAGTAGAGGAGATCGTGGATTTCTGCAGGAAGCTTAATAAATTAGAATACCTCATTGCCTAGAAGCATTTTGGCCCAGAGGATAAATCATGGGAGCCTGCCCCCAATCTCAAGGCACTACAGCTAATAAAAGAATTCCACAGATGATTTCCCTCCAAACCCAAGCCTTGGGTCATGAGTAGGGGGCTTAGAAAGGAGGGTACTATTACATTTGCAGGTTTGCGGGTTTTCCCCACGAGTCAGCTCACTCATCCAACGCTGCCCAGCTAGGCAGATCCTGCCAATCTGGCCCGAAATGCTACCATGCCATGTGGCCAGAGATGATGCCATTGACCGCCGGGCCCTAGGTAGGCATGTGTGGCACATGCTAACACTTAAAAGCCATGCAGTGGGAACAATGCTGGCTGACACCTCCAGATGTCATCACACACAGGGCCGGCGGGACTAGGCATCAGTGGGCGGAGCGCTGCCAGGGTATGTGAGGACACCATTTTCAAAATGTGAAAGAAGGGTCACAGCAGAGAGAGAGAGACCATTGTAAGAAGGCAACCATAACCCTATATATCTATCTCTGTCAGAGAGCATATTCAACTCAGGGTGGGTTTGGGGGGTGCGGTGTTACTTTGGTCTGCCTAGGGTGCTACAGACCCTTGCACTGGCCCTGGTCACATGGCTGGGTATTTAAACCCTGTCTGTACAATGCTCAGTACCTCAGCAATGGGTCGACTACTTTAGTGGTAGTACTAGTTGCTGCCTCAGCCTTGTCCTCATCCTTGCCCTCTCCAGCCTTACCCTCGTCTTCCAACCCTCAGACTGATTTCTCAGAACTGACCATAGCCTGTGCCTTGTTAACTCTTGCTTGCCACCTGCCTCAATCTCAGCCTTGACCACGACCATCCTGCGGCTTGCCTTGACCACAGCCAGCTATTGGAGCTACTCTTCCAACTATGCCTCAGATACTGCCACCTAAGACCTGCCAGAACCCGGAAAACAAAGGTTCAACTCAAGGGGAAAGGGGCTGGTATAGGCAAAGCTCCAGTCCAGTCTCTGCACCGTCTGCTCCGCCAGGTTCTTCCCCATAGGTTGCATCAACCTCACCCCAACACAAGGATCCAAAATCTTCACACCCCATACTGCTGGGTGACTTGGCATCTTGGCTGGTCTGCACCATCAACTCTTCCCCATCACTGCTGGATGAACTTTCATGGGAAATATTTTCAGTTTTAGAGCAGGCATCACCCGTGGAAGACAGTCTGGATCATTATCATTGTAATATCTCTCAAAAGATGAATCACTGCTTTCATTTATGAAAAAGGGTCTGTTATTTCTTCAGAAATGGAGACTCCACTTTCTTGACTGTGTCCTGTAAAACAAAATAGCATAATGGCACAAAAGGCACTATTTTATGTTTTTTTCCATCAAGCAAGGCAAGGCTTCATGCTACTCAAGAATGTGCATTCTCCATCATAGCAGCCAGCCTTTGGAATTCCTTCCTTTGGAAGTCAGGGTAATTTGGTGTCCAAAGATGTTTAACTTGCCATTAAAAACACATTTTTTATTAATCTTAATTTGGATTACCTCTTTTGGTATGAAGTTTTATGGCTCTTGTTTTAACTTTTAGGTCTTTGATCAAAATGGAATGGAGAAATACAATAGAATATTAACACCCCGAGTTTCAAAAATATCTTTTTCTCATTTTATCAACCTTGATGATGTCCCTTTAATGTGCCAAGACTCAGTCTCTTTTCCTTGGTATTCAAAGATAGAGAAGAATTGCCAAAAGGCTGAGATGCCCTAGGTTTTTATTCACATCTTGAGATTTTTCTTAATTGCTATTAATTTTTGAGATTTTATGTAGCATTTTAATATAATTTATTATAATCATTAAAGAAAAAGAACAGTGACATTAAAAATGATAATAAAGGTGACCACTCTACCAATGTCCCATATAACCATAAGATAACTAGTGTCATAAAAGATGAATTGGTAATGAGCTATGAGGTCACTGGACCCACAGTAGTCAGTGCCTGGCTCAATGTACACAACACTATTTATAGGCCGTGTCTCACCAAAATTTTAATCACCCACCTGTTTACTATTTTTGGTATTTTTCTATGCAAAAAAAACTAATTAGGAAACTTTTTTTTTTTTACTTATCTTGTGTGGAAAATCTTCTGTAAAAAAAACCTTGAAGGATATCTTCCACATAAGTCTTAAAAGACTTCAGTCCAAGTTCATCTTGAAATAGGCTGCACTTTGTCAAATCATTCAAAACATCATGGTGCTACTGTATACAAAAACCACAAACCACCCGACACTGCAGCATTTCAGCGTGTATTGGTAGAGCAGTCGCCTTTATTATTATTTACGGGGATATGTATTTTTCAATTTCACTGCTCTTTTTGTTTAACGTTTATTTTTTCAACACTTGGTGGACCTGTTTGTGTTGTTAAGGGGTCTGTTGATCATTTATTATATAACTTATAAGTGGGCAAAATGCTAAATGAAATCTCAAAAATGAACACATTTTAATATATTTTTATTAACCTCAGTGGTACTCCCTAAGTGTTGTAGATAAACTGAGAATAAGAATCTGACAGACTGACTGGCGACTTTCACAAGAAATAAAGTATATAAGACAAGAGATACCATTTATTATTAGGAAACAACTCAAACTAACTGAAGTCCCCAAACTATGACTCATGAGCCACATCTGGCCCATGAACTCATTTTTACCAGCTTGGTAAGCCCACCTGTATCACATTTAGCTGTGTCCCCTAACGTGTCCAGTCTTGGCACACCATGGCCTTTTTGTCCTATGGTGACTTCTCTCCCTCAGGTGCAATGATCTTCCTCTCCCCTCCCTCCCCCAGAGCTGGCTCATTTTTTAGTTTTGGGTGCACAGTTGATGACATGAAGTGTGAGACAATGGCAAGTGAAGGGAGGAGATGAGGAATATATGTCAGCTAGAAGACACTAAAGCTGAGTGTACCCGCTGCTAAGAAGGGAGGAAGAGAGAGATGTGCAGCAGGTGCTGTTAGTGGGAAGAGGATGAGAGAAGCTGTCACTGCCACCACTGATAGAACCCGCTATCCCCACTGTCAGAGGAGCCTCTGAGAGACCCTGTCGCCACTGCAGTAAGAGGATCTTCTACAGTTGAGTGCAGCTGTTGCCGAAGAGGAAGGGAGAGTGAGGAAATATGCTATTGGTGAGACCCATGGGGCAGATTTTTAAATGTACGCCCGATTTTACAACATGCACGCGTAGCCGCGTGCATGTTATAAAATCAGGGGTCGGCGCACGCAAGGGGATGCACACTAGTGCAACTTGCGCACGCCGAGCCCTCGGGAAAACCAGCTGGCTTTCCCCGTTCCCTCCCCCAACCTTACCCTCCCTTCCCCTACCTATCCTGCCCCCCAGCCCAAACCCCCCCCCCCATACCTTTGTTGTGGAAGTTACGCCTGCTGGCTGAGTGCCAGCACATGATCCCCTGGCCCAGCGACCGTACGGAGGCCTCTGGCTCTGCCCTGCCCATTTTTTCAAGCCCTGGGACTTACACGCGTCCCGGGGCTTTACGCGTGCCGCCAGGCCTTATAAAATCTGCCCCATAGGGTGGAGAGACTGCAGCTCACAGGAGATGCTGCAGAATACCTGCAACAGAAAGCATTGCAGGAGGAGGGAGAGAAGTGCGACAGGAGCCACCTCTGGTAGGAAGAGGATACAAGTTAACCTACAGGGGGATGCCATTGTTGCAGGGCACGGGTGAGAGCGCAGAGGAAGAGATACTGGGCAAGGGTGAATGTCAAAAGAGAAATGAAAATCTTGTTAGTATTCAAAGAATTGCTTTCTCCTGTTGGCACTCAGCCCTATCCATTATCTCCTTCTCTGCCTCCTACCCATGGCCAGCAACAGTAGCATTTCCCTTCTCTTCCACCTATTGCCCAGCATTTTTACCTCTTTTGCCCCTCCTCCCACGTGGCTTACTGTCATGGCCGTGCAGGCCAGTTAAAGGTAGTCCCCAAGCAGAAGTAGGAGAGGACTCGAGGGTCTTCTGCCTTTCTGACTATCTCCCCCCTTGGATTGAGCTTGCAGGTTCTGGTGGCCAGCAGGACTTCTCTGGCAAGGTAATTGGATTGGGAATCCAAGCAGAGCCAAGGCAGGCCGATGGCAGGGCAGGCAGTGTAAATGCAGAGATGAAAGCAGACCACAGTCAGGGCAGGCAGAGTTCAAGTGGTGTCGAAGGTTATGCTGAGTCAAAAACAAGGACTCAGTCCGAAGGCAAGGAGATGCAGGGCAATCGGGAACCGGGAAGCAAGTGAGGCAACAGGGCAGATCAAGGTGGGAAACAGGGCAAGGTGAGACGGACAGAGTACAAGGCACTAACAATTCTGGATTAGGATGCAAGGCAGGGCAAGACAACACCAGAAGGACAAGTAAGATACCAAGGCCAGGAGATGAACAGGATAAAACAGAATGCAGGCAAGGCAGGGATCAGACAAACAAGGACAGAAAAGAAGCAAGAGCGCCAATGGGAGGCTACAAGACAGGGAGCAAGAACAGACAGGAGGGCCACTGGGAAGCCCTGAGGAGAAAGGGAAAATCAACAGACATTGGTTACCAAGTTAAGCAGGCAGGAACCTAGACAAGGCAAGGTAATTGCTCAGGTGTCCACAGCAAGGAGCCGGAGCAACTCAATAATGAGGCCCTGGGCTGTGAGTGAGGCAAGCTTGTAAGTTGTGGCAAGACTGCTCAGCTCAGACTGCAGACCACTGAGGGCCCCTGCAGGCAAGGGGGGTAGGGGTGCACAGCAGCCAGCATCATTACAATGCCCCCCTTTAAAGGGGTGGATCCCAGATGCCCCTTACAGTGCCGCCTCCTCCCAAGTCCCAACTGCAAGGGAGGTCCTGGGCATTTGGACCAAGCCCTGGAACAGAGTCGGAGTGCCCCCGGGGCGAAGTGCCAATAACAGAGTCAGAATGTGCCTAGTGCAGAGTCAGAGCCTGGAAGCAGAGAACCTTGATAGGATTTGGAGTCTGGAAGTGGAGTGCCTAGAGCAGAGTCAGCGCCTGGAAGCAGAGAACCTTGATAGGATTTGGAGTCTGGAAGTGGAGTGCCTAGATCAGAGTCAGCGCCTGGAAGCAGAGAACCTTGATAGGATTTGGAGTCTGGAAGTGGAGTGCCTAGAGCAGAGTCAGAGCCTGGAAGCAGAGAACCTTGATAGGATTTGGAGTCTGGAAGTGGAGTGCCTAGATCAGAGTCAGTGCCTGGAAGCAGAGAACCTTGATAGGATTTGGAGTCTGGAAGTGGAGTGCCTAGAGCAGAGTCAGAGCCTGGAAGCAGAGAACCTTGATAGGATTTGGAGTCTGGAAGTGGAGTGCCTAGAGCAGAGTCAGCGCCTGGAAGCAGAGAACCTTGATAGGATTTGGAGTCTGGAAGTGGAGTGCCTAGAGCAGAGTCAGCGCCTGGAAGCAGAGAACCTTGATAGGATTTGGAGTCTGGAAGTGGAGTGCCTAGATCAGAGTCAGCGCCTGGAAGCAGAGAACCTTGATAGGATTTGGAGTCTGGAAGTGGAGTGCCTAGATCAGAGTCAGCGCCTGGAAGCAGAGAACCTTGATAGGATTTGGAGTCTGGAAGTGGAGTGCCTAGATCAGAGTCAGCGCCTGGAAGCAGAGAACCTTGATAGGATTTGGAGTCTGGAAGTGGAGTGCCTAGATCAGAGTCAGAGCCTTAACCAGAATTTGCAGTGTAAGAGGAACACAGGAGTGGACTTGAAGCCGATGTTAACAGAGTTGTGGCAGGAACTGGCTCAGCCTGGTGCAGAATGGTGGATTGACCTCTGTTTTGTACCTGAGGTAAAGGAGGGTAAAGTAACTTGCCCTAGGTCATAAGGAGCAGCAGTGGGATTTGAACCCTGGCTCGTAGCTTGCTGCTCCGATGGTTGAGTCTAATTGATATTAGATAACACTTCCATGAGGAAATGTTGCCTTGATCGTGGCTAATTTTACTTGCAACTACTTGGGGGCAGGGGAGGAAGTGAGTGGGTATAGTGGGGATTATCAAGAGTTATCAGAAACAGATATAAACCTACTTTGGCATAAAACATGTGTGTGTCGATTAATCCCTTTGACAGTTTCCAAAAAGAATTATTTATCAAAACCAATTCATAACCATGAATAATTTCTACAATATTGGTTCATAATTGATGTTCTTTTTTTTTTGTTGTTGAAAGTCGACGTCGCAACTGCCATTTATCAGTTTCTCTTATCTTCACGATGTATTTTTGTTTAATTACATACATTGCTTGTTTTCTCTTCATAGAAGACTAGGTGTGCTGCTTTCTTTCTTGCATGCCGAATTCCCCTTATGTATTATAAATACCAGTTTTTATTCAGCATTTTGACAAATTTACAGAAAATATTCAGCACTTATCCTCTAGTTTTGAATGTATTCATATTGTGACACTAATTGGTAGAAAAGTGTTTCTCACAGCTGACAGGTATAAAAATATGCAGTGAAGACTGAGTTACCACATGTCATAGTGTTGAAGATCCATCAGATATTTAAAGATGTGGCATTTATTTTTACAGGTATAATTGATGAAATTTGTCATGAGTAGTTTAGTAATTTTGTAGTCCGTTCTATGTTAAAGATTCAATGTTTATGCTATAATTCTGATCTATAAAACAGGATGGCCAATCTTGTTGATATTGTTCTTTTATGCATGTTTGGAAAATACCGTAGATTTCAGTAGACCGATTCAGAGGATGTTGACACAGGGTTGTCCAAGGCCACAAATAGATATCTGAATTTTGGCAATAACTCATGCGCATGGCAATTATTCTTATTCTCAGGTAAATTGCAAAAGTTGTATGCAAATATGGCACGTTCATATTCATTTAGTACATTCTGAAAGTCATATCTGTTGTAGACTTAAGGGCCCAAGTTGATCACCAGTGGTCTTTAGGAATCAGCCTTAGAAAAAATCAGAGTTACTAGCTCCATACCATACATTTTAGTTCCAAAAGTATGTAATTTGCACACATACTTTAGCATTCTGCTCTGAATATTAAGAAATGTTCGTGTGAAACGTATCGTATGGTGTGTGTGTATGGAAGCATGAACATAGTGGCATACAAAACGTCAGTTCAGCTCTTAATATGTAGAGTGCCTGATTTCTCTCTTTTTAAATGTTTCAGACATGATGAGATTTGATTGATTGCAGTGCTGAGCTTTTTCCAGCCTCTGAGTAGATACTAACACACACATAATTAACATGCAAATCAACAATAAAATTTAAAAAATAGATGTGCATATCTAAATCTGTAAGGTAACTGAAATATTGTACTGAAAGCCCTGTTCTGTAATTAAGTGTGCTGGAATTGTTTGTCGCACATTATCTGCAGTAGCTTTGAATCTGCAATTTGAAAAGGTGAACTAAGAAGTTTTTGCATCTCCCTCAAATGATGGATGAGATCTGAAACGAATTTAAAAGCAGAGTGATTCCCTAGAGATCTTTCAGTGTATCACAATTAAATCTTTCACATTTTATAAAGCTCTTCGAAACATTTGTATTTAATTTATAATTTTACATCCTTGTTATCTGCTGACTATGAAGATGAGGAAATGAAGTTCATTATTCCGAAATGGTGAAGGTTGTGCACCCTTTTTTTTTCTGTAAGTATTCCCAAAAAAGTGATCCCATTTAAAAAATTGCAGTATACTTGTGTTTGGCAGTCCGCTGGCTCCTCCCATGAACCACTGCACTCACCCTTCAGGCCATGCCTTCCCCCTCATGCTGGGATGCTGCCAGGCTGCCTCAACTTCTAGCATAGCAGGTTGCTGTGCTGCGACATGGCAGGACGCCACCAGAGTTCCTCATGGCTGACACTGCTGACGCAGCTAGGCTCCGCTCCCCCTAAGGCATGCATGCGCCTGATGTCCCTAACCTTAAAGGGCCAGCAGCAGGAAAACCTGGCAGGCGCCCTGGATGACATCACACTCCCTGGTCTATATTGAGCCTCTACATTCACCTCTCCGACGCTTCGGCAACAGGTCTCCCTAGTGCCTAGTAGTGTGAGTTGCCCCAGGGTCCTGTGTTCTTCAGTTCCAGAATCTTTGTTCTTCAGCTCCAATATTCTTCAGTTCCAGTGTCTTTGGTCCCAGTGTCTTCAACATCTTCGTTCTCCTGTTCCTATGGTCCTCATCTCATCTGTCAGACCCCGTGGTCAGTTCTTCATTGTGTCTTGCTTCCTGTGCTGTTCCTCGCCTTCCTGCCTTGCCTTTCTGTCCTACCTTTCCTACGGATGGACTCCTGATATTGACCTTGGCCTGATTTCTGGACCTCCTTGAATGCTGCCTGCCACTGACCATTGCTTGCCTTCTGGACTTCCTGGCACGCAGTCTAATACCAACCCCAGCCTGCCTCCAAACTCGCCTGCATTATCCAGCAACCTGGACAAATCCTCCGATCACCAGCAGAGGGCCTCCCACCTAAAACCTTCCGGCACAGGCACCCAAAGGCTCAACCTGAAGGGAATGTGAGCTAGTATAAGAAAAGCTCCAGTTGGGCCTCTGCCTCCTCCAACTCTGCCTGCCAACAGTGGGGACCTGCAGGGCTCCTCCCTGCAGGTTGCGTGAACTCCACCTTGATTCAAGGGTCTATCATGCCAACAATAATTTAATAAAAGTGATGTTAAACCAAATGTCACACACCCTCCATTCAATGACTCATCCCATGTTCTCCCACCTCCTTAGTTTGAGAAGCACTGAAATAGTATGGTATTTTGTGTACTGGGCTATGAATCTGAAGTTTTAGATTGCCTTTAGGGACACCATTGACAGTGGAACCTCAAGCAGGTCACTTGATTATTTTTATCACTTGTGCCTCAAATTTTCCAACTGTAATTGGGTGGTAGTAATAGTATCATTCCTCCCTCTCCACTCCGGAGACTTACATGCAGTCCAGTTACTACTAATGTGTTGCTAGCACATCCATCATAGAGATGGCTCTCTTTATATATGTGTGTGTGTGTGTATATAATATATATATTCCTGAAATGCATAATATTGTAAAACATTTTAATCTATTTATATGAAATATTATCAATAAATACAAATTATTATAATAAAAATATCCCTTTTTCACTTATTTTCCTTTTTCTCTTTTCTTCCTACTCAGAATTCAATAAGTGTTTTGATAACTTTTAGTATCCACCTGAAATAGCTACTTGGATTGGAGATAATTTATGATGAAGAGTTCCACTATTCAGATTAATAATGGGATCTCTGTTTAATATGTTTCAAGATCATGAGTATGATGGGGACTACTGCTCAGCAGTAAGGTTGCTTTATAATGTGATTCTATAACTTGATGAACAGATCAAGGCCAGAACTTGGGCTCTGTTCTCAGCACCTCACAGAAAACAAGACACACTAGTGATGTCCCTTATATGTGTAATCATGTATGCTCATCTTCCTATCTATAGCATGAGCCCTGGACTGTGGTAATTAAATCTACAATCCAAAATCAAATTAATGGACAGCATTCAGGGCATGGATAGCTGAGCCTCGCTTTGTGCAGCGCACACACAAAACATGATGCCTTGAGTCCTTCCAGCCTCTGTTTTTGCCCTAGGCTGAATAAGATGGAGAAAGTGCACTAACCATTGGATGTGACTTTTCCCAAATTTTGGAAGCAGCAGCAATGAAGGAGCTGTGGCAGCCAGATGTAGCAGCCAAAGTATATAACTGAGCCGGCTACCACACTATACTGACTTATCTTTTCTCCTGCATTTATATATAGAGGGAGCTGAAGACTGGAGGATAGCTAATGTAATCCCAATATTTAAAAAGGGCTCCAGGGGCGATCCGGGAAACGACAGACCAGATAGCCTGACTTCAGTACCAGGAAAAATAGTGGAAAGTGTTCTAAGCATCAAAATCACAGAACATATAGAAAGACATGGTTTAATGGAACAAAGTCAGCATGGCTTTACCCAAGGCAAGTCTTGCCTCACAAATCTGCTTCACTTTTTTGAAGGAATTAATAAAACATGTGGATAAAGGTTAACCGGTAGATGTAGTGTACTTGGATTTTCAGAAGGCGTTTGATAAAATTTCTCATGAGAGGCTTCTAGGAAAAGTAAAAAGTCATGGGATAGGTGGCGATGTCCTTTCATGGATTACAAACTGGCTAAAAGACAGGAAACAGAGAGTAGGATTAAATGGACAATTTTCTCAGTGGAAGGGAATGGGCAGTGGAGTGCATCAGGGACCCTTACTTTTCAATATATTTATAAATGATCTGGAAAGAAATACAACGAGTAAGGTAATCAAATTTGCAGATGATACAAAATTGTTCAGAGTAGTTAAATCACAAGCAGATTGTGATAAATTGCAGGAAGATCTTGTGAGACTGGAAAATTGGGCATCGAAATAGCAGATGAAATTTAATGTGGATAAGTGCAAGATGATGCATATAGGGAAAAATAACCCATGCTATAGTTACACAGTTAGGTTCCATATTAGGTGCTACCACCCAAGAAAGAGATCTAGGCATCATAGTGGATAACACTTTGAAATTGTCGGTTCAGTGTGCTGTGGCAGTCAAAAAAGCAAACAGAATGTTGGGAATTATTAGGAAGGGAATGGTGAATAAAACGGAAAATGTCATAATGCCTCTATCGCTCCATGGTGAGACCCCTCCTTGAATACTGTGTACAATTCTGGTCGCCGCTTCTCAAAAAAGATATAATTGCGATGGAGAAGGTACAGAGAAGGGCAACCAACATGGTAAGGGGAATAGTACAGCTCCCCTATGAGGAAAGACTAAAGAGGTTAGGACTTTTCAGCATAGGCTGAGGGGGGATATGATAGAGGTGTTTAAAATCATGAGAGGTCTAGAACAGGTAGATGTGAATCGGTTATTTAGTCTTTCAGATAATAGAAGGACTAGGGGGCACTCCATTAAGTTAGCATGTGGCACATTTAAAACTAATCGGAGAAAGTTCTTCTTCACTCAACGCACAATTAAACTCTGGAATTTGTTGCCAGAGGATGTGGTTAGTGTGTTTAGTGTAGCTGTGTTTAAAAAAGGATTGGATAAGTTCTTGGAGGAGAAGTCCATTACCTGCTATTAATTAAATTGACTTAGAAAATAGCCACTGCTATTACTAGCAATGGTAACATGGGATAGACTTAGTTTTTGGGTACTTGCCAGGTTCTTATGGCCTGGATTGGCCACTGTTGGAATCAGGATGCTGGACTTGATAGACCTTTGGTCTGACCCAGTATGGTATGTTCTTATATCCTTATGGACCATTGTGTTGGGTTCATGTGTGTCTCTGCTCCCCTTTCCCTTTTTTGTTAAATTTAGAAGAGAGGCTTTCAATGCTTCCTTAATTCTTCGTGTCCATGCTGCCTGTACATGTACATGTGATGTACTTCACATTTTTGTTAATCTAGGTTTGCCTTGGACTTGAAAAGATTGGGAAACATTGAAGTAGATGGCAGATATAATCTAGTTGGCCCATCCAGTCTACCCAGTAGTACCTGTCCATACTGATAAGAATATATCCCAGCTGCCAACCATAGAGGGTGACAACTTGTTGGATATTGCTCCTTACTGAAGTCAGTTTTTGTTGTCTTCATTTGCTCGTCTTTCCCAGATAGTTAAAAATGTATACAATCCCATATTTAATTCAACACTTAGCCCAGCCCCTGTCCTTCTTGTCTTACTATCAAGCTTATAGTAATCTAAACAGTTTCCAGACCTAGTGAGGCTGATGTCTTGAACATTTGTCCACCTCATTTTATGAAAAGATCAGCTCTGGAATTTTGGTTTATAGAGCATTCTTGGCAAACTTGTAAAACAAGATGAAAACCAAATTTAAATTGAAAATGAAGTTAAACATTTGGGGAATAATTTTAAAACTGCCTGCATTGGTGCAAAGTCTATAGGTTAACTTTTATATCCGGAGATTTTAAGCTAATTTTCAAAAATAATGTCATGTATACTTTTCCTTTGATGTTATCCTAGAAAAATTATCCTAGAAAATGAATGTTCATATTTTTGAAAATTGAAAAGTGTGCATGCCTCTCCCCCATCCTCACCTCCGGGAACATCTCCCCCTAATTCAGGTAAAAAGAGGCATAGAGGGCCTACAAACATACTTTTACCTGCATATAGGGCAGACGGTTTTCTAAAAGTTTATTTCTGCAAGTAAAGCGTTGTTTTACCCCCAGAAGTGGTTTTGAAAATTACCCTCTTCGTGTCATTAAAAATCAGTTCTCAATTCAGATTCCAAAATGTTAGCTGAATAACTACTGATACTTCCCTCTCCACTCAGAGTACTGTTGATCCTTACATGCTTTTCCTGATCTTACCTTATACCATCCAACTTTCCAGTATTACAGACCCTGAATTTTGCTCCAGTCTGACCAATCCCAAACTTGAAAGTCTGTCTAATGTATTGGTATCTTGCAAAAGTACCAATTGCCTGCAGCAGAGCTCAAAAGATAGAGCTTTTTCCTTACAATGGGATAATTTCATATCTTGGTTTCCAGATACTAAGCCAAGAGCCTGTGACTAGCTCCTGATATGGCAAAGCTGTAAAACTCATGTGTCATACTTGTTTTTATGTCACAGCACTGCGGATGAATTTGTCACCTTGTGGAATGTTTTGTTAGAAATGCATCATCCAGAAAATAATCCTTCTGTACCCATGTATTGTAAGTAGTATTCATTTGCTTACTCACTGAATGGTGCTCGGATATGTATAGTAGCAATCACCATGGTTAGCGACAGTTGCTACTGCCTTTGCCTCCAGCCTCCTCTCTCCCCAGGCGCACCTTGCACAGCTTCCTGTCTGCTCCAGTCGTGTATCCGTTCCAGAAGTAAATCTGGTAGTCACCAGGGGAGAAGGATTAAGTTGGCAGGATTCTCATTCTTGCAGGGAGTGAATTAAGTGATGGTGAAAGGTCTCCACTTTTATAGTTGGACTTTTGCTATGTGAAATTGTTCTGTTCACATCAGTAGGCAGTATGATTCCAAATTTCCTGAAACTAGAAACACATGGTGAGGTGTGTTAACATGCAGTAGTATGGTTTCATGGGCTATCTTATTTAATAGCAGCAGCATGGGTTCAGGCAAGAAAAGCGCACACAGGAGCAGAGTGAGCGAACCGTGCAGCAAGAATTTCTGTGGAGAACAGCAAAGAGGCAGCAAGTGAGATGAATAGCACAGAAAGGAACAGGATTGCACAGTAGGGGAAAGCAGTTTAAAAGACATTGATAAAAGGTAAAGAGAGGCTGTGTGGGGAAAGAAAGTAGAGGGAGGAAAAGACAAGACTCTGGGGTCTGTGTACTAAACCATATCAAAAATTGTCCAATAACACAGGTTAACATGAAAATTTTAACACGGACGTTAGCAATACATTTAAAGCCCAATGTACTAAAGTATGTAAACCCTTTAGTACATTGGTCATCAAAAACAGGTTGTACTGCTAGCTGAGGCAACAGCATTACTGCCACCACTAGTGCATCTGACATTGCCAGTAATACACAAGACCTGACGAGGGACACAATGTACTCCCACCCTGACTTCAAAATCAAGAGGCCTGGAGAACCAAGTTGGCATTATATTGAGAAGACATGCTGTTACTTCTACTGAGCATATGCAGACGTTCCTGCACGAGCATTGCCTTGTGAGCCTCCCCAGTCATTTTTTGTTGAAGCATAAGCATGGACATATGCTCAGTCTCTCCAGATATTTTTCTATATCATCTTCAAAGCTTGATATTTTTCTATATTTTTTCGTCAACTTTTACTTTTTTTTAGTTGCTTTGCTACCTGTGCAACTTCCACAACATCATTTTTTCAGTGCTTAAAAAAACAACAATTTGCTTCCTCAACTTGTCTGGCGAAAAGAAATCTACATAAGAAGTTGCCTTACTGGGTCAAAACAAGGGTCCATCGAGCATAGCATCCTGTTTCTAACTGGCCAATTGAAGTTAAAGTACCTGGAAAGTACCCACACATTAAATGCATCTCATGCTGATGCCAATAATAAGCAGTGACTATTCCCTATTTATTTATTTATTTATTTATTTATGTATGTATGTATGTATTTTAAGAGTTTTTATATACCGTCATTAAGTTATTCACCATCATAACAGTAGTTTTGGACTTCTATCCAGGAACTTATCCAAAATGTTTTTAAACTCAGCTACACTAACTGCCATAACCACATCCTCTGGAAATGAATTCCAGAGCTTAATTGTGCATTGAGTAAAAAAGAATTTTCTCCAATTTGTTTTAAATGTGCTATTGCTAGCTTCATGTATTATCTGAAAGAGTAAATAACCAATTCACATTTACCTTTTCAAATCCTTTATGATTTTATAGATCTCTATTATATCCCCCCTCAGCTGTCTCTTCTCCAAGCTGAACAACCCTAACCTCTTTAGCCTTTCCTCATAAAGGAGCTGTTCCACGCCCTTAATTATTTTGGTTTACCTTCTCTGTATCTTCTCCACTATAACTATATCTTTTTTTTAGATTCGGCGACAAAATTGCACACAGTATTCAAGGTGCAGTCTCACCATCAAGCAATACAGAGGCATAATGATACTCTCCATTTTATTCACCTTTCTAACATTCTGTTTGCTTTTTTGACTGCTGCAGCACATTGAGCAGACAATTTCAATATATTATCCACTATGGCACCTAAATTTCTTTCCTGGGTGGTAAGTCCTAATGTAGAACTTAACATTGTGTAACTAAAAATTGGGTTATTTTTCCCTATAAGCATCACCTTGTACTTGTCCACATTAAATTTCACCTGCCATTTGGATGCCTAATCTTCCAGTCTCGCAGGGTCCTCCTGCAATTGATCACAATCCGCTTGTGATTTAA
Organism: Rhinatrema bivittatum; assembly: GCF_901001135.1. Classification (NCBI taxonomy): domain Eukaryota; kingdom Metazoa; phylum Chordata; class Amphibia; order Gymnophiona; family Rhinatrematidae; genus Rhinatrema; species Rhinatrema bivittatum. Next base: position 714,917,177 of record NC_042615.1, on the reverse strand, counting down.
CTACTCTGAATAATTTTGTATCATCCGCAAATTCGATCACCACACTCATCGTATCCCTTTCCAGATCATTTATAAATATATTAAAAATTACTGGTCCACGTATAGATCTCTGAGGCACTCCACTGTTAACCTTTTTCTACTGAGAAAAACTGACCATTTATTCCTACTCTCTGTTTCCTGTCTTTTAACCAGTTTGCAAGCCACAAAAATTAATTGCCTTCTATCCCATGACTTTTAAGCTTTCTTGGAAGCCTCTTAGGAGGGACTTTGTCAAATGCCTTCTGAAAATCCAAATACACTATATGTACTGGTTCACTTTTATCCACATGTTTATGAACTCCTTCAAAAAAAATGTAGCAGATTTCTGAGGCAAGACTTCCCTTGGGTAAATCCATGCTGACTGTGTCCCATTAAACCATTTCTATCTATATGTTCTGTGATTTTGTTCTTTAGAATATTTTCCACTATTTTTCCTGGCACTGAAGTCAGGCTCACCGATCTTTAGTTTCCCAGATCACCCCTGAAGCCCTTTTTAATTTTTTTGGTTACATTGGCCACCCTCCAGTCTTCAGGTACAATTTTAATGATAGATTACAGATGACTAGTATTAGGTCTGAAATTTCATTTTTTAGTTCTTTCAGAACCCTGGGATGTATACCTTCTGTCCAGGAGATTTGCTACTCTTCATTTTGTCAATCTGGTCTACTACATCTTCCAAGTTCATCGTGATTTGGTTCAGTTTATCCAAATCATCACCCTTGAAAATCATCTCTAGAACAAGTATCTCTCCAACATCCTCATTAGTAAACACCAAAGCAAAGAATTCATGTACTGTTTCCGCAATGGTCTTATCTTCCCTAAGTGCCCCTTTAACCCCTCGATCATTTACCATTTCAAGAGTTACATCTGTGGCAAGGTAATGTCCCTCACAGATGGTTATGAGCTGTGCTATCAATACTAGGGCTAAACCACAATTATGTAAACTGCTACACCTATGGCTAGATGTCCAGGATCAATAAAATTGAGGAGTTGTGTAAATCTATTTGGAGTTGAAGCAAATGTAGCATTGTCTGCCTTGCTGGATAAGGAGTTAAACAGGAGCTCCTCCAAAACTCCCGCATCAGCACAGGCTGAAGCTGTGGGGTTGAGTGAAATGAGCTACCCTAAGTCAAAGATCACGTGGCATTGCTCTCTGGAGCCATCGGAGCCTGCATTAAAGAAGCATAAGGCCTCAAAGCAGGGTGCATTGGCACTGTCAATGTATGGTTCTTATGGCCTGGATTGGCCACTGTTGGAAACAGGATGCTAGGCTTGATGGACCCTTGGTCTGACCCAGTATGGCATTTTCTTATGTTCTTATGGTGCATCAGCATAGATGCAGCAGGCATTGGCAGTGTCGGCACAAGATGATGCACAATGCCTCGATTCACTCAATACATCAGTGCAGTCGACTAACTATTTAGTTGGTTAGCCTCATTTGCCTTTATTGTACATTACATTGGTTTGCCTTGGTAAAGATTTATGATTAATAAAGTATGGAATAAACTAATCTAAACTAAAACTGGTGCATTCAATGCATGGCCCACTTTTGCACTCAATGCATGATGTATCAAAGCCCTCGGTGCATGGGGCCAGCACTTTCTTGACACTCCTCGATGCACTGCTACACCATGCTCATAGTGCAGCACACAATCCATTGATGCATAGTGGAAGAACACGTGGAACCATCCCAATGCTCCTGATGCATGCATCAAAACAATATTCGTTTCCATGCCAACTTTGTTGACGTAGCTCAAATGGGGCCTCTCAAAGCATTCAAAGAAGCAATCCACAGCAGCTTCTAGGCATTTGATTCTATCAAAGCACCAGGCTTCTCTATGGCCTCAGTCGATGTATCCGGCCTCCAGATTCTTCATGCTGCTGTACTTATACATCTGTATGCCAGTCACCCTCAAGCAAGTGCGGAAGGAGATTTGTTACCTCTGCCCCTCTAATTACAAGAACTCTCACTCCTTCATGATTGCTGGTGGATGGTTTCTGTTTGGAGACACCAAATCTAATATGTTCTATAGTACTGCTCACTTCCAACAGACCTCCTGTTTGTCAAAGAAGAACCCATTCTTGTCTCTGAAGAGGATGTACTACCTCCCACAACTCAGAGGACATGTCAGTCACTTGATCAGATTGCAGATAGTGAAGAATTTCTTTACCTCTTTGACTCAGGAGACAGAACTTTCCAGCCTCTTCTCACTACTTTTGCTATGGTGATCATTCAGACTGAAGTTCCAATTTTGCCTAATGGTGTGAACTCATCATCAGAATCCTTGCCACAAGGTTCATCATTCCACTCAATTGCAATGGAGTTGAGTCATTCAGAAGTGGCAGCTGTTTCCCCCAGGTTGCTTTCTTTTATCATTGGGGTCCTGGATCAGTGAACCCTTACTATTAGGTTCAGAAGAGGGTTTCATAGGTATTCAATCTGATCCACTTCTGGATCCTCCTGATCATACTTTCCCTCTATATGATCTTACCTACTCAAAATTCATATAAAAAATGGGAAAGACACGGAGTATCAATGTACACAAGGATAAGGATCCTTGATTGGGGGAAGTTTTTGGTCTCCTCCAAATGCTAGGCATGCCATCTGAGCCACGGCTCTTCCACCCTATAATGTTCTGAAGCTGATACAGATGAGAATATGTAAACTCCTATTCCTGGCATTCTTACGGCCAGGAAATAGAGACCTCATGTATAGATTGCAAAGGTTACTGGGCTTTGGGGTCCAGCTTCCTCACCAGTCTATCATTGTCAAGTCCATGCTAAAAGAAGCAAAAAAGACAATAATTCATTTTGCCTCTAGGCTGCTAGATAATTTTGGAAAGAAAGTATTTCAGAGTTCCTTTCTTACTGCTGGGATCACTATTCACCAGTTTTATATGGTGCAACATCTCTATGATTACATTCAAAAACTAAAGCATTTTCTACAAGCTGTTAATGGTGTCACATATTACCCCAACCAGTGTTGGATGCAGAAGAATGAATGTCAGCATCTACATTCTGTCATTGTATGGCATGGCTTAGGACGAATAGTATCTGAGAAGATGTATGCAACCTCCCTTGTGTGGAGGACAACCTTTTTGGCTCACATACCCATCCATTCTTCTTACTGGTGCTACCTTTGCTTCAAGGTGGTTTCTTCCCATTATCAGTACAAAGTACTCCTGTTTGGCATGTCGGCAGTTCATATTATCTTCATCAAATGCGTTGCACTGGTAGTGGCTCAAAGAATTGAACTGCCTGCTTCCGTGAAGAGTCAACTACCTAGCTGGATTAAGCTCTACTATGAACTGAGGAGTCTCTCGAGCAATGCCCGCTTGGGAGTTTCTACCCATGCTCAGTAGAGCCACTAGCTAGGAGAGGCAGATGTGTTCACTGCAATCAGATGACGTCACCTGTGTGTCATGGATAATTCATCCTGCTATCTAGGAAGAACACTGTTTATAGTAAGCAAATTTGCTTTTTGCCTCAAAATCGAGATTCAGTGTTGCAGTTATTTTTCAAATTTGCAAATCACCTTTATGGATATTAGATGTGGATATTTCCTGATTTGTGTAAAGCTACTCAGGAGTGTTGAAAGAATTTTCTTGCTATGCATCAAGAAGTATTAGACTTGGGGGGGGGGGTCTCTTTCCTCTTATGTTTTCCATGTAAATGTTTAATTGAATTGGCTAATGCAAGATATGTTTTCTTTGAACCTTCTCAGTTAAGGCTCATAGCACCAGTTCCAACCCTGGAACCAGTTGAGCTGGAAGCCCAGAGGAGCAGGAAAAAACTGCCCATAAAAAAACATAAAAGGAAATTCATAGCAGTAGCAATTGATCTCTCTAGTCAGGTTCTCATTAAAAGCCATGATATTCTTTTCAGTAGAAACAGACTGTACGTGTAGTGGCAGTGGTAGCTAGCCTTCTAAGATAGAGGCTACATTCCTGCATATTCATGGTATTTTGAAGACTATGGCACCCAAGGTAATGAGAAATACATATGCATCCTCTTGGTATGTGAATTTATATTTGCAATTGCTGGCATTTTAAGGAGACATTCTTCCAAAACTTAATTCTTGACAAGTTCGTGCAGTACGCAGACTTTGTTATATTTCAGCTGACAAGGAACCCACAAAGAAAACATGAAATTTGAATTTGTATCTCTGGAAAGCTCAGTAACAATTACTGTAATGCTATGAATAGCCTCTCATTTTTAGGAAAATGAACTCCTGGGAATATAAGAATTCTAGTTATTGGGCTGTCGTGGTGGCTGAGTGACAGTGCTATGCTTAGCTATGTGGAAGAATCCAAATTTGATTCCTGTCTCAATCCTTCCACTCCCTGGGTTGGCACAGAGGCAGTTTTAACCATTCTTTGGTGGGAGAAAAGGAGTTAGTCATTACACAAAGGAGACTCCTAATGGCCAAGTTTACTCTTGAAGGAGCACTGGTAATGGCCCCTGGCCAGGGACAGATTTAGGATTTTTCCATTCCTGGACACTGCTGGTGCTATGCTTCCGCCCCCGCACCCCCTGGGGAAAGGTTGGGCAATAGGGAATGGGTCTAAGGCACAGACCCAGAATTTCTTGCAGCAGCTCAGGATTAGATTCTGTGGTAAAAGTGTAAACATTTTGAGATACGCTGTCAGGCATTTCCATCTTTTATATTACATTATAAACTTTGCTTATGTTGGTATAATTTATATTCCTTTTATTGGGTGAAGAAAATGGATCTCAAGTATTAGTACAGGGAAAATATCTCAGGGATAAAGAGAGGTGCAGGGATAGGGAAAGAAAGGGAGGAGGACTGGAGCTGAGGGGAAAAATGAAGGGGGAGGGTGAGATTAGGAATCTGGGATGAAAGAAAAGCAGGGAGAGGAACAGAAGTTCTGGGATTGGTGGAGGGAAGGGGCTGGATAAGGAAACAGAAAGCTATTCTCAGCTAAATAAGATTACAGCTAGAAGGCAGTAAATGTTCAGCGAGTTTGCTGCCTCCCCCCCCCCCCCCCCCCCCCCCCGATTTGGCTGAAGACTGTTGGTACAAAGATTTGGACCAAAGTAAGTTGGGAGTAGATATAAAAGAGGGAATGAAGGCTCCTGGCACCAGTTCCAAGCCCTGGTTCCAACTGAGCTGGACCAATGTTGCAAGAGGAAATTACTGAGTCAAAAAAGAAAATGTGGTTATATGTAATTAGGTACATTGTGGATCTGGGAGATACCTTTTCATTCTCCGTTGACAAGCAGGTTGAATTATCCATTATGTCATTATGCCTGGGTGACACTATCTGATGGCATCAACATGGTCCCCTCTGTCATAGCTCTGTAAGAGCTTTACTGAGCATGCATGGGAGTTCCTGTATGCATGCTGCCTTATGGGCCTTCAGTCTTGTATGAGCCTCTTTCTTCAAATCTTTTTTGTAAGCTGTGTGCCTTTCCTTTTTCTCATTTGTTTTTTGCCTTATTGCTATTCTCTCTTTTTTTTTTTTTTTTTTCACAGCTGCCTTGGTAGCTCCTCAAATGAACTTTTAAGTTCTACTAAAAAAAAAAAAAAAAAAATTTAATTGTAGCCCAAGACAAAGAAACAGCCTATCAGCAGGTTCCATACCTGCATATGTGGCTACCACATGTCTATTACAGACATGCACTCTGTCCGCTATCCTTGTTTGTGTCTGGGCCAATTGCTAAAGTTGTGGTCTGATGTCCCCCAGGGTGCAGCAATACCGTGCCTGGAAGATGGGAGGCGTTAGCGGGTAAGAACTCCACACACCAGCACTGCTCTTTCTCAAGGAGCAAGGCCTAGTCAGGCTGCCGGTGCAGGATTTTGAGGTGGGAAGCTCCCCCTTCATATTCCTCCAATCACAGGAAGGCTTCCACCCATGAGACACCAGTCTCCAGATCATCACAACCCAGAGACTGAGCATGGTGCAGACTACTGTGGCACTGGTAAGGGCGTTGGGGAAGGTGTTGAAGCAACTTGAGGATCCATCTTCAGGGCTGTTCTCTTCCTCCCCCACCCCCACCTCAGAGCTGAAAAAGAGGCACAAGACTCCATGAGAATCATTTCTCTTTGGAGCCAAAGCAGTCTGGCTCTCTGACGCAGGAACCTTCCTCCTTTGTGGGGAATGGCTTAATGTTCCTCCAATGTCAGAGCAGGAAGAGGAGGGATCCATAGGGATTCTGTCACATCTCCCTCCTGACTTGTGTAGTACTTTTGTCCTCTAAAGGATCACTTCTACTGCAGTTTCTTGGATAAGTTAGCTAAATTTTGTCCGTCAGTGTCAGAAAGGAGAAGGACCCGAGGATGGATGTATTTGGTTGCTTTCAATTTTCCTACCCCCAGCAGATTCTGTGGCTATTCCAGACTCCTCCACTAAAAGGTGGGGATTTCATGCTGGTGTACTGAGGACCCAAGGTTTGTGATCCCTAGTGGAGAATAATTTGCAAATAATTCATCTAGAGCTGCAAGCCATTTCTTATTCTCTAAAAGTTTTCTCTCACCTCCTTTCAGGAAAGTGAATCTTAATCCAGACAGATAACCAGGTGATTGTGTTTTATGTAAACAAGCATGGAGCTATGGACTCTTCTACCGCTTTGCTTCTTGGGTCCATCTCTTCTACCTTTTGCCAGGAGGCCATCTGAATTTGTTCATGGGCAAGCCATCACAATGTCCATCTTCAAGCGATCTATCTTCCGGAGTATAGCACACTGCAGCAGATTGTCTCAGCAAAGTGTTGAAGCCACAAGACTAGGCCTTGAATCAGAGTCACAGATGACCTATTCAGGCAGTGAAGAAATCCGATGATTGACATATTCACTCAGAAGTTACCAAGAAGGTCAGGAAATTATACTGTAGATGAGGGTTTTTCGAGGGTAGAGAGTTTGAATGGGCTGAGTTTAAACTGATGAAAGCAAAAGATGTGTGATTGACAAATTGAAGACTGTGGGTTCTCCAATGGATCCTATTCATTTTTTTATTATTAGTGGGTTATCATCTGATATGTATGATATTCTTCAGATTGTTAATAGCTCCTTAATAGAGGGGATTGTACTAGAAGTTTGAAGCAAGCATTAGTTTGTCCGATTTTAAAAGATCCCCTCATTGTTGGTGGTAGAAATGTCTTAACGTTTGCCCAATCTCAACCCTATCCACTATTGGGAACATTTTAGAAAAGTGGGTAGCTATGCAATTGAATGAATATTTAGAAGATAATAATGGGGTTTTGGAAGAATAGTGGGACTGAAACCTTGTTGGTATCATTACTTGATTTTGTGAATTGAATAAAGTCAACTCAGTATTGTTAGTACAATTGGATATATTGGCTGCATAATTAATCATGATTTGCTTATAGACCAATTACAGAGAATAGGAATTTCTGCCACAGTGTTGAAGTGGTTTTTTCCTTTTTGTATAACAGAAGCCAATGTGTAAAGATAGGAAATAAATTTCAGTCAGGGGCACAGGGTTCCTGTTATCCTTATTTATTTGATGTCCATTGGAGAGGTATTTCAGAGATTTTGAATAAAGTACCAGTATTTTATTTATGCAGATGATCTGCAATTTTGTTTGCAGTGTGGTCCAGATGAAGTGCTCCTTGAAAAACAATTTACAGAGTGCACGGAAGCAGTACAGTTATAGTTAGGTAGGTATAAATTAGTGTTGAATGTGAAAAAATGGTGGTACTACAAGTTAGTAGACAGAGGGTTAGAAAGAAAAAAAAAATCAAATTTTAGGGCAACAACCATATCTGTAGTACAAGAGGTATGTGACTTAGGGGTAGTGTTAAATTTGAGATTAACAATGAAATCTCAAATACAAACAATAGCTAAACTGCTTTTGCAAGATTACGACTGGTTCATCAGCTGAAAACCCCTATTGACAGTATCAGAATTCCAAATGGTGGTTCAATCTGGTTATTATTAAAATTGATTACTGGGGGGATTGAGGAGAGGAGAGAGGAACATCTACCGCACTTGCCTGCAGAGCCAGCGTGGAGCGAGGTGATGAGAGAGAGAAACAGCTGCGACGGAGAGTGTTTGAGCTGGCTGACGTCATCTTTACAGGACCGCGGGATACATAAAAACCCGTGGCTGTGCGGTGTGTTTTGGGGGTTGAGGAGAGAGGAACATCTACTGCACTTGCCTGCAGAGCCAGCGTGGAGCGAGGTGGTGAGAGAGAAACAGCTGCGAGGGAGAGTGTTTGAGCTGGCTGACGTCATCTTTACAGGACCGCGGGATACATAAAAACCCGCGGCTGTGCGGCGTGCAGCCTAAGCCACGCTCGCCGAAGGGGCACGCGCGGCTTTGACCGGCTTCGACTGCCTTTGATTGCCTCCGATTTCCTCTGATCCCCTGCTGTGGTTGACTCTGCTAAACAGGTAACTTTTTGTTTCGAGTTTTATATGGGTAAGAAGCGTAAGGCAAGAGTGTATACCTCCTCTCCTGCCCCAAACAATATTGGGCCAATGGATGCCCATGTCAATAGGAAAGTGCCACAAACGGACTGTGAAAGTGCCACTCTTGAAGTGTCCCTGAGTCCGGGCAATGGCCCAACTACACCTCTGCAACCTCCAGGAACTTCAATGGTGGAAGGAACTATTGAGGACAGTCAAGTGAGCGTGAATAGGGAAGAAGGTTACCCTTCCCTTCCTGAAAGCCCTTCTGATGGAATATTGCAGAGAACTGTAGATAGAACCACACCAGGAGTTCCTTGTAAGAATCTGTTGAGCCCAAAAGAGCCGACAGATATTACGTTGAGAGATTTGTGGAAGATGTTGGTCAGACTGGACTCTAATATCTCTAATGTGAATGATTTTCTTACTTCTCTTGTTAACGTGAATAAGTCCTCAATTGAAGAGCAAGGGAAAAAATTGTCAGAATTAGAATCAGCTATGTAATCCATAACTGGTAATGTTCAAAATATTCAAAATGCTGAAAATATGCATATTGTAGATAGTTTATCGTTACATTCTGATCTTGAAAATATAGAAAACATGCTGCGTATTAAAAATCTGCGCCTAGGAATTTTCCGATAACGAGGCTGTTGTCACCATATGAAATGTTCAAGAAATTTTTAATAGAAAATCTTGCATATGAAATTGATAAGATCCCAATAATATCGAAAAATTTTTATTTTCCTTTCCAATCCAGAACTCCACCAGGTGGAGATCCAGAGAAAAGTCCAGGGATTTCTTCTTTTCTAGAGGAATCTCTGGATATTATAAATAAGAGTGACTTTATTTGTTTCTTTCTCTCTTGAAAGAGAGAAGGATCAGGTTTTTGAGAAGTGCTTTAGGAACAAGGAATGTTCCTTTTGTGGGCAAAGAGTATATATGTTCCCTGATGTCTCGAGGCCTACACAGGCACGTCGAAGGCAATTCCTAGCCCTGAAAAGTAAAGCCCTAGAGATTGGGGCTACTTTCTATTTAAAGTTTCCTTCAAAATGTTATTAATTTTCAGGGAAATAAATTTATATTCTCAGACCCCTTACATCTGGAAACTTTCCTTGTAGATAAAGCTGAGACAAAGAGAGTCTAGTAACATCTTATTAAGGCCAAATAGAAAAAGCTATTGACTCCTCTCTCCTTTTTTTGGATTTATTGTGTGGTTATATGAATTATAGTATGATCCCCCCTTTATAATTTCTTGTTCAACATCTGTTTGATTTTCAGAATGGTATTTGAATTTTATGGGATGTTGTATAACAAGATTTCCTTTTCTTATTTTGAATTATATATGGTATATGTAACAAAAGTTTCAATAAAGAAAATTGATTACTGTAATGCTTTTTATGTAGGCCTCCTGCAAAAACTTTTAAGAATCTTATAATTGGTAATGAATGGGGCAGCTCAGGTGATAACTGAAGCATCATATTATGAGCATATAACACTAGTGCTACAGTATTTACACTGGTTACCAATGATCGATAGAATACATTTTAAGGTGTTGCATTTAGAAGATTATCCGTTTAAAGAAGGTGGGAATTTATAATCTACAGATCAAAATCTGTTAAGAGAGCCAAGTTTAAAGATTATGTGTATCAAGAGACTTGGAACAGAGCCTTTTCAATAATAGGTTGAAAGATGTGGAATAAAATAAATAAGGATTTACGAAAGGAAGGAGAATTAAAAATTTTAGGAAACATTTGAAAACAAATTTGTTTAAAAAAACATTGTTAATTAATTTTAGGTTATTAATGTGTATTAATGTATACGTTTTTATATTTTTAATGTTGAGAAATTATGAATGTTTTAACATGTTTGGATGTTACAGGTTTTAAATGTATCAAATAAATAAGTAGAACTTTGTCGATACCAAGCACATGATTTCAGCCAAGGAATTCAGATTCCCATCAAGTTACCATGGGCTTACCTGGAATCCACACCATTGGAAAATAGAGCCTCTCCCAACATATAGCCTTAAGCCAGCAAAGTGGGGAAACCCTTCATGGCAATTGACATCTAGTTGTAACCAGACACCAGCACTGTCATCCTATTTGCCATTGGCAGAAGACCTGGTTGTTTCCCCATTGGTGGTACTGCATAGCAGTTGTCAGCTAAGATCCACAAGTTAGGTTATATTGCTGTTCCTATGGGAGGTGGCTCCTGGTCAGGCATAATTACTGGTGGTCTGGCATAGGCCAGGTGGGGTTCAGAGACAATCATTGGTTGTCTGGCATGGCAGTTTATTTATTTACTTAAAAATTGTTTCTTGATCGCCTAACTGTAATTATCTTCCTAAGCAATGTACAACATAATAAAAACAATATTCCAGCCCAGCATTATCCATTACATAAATTTTCAGAGAAATTTATCATAATAACTAAACTGACCACAATCCCATCATTCACAAACCCTTTCCATTAGCTAGGTTTTTAACAATTTTCAAAATCTAAGGACACTTTTTTCTTCCCTTAAATTCAAAGGGAGTTCATTCTACAACTTTGGAACAGTCAAAGAAAAAGATCTGTTCCACAGCCGTGCATGACGAAAAGTCTAAGCAGTAGGAAGTTGCAGCAGATATTTTGCTGTTCCTGTGGGAGGTGGTTCCTTAGGCAGTGCCCTTTGCTGATCTGGCATAATCATTGGTGGTCCGGCATGGAAGTTGACTGCAGGATAGTCATTTTATCGGTGGTCCAGCATGGACCTAAAAACAAAAGTGAACAATACCACAGGATCAGATGCCGTCATCAGCTGTATTTTGTGGGGGCAGGGGACCCAGAAACCTGACAGACAGCTATGTGCCTGCAAATGGCCACAGGATAGAACCGAGTGAAAGTCTTTAGAGGTCTGGCATAGAGTTGGGATGGGTCCAGATGGAATCATCGGTGGTCCAGCATAGGGTTAGTTTGAGTCCAGGTAGGAACAGGAGAATCATTGATGGTTCAGCACAATGAGAAAAGATGGCTTCCGTCTATGGCTGTCACCTCTGGCTCTGCATGGCAGGCAGCAGCATTCCGTGGTTTCAGAGTTAGATGATGAGCTTGCCTCCTTGGAACATGAGCCCGATCGCACAAATAAATGTCCTGTTAATTTCCCATATAGTCGAGTCAAGTCCTAATAGGACACCAACAATGTCATCGGAAGAAGCTCTAACTCATTCCGCAAACTCATTGACTGCAGCGGTGCTCTCTTGCAGACATTCTGCATGCTCTCTACAGTCAAAGCATTTACTTCCTTATGCATTCCATTTTGGCATGTATAGCCATCCCTCCCTCTGTCACACTCATCTCAACGAGTTCCTGCCTCACAATCAGTTTTGCTACAAGCTCTTCTGCCTTCACATCAGTGCTGGAGAGTGGTGTTCCTGTTGTTGGGACAGTGTTATTATTTGGAGCCCCACCACTGACCACAGTGGTGCCTGTAGAAATGCCGCCCACACACTGGTGCCAGGTGTTGGTGGTACATCCTGGATATCTATAATGGATGTTTCTGGTCCTTTGAAGTGGAGTTCAACTGTCTGTCTTGTGTTTCAAGTGCCAGTGTCCCACATGGCAACTGCAGACTTTCACTGGGTTGTTCTGCTGTTCCCATGGGAGGCGGATCCTGAGGTTCTCTTCAGCCATGTCCTCTGTGTCCATTCGCTGATGATCACCTGGGAAAATTTCAAAAGACAGAATAGAGCCAAGTACTGGGAGAGTATTATATCCGTCTGACCCCTTCAGCCAGCTCTCTTCACCATACTCACCTGCTCTTTCTGCAGCATCTGTTTGAGTGCCATCAGTATGGACACTAGCAAAATAGTCCTGCTGAAGTGTCCTTGGGTCAGGTCCTCCACTGGTGTCAACGGCACTTTGTATGATGGGCCTCTTGTCTGGTGCTTGAATCTCTCGATGAGTACCAGCTTGGCCTTGACAGCCACCCTGGTGTCCCATTAGCAATGCTTCAGCTGAATCACTGTTCTTGTTGACAGACAGGCTGTTGACATCCTTGGCGATACTCTCCCAGATCTTCCTCTTGTTCTTCAATGATGTCTTCTGACTGAAGAGCGCACTGTACTTCACGCAGACCCTCTGCACCAAGATCCTTCCCTTCTTCTGTAAAGCACACACTGCATTATCGCTGCTTCTCCAGTTGCCATCTGCTGGCTCCCTCTTGCTTGTCGCTCCCAGGTGATGACTGGTGTGGGTCCCTTCCTTCCTGAGTATAAATCCCACTACCTACTCCCCCTCCCCTGCTTTCCTTTCTTTCCCCCTCTAACTGCACCCTCTACTCCTGCCCCATCTCTCCTACCTGGCTACACTCCACTGACTCATGTACCACATTCCTCCTATCCTCTCTGTCACCACTTGCCTGCCTGTCACACTCATTTGCTCCCCCACTCACACCCCACTCTGTCATGCTCCATTCTGTCCACTGTCACAAACACTCACTTCACTCTAACAGGAATCTAAACACAAAAGTGGACAAAAAGTCATATAATTGCAGACCAGCAATCAGATGCACTCTAAAGATTCAATCAAGAACACAGCCAAAGACAAAAGGATGAGGAACAGCAAGGAAAAAATGAGCAACACAAAAGACAGTAATCCCTATTAAACAATCACCATCAGATCCAGTACCTACAAAACCTCCAACTCATAGTCCAGAGCTCACTTAACATACCTCAGCACTAACAAATGGCTCTGAAAGAAGCTGCTTTTTATTTCATGCTAGGAAGAGGTCCAAGAAAGCAGATGGACATCTCTGCACCACCAATTACACTACATGTCAGCCTAGGTCATGTCTATCAACCAAAAAGGAACACTTCAGAATTTTCAAACTAGCACTGGTTTTTGCTGCCATTTTTATTGTGGTTTTCTATATATATATAATATATTATATACCATTATATATATATATATATATATATATATATATATATATATATATATATATATATATATATATATATATATATATATATATATATAGAATCTATATATATAAAATGGTATTGAAAGCCATGAGAGGAAATCAGAGCAACTGGGAAATTAGTATATAGTGAGAAGAGGGCCCAGAACAGAGCCCTGAGGCACACCAATTGATAGTGGAATAGCAGAGAAGGAACCACTAGCGGAAACTCAAGACCCACTCAGGGTTCATTTGAGTGCAATTGGCACACATCACCATGGTGTAGAGGGTAAGCCCATTTCTGAACAGTCTCTAGAGTTGTACATTTTGTGCAGAGTTTGTTTCAGTTGAAGTCTCCGCTAAAGCCTGTCGCAATGTCCTGGGACCTCAATGTGGTTTTTTACTCAGCTGGTAAAGGCTCCTTTTGAACCACCGTGCTGCTGTGACCTGAAGTACCTGACCTGGAAGGTTGTATTTATGGTGGTGGTTACTTGAGCTCCAGGCCTTATTGACTTATCCATCTCATACACAATATTTTCATAATTTGTCTTGTGTACACACCCTAAGTTCCAGCCTAAGGTGGTGTCTGATTTTCATCTTAACCAGTCCATTGTACTGCCAACATTTTTTCCCCAAGCCTCATTCGCACCAAGGCAAACAAGCCCTGCATGGTTTGGACTTCCAGAGACCCTTGGCCTTCTATTTGGAGCAGACAGAAGCCCTTACAGTCCACCCAACTTTGGCACCGGCGATCCCCACCCTGTTCTGATCAAACTAAACATTTATGCTCTACTTTGGCGAACTATATACTTGCAATATTCTTTTATTGTAATTATCTGTCAAATAATTCTGACCTCCAAGAAATCTACAACTTTTTATTCTATATTCCCAATTTGTAATATTTATACGGTTAATATTGGACTGTTACTCTTGATCCTCCAGCCCCATGTGCCTCTGCTGAATGTAGTTTAGTTTATTTTAATTATTTATAGTTTTAATGTTATTAACTATGTTTCATTATATAATATTTTGGATTGTAAAGCTTGTTGCTAATTTTAATGTTCATTGTAAACCGAGGTGATGTTTGCTAACGAGCCGCGGTATATAAAAATCCTTAAATAAATAAATAAATATGTCTGTTTTAATGCTCGTTTTGGTGCATTTTTTGGGGGTTACTGTGGATTTTTAGCATCAGTTTGATTTGCATGCCTTTAATTTACTTCATCGAGAGGAACCGCATGTTTTTAATTTGTGTATTATGAAAAATAGACACTACAATTTTGCATTGGTTTTGGCTTGGGTTTTATTACATCTGCTCCATTAGTTCTTATCCTTCCTTAACCTGGCCACTGCAGTGAATCCTCAGTTAGGGAGAAAATGGCTCTAGAACCCTGTATACATATCCATTCTCCCTTTATGTAGTAAATTTTGTAGGGGCTCAAATAGTTTAATAAAAATTAGTTGAAAGAAATCGCAAGCAATGCCTTTTTTTAAATTGCTGCATATACTAAAGTCAAGTCTGATGCTTGATTTGATTGAATTGCACAAAATGCTCATTAAGAAATTTAATTGGTTGCACTAAAGTGATATTTTGCTAGATAATGTGCTACATAAAAACACTCTACAAATTATTTTTAATTTCACATAATTTAAAAAATATTTTTTATTAATAGACGAAACAGGTATAGCATAGTGTATAACAATTTCTTATACATATCATGCTCCAGAATTAATTATGTATGTAGTTTGAGGTTTAAATTTAATTCTGAGTGTATGTGTGTATGCTGGAAAAGAAGTCTGCGAGTGCTGAATTAATTTTGAATCTAGTTTCATGTTTAAATTTTAATTCTGAGTGAATATGTATGTGTGCTACTTGATTCCCACCCATCTCAGTCGCATTTTTTGGTATATAAACCATTAACCCATAAAAGGGAATTTTTTCCACAACAGAAAATCAATTAAGGATTTACATTCACATGTAATTAACTCTGATTTTAGTAATTGAAGATTTTAGTCCTATTACAGGTCATTGATAAGCTAACATGAAACATAACTAAATTTGATTAAGCATACCCACTTGCCTGCCTGGTGCAAAAGTAGTGGACCTCATGATTCAAGAAGATTAGAATTTTAGCGTACTGGGAGAAACTGGCTTACATGGTACATATGGGTACCAACAACATTGGAAGGTACAGGAGGAAGGTTCTAGAGCCTACATTTAGGATTGTAAATAGGAAATTGAAAATATGATCCTCTACAGTTGCATTGTCAGAAATGCTCCCATTCCTTGCACAGAATCCAAAGGCAGGAGAAGCTCCAGAGTCTCAATGTGTGGATGAGACAATAGTACATGGAAAAGGTGTGTTAGATATGTTAGGTGATGGGGAACATTCTGGGAAGGAGGAGCCTTTTCTGATGCCATAGGCTACACCTTAATCAGCTTGGATCCCAGCTACTGATGCTAACTTTTAAAAAAGGAAATCAGTTTTTGAACTAGATCATGGGTGAAAACCAATAGTCAAAAGTAAATCAGTCAGAGGAAGGTATCTTCAAGTGATACTGTAAAGTTAGAATATCCAGACAGCAAGGCTGTGGCAATGGTTATAGTTGCCCAGATGGATTTAAAGAGCATGCATTTATTGATTCCAAACTGCCTGTATCATCTGCTAATAAGTAGGCTATAAATACAAATAAAAATAAAGTGGAGGATTAGCCTAGTGATTAGACCAGTGTGCTATGAACCAGGGAGACCAGGGTTCAAATTCCACTGCCAATCCCTGTGACCTTGGGAAGTCACTTTACCCTCCGTTGCCTCAGGTAAAAACAGGGATGGTAACCTTAATTTTAAATTGTTTCTCAAGCAAATGAACTTTATGTATCTTCTTTAGGACTTTGTCAGCTTTAACGCATGCAGATAAGTGGATTTTAAAACATGCTTGCATGAGGGACATTCCCAGTTTTGCCATTTAGTCCACCAGTTTGCCCAGTCTATCTTGAGGTCATCCAGACCCCCTCGGTTCTTCAGCCTGCACGGCCCCCAGTTGAACCAGCCCTCTCACCCTGTTATGTTGGACCTAAAAAGCGATTTCTGCAGTCTTGCACCTCGTTAGAAGCAGCAGTAAATATACGTAACTAAAAAGCCGCCGCACGCTGCAGTCGCCAGATTTAAAATATGGATTTTTCTGGTCCAACTGTTGGGCCCGCACCAGAACACCCCAACACACCCTAGCTCTGCTCCCTTTTTTTTTTTTTAACTCATCCCTGCATATATATACATGTGTAACTTGCAACTTTTAAAATATGCATTGCTCGCAAGCAGCCCAGATACTTGCATATATGGACTTTTTAATGTGAGCAACACTTTTAAAATTCACTCCTTACTTTGTAAGCCCTCTGGCAATAGGGAAATACCTAAGGTACCTGAATGTAATTTGCTTCCAAAAAGCGGAATGTAAATCAAATAAATAAACAAAAACATTTTAAAATGTTTGTCTGTGAATGCAAGAAGTCTGAGAAATAAGATTGAGGAGTTAGAATGTAAGATACTTAATGAAAGTTTTGTTGTAATAGGCACCTTAGAGACCTGATAGAAGAAGAGTAACAGATGGGACACTGTGATAGGTATAGATTATATCAACATGACAGGGCAGATTAAATTGGTGGAGAGGTGACACTATATGTTATGTAAGACATAGATTCAAGCAGGATAAAAGTTCTCTAAAAAAGAAACTGCACTCTGGAATCATTATAGATATAAATTTCAAGTGTGACTGGGAAGAGTATAGTAAAGGGGGGTATGCTACTGCCTGTTTAGGGCCGAGATGATGTAAAATGCTAACAGATATTAACAGACTAATACAATTGCAGCAGAATAATAATGGGAGATTTCACTTACCAAGTATTTATTGGGTAAATATCACTTTCTAGGGAATATCACATTCTAGGGAAGGACATGGAACAACAAGAGGGGGGGGGGATCTAGTTCTCAGTGGAATACAGGAGATGGTGAAAGGGTTAAAGATGATAGATCCACTTGGCAATCATCATTATAATGGAATTCAATTTGACATAATCATTAGAGGGTGGATACTAAGTAAAACGACAGTAACATTTAACGTTATAAAGGGAACTATGATAAAATGTGGTAATTTGAAAAAAAAAATAAAAGTCATGGTTACCAGGATGTTGTTTAAAAATACCATCTTGGAAGCCTATATAAAATGTATTACATGATTTAAAAAAAGGATGAAGAAAAACCAGGCTAGCTATCATTTGGTCTAATTGTGAAGTGAAAGAGGCAATTAAAGGTAAAAGGGTATCTTTCAAAAATTGGAATACAAACTGAAATGAGGGAAATGGGAAGAACTTAAGTACTGACAAGTTAAATGCAAATCAATAATAAGGAGGGCAAACTACTGTATATATATTTTTTATTTTTTTATTTAACACATATATTCATGGATAAGTCAAAAAATTTTACCCTCAAAAACGGTCCCGAAAATCGTAGTCGTCTTATCCATGGGTCAGTCTACATTGTGCCGGTACGATGGAACTTGCAGTTGCACAGGCTCGTTCTACCCCCTTCCAAGCCAGAGTCTGATTGGTGCACTTAGAACCACGTGGTTCAAAGGGCACCACTGGGATCCCGCAGGGGAGGAGGGAGGACATGCCTGAACGATCACAAGTTTGTCATCGTTGTCATCCTCATAGCAGCAGCGATGGATCCGGAGGAGTTGTGAGGGAGAAGCTGTCCTACCGCTACACTGAGGGACAACAGGGGAAGAGAAAGGACGTTCCTGAGCAAATGCAAGGGCAGTCGTTGTCCATATAGCCGCGGGTGCGTTAAGAAATCTGGACGGGAGAAGGATTCAAACAGGAGGGGCAGCCACGGGGGAGGGAGGGAAGGATTCATACAGGAGAGGCAGCCACGGGGGAGGGAGGGAAGGATTCATACAGGAGAGGCAGCCACGGGGGAGGGAGGGAAGGATTCAAACAGGAGAGGCAGCCACGGGGGAGGGAGGGAAGGATTCATACAGGAGGGGCAGCCATGAGGGAGGGAGGGAAGGATTCAAACAGGAGAGGCAGCCACGGGGGAGGGAGGGAAGGATTCATACAGGAGGGGCAGCCACGAGGGAGGGAGGGAGGGAGGGAAGGATTCAAACAGGAGCGGCAGCCACGGGGGAGGGAGGGAAGGATTCATACAGGAGAGGCAGCCACGGGGGAGGGAGGGAAGGATTCATACAGGAGGGGCAGCCACGAGGGAGGGAAGGATTCAAACAGGAGGGGCAGCCACGGGGGAGGGAGGGAAGGATTCAAACAGGAGAGGCAGCCACGGGGGAGGGAGGGAAGGATTCATACAGGAGGGGCAGCCACGGGGGAGGGAGGGAAGGATTCATACAGGAGAGGCAGCCACGGGGGAGGGAGGGAAGGATTCATACAGGAGGGGCAGCCACGAGGGAGGGAGGGAGGGAAGGATTCAAACAGGAGGGGCAGCCACGGGGGAGGGAGGGAAGGATTCAAACAGGAGAGGCAGCCACGGGGGAGGGAGGGAAGGATTCATACAGGAGGGGCAGCCACGGGGGAGGGAGGGAAGGATTCATACAGGAGAGGCAGCCACGGGGGAGGGAGGGAGGGAAGGATTCAAACAGGAGGGGCAGCCACGGGGGAGGGAGGGAAGGATTCAAACAGGAGAGGCAGCCACGGGGGAGGGAGGGAAGGATTCATACAGGAGGGGCAGCCACGGGGGAGGGAGGGAAGGATTCATACAGGAGAGGCAGCCACGGGGGGAGGGAGGGAAGGATTCATACAGGAGGGGCAGCCACGAGGGAGGGAAGGATTCAAACAGGAGGGGCAGCCACGGGGGAGGGAGGGAAGGATTCAAACAGGAGAGGCAGCCACGGGGGAGGGAGGGAAGGATTCATACAGGAGGGGCAGCCACGGGGGAGGGAGGGAAGGATTCATACAGGAGAGGCAGCCACGGGGGAGGGAGGGAAGGATTCATACAAGAGGGGCAGCCACGAGGGAGGGAGGGAGGGAAGGATTCAAACAGGAGGGGCAGCCACGGGGGAGGGAGGGAAGGATTCATACAGGAGGGGCAGCCACGGGGGAGGGAGGGAAGGATTCATACAGGAGAGGCAGCCACGGGGGAGGGAGGGAAGGATTCATACAGGAGAGGCAGCCACGGGGGAGGGAGGGAGGGAGGGAAGGATTCAAACAGGAGGGGCAGCCACAGGGGAGGGAGGGAAGGATTCAAACAGGAGAGGCAGCCACGGGGAGGGCGGGAAGGATTCATACAGGAGGGGCAGCCACGGGGGAGGGAGGGAAGGATTCAAACAGGAGGGGCAGCCACGGGGGAGGGAAGGAAGGATTCATACAGGAGGGGCAGTCACGGGGGAGGGAAGGAAGGATTCATACAGGAAGGGCAGCCACGGGGGAGGGAAAGATTCAAACAGGAGGGGCAGCCACCGGGGAGGGAGGAAAGGATTCAAACAGCAGGGACAGCTATGGGGGAAGGAGGGAGGGAAGGATTCAAACAGGAGGGGCAGCCATAAGGGAGGGAGACAAGGATTCATATAGCAGGGATATTTTTTCAAGTTGTTAAATGATGTTTTTTATGAGCCACTTTATTCTGTTTTTAAAAAAATAAATAAAAGTGATTTTCCTAAGTTATTGGTTTGTTTCTTAATAAGATTTCACCATTTCATAAGCCCCCTAGATTTAACCCTCGACTTATCCACGGGTGCCAGATAAATCTTGATTTTGGGGCCCAAAAGTACCCTTGGCTTATACATGAGATTGATTTATACATGAGTATATATGGTAAGAATTTTAAAAAGAAGCTTGCCATAGAGGTAAAAAGTATTAAAAGACTTTTTCAGGTACATTTGAAGGAAAAAGCCTGTGAAGGGAGTCAGTTGGACCCCTAGATGACTGAGTGGTAAAGGGTGCTCATAGCATTTTACAGAAACATTAAATGAGTTCTTTGTGTCAGTTTTTACTTAAGAGAATGTGGAAGACATAACCGCTCTGGAAATGTTCTTTGATGGTGGTGATTCTGAGCAACTAAAACAAATCTCTGTGATAATGGAAAATGCAATAGGTCATATTGGCAAACTAAGGCATAACAAATCACTAGGACTGGAAGGTATGCACCCCTGACTTATGAAAGAACTCAAACATGAAATTGCAAACCTATTGAAAGTAATCTATAACCTATTATTTAAAACAGTCAAAGTACCAGAAGACTGGAGGGTGGCCAATATAATGCCAATTAAAAAAAAAAAAAAGGCTTTGGGAAGATTCAGGAAGCTATAGATTGGTAAGCATGATATTGGTGCGCAATATGGTAGAAACTATTCTTAAAACCAGAATCATGGCCATATAGATAGACATGGCTTAATGGGGAAGAATTAACATGATTTTAGCAAAGGGAAGTCTTACTTTACAAATCTTTTGTAATTTTTCAAAGGTATAAATAATATGTAGGTAAGGGAGAGCCAGTTAATATAGTATATTTGGATTTTCAGAAAGCATTTGATAAAGTCCCTTAAGGGAGACGATTGTGTTGATGTATTTTCTCCTAATTTATATAAACCGTTGTAATGGTTTTTTACTAAACGACGGTATCAAAAAAGCTGTTAAATAAATAATTAATTAAACATAGTAACATAATATAGTATATGATGGAGATAAAGGCCCAAATGGTCCATCCAGACTACCTACCAACTTGTTTAGGGTAGTATCAACAGCTCCATGCAGGTTACCTCCATGCAGAAATGTTACTCCTAAAGACGGTAACTTTTCTTCAGGTGCACATCTATTTTATAACATACGCGCATATATGTGCGCACATTTTTATTTATTTATTTAGATATTTTATATACCGTCATTCCATGTATAGATCACAATGGTTTACAAAAGTAACATTCATAGCTATAAATCAACAAATAAAGATGGGTAACAGAGGTAGTATTCATAACAGGCATTAACATCAATCAAATGAAATGTTCCAGTATATTTGACTAAAGATCTTGGACATAGCGAGGATTACAGACAATAAAATAAAATAACTTTTGCATTTTAATCAATACTTTATATTGATTCTTACAGTCTCTCTCTCGTTAAGTTTATTCCTCTTCCTTCAATTAACATCTCTTGTCGTTCCTGTTATTGTAGCTCTTTCCATTCTGATGTTTCTAAGTTAGGTTATAAGCATTTTTGAATAGCCATGTTTTTAGTTCACATTTAAATCTTTCTGTCTGGTATCAAACATAGCATCTCAGGTAGGCAATTCCAAAGTTTTGGACCTGCTGTGGAAAATTCACGATCTCGTATATTCCAGGTGTGTGCTCCTTATTGTGGGGACAGTCAGTAGTGCTTTGTTTTGAGATCTTAGTGTTTGCTGCGATGTGTATGGTTGTAATGCCACGCCTATCATACCGGTGTTATTCAAGTGAAGGATTTTAAATATTAGCATTAATACTTTAAAATAGATTCAGGATTGTACTGGTAGCCAGTGCAGTGAGATCAATTAAGGTGTAATGTGATCGAATTTCCTAGTTCCTATCAAAAGTCTTACAGCGGCATTTTGTAGTCCTTGTAATGGTTTTAAGAGATATGCAGAAAGACCGAGCAATAAGCAGTTACATTACTTTAGGTTTGAGAAAATTAGAGTTTGCAATACAGTTTGGAAGTCTTTGAGAATTAATAAAGGTTTCAACCGATGTAATATACACAGCTTGATATATCCTGTCTTGATTAATTTATTGATGTGCTTTTTCATAGTAAGGTTCTCATCTAATTGGATCCCTAAATCCCGTACTTGGTTTGAGGGAGTAATTTGAAAATTACCCAGGTCTAGAGTCTGTGGTTTAGCTATTGAAGAGTTTCTACTTAACCAAATGATTTCGTTCTTTTTTGGGTTTAATGTTAGTTTAAGATTCGATAAGACTTCCTTTACCCCCCAGCTAACTAGCCTTTCTTTTATCCTACTTGCCCTGACTCTTGAAACCATGAGTAACCATGAGTAGCCATTTATTTTTTGTTTTCCCACTTACACCTCCTTCGTAGCAGAAATAAAGGGGGACCCCGGATTCAGACTGACCATGTCCTGTCCAGACTCCGCCCATGCCCCTCCCATTTTTTGGTCTCTTGCATTTGTGTGTGTAGTAGGAGATATGCGCGTACACGGTCACTATTTAAAATCTGCATGGCGCGTGCTGGTCGGAGACATGCGTATCTCCTGGCTTCAGCACATGTAGGCCTTTTAAAATCTACCAGAAAGTCTTCACCCCCTCCGATGGGAGGGTATTCCATGCTTCCACTGCCCTTTTTGTGAAAAAATATTTTGTGACATTGTTCCTTAGTCTACCCACTTGATGCCTCCTGAAAGTTTTGGGATCTTATTTATCCTGTATTTAGACTTTTTTAAATATAGCTGATGTTAGTAATAGCTAATATGTAAATTTTAAAAGGTGCACATGTGCACCCATAAATGTGTGTATTGGGTACGTAAGCAAAAATATGCTCAATTTTATATTGTGCATGCAAGTACATGTATACTATTTAAAATATCCCTACCATGCGTATGTGTTAGAGCCTTATATGCATACTCAGAAGTGACTGAGAGAAAGAGAGAGAGAGAGCCCTTGTACCCTAGGCAGAACAATGTAACACTGCCCCCCCCCTCAAAATCTACCGTGAGTTGAAAATTGCCCCCTTACAGTGGGATATATATAGAGTGTCAGATTGGCCTTTTAAAAGAGTTTCTTTCTCTCTCATCAGAACCAGTAGTAAAGTTACCTGTGTAACTTAGTGCGCATTGCCATGGTCAGCCTTGCAAAATTTGGGGGTTATGCATGTATGTCTTGGCCCCACTCCAGAATGTCAATTCCCCTGACCTTTTCTGCCTCCTTAGTCTTAACGTGTGCACAAGTATGTACGCATGTACTTCCTGGGTTCTTAAAACTCGCATTGCTCGCACGCGAGCCACATACACATGTATGGGGCCATTTTTGTGAGAGTTGGTTCAAAGGTGATTTAAATAATACAAGAGAGATAACTGTACAGACAGGGCTGAAGCCTTATTAAACAGTAACAAGTAATCAGCACCTAATAATATTTACCCCAGAGTTCTGAAGGAAGAAAAATATGAAGTTGTAGATGTACTACTGATAAGCTGTAACCTATCATCAAGCAAATAGAATATTGGGAATGGTCTGAAAAAGAATGGAGAATAAAGAAAATATCTCATTGCTTTTGTATAGAACCATGGTGTGACCGCATCTTAACTATTGTGTACAGTTCTGGTCATTCCATCTGAAGAAAGGCATATTAGAAAAGATGCAGCGGAGGGCAACAAAAATGATAAAAGGGATGGAATGGCTCTTACTATGATAGATGCTACATAGGCTAGGGGTCTTCAGCTTGGAAAAGAGATGACTGAGAGGGGACATGATAGAAGTTCATAAAATCATGAGTGGGGTAGAATGGGTAACAAAAGGATGGTTATTTACCCTTTCAAATAAAACTAAAACAAGAGAATACTCCATGAAATTAACAACCAGAAGACTTAAAACAAATAGGGGCAGATTTTAAAAGTTACGCCTGCGGACTACATTTGTGCGTGCCACCCGGCGCGCACAAATGTACACCTGATTTTACAACATGCGCGTGCAGCCGTGCCCTTGTTATTAAATCAGGGGTTGGCGCGTGCAAGGGGGTGCACACTAGTGCACCTTGCACGCGCCGAGCCCTCGGGGAGACCAGCCAGCTTTCCCCTGTTCCCTCTGAGGCCACTCCGAAATCGAAGCGGCCTCGGAGGGAACTTTCCTTTCCCGCCCCCCAGCCCGAAAAAAAAACTAACCGAACCTTTGTTTTAGAAGCTACGCCTGCCAGCCGAGTGCTGTGCCGGCGCGTGATCCCCCGGCCGCTGTGCCGGAGTCCTCGGCCACACCTCCCGGACTGCCCCACCATGCCCCCGGACAGTTTGCCCCACCCCATCCTGCCCCCTGCCCGCCCATTCAGAAAAGCCCCGGGACATACGAACGTCCCGCGGCTTTATGTGCGCCGCCGGGCCTTTTGAAAATAGGCCCGGCGCGCATAGCCCCCCTACGCGCGTAAATCCTTGAAAATCTGCCCCATAGTGCACAAACTGTGGTCAAGATGACTAATATAGTGGGTTTTAAAAGAGGTTTAGACAAGTTCCTAGAAGTAAAGTCCATAATATATTTTTATCCTGGTAGACTAAGGAAAGCTTGGAGTGAGTTACAGGAATTAGACTTACTTTATAGGATGTGCCTTGTGACCTAGATTGGCCACTAT
Organism: Rhinatrema bivittatum; assembly: GCF_901001135.1. Classification (NCBI taxonomy): domain Eukaryota; kingdom Metazoa; phylum Chordata; class Amphibia; order Gymnophiona; family Rhinatrematidae; genus Rhinatrema; species Rhinatrema bivittatum. The sequence goes on along the minus strand of NC_042615.1, from coordinate 714,892,488 downwards.
TGGAGAAAGCATGCTGGGCATGATGGACATTGGTCTGACTAAGCATGGCATTTTTTATGTTCATTTGAGTTTCATATCATGATCACTGGTTCTACAGCTTTCTTTCGATTTAGAAAAGGTTTGATTCTTATGCCTCATTTATACCTTTAAGGTATTTAAAAGTTTTTATCATTTCTCCTCCAGGGTATACATATTTAAGTCCATATAAAATAAGTCTTTCAGTGCAGACTCCACACCATTTTGGTTGCCTTTCTCTAGACCGCTTCCATCTTGTCTCTATCCCTTTTGAGATACGGTCTCCTGAACTGAGAAGAGTACTCTAGGTGAAGCCTCACCAAAGACTCGTACAGGTTATGGGATAGGAAGCAGTGTGCTGGAAATTGGTTAAAAGACAGAAAACAGAGAGTAGGCCTAAATGGCCAATTTTCCAAATGAAGACAAATTGATACTGGAGTGTCCCGGAGATCTGTAATGAGACCAGTGTAGTTTAACATATTCTTAAATGGTGTGGAAAAGGGAGCAGTGAGTGAGATAATCATATTTGCAGACAAAAAAAAATTATTTAGAGTTGTTAAAACTGCAGTGGATTTTGAGGAATTGCAGAAGAAACTTGCAAGACTTGGTATCTAAATGGCAGATGATATTTATTTGAACAAATGCAAAGTAATGCTCATGGGGAAAATAATCCCAACTGCAGGTACACAATGCTGGGTCCCTTGTTCGGAATCACCACCTGGAAAAGTACCTCAAAATCCTTGTGCACAATATGGCGAAATCCTAAGCTCATCATAGCGACAATTAGCTTGGCTTTTTGGGCAGTTGCAACCACTACAGACAAATTGCCACAGATCTTCATCTTGCATTAGCTGCCTTTATCCTGTAGGAATGGGGGCATGTAAATGTAGGCCACAGTTCTGAAATTTATGGGTTTTATCTGCATGTGTACATTCTTATTTGTAATTTATTATATATTTATAGGAGTGGTCCTTGCTTATTTATTTATTTATTTGGTTTATATTCTACTTTTTAGGCATTTCAAATTATTTATATTAAATGTTGGAATTTTCATACCTCTATTGAATTCATTCATTCATTCATTCATTCATTCATTCAGTGTTTATTTTATTTATTAGTATTGCATTGTATTGATTTATTTGGTTTTCTTCTAATTCTGACCTCTGCTCCTTCACTGTTTTGAACATACACTCATACCATAATTATATTACCTAGTGTTGAAACAGGTCCTGTATTTCCCTTGGATTTGTTGAAAAGTTATTTGGATTAAACAATCTAGGTCCATCACAAAAGACTTAACCAAATTAAGGTGGAACAATTAATGAAAATTAAATGTCTCATTTTGATCTCACATGGAGGATACCTTTCAACTAAGTGTGCGCCCATATACACATATATATGGATGCACAGAAATCTATACTCATAAGAACATAAGAAAATGCCATACTGGGTCAGACCAAGTATGCATCCTGTTTCCAACAGTGGCATCCTGTTTCCAACAGTGGCCAATCCAGGCCATAAGAACCTGGCAAGTACCCAAAAACTAAGTCTATTCCATTTAACCATTGCTAATGGCAGTGGCTATTCTCTAAGTGAACTTAATAGCAGGTAATGGACTTCTCCTCCAAGAACTTATCCAATCCTTTTTTAAACACAGCTATACTAACTGCACTAACCACATTCTCTGGCAACAAATTCCAGAGTTTAATTGTGCGTTGAGTAAAAAAGAACTTTCTCCGATTAGTTTTAAATGTGCCCCATGCTAACTTCATGGAGTGCCCCCTAGTCTTTCTACTATCCGAAAGAGTAAATAACCGATTCACATCTACCCGTTCTAGATTTCTCATGATTTTAAACACCTCTATCATATCCCCCCTCAGCCGTCTCTTCTCCACAAGAACCTGGCTTACTCCTGTATTTTATAACCTGTGGGGTAGATTTTAAAAATTTGCGCGATCGCGTACTTTTGTTCGCGCACCAGGCGCGAACAAAAGTACGCTGGATTTTATAAGATACACGCGTAGCCGCGCGTATCATATAAAATCCGGGGTCGGCACGCGCAAGGGGGTGCACATTTGTGCAACCTGCGCGCGCTGAGCCCAGCGCGCGCTGCTGCCTCGGAGGGAACTTTCCTTTGCCCTCCCCCCACCTTCCCCTCCCTTCCCCTACCTAACCCACCCCCTGGCCCTATCTAAACCCCCCCCTTCCTTTGTTGGCAAAGTTACGCCTGCTGAAAGCAGGCGTAACTTTGCACGCGCCGGCCGGCAGCCCCGCTCCGTGTTCCGGTCCTGGGGGCTGGTCCGGAGGCCGCAGCCACGCCCCCGGAACACCCCCGGGCCGAAACCATGCCCGCGTCGCCGCCCCCGAAACGCCGCATCACACACGTCGCCGCCCCCAAAACGTCGCGTCACTCAGGCCACGCCCCCGACACGCCCCTTAGGGAATAGCCACTGCTTTTAATCGCATCAGTAGCATGGGATCTTCTTAGTGTTTGGGTACTTGCCAGGTTCTTGTGGCCTGGTTTGGCCTCTGTTAGAAACAGGATGCTGGGCTTGATGGACCCTTGGTCTGACCCAGCATGGCAATTTCTTATGTTCTTATGTAACCCCCTACCTATCCTTCCTCCCTTTTCCTCTCTCCGTCCCGACCCCTAATCCCTCACCTATCTAATCAAATTTTATTTTGTTTTATAACTTCAGCTGCTGAGCAGAAGAAAGTTATGTATGCCGTCTGACTGCTGGCGCACGCTGGTTTGGCTAGTCACCTGCCCCTTTTGAAGACGTCTATGCGTACAGGGAGATCCACGCATGGCCAGGCTGCTATGAAAATGCGCTCAGCGCGCACGCAGCCTGACCACGCGCATGTCTCCATGTTTTTATGCACGCCAGGGTTTTAAAATGTACCTGTTAGTGAATCAGGTTCTAAGTGAGCCAGATAAATAGTGCTTTTTAGACTTATCTGGCTGTCTGACTTAGATGGGTAAGTAGTGTTTAATGATTTATCTGGTTAAGTATTGATTTTGCTGCTACTTAGCCAAATAAATTGAAGATTGTCCTGGATAAATCAGAATTTATCTGGATATGTAGTGCGCAACTGCTGTACTCATGTATTTTTACAATGTCTTACTTCCAAAATATATGCGTGGAAATTTTACCTGCATAATTTATACATATTTACCCCCAGAAGTTGGCTTTGACATTTAAGTCGTGAAAATTTTCTAATATGTGCAGTAATAAAATTGTCAGTTTTACTGATTAGTCTACCAGTTTACCCAGTTCAGCTGCAGGTCATTGAAACCCTCTTGGTTCTTCATTCTGAATCCCCCCTTGTCAGCCAGACCCTTCACCTGGTCAGTATTTCATTTTCAAGATGTTTATGATCGCTTACTCCAGATGTAGAGCAGATGTAAACATATGAGAGGAAGCTGCCAAGTTTGCACTCATAAGTTGCTTATAAAATGGCAATTTACTCCTGTAAATGTGGGCCGCACCCCAGAATGCCCCTGGCCCTTTCCTTTTTAACACATGTAAATTTATTCATGTACCCTTACTTGCACATATACTTTGAGTATATGCGAGTATGCGCTAATTTTTACATGCACTTCTTTTTGAAAATTCACCATTAACTGCTTAATTCAACATGAGGTCTATATTCAGTAGGCCATTCAGTGGACAAGTTATCCGGACAAGGCTAATCTTAGCTGCCAAACTCTAGACCATTCTTCAGACTTCATTAGATTCTTCCTCATGTTTTCCACACCTTCTTTTCCTATATTGCAGATTTTGATATCATTTTATTGAGGACTATTGAGTAAGGCAACCTTACCCAATAGCCCTTCTGCAATATCGCTTACAAAAATTTTAAACAGAACCAGACTGAGGACCAAGCCTTGTAGCACACCATTAGTAACTCCCCTTTCCTCAAAGTGAATCCATTTACCACTACACTTGGTTTCCTCCCACTCAACCAGTTTCAGTCCCGTTTGCTCACTTTAGGGCCCATACCTAAGATGCTCAGCTTGTTTATAAGCTGCCTATTCAGGACTGTGTCAAAGGTCTTGCTGAAATCAAAGTACATTACCTTTAGCATTCTCCCCTGATCTAACTGTCTGCTCGCCCAGTCATAGAAATTGATTAGATTTATCTGATAAGACCTACCTCTGATGAAACCATTCTGCCTCTGACCCAGTACTCTATTATATTCCAAATACTGCCCAGTCCTTTTTCTCTTTCGACAGGCAGGACTAAATTAGCCATGACATGGGGGGGACGGACGACTGGATACAGACAAAAACCAACATGGGCCCTGGCTTTTACAGTCTTGGATACTGATGCACAGACATAAAGGGAAAAAACACAGGATAGCTTCTACAGCCAAGTCCCAAAGGAAAGAACGTCAAGCAACATTGTCTGAATTATCAGGAAGACATAAGGGAAAAGCACAGGATGGTTTCTATGGCCAAGTCCCAAAGTAAAGAATGTCAAGCAGCATTGTCTGAATTATCAAGAAGGCTCCTCACCCAGTAAAAATGTTGCTAGCAGTAATTTATGGGTTTCATAGTTATTTTGATTTGATTGTAAATATTACTATCCTTATCATAAGGCTTGGGGATAACTGCATGGAGCAGCAGATACCACCATAAGAAGCTTGCTGGGCAGACTGGATGGGCCATCAGGTCCTTTTCTGCCATTATTACTATGTTACAAATATGTGACATCATCTGATGGTGCCGATTAGACCCGTCTCTCTAGCTCAGAAAAGTTGTATTAATGAACATGCACAGGAGTTCTGCCAGGTGTGCTGTCTCATGAGCCTCTGTCTTTTTTTAGTCTGAGCTTCTGCATGGTTATATACCCTCTCGCTCTCTAATTGGTGTTTTTACTCTTCAAATGTTTTTCTTCTAATTTGCTTCGAGTTGCCTCGCTGCCGTGGCAGCCCCTCAACTGCAGTTTTCATTGCTACAAAAGTAAAATACATATAAAAAATAAAAAAACTATGAAAAATTTATGATGTCCATGTCCAAAAAGGTCACTTCCAGTGGCTTCAAAGATTGTGATGTGACCCAAGATGTCTGTGACAGATAGTCACGATATTTGTTACAGATGCCTGAGACCAGATTTTGATTCAGTCAATTGTAGTGACTGTGGTTGGATGTTACCAAGGTCCCAGAAGAATAGGGCCTGGAACATGTAAGAACTTTGCAAGCTGATGAAAAGTTGGAGTGTTTCCGCCTTTCAGAATGGGGCCTTTTTGGGCTCCCTCCGCACCAAGTCAAGCAGGAGCTCAAGCAAGGCTCTTCCTACTTCAGTGCTTGTTGCATCCGTCAGTCTCAGACGGCTTCAACCCTTGTGCCTCACCTTTTTCTCTGCTCTCCCCGCTAGCCTTGGGAAGATGGCCACCACTGTGTCTGCAAGCCGCTCTCTCTGGCGTCCTCAGAACGGCTATGGCGTTGCCTCCCGCCATGTTCCTCCCAAGAGCCTCCTAGGGTGCATGTGCGCTACCCTTGTCTTTATTCCAGCTATGGCGCGAACCTCGGGGGCATCCCAGTCAAGTGACATCATGCCATACGGGTATTTAGCCTTCGCTTGTTTGCTAGTTCATTGAGTTAGCAAGGATTGGATTCGTCCAGTCTACGCTACTCTACTGCTTCCTGCTGCCGCTGGAATCTCTGCCTTGCCCTTCGGGGTATTCTCTAAGCTGGGTACCCACTCCTTGGGGGCCCCCTGCTTTCCTTTCAGGTGCCTTACTGGGATCAGGTACTCGATCCTTGAGGGCCTGCTCTCCCTGCCTCGGTGCCTGTTACCATCTACTTCAACCTGGTGGAATCGCCAACCTTACAGCTACCATCTAGTGAGTAATCTAATTCTCAATCTATCTCACCTACAGTTTTGCCGTGCTGGGAAACCTACATCAGAATCTCCCTATACCAACTTGGTGAGACGGGTTCCCTCTGCCGATGATCCCTGGACTGCTACCTCTGGATCACCTCACTACTGCCATCTCTGGTGGTATACTACAAGCTGTCTAATAAAAGATCTAACTCTGTGTTTGTGCATCCCAAGTCTAGCCCAGTACTGTGGCTCCCCATGGGGCTCCTCCCCATGGGCGTGGTCATCTGCCACAGTACCCAGGAATCCACCCAAACACCGCTAAACCATAACAGTGCTGGATCCTGGATCTGCCATATTTCAGAGGTAAACAAGATGTGAAAGTGTCAGGAACAGGGGTCAGTGACTATCTTGATATATCCACAGGCCACTTCCGCTGCTCATGGGGCTCATCGATGCAGAAAAAGTAGCAGGTTCATGTGTCAGAGCTGATGTTGCAGTCTGTGCTGCCAAAACTTAAATCGGTGCCAAACAGGTCTTGTTGATTCATCCATTCTTGGCACTGTCAATGTTTCACCCTTTGGAGCCATCAGCACACCTGTCACCAAAATCATTGCCAGTGGTGCACTTGACACACTTGAGGCAGAAATAGGCCTTGGTGAGCCCTAGATGAGATTCCTTACATTTACCTCCCTCCATGTTGGCATCTTTGTCTCCATCTTACCTCTTCAATTGTGGACTTGTTCAGAGACTTTGGATTCAGTATGCTCCTTTGTGCCTCTGGTCTCTAGAACACTACAAGTGTGGTTATTCCAAGAGGGGTTTCCCTCTTCAAGTCCAGTAGGAGCTTCATCAGAGGATAATCCTATACTGATTTCAGAAGAAGATGGCTTTTCCAACTCCTTGTCAAAGGACACAACAGTCCATAAATGAGGTAGCTGAACTGTTGAAAACATTCTTTGCCTTGTTGGCATCTAGTGACAAAGAGGGCACCCATTAAACTCTTCTGTCCATATTGTAAGATTTGTTCCCTCAAGGGATAGTCCCTCTCACCTCCATGCCATGGAAGCTGCCGTCAGAGGTTGTATTGATGGGATCTAGCCCTCATCAGTCGAGCATACCATCCTTTTCCACAGAGGAATCTAGCCAATCTGAGGGGAAAGCAGAAGATACCAGCATCTGGAGCATGCCCCGGGTGTATTCCCATCTGAGACAACCAAGGATTTGCCTCATTTGCCTTCGTCTTCATCGAGGTCATGGGTTAGTGTACCTTAACCTCCTGGTTCTTAGAAAGAGTCTACAAGGATCTCTTCAGACCCTCCAATCCCTTACCAAACCTGCCGGATAATTCATCTCCACCAGAAGACCTCTCGTACTTTGAAAGCTGGACAAACTAGGCAAGGTAATTAGAGTTAATGTCTGTAGGGATAAAGATTCCCACAGTGAAGTATTTGGGCTACTTCAGATTCTAGAAACACCTTATGAATCTGCAACTATCTAGATTCATTCAAACTAGACCTTAAATAGAGAGTTCAACAGGCTCCCAGAGTTCATTAGACACAACTACTCCACCTCCTTGATTGGATACATTTTTCATGTAAAACAAGAGAAATACTTTAAAAAAAATACATTGTTTCAATCTCTGCCCCAACCCCACCATTGACTATGCTTCCCCCCATCCCAAATGCAGATAAAATTATGTGCATAGTGGCACTAGAGGCATGTTTTTACTGTATCTGCATATAGGTCGGCAATTTTCAAATAGCCAATTTTTCTGCGAGTAAAGCATAGTTTTATCATGGAAACAGCTTTGAAAATTTCCCTCCTGCCAGCTTAGCATCCTTGGTTGCTCTGACAACAACATTAAGAGCATGGATTGCTAAGGTTGTTGTCAAAGCTACCAATGATGCTGAGCTGGCAAGAGGGAAGAGTAAATCCTCCTGCCAGCTCCCAAGAAAGTAACATTTTGTGGGGGAGGGTGCCCCCATGTAGCTTTACTCTTGTGCCTGGAGGGAGGTAGATTTCATGGGGCTGCAACATTTTATTTCAGGTGGGAGAGAGCAGGTAATTACGTTAGGCTGGTGATCCCCATGCCAAATTTACATTTGGGCTGGTTGGAAGGGGGGGATCCTCCTTAAGACTATACTTTCAGGAATCATTTCTATAGTTGGAAGGGGGGGTCCTCTGTGAGGGTGGGAGCCTGCTCTGGCCCTTCCCACTCCCTCTCAACATTTACTTGGATCTTCGATGGAGGGGGAGAACTGTCCAGCCAGATTAAGGTCTGCTTTTGCAATGCCGACAATTTGCTAGCCAAGTTAGTCGGCTAGCCATTTAGTTTTTTCCCTGCAACCTAATCCCATGCCCAGACTCATTTACAATTTGATGAACTAAATTGACCCACCTAGTGAAATTTTAGGATGATAAATTTAGCTAGTTAGCCCAATCAGTTTTCAAAGACTTTGATCTGCTCCGTATCGATGCGGTTCACACTTTGCATGTCATGTTGCGGTTGCTCTGAGCTTCTTCTCTGTACTTTGTTTGATTTCCCCCCCCCCCCCCCTGTTATTCAGTCCCTGTTATTATGTATTTCAAACCTGCTGTTCAAATGTAAACCGGTATGATGTCCACACTAATACCGGTATAAAAAAAAAGGCTTTAAATAAATAAATAAATAATGTTTGTCAATATTTTTCATGAGAAAATGAGCTCTCATTAAGAACTTAATTAGAGGCAATATTACTTCCTTTCTTCTGATGACCATGCCTTTCCCTATGCCTCCATGCATTTTTCTGACTTTTGGCATTGCCTTATCCATCTATTTAATCTCCTTAAAATCATCAGATATGATTGCCCCCAGATACTGCTCTTGTTTCAGATGAAAAAGTGTAATATTCTGTCAGGTAAAACCAGAACATTGTAAATGTAATTCTGACTGTTTAAAAGATCTATGTATATATATATTTTTTGATAGGACAGACCATTCGAGAAAGAAGAACAGTGGAAGCAGTGCACAAAAAGGCATACGAATATGAAGAATGGCAGATTCCCTTGGAGTGGGAAGGTAAAAACGTTAGTTTCTTCTGCTTCTTAATTCTGTGTTCTTCAGGAAATCACTTACTAGTGTGAGATGATTTGAGTAAATGCCTACATTTACCACTGTATTAAGCTGGCAGAATGGTATCGATTCGAACGCATGTTTTCAGAAAGAAGACATGGTGACATGTAAATATAGTTATTCTGAGACACAAGAAAGGTTTCAAGTCCTAAATCAGCTGGGTAAATATTTAGGAACTCTGTAGGAAAGGGAGGCAGGAAAGGTTAGGGAGCAGTTCTGAATAGACAAGTTAGAGTGACTGCCAGATTTATAATACAAATTGGCAAACCAAAGAGGTTATGAATCCACTGACCTGAAAAAGAATAAAAGAGCAAGTGTAGCTAATCTCAGTTTTATTAGCCACATTTGCATTCTTAGAACCACCCTCATTCATCCTTGTAATTAAAATAATTTTTTTCAGAGACTGCTGACATTGAATTGGAAGCATTGAGTAGTGAGAGAAGATAAAATGTTATGAATAGGTAATTGAGTCTGTGTTTAACTGAAAAGCATTTCACAGAAATGCAAAAACTGATCTAACATCTTTTATTCTTGTGTATTTTGCAAGTTAAGTGTTTGGGGTTTTAAATTTTACATATTGCTCAAACTCTACTAAGACTGAGTATAAAATGTTTTAATCACCAGCTAAAATTGTATCTTGAAGCATTGTAAAGTCAAGCTAGTTATAAGTGTAGCTGTTAAAGTCTCTCAAACTGAAGAGCATAAAAATAAAACAAGTTCCTGGAGAAGTCCATAAACTGTTATTGACCAGATGGACTTGGGCAAAGCCACTATTTATTTTCGACCATATGGGATCTATTTACTGTTTGGGATCTTGCCAGGTACTTGTGACCTGGATTGGTTACTGTTGGAGACAGGATAATGGGCTTGATGGATCCTTGGTCTGACCCAGCTTGGCAATTCTTATGTTCTTATGTAATCTTACACTCTTGAGTCTCTCTCTATTATATTTTAATATATTTTTCTGTTGTCTTGTTTGACAAAGAAAAGCCATTTAAAAATGAATTATATGGAGACAGGAAGGTAGCCATCTTGGTATGCAAAAGCTTCAGTCTCCCAAGACACATTGTGGTGAATGGATTATGTTGCACAGGGATGGAGGAGGCATATATGAATTTCAAGCATAGAGAAAGGAACATTAAACATACCTATATAGTGCCTTTTTATTTTATTTATTGATTTGATTTATTTAATTTACATTCCGCTTTTTCAGGCACTTCAAAGCCGATTTCTGACAGATATACTTTATGGGCACCCCCATTCCCACAATCATCATGACAAATTTTTTAAAATTCCCAATTTAGTATTTTCCTCCTAGATTCAAAGTCCTTCAAGTCCATGTCACTTTTCCTCACTTATCTTAGTCTAATAACAAACCATACAATCTTTGTCTCGGGGAATAATGAAATGGTGTGCACAGTGTCCTCCTTAATATAAAGTATCAGACAGGTAGTTGCTCTAACCCAGAACCACTGGATTCTGATATCCTTCAATGCTAATGTTGTATCCTCTCCCTGTCATCTCTTTAGTGCCCTTCTCTTAGCTGAGAAGACAAATGAATAACCACATATCCAAAGAGTATACACTCAAATATGAGACAAGAGAAAATAAGCTTCTGTTAATGACTAAACCCCACAGCCAGCGCTCACATATCGAAATCTGCTCCCCCCATTCCCATATATGTCCTTCGACCCGTTTATTTAGGATAGCTCTTATATCTACCTTAACTTCATCTCCCAAGTCTCTTTATTCTATCTTTCTCCAGCCTTAAGGATGCTGCAGACAAGGCTGCCCCAATTTGGAATGCATCTGTGCTAAAAGCTTTTACATCAAGGCCAATACGCCATAACTATTTGCTTAATATTGCTGCACATTGGAAATTTAAGGCGTGCCCCATCCTTGTGAGAGAGAAAGGAAATCCCCTTCTTTCTTACCTCTAGGAATGCCGTAACATTCGCTACTGGACGTGTAACTAAAGCCTGTGCTTTGGGCAGCATAGCCCATGCCCCTTGGTATTCCTTATCTGTTCTTGACCTATGTATTTCCAGACTTTCTATCCTGTCTGTTGACTCTACATATGCCCGGTGCAAACCCCACATCTGCTTGGTTCAGACCTAGCATGGTCATTAATTCACTTACAGAGCCAGGAAAAAGGCTGCTCTGAATAAGGGTGCCTTGTAAGATAAGGATCAAATTACCCATGCGTTGTTCCACAGCTGAATTAAGGTATCCTGCACAATTGTCTAGAATGCATCAGCTTGACTCCACTTTCCCTACACTACCCACACTTTACTTTTTTAATAATTTTAAAATAAAAGTTTTCATGGGGTCATCTGTACCTTGGAGCTTTGCCCTAAGTGCTATGTTAGCTAAAACATTTCTTACAGCATTAATGGAAACCCCACACACGTGCACCCAAATTATAAACCTCAAGACTTGTTTGTGCTAATGGGCTCTTCACTAATTGAGCATTTTTCTTCTTGAAGTAATTGGAATAGATTTCAACCATGCTCTTAGGCTTTTTATGTGCTTGTGCCCAAGGATTTCTTCAGCAGAGCTTTTATGTGATCCTGCCAAATTCCCATAAACTTTTGGAAAGGTGTTCACTGCTCCTCGATTTCTAGTGCAGGCATCCTGAAAATGGACCATTTAAGACCATATAAAGCATCATAATTTTGTTATTCATGCCAGGAATATACCTTGCTTTCACTGTGATAATAAATAATATATATATATATATATATAATTTTTTTTTGCAGTTCTGTCATTAGCCAGTAAGGGGCACTTAGACTGGCTATTCAGAACTGTTGGCTCTGCTATGTTGTCAGACTGGAAAGTCAACTTTCTGTTAGCTAGCCTGTGCCCGCATATTACTAATTCTACTAGAATGAGGGAAAACAGACTATAAAATACTAACCATATAGTTAATGCAATCAAAGAAGAAAGCAAGGACTCTAAAATCTATTTATTATCTATCTGCGGACCAATGACTTAGTTAGAAACCGCATCCAAGCAGTACAGAGAGGTTTCCAATCTCTGTGGCAGCACATTGAGCACATAGCGAAGACTATTTCCTTTTCAGAAGTGTTATATGTTCAGGGACAGGAAAGGCTAACCCATATAGACAACTTCAGTACCGGTTCAAACCCGGTGTAAGGAAGTTCTTGGACATACTGGGGACTCTGCCCATGTATAGAACAGTTAAAGACTATACAGCAAAGATGGCCTCCATCTGTCCATGGCAGGAAAAAAGATCCTGGGTCAGAAAGTCGGATCATATGTCATAAAGCATTTAAACTAAACTAGAGGATGGAAGTGGCATAAGGAAGTGAAAAGTTGCCCCGATAAATACAGGAAGCCGGCAGGGAAATGAACAAAAATCAGCTCGATTCCACTACTAAACAAAAGTGCAGAAAAAGTGACCAGGAAGAGCAGCAAGCTGAGTGAGAAAAGCTGGAAAGTTATGAGCACAAATGCTCGCAATCTGGTCAATACAATTCCAGATCTGTAGGCCTTAATGGGGGAGGCAGTCTTGGATATTGTTGCTATCACAGAGACATGGTTCACAGACTCTCATGAATGGGATATGGCCATTCTGGACTATAACCTGACTTCAGTGCTGGGAAAAATAGTGGAAACTATTCTCAAGATCAAAATCGTAGAGCATATAGAAAGACATGGTTAAATAGAACACAGTCAACATGGATTTACCCAAGGGAAGTCTTGCTTAACAAATCTACTTCATTTTTTTGAAGGGGTTAATAAATATGTGGATAAAGGTGAACCGGTAAATGTAGTGTATTTGGATTTTCAGAAGGTGTTTGACAAAGTCCCTCATGAGAGGCTTCTATGAAAACTAAAAAGTCATGGGATAGGAGGCGATGTCCTTTCGTGGATTACAAACTGGTTAAAAGACAGGAAACAGAGAGTAGGATTAAATGGTCAATTTTCTCAGTGGAAAAGGGTAAACAGTGGAGTGCTTCAGGGATCTGTACTTGGACCAGTGCTTTTCAATATATATATAAATGATCTGGAAAGAAATACGACGAGTGAGGTTATCAAATTTGCGGATGATACAAAATTATTCAGAGTAGTTAAATCACAAGCGGACTGTGATACATTACAGGAGGACCTTGCAAGACTGGAAGATTGGGCATCCAAATGGCAGATGAAATTTAATGTGGATAAGTGCAAGGTGTTGCTTATAGGGAAAAATAACCCTTGCTGTAGTTACACGATGTTAGGTTCCGTATTAGGAGCTACCACCCAGGAAAAAGATCTAGGCATCATAATGGATAATACTTTAAAATCGTCGGCTCAGTGTGCTACACCAATCAAAAAAGCAAACAGAATGTTAGGAATTATTAGGAAGGGAATGGTTAATAAAACGGAAAATGTCATAATGCCTCTATATCGCACCATGGTGAGACTGCACTTTGAATACTGTGTACAATTCTGGTCGCCGCATCTCAAAAAAAATATAGTTGCGATGGAGAAGGTATAGAGAAGTGCAACCAAAATGATAAAGGGGATGGAACAGCTCCCCTGTGAGGAAAGGCTGAAGAGTTTGGGGCTGTTCAGCTTGGAGAAGAGACGGCTGAGGGGGGGATATGATAAGAGGTCTTTAAGATCATGAGAGGTCTTGAACGAGTAGATGTGACTCGGTTATTTACACTTTCGAATAAAAGAAGGACTAGGGGGCATCCCATGCAGTTAGCAAGTAGCACATTTAAGACTAATTGGAGAAAATTCTTTTTCACTTAACGCAGAATAAAGCTCTGGAATTTGTTGCCAGAGGATGTGGTTAGTGCACTTAGTGTAGCTGGGTTCAAAAAAGATTTGGATAAGTTCTTGGAGGAGAAGTCCATTAACGGCTATTAATCAATTTTACTTAGGGAATAGCCACTGCTATTAATTGCATCAGTAGCATGGGATCTTCTTAGTGTTTGGGTAATTGCCAGGTTTTTGTGGCCTGGTTTGGCCTCTGTTGGAAATAGGATGCTGGGCTTGATGGACCCTTAGTCTGAACCAGCATGGCAATTTCTTATGTTCTTAATGACATAGTAATGAGAACGGAGGACCCCAGCAAAGGCCCTCTAAAATGAACAGCAACCAGGCCATACTCTCTCCCACTTGCTTCAACTGTGGAAGAAAAGGTCAGTTGGCCAGAAACCGTTGATGTGGTCAAAACGAAATCATGGACATCAATATAGTGACACAGCCGACACTAGAAACTAAAATCCAGATGGACAAAGGAAAGTCTCCAAAGCAAGGTCGATTTTCAAGTTGAAAGAAAAAGAGGATCTCAGAGGTACTGATGCAACCTAGTAATAAGGGTTTACATACTTTCTCCTTCTGTGCCCTTCGTGTGGGAAGTAAACATTAGGGAGAACTCTGCCCATATGGAAAAGAAGGAAATGAAAAGCCCATGGAAGGAACAGGTAAAGATAAATGGGAACACCCCTGCAGGCATGCTCCTACTATAAGATAGAAGATCATACAGATGAAGAGTACTTATGGCTTGAAGACATACAATGGGAGTGCAAGTTGGCAGAATAGCGCAAGAAGGATTAGGTTGAGGAAGGTGGCCCCAGCATGAGAACAAAAAGTGGGAATGCGGATAGGTGAACATTTGCAAATCTTGAAAGTTGTAACTTGGTGGATATCCCACATCAGAAACTTAAGGAATTTGTGAACCAAGTGGAGCTGGATGAAGTTCCCACCCAAGCCTGGTAGATTGAGGTTGTACTAAGACACTTGTTCATAAGGACCTGAATAATAGAGAGGATATCAATGAGAAAAAAATGGTGACAATTATCTATACACATGGTACTCCACCAGACTTATCCAGCTGACAACGCCAGCAGGACATACTGTTGTGGAAGCAGGAGTACTTCACAAACTCCCTTATCCAGTGGTTTCAGTGTGCGATTGTCTCCAGTTTAAATTCCTGTGTGGTCAGCTTATAGTCAGTCGAGCCAGATTAGTTTCCCAAATGATTTAGGGAGGGAAAACCTTAAATGGGTTAAGCAACCCCAGCATAAGGCGGGGAATGAAGAGAGAAACAGCAGTCATCTTAGATGTACACCCTTTGTAAGACAAGCACTCAACTTAAGAAGTTTGAGCTGAGGGGGAGGATATATGAAGGGGTATAAACAAGAAAACCCCAGAATACTTTAAGGAACTAGATCCAGAGGTCTGGCCTGGTCCACCTTAAGCCTCAGACATCAGGGAATCCTGGTCTGGGTGGAGGCTTCTGGGAAGGTGTATATCTAACCAGGCCCAGGAAGGAACAGGAGGCCCCAGGAAAAGGAAGAACCATAGGAAAGTCCCATACTGAGAGATTGTAAGTTGTTATACTGCTTCTTTGTTTATAAGCTTCAAAGTTATGCAGAGTTGTTTTCTGTTGTGAATTAATAAATGTTCATGAATATCCAGCCAGTATCTAGCCTGTGTCTATTCTTTGGCCATTCTGTGCCGCAGGCAAAAATTTCCTGATGAATCTGAAGGGGACGAGGAAAGAAATCAGAATAGCGAAAGTTCATGTGGAAGAAAGGATTGCCAAAGAGATAAAGTGTGGTAACAAAATATTTTTTAGATATATCAGAGAAAGATGGATGGCCACAGGTGGCATTGGAAGATTGAAAGGAGATGAGGAGCAAGGTGTGGTGAAAGATGAGGAAATAGAAATATTAAAGAAATACTTCAATTCAGTGTTCACTAAAGGTTACCTTGGGTAAGGACTGTTGCTGGTTGGCAAGAGTATAGATAGAAGTGGGATAGATACAACCTCCATTTACAGAAGACCGTGTTTGGGTGAAACTAGCAAAACTGAAAGTGGACAAGGCAATGGGCTGGATGAGATACATCACAGGATACCAAAGGAGCTCAGAGAGGTACTGGTGGATTTGTTGAAGTATCTGTTCAATAGATCCTTGTAGAATGGAGTGGTGCCACAAGAGTCAAGATGTGTGGTTGTGGCACTACTCACAAAAGTGGTAGCAGAGAGGAGGCTGAAAACTATAGGCTGGTGGTGGGAAACTTAATGGAGACTTTGCTGAAGAAAAGGATAAAGAGCTATCTACAATCCAGTGGCTACAGGATCTGATGCAACATAGTTTTTACCTAGAAGAAGGTCCTGTCAAATGAATCAGATTAATTTTTTTGATTGGATGACTAGACAATTAGATCAAGGAAGAGCACTGGATGTGGCTTATTTAGATTTCAGTAAGACTTTTGATACAGTCTCACATAGGAGGCTCATCAATAACATGAGAAGCCTGGGAGTGGATAGCAAGGTGGTGGAATGGATTACAAATTGGCTGTTTGACAGATGTCAGCAAGAAGTGGTAAATAGAACCTATGCTGAAGAGAGAATGTTCAATATCAGGTAGGTTTTAAAAGCATTGCTCACGCAGAAATGGTCCCATACACACATATATGGGCCACGTGCAAGCAACGCAAATTTTAAGAAGCCAGGAAGTACGCACATACCTACCTGTGCGCACATCAAGAATAAAGAGGCAGAAAAGGGACAGGAAATGGGCATTCCAGGGTGACGCCTAAACTTACATGCATAACCGTCAAATTTTGCAAGGATGATCATGGCAACCCATGCTATGTTACCTTCGTAACTTTACTACCGGTCCTGATGTGGCACAAATTTGGAGATTTTGAGCCAGAGGGATCCTGAACACTGGTGAGTTTGGGGGGGGGGGGGGGAGAGAGACAATCTGATGCTTTCTATATCTCCCACTGTAAGAGAGGCACTTTCATCTCAGGGTGGGTTTTTGGGGTGGTGGTGTTAAATTGGTCTGCCTAGGGCGCAAGGGTCTGTAGACTCTTGTAACACCCCCCCCCCCCCCCCAAACCCACCCCGAGTTGAAAGTACCCCTCTTATAGTGGGAGATATAGAGAGCTTCAGATTGTCTCTCTCTCTCTCCCCCCCCCCCCCAACTCCCCAGTGTTCAGGATCCTTCTGGCTCCAAATCTCCAAATTTGTGCCACATCAGGACCGGTAGTAAAGTTATGTATGAGTATGCGTGTAAAGGCTGCACACATACATGCGGCGGTCATATTTTAAATGTTGCGCATCTACTTGCATACACGATATATAAAATTCATTGTATCTTTGCTTGCGTGCCCAAGCTGTGCGTTTATGGGCACATGCGCACTCCTTTTAAAATTTACCTGTTAGTGAGTGATACTGTAGAGAGATTATAATCTAAAGTTTGTCTTTTTGCAGTTAATAGTAAAATTAGCAACAGAGTGAATACATTTGAAGGAGCAGAGAAAATGAGAAGCAATCTAAGAAACCTCGAGGCGTGGTCAAAGGTCTGGCAACTGCAATTCAATGACAAGAAGTATAGAGTCATGCATTTGGGGTACAGCAATCCAAAAGAGCTGTACGCGAAGGGGTGGCGAAAGGCTGATGTACACAGACCAGGCGAGGGAGATCCGTGTTTGATCTGAAAGTAAAGCAATGCAACAAGGCAATGGCTAAGCCAGAGGGATGCTGGGCTGCATAGAGAGAAGCATAACCATCATGAAAAAGGAGATAAAGCCCTTATACAAATTGTTGAGGCCTCATCTGGAGTATTGTGTTCAGTCCTGGAGACCATATCTCAAAAAGAATAAAAACAGGATGGAAGTGGTCTGGAAAAAGGCAACCAAAATGATGTGGGGTTTGCATCAAAGGACTTATGAGAGGAAATTGAAGGACCAAAATATGTATACCCTGAAGGAGAGGAGAGACAGGGGCGATATGATACAGACTTTCAAATACCTGAAAGGAATTAATGATACGCAAAAATCTAATCTTTCTGATGGAAAGGAAGCTGTAAAACTAGGGGTAATGATTTGCAATTGAAAGGAAGAACACTCGGGAACAATATCAGGAAATATTACTTTATGGAAAGGATGGTGAATGCATAGAATGCCCACTTGGAAAAAATGGCAAAGGCAAGAATGGTAATTTAATTCAAAAGAGCATGGGTCAAACACAGAGGATCCCTAGTGGCTAGAGAATACAAATAAAAATGTGAACGCCATACCTCAAATTGGATCGGAGGAAGTGATTTGAGGGAGTTCTTTCTCTGAAAGGAAAGCTTTTCGCTGTTTTTATGAAATAGAGGAAAGAGAGCTGAAAGCCATTCTGTCCCAGGTAAGGGCTTTGGGTAGTCCTATGGATCCTCTGCGTGGCTATTTTAAAAATGTGAGCCATAAATGTCAAGAATTACTGGATATAGTCAGCACCCCTTTGAGAGAAGGTAGAATTCCAGAGTTGTTAAAGATAGGCATAGAGCTCTGCTCAGAAAGACACAACTGGATCATGATTATTGTAATTACTATCACCTAGCATCAAACTTACCATTTTTAAACAAGGTTGTATTTCTGCAGCTCAGGATTATCTCTCAGAGAAGGAGCATTGGGATAGTCGTCACCAGTCAGATTTCTGAAAAGGACACAGAAGAGAGACTACTTTAATTGCTCTAATGGATAATCTTTAAATAGATAAAGAACAAAATACAGTGATCGTATTCCTTGATCTTTCTGCAGCATTTGCCACTATAGATCATGCCATTTGTGTTGAATGTTTGCGGCAGACTGGTGTCAAAACGACTGCATTGAACTGCTTTTTATTTCTTTTTTTAATGTCAGACAGCAATTGGGAGAAACAGTTTATGATCAGTGGACATTACAGTGGGGAATGTCTCAGGCCTCAGTTACCTTGTTCATTTTATTTAACATGTATCTCCTCTGTGTGGGAACATTGATTCAACAGGAAAAGGTAAATTACCTGATGTAAGCTGATAACATAAAATTGTATTTATTTTATCTGGATAAGGGGCATTGGCTAGATGTAATGTTGAACAGTGAATTTCCAAGATCAAGGATTGGATGGGTTCAAATATGTTGAAATTAAACTATTTTAAAAGAGAGGTTCTGGAGATCGGGTAGGCTACAGTTGTCTGGCTGTTTTGTGCATAAGGATTTAGAAATTGCAGTTAAATCCCAAGCCCTCAATGTGGGAGTGCTCCTTGATAGTGACCTTACTTGGAAAGCCCACATCAATCAGATGTGTCAAGTCAGCTTTATGCAATTAAAACATATTCATCATCTGAAATCTTTTCTGAAAAAGAAGTATTTAATCAGTGTTATCCATTTCCTCATTACCAACCATACGCTCAGACTACTGTAATGTGGTGTTAATAGAGATTCCAAAGAAATACCTATATTGTTTCCAGTTTATTTAGAATGCCACTGCCTGAATTGTGGCAGGTTGTTCCTTCGAGAATCATCTAGCTTCACTCCTGAAGAGCCTTCATTGGCTTCCTGTGAAATATAGGAAACCTTGTGTATAAAACGTTTCAGGGACAGGGACCATTGTATGTAAAACAGTGGCTATAGCCGTGCATTCCTGTGTGACCCATGAGATCCTCATAGGGAATTTTTTTTATTGGAGCTATCAGTTAAGGAGGCAAGACTAATAGTGTAGCTGGTCCTTCAGTATGGAATAAGCTATCCCTGGAGCTGAGGAATCTGGATTCTTAGCTTTCTTTCTGAAGGGGATTGAAGGCATGGCTCTAAACTCAGGCCTTTTCTTAAAGGTGAAGGGAGTAGGACAGGCTTTGGTCTTCTGTAAATTTGTTGCAGATATTTTGCAGTATTTAAGTGGGAAGTCATGATTCAGCCATGGGCAGTCCGGGTATATTATCCAGATAACTTAAACTGGATATTGAGCGGTGCAGCCACACTACTAAATAAACCCAGTTAAAACCAAGTTATCCAGATAACTTTAGGACTGGTCTATGGCATGATCAGACCTATCCAGATAACACTGAATATACCCCTGCCCCAGAACACCTCTGATTTATCTGAGTAAATTTTATCTGGCTAAAAACATAACTGGATAAACTAGCAGCGGTCGATGCAGTGGGATTTTTTAAAATCTTGTGGTTTGTCTGGCTAAGTGGCAAACATAACCGGACAAACCAGTTGAATTAGGTTTATATGTTAAGCAAATATATTATGTCAACTGTATTTAGAGCTTCTGTATTGAATCTGAGATCTTTGGCATCTCGGTGGTCTGCTTTACTGTCTGTGATGCTAGTAACACCTTGGTAGATAATTTCTAGTGCACAATGTATGTTTTATTTGTGTGGTAATTGTTTTATGTTACCGTGATTCCTAGAAAGATAATTTTGTATTGCACTACTTGAAACATTCATTTAATGTAATAAATATAAACAAACAAATAAATCATGAAGGCTGTATAACATTTTTTAAATGGACAGTGAAGCTTAGAAATACTGATTTTAGGCCAATAATGGACTGAACTTTTCAGAGCCATGACTGGTTTAAAATTTGTAAAAGGTGTTGATGTAATGTTTCTGAGATACACAAGAACTGTGAGCTGTGTTTCTTTAACTTGGAATGTAACTGTTTTTGTTTGCCAGCGTCATCAAATCTCTTTTAGTCATAAATTTTCCAAAGTCATGAATTGGGTGGATTAAGCCCTCTTTAATTACAACATTCTTTCTGTGTAGCTAGCCTAAAGTTACAATAAATTGAAGTCTTGATCACAAAGAAAGTCTTGTTGAGTAATTAGGTTATCGATAAAATTCTGTTATTTATTGGCAGTCTGCTTTGTTATAAAGAGGAATTATTGTATTATGCCAAAAGACATATTGACGCTCTTTGCTGAGTGTTTATTCAATAGGAAATCAAAGCTAGGATGTTTTGCTCTTAAGTTAATGGATTCTGTGTTAGTGACTTTTATATCATAGTTTTGCTTAATTAGACATTTTGTGTTTTATTTTTATGAATGTTTTAATCTGTAACCCTCGATGCTGGGAGAGCACGGGTGACAAATTGGATAAATAAATAAATAGCGTAAATTAATAGACTCATCCTTTATAATTTCAATTTTTTAATCTTATAGGAAAACCTACATTCTCATGTGAAACTTGAAATTTCTCTGATGTATATATATCCTGTTTAATCTTCTGTAAGGAAAGAAAGAAGCAAAATTTTGTGGATACATATGTACGATAACCTTTCCGCAGCATTCATCCAGAATGGTCACCTCCAGTATATGTTGATGGAATGTCTCATTTTCATGTCAGAAGTGCTTTGGAAAGAGTATCAGTCATTCCTTGTGCCTTTGGAGATTCAGCGGGCATGCTTCATGCAGCATTTTACAGCCTGCTGCCTCTGTCTTTTTTTTTTTTTTTTACTTGTAACATTTAGTGATTAATGGGACTCTTAATTTGCATGCTCACTTTTATGCTCATTACAGCGCATTATGTGCCAGTAGGAGTATTAAAGTTCAATGAAAATCTCATGCATACTAATGAGAATGCAAATGAGCACTGATGAAAGAATGCCTGGGTCTCAAAGTATAAAATGTCCAGTTATCTTGCTAAACTCCACTCAGGAAAAAGGTAGCATCATAACAAGGATACATAATTCTGAAAGTACCAGACAGATATAATTAGCATTGGCAGCATAATTAGACTGTTTAAAATACAGGAAACCCATTCGTAGCCTTAGTGTCTTTTGGGGTCATATGTACATTAGCAGTAATGCAGGCTATACTTCTGCCCAACATATTCTCAATCCTTGGCCATCTTTGAAGTATCCAGGGATCACAAAACACTTTTAGTTTTAATAATTTTTTACGATAGGAATAAAATCTGTTTATTAATTGATGTGTTAGATTTGTTATGTCTGTTTTCTTTTTCTGTTTTGTGTAGGAATGTATCTAAACCATTTATTCCCAAATAGTTATGTATCAGTTTGAGGCTGAGAATTGGCACCCATTCTAAAAAATGATAGCTGTAAGTTAGCAAAAATACAAAGAATGGCTCTATGTCAATAACGGGGACACAAGGGTTTACGTCTACTAGAAAGTTGTCCAAACCGAGGCTGATTTCTTTAGAAATAGACATTTGAGGGATTATCTAATTACAATGTACAAATATCAGTGTATCCTATAGGGATCTGATAGGCTAATTTGTTATTTATAACTCAAGGAAGAATTGATGATTATTGCTAAATCTCACACCTCTGATTTGAATGGAAAAAAATGCTCACCAACCTCTGACTTTTAAAATTCAGCAGGTACCAGGTCATGACCTACTCACAATACTTCCATTTTACCAAGGTTTAAGGCAAGCCTGTTTGCATGTGTCCAGTCGTGAACCTCAAGAATACAGTCCACTAGTATTACCAAGGAAGTTTGAAGGGACTGAGCAGTAGACAAAAATAAATGTATGCTCTCTGCATAGATTTTATAATCTACTCAAAAGGCTCAGTAAAGCATGCTAAAAGTTTCTTAAGGCATCAGGGTAATCTCACACCTGTCTCTTTTGGATGATATCACCCCACATATGAGTACTTAAATCCTGCTGTCCTCGGAGGACATCTGATACAGGTAAGCAACTTTCACTTTAACATTTAGATCGGAGGACACCTGATACATGTAAGCAACTTTCACTTTAGTTTACCATTTAGATCAGGGCATTGAATTGAGGGCAGCAAACCAGTCAAGTTTTCAGGATATCCCATGCATGACTTAGATTTGCATACAATTAAAGAAGTGTGCATGGAAATTTCTTGCATATTCATTAAAGCTATCCCAAAAATACAACCGGTTTGCAGCCCTCAAAGATCGCAGTTGGACAGCTCTTATTTAGATGTTATCTTGAACCAGAGCTTTGAGAGATAGATGCCATCACTCTTGTGAAATATATTATGAAAGTTGTTCTTATTACGTAGAATAAGGAACATCAGTGGAATGCAGGAGATCAAAAGATCTTAATGGTGTGCATGTAAGAAGTCACAAGGGACTATAATAGACTATATTTCTCAAAATGGAAGTGAAATAAGGATAGTACAAATAGCACTTTAGGTCAGCAACAATTTTTCAAGCTTGCAGCTTCATCAGCCAAATATGAACAAATGTACCACAGCATAGCTCAGTCAAGCATATGTGGTCACTGTTCATGGCCAAAAGCCATTGCCACCCTAAGTGCCAAGAGAAGCAGAAACCAGCACAGAGGAGGTTGGGAAAGCTGAGCACTGAGTACCTCTCAGCCTTTAATAGTCTGCGGTACATTGCTGCATGTTTTGCACATTTAGAGGCCAATTTTCAAAAGCCATTTTCCCAGGTAAGTAGGATGTCTGAAAATTCCCCACTCTGTATACAGATAAAAGTATGGCGAGGATCAACAACACGCACATTGTGCGAAAGGTAGGCGGGTTCAGAGGCAACAATGCACCTAGTTTTTCAGGGAAAGGGGATCCACAGGAAAAAAAAACAGGTGCAAATCTGAGTGCTTACTTTTTCCTTAGGCAATCTTCAAAGGGAACCTACCCCTGAAGTTTTGAAAATTGACCCCTCCTTAGGATCTATGCAGTGAAATTTCCACTAAAAAATGTTTGCCATGCAAGTCAGAAAAATTGAATGTGTACAGTAAATCAACACTTAGGGGCAATTTTCAAAGGGATTTCTGTGGGTAAATGGGTGTTTGTTCCCAGAAAGACTCCTTTGAAAATTGTCCCTTCCCCGTCTTCCAGCGAACGTGTGCATGCTGTCCACAGTGTGCACGGTTTTCCCCCTGAAGAGAAGGGTGCGGAGCAGCAGAAGTATGCACCTGCAAAGGATGTGAGGTAAAAAAAAAAAAATCCCCTGTGTCATTCAAAGGGAGGAAGTACTCACGGGTCTGCAAGCCATGTGAGGCGGAGGGGGCTGAAAATAGCTCTCCCTGTGACCTATGCAAAAAGGTTTCCAATCTACAAATTAAAATTTTGCCACCCTAGCATGGCCACAGTAGTAGCATGCATAGTATCATAAAAAAATATGCAATGAACGCTAGCTCTATGTAGAAATCCCTCATACTAACCAGCCCTTTCGCTGTGGGCTGATTAACAGGGGGAATATAATTCATCCCTTCCTCTCCCACAAACAGAATGAAGGGTCAGTGGTGCTCTGACAGACGCGGAAGATCAAGAAGCCACATTCTCCTCCCCCATATACATAGACACATCATAGGGTCACATGCCCAGATCACCCCAATACCCCATCAGAAGAAGTGCTGAAGAAAGAGCAGGACAGGAGAAAGCATGATTCCCTCCTGCCCTGCTGCTACTGGTCAAAATGCTGCCATCTAACCTCCTTCACTACTTCGCCACACCACAAATGGCCCCTTGATGTATTTGGGGGGGGGGGGGGGGGAGTAAGAGGGGAACTGGGCATATGGTATGGCCTCGTGAGGCAGCCAGATGAGTGATGCCCTTAGAAAACAGAGCCAGCAGTGTTAGAAGCAAGCTGTTTTTATTTCAAATAAAGCATTTTGGAGCAGTCAGCCTAGGCTTCTTGCCCTCAGGATAATAAACAAAACACTTTCTGGCTCCTGGCCTTAGTAAGGTTTCAGTGACAGCTTAGTCAGAGGTCTACCCATTAGCATGGCAGCTGAATAATCATATAAATCCAGGGAAGATCTCTCTTTAGTACCTCAGGGCTGTATAATTACATAACACATCAAAGGTTTGCCTTAATACATCAGGGCTAAGCAATTAAATGATACAGCAAAGACCTGTTTTTAATACGTCAGGGCTAAGCTATTACCCAAATCCAGCAAAGCTTTATCTTTCACCCAGAGAGAAAGCCACTACCAGGTACTGTCCAGACAAACTGACAGTAAACTGATCATTTTAAGCAAGAAAAATGCCTCTCTCTGTTATCAATTGTAGGCGTAATAGGCCACAAATCTGAGTTAGGCCAGAAGCCATTTTCTCTGAACCAAACTAAGATGGAAGGAACAGCAGCCAGGACTGTGAATTCTCCACTAAGACTTGCAAATGCAGGCATTACAGAAGAACAAGATTATAAACTTTTCTTGACAAGGTACAGAAATGTTTATTTCTGGTTTGTCTGAAATAAAGAACCTGACAGAAATAGGACACTGCTTATCGTTAGCATTTCTAAGACCAATTGGTCACATATTCCAAGATGAACTCTTAACTTTTCCAATTGAAAGGAGGATCTTTCAGTCAAAAGCTGAGATTGACCCTCATCAATATGTATGTACTCTTACCTGTTCACTTGTGATAAAGGAACAAGACAGCAGGGCTGTCACCATCATCAGAGCCTGCCATCAACAGGATGTTCTCATCATCCTGGGGCCCAGCCAGCCAAGGACACATCCCTGGGAGTAGCATTGCCACTGCTGGTATCCAAGCAGAAACTGCCAGCATTTCTGAAGACGGGCACAGATCAGAGATCTCTACATTGAATCACAGAGCAGAAGATTTCTATACAAAGAGGTTGATTTAAAAGGCATTGCTTGCACAAACATGACCACATATGCGCGTATGTGGACCGCGTGCAAGCAATGCGGATTTTTAAAAAGATGCAGATTTATGCATGTATGTACCTGTGCGCATGTGAGGACTAACGGGATAGAAAAGGGGCAGGGAGTGGAGCGGGGCTAACACTTATCGCATGTTAACACTGTATTTTAAAATTGAAAACTGCAGTGCGTGTACGCAAGATATTCACATAATTTTACTGTTGCTGCTGATGAGGAGCAAGTCTGTAGCTCTCGAGTTTTAGGGCTTATAGGGCAGGGCAAGAGGTCCAGGTCAACTGGGCGGCCTGCAAGATAAAGAAAGACCTCAATATAAACTGGACAAACTGATGGCCTAATTGGACAACTGGGAATGTACCCCATTTATTTATTTATTTATTTGCTTTTATATACCGATAATCAGCAATGCCATCACGTTGGTTTACATATAACAATTTTAACTAAAAATGGATACAATGTAATAAATATAACAAAGGAGGGGGAAAATGGGATATGTATTACAAAATATAATTATCAAATATGTTAAAAATCAATGAAAGATTGGGGGTTGAGAAGAGGGAGAAATGAGAGGGATGGGAAAGAGTGTAGTGATTGATAAAATAGAAGGAAGGGGGATGGGAAAAAGGGGAGTAAAGGGGAAGGTATAATTGAAAGTGATAGAGGGATTATTGATCTTAAGACATTGTAAATGCTTTATTGAAAAGCTAAGTTTTTAATTTTTTCTTGAAAGTTTTAGTAGCTTCTTCAAGTCTTATTTCTGTGGGTAACGTATTCCATAAAGCTGGTCCTGCAATGGAAAAAGCACGTTCTCTTATAAATTGATGGTGTATCATTCTTGGTGAAGAAGTTAAGAGAATCCCAGTATTTGTTGAATGTAGGTTTCTAAAGAGAGTCTTTAAAAAGAAGTGTGTCTTTCATCCATTCAGTTTTATTATTATAGAGAGCTTTGTGGATTAGAGTTAGGGTTTTATATATTATCCTGTGAGAGATTGGTAACTAATGAAGTTGTTTAAGAATCGGAGTGATATGTTCTGTTCTTTTGCAGTTGATTAAAGATCTAGCTGCTGCATTTTGTAGAAGCTGTAAAGGTTTTATAGTTGAGATTGGAAGACCTAGGAGAATTGCATTGCAGTAGTCTAGTTTTGAAAAAATTAAGGCTTACAAAGCTGTTCTATAGTCTTGAAAGTGTAGAAGAGGTTTAATTCGTTTTAAAACTTGAAGTTTAAAGAAACCTTCTTTTATTATATTATTGATATGTTTCTTAAAGTTTATTTCGTTATCAATTGTAACTCCAAGATCTTTTGTAGTATGGATGAAATCTTTGTCGTGTAGCTATTGAATTGGGGATTAAGTAAAGGTGAGTTTTTATTGCATAAATATAACATTTCAGTTTTGTTATTGTTGAAGGTGAGAGCCATTTTTGTTAAGAGATGTTGAATTGATTTTAGGTGGGTGTTCCAGATGCTTATTGTATTTTCCAGATTGTCGTTAATTGGGAGTAGAATTTGGACATCATCAGCATAGATGAAGTAAAGCAACTTGAGGTCTGAGAGGAGTTTGCACAAAGGTAAAAGGTAGATGTTAAAAAGTGTTGATGATAATGAGGAACCCTGTGGTATACCATGTGGGAGAGATATCTGTTTAGATTCATTATTATTTGCTCTGACAATATATGATCTGTTAGATAAGTAGGAAACAAACCAGTTCAGAGTAGTGTTGCATAGTCCAATTTCTCTTAATCTGTTAAGAAGGATAGAGTGATTGACTGTGTCAAAGGTTGCAGATATATCTAATAATATGAGGATACATTTTTGGTTATTATCAAAACCTTTGAGGATAGTATCAGTTAGTGATAAAAGAACTGTTTCAGTACTGAGGGTGCTTCTAAATCCATGTTGAGCAGGGAAAATAATTTTATTTTTTTCAAGGTGGATTGAAAGTTGTCGGTTCACAATTTTCTCTCGTGTTTTAGCTATAAATGGGAGGTTGGAAATAGGTCTATAGTTTTCGATGTTAGTTTGGTCAAGATGTGGTTTTTTTTAGAGTTGGCTTAATAACTGCACATTTTAATTTATCAGGAAAAATACCTTCATCAAGTGAAATATTTACTATGTCAGCAATTGGTCTAGCAATAATGTTAGAAATTAGTTTGAGTGTTTTTATTGGGATAGCATCAATAGGATGAGAGGCTGGATTCATTTTTTGTATAATGCTTTGAACTTCAGTGGATGAGGTATTTTCAAACTGAGACCATTTAAAATTAGAAGTATATGAAATGTTTGTAGTTGGATCATTTATAGGTGGGATTTTAGTGATAATATTTAGAATTTTGTCTTTAAAGAAATTGGCAAATTCATCACATTTGTTCAATTTTTTATTTGAATTTGAAGAAATATTATCTGGCTGGGTTAAGTCTTTAATAAATGCATCAGTTCTCTAGGGTTAAACTGATAATTATGTATTTTTTCAGCATAGAAATATTTTTTAGCTTTGTTAATATCTGTTTTATAAATGTAGAGAATGGTTTTATACTTATCTTTTAATTGATTAGTAGGGTTTTTTCTCCATTTTTTTTCTGTTGATCTTAATATATATTTAATATTTCGGAGTTTTTGGGTGTACCAGGGGGCTTTGTATTTGGGATTTATTTTAATTGTTTTTTAAATGATTGGACATTTATTATTTGCTATTTCAGATGTAATGGAATGCCAGGAGTTTACGGCGGAGTTAGTGTCAGACTTGTTTAATTGTTTTAAGTTGTTGGGTAGTATTTCGATTAAATCATCACTAGGGCATATTTTTTGGAATTTAATATGTTTGATTTGATTGTTTCTTTCAATATGAATAGGATTTATATGAATTTTAGTTTCAATGAGTTTATGGTCTGACCAAGGGACATCTGTTGTTATAGGTGGTTCATAGTTTTCAATTTTGTTATTTATGAAAATTAAATCAAGAGTGTGTTCAGAATTTTGAGTTGGGGATTTTACTATTTGTTTGAAGCCAATGGCTGTTAGGGTATCTAGTAAAAGTTGACATGAGGCTGAAAGAGGAATTTTATCAACATGTAAATTGAAATCTCCTAAGATGATGGCCGGGGTGTTCATGTTGATGTTGTTAGTTACGGCTTCAATAAGTGGAGAGGGGTTGTGTTCTAGGTAATGTGGAGGGGCATATAATAATATAATTTGTAGTTGATTAGATTTGTAGAGGGCAATTTCAAGTGGAGCGTCTATATTAATATTATGGAATTTGAATTTAAATTTTTTAGAGCGAAAAATAAAAGACCACCTCCTTTCTGTTTTTTTTTCTGGGTAGTGAGTATGTATCATAAAGTGTTTTTGGTAATTGTTTAATTAGAGCAATGTCAGAATCTTTTAGCCAGGATTATGTAATGCAGCATATTTCTGGGTGGTTGTCAATAAGAAGGTCATGGAGGACTGGTAGTTTTTTGAGAATGGATTGTGCATTAAGAACAGTGTTATGCGTGTAAGTGTTTTTGAATGAAAGTTAGTTGGTGTGGGGACAGTGAAGAGTTTATTTGTTTGGCGAATGATGGGTGTTATTTGATTGAAAGTGTGACTCTTATATTGTAAAATGTGAGCATGTTTTGAAATCTACTTACATACATGTGTAAAAGCCGACAAAGTCTTATGGAAAACATGTGCGCTAGCTGTGCTCAAGTAATTTATTAAAATCAGGAGCATACTTATGCATGATTGGTGTATTTTAAAACATATACACGTAAGTGTGCGCATGATTTAAAATTCTAGCGTATCTTTACTCGCGTGCTGACATCTCCATGCCTGCATTTATGGTCGCACACACACTCATTTTAAAATTACTGTCAAAGGCTGTTTCTTTGCTCCAGCTCATGTGACCAGCCTGCATCTCTGCCTTATCTTTTGTGGCAATCCCTACAACTGCTGATACTGTGTTCCTATCCAGCACACAGGTTCCTTGCCCAGAGAGAGAGAGAGAGAGAGAGAGAGACTGAACTAGGCTTCAATCATTGTTTATCAGTGTAGTAAGAAAAAAGACCTTAATTTCTAATAATGTTGTGAAGGTCAGAGAATTGATTCTAACTAATATGGGGTTAGTTAGCCCATAGGATTTGTGAATTAACAAATCTGTGCAAGTTTACAATTGATTGTTCTGTTGTCATAATTTAGAAATGTAAAAGTGCATCTGTCTTGCATCACCTAAAGCAATTGCTATATATTTGCATTATCCCCTTATTAAAGAAATTATTGAATCTTGACATATCAAAGAGGGTTTTTTTCCAATTCTGATCCTAAATAAAATTTACTCTAAGAAATCTGTTTCTGGAAGCTATAAGGTTTCTTCCCTACATAATCTAGCTCTAAGATTTCAGCCCAGATGCTCTGCTGGAGTCCTGCCACATCCTTTCTCTATGTAGGATCTCTGGAATACAGGCTTTTTTTTTTTTTTTAGAAGAAAGCCAAGGTATAGCTTTATGAATCTGCACTTTCTTCTTTACTCTGTCTCACTGCCCGATTTGTTTCCTTAAGGCAGGATTGTTTTAATTGTTCTGTAAACTATTCTTGCTTCAAATACTTGGGAGGGAGAATTCACTCCTTCACAGGCCCCTTGGTTTTGGGCCAGAAGAGTGGTGGAGAGAGAGAAGGGATCAATAGTTGCAACATAACCCCTTCCTTCTGTATGTGGGGAGGGTAAGAGAATGAAATTGCCCATCCTAACCAGCCCACAGTGAAAGGGCCTGTTAGCACAGGATATTCCTGAATTAATAAAGGTCTATTATTTCTCACAGGACAAGCAGGATGGTAGTCCTCGCATATGGGTGATGTCAGTGGATGGAGCCCTGTTATGGAAAACTTTTCTGTCAAAGTTTCTATAAAGCTTAGACTGACGCTGGCACACTGAGTGCACTGAGCATGCTCAGCCTGCAATTATCCCTGTGACTACAGGTGTCTCCCCTCAGTCTTCTTTTTTCCACTCTGCAGTAAGCATAGCGGTTAGGAGCTCTGTGAGAAATTCTCACAAATTTTTCCTAACGGAAACACTTAAACATTTACTTCACAAATGCTTTTTCCCTGTGCGGGTCTCCCTTCGCGTACTTTTAATCAACGCTCAGTGAGTACTATGCCCTGTTTTTCGGTCGGTTCCTGTCACCTCACTACGGTTTCCCCGGCCTACCAACCGAATTGCGGCCTTCCCTCTCCCTATGTTTTCACAGTTAGCCCCACATCGCCTGCGAGTGTCCTCCTGTGACCCTCTGCCTGGTTATTAGCGCTAGTAGGATAGGGACCTCCACGGTTACCGTTGCCGCCAGGGCCTCTGTCGAATTCATACCTTGGTACCTTCGTACAGTTGATGCCCCCATCGCTACCGTTGGTACCCCTTACTAGACCATCCTGCCTTTTTCGACACAGACACCCCTCCCTTCGCAGTCCGTCGATGCCATCGATCCCCGCATCGATTCTTTCAGTGCCATCAATGTTTTCATCTATGGCGCTGATTTTTCCATCAGTGTAATCGATGCCCGGGCGGATGCCATCGATGTACACCTTGGTGTCGGTGCCATCGATGCCTGGGTCGATTCCATCGATACCCAGGTCAGTTCCATCGAAGCCCGAGTCAATTACATCGATGCCATCGATGCCCAGGTCGGTTCCATTGATGCCATCGTCTATTCCATCGATTCCCGAGTCGATGCCATCGAGGCCGTCAACACACATGGCCATGTCATCGATGCCCATGGCCATGCCACCGATGCCGTTGGCGCCCGTCTCCATCCATCGATGCCGTCGACACCCACGTCGTTTCCATCTGTGTCCTCGTTGTTCCTATCGATGCGGCCATTGATTCCCTCGATGCCGGTATCAATTTCCCGATGCCATCGATGACTATTCAATCCTTCGATGCCACATCGTTTCCATCGAGACCTATACCGATGCCGTTGGTGCCTCTGTCATTGTTATCATTGCTCTGCCCGGGCCATCGACATTTTTTAATATATATTTTTGACGATACCCTGAGGCCGCTCCATGCCGCCATCGATACCGTCAAAACTGACATAGCACCTACATGCAATGCCCTCACCTAAACACAGTGCTCCATGCTTTGGGTTCTTTACTAAAGCCCCGTATTAGCCTACGACACTACATAGTGCCAGGAGCAGTGCAAGCATGCTGACAGTCCATCATCATTCGCCATCTAAGACAGCGAGAGCATCCACCTCGGCGCTGGTGAAGGACCGGGCCGAGCACCGTGGCACTCATTGTCACCGGCACGGTGACCGTCCACCACCGACGCCATCCAGCACATCGGTGCTATCCTACTCGGTGCTGGAGAATGCCCGGGCCGAGCAACATCGCTCCTGCCACCACCACTGTTCCACACAGTGCTGGCAGTCCTTGGCCCTCGAGAATAACCGAACCGAGTTCCGAGGAATTCTGCATTTGCGTCACGATACATCGAGCCGTTGCAAAGAGGGCCGGGTTCATGAGTCATAATGTCTCCCCTGTACCCAAAGCGTTCCCCACCGACACCGGTGCGGGGTTCTGACCCTCCACAAATTACTGTGGTAGCGCCAGACACGCTCAGCCTGTCTCCTCTGTACCTGCGCTACCATACCAGGTTACAGAGTTGAGTCGGACGTTTCCGTCCTTCAGGCTATCCCTCGATGACTCCTGAACTCCACGGAGCCATCAATCTTCGCCGGCTCGTCCTTCTGCGATCCACGACAGATGGTAAGTACTCTATTCTAATCCCGCTTCAGCGACAATCCCATTGAGACCAGTTCTCTAAATCGGGCCATATGGTTCGAAAGGTTCTAGGTCGTCTGGTCTTCCAAGAACCATGTTAGTGTCACATACCGCTATTGCAGCTATGTCAGACGCAATACCAAGAGAACCTCTCTACAAATCATTTGGGATTACATCAGGACATCCTCCCGTTGTCCACAACGGGACTCTGTACTGATTAATACTCTAATTTCTGGTTCCTAATTAAGGACCGAAATTCCAGATGCATTCGCTCATCTGCTAAACACAAGATTCAGCAAACACTGTCTCAATTGCAAGTCCACCTCGAGACCTGGCGACAGGTCTCAACGTTTTCTTGTATAGCACACACAAATGCGGGTAAGACTTTTACCACTCACACTCCCGTGGGAGGTTACATGATATCCAGATTACGCCAGCCTCACCAGTTGGACACCTCCTGGTCTCTCAACTTGCTGGATATCAGAGCGGCCACCGCACTTTGTACCAAGGTTCAGGGTACAGTCCCCCAGACGCTACAAAGCACGGGGGGGGGGGTGGATGGGGGAGTTTTAATTTCACTATTCTTTCTTTAAACAGAAAGTAGTTACTCTCCCCCCATCCTGGACCTCAGAAATATCAATTTTCTTCAGAAGGCGCAGGTAAAATGGTATATCTCTTCTCCATGTTTCCATACCGCAGTAAGTAGGTTGCCTCTGTCCTCTAATCTTTCTATGTGCTTCATGGTGAGTCAACAATATTACCATCCCAAGCTCTGCCGGTTGCACCAGCTTCGGCAACTTGGGTATTTAATTAAATCACTAGCAGTGACTGCTGTTTCTCTACGGAGTAAAACATCATTCATGCTTTTCCTTGCATGGACAACTGCCTAACAGTCAATCCAAGCAAGGAGCTCTATCTTCTTCATGACTCACTATAAATCTACTACCTGGGATTGCTGTTAACTACCATAAATCCCATATAGCACACTTCTGGACACCACAGTCACAATGAACTTCCTGTCAAACAACCGCGCAGTCATTCTGACAAATTCCTATATGTCTCTGCGAGCATACAACATAACCTCAGCCCCTCAATTCTTTCATTGTTGGGCCACGGCATTTTTTCACCATGCACTTGCTCATAGGTCCAAAATTTGCTATGAGCAAGATTCAGTGAAATTCAATTATCAGTGGACCTAAGCTGTTCAATTACTTTTGTCCCTGATCCATATTGCAGATCTAGAACCAAAACCTAGACTGGTCCTGCTCATGCTTGCATTTACTCAGGGTTGCAGAGTTCGCACTAACATCTTCTCATTTATTTATTTATTTATTTTGATTTTTTTCTATACCGGCATTCGTGATAACATCACATCAAGCCGGTTTACAGTAAACAATGGGGTAATAACCGGAACATAGAACAAAATATGTAATATACATATTATAAATACATATTATAAATACAGTTACAATAAACAAGGATACGTACAACTAGGAGTAAGAAGAAGAAAAGATAGGAACTTTAACATGTTGTATTAACCTGTAGAATGGTAAGGTTTCCAAAGATGGAAGTGAATGATTTACAATGAATTGTTCAGTTCAAAAATGCAGTTTTTAACAATAAGGAAGAAATCATATTCTCATCCCAATATGCATCTATTCAGCTCCATGCAGAGTTTCACATCAACTTCCTGGAACTTTGAGCCATGAGTTATGCCTTTATGCCTTACAATACTGCCTATGCAACAAACCTTTGTGCATACAGACAGACAGCATAGTGACAATGTGGTATTTCCAACACACAAGCACGCACAACCTCTTAGCTGCTCTGCTAGGAAGCTGCGCAGCTCTACTCTTGGCCCTTGCTCACTCCATGCATCCCCGGGCCACTTATCTAACAGACTTACTGAATGCACTAGCAGACCTTCTTCACATAAGTTTCCATCCTCTCGGATGGTCTCGGATTATATGTGTAGCGAGGAAAATCTTCTAGCGCTGAGGTCAACCGAATTTGCCCTCTGCGTCTGAATCAAACCACACGGTGGACAGATTCTACTCCCTACACATGTCTCCAATGCGTTCCCATGGACACCTTTGCTGCAACAAAGGCCTTTCTTTCGATGCCTCTCATAGCCAGCACCCTTATTATGCTGCACCGGGATGGGGTTCACTGTTCTCAGACACACGTCCTGGCCGAGACCAGTATGCTTTCTCATACTTCTCAATCTATCACACCAGTAACCAATTCGCCTTCTCACAGGTCAATCTCATATCATGAACTCACTGATGTTCTCAGGTACTGGTAGTGTCTGAAAAACCTTCTACAGATAAATATTACCATTCAAAATGGCATGATTTACCACATGTCGTATAAAAAAAAAGAAAAATGGGTTTTACCCCCTTTATTTCTACACCACTCTTTTCTCTTACTCCCTCGGATTCTGCTCCCCAGACATCCTCCACATGGGTACGCCTCGGTTCCAATAGACGTACCACTTGGGAGTGGGGTTACCCGATTAACGGTTCAACCCCTTCCGAGTCAGCTTACCATGGGTTATCCACTGATTAAGCCGCCTCTATTTTTACTGGTTACGGAATGGGGCATATATATATTAGTGCTTACAAGACTCATGCGTTCCCCGTTCGAGCCTTGCCATTCCTCTCACTTAACAGTCTGGCATGGGAAATTCTTTCCCTTGTAGTCATTACTACTGCCAATGGGGTCAGTGAGTTCCATACCTTGTTACATACACACCCGACCTGCGTTCCTCCGTGACAGAGTGGTTTTACATACTCAACTTCATATCCTTCTTAAGGTAGACGCAGCATCTCACCTTACTCAGAATATACTCTGCCCACTTTTTCCCAACACCTCTCTCTCACCAAAGCGAGAGGGTTTTCCACTCCTTGGACTGTAAAAGTGCACTTGCATTCTATCCAGACCACACTACACTTCATAGGAATTACACCTAACTCTTTCCTCCTGTGGCAAAAGCCAAGCTGCGAGTTCCAGTGGGCAAACAGACCTATTCCTCCTAATTGACGGTCTGTATCTCTTTTTCCTACTAACAAGCAGGCATTTCAATACAACACCGTGTGTAACCACAATCTGTTAGGGCCGTACCAGCCTCAATAACTCACCTTCGGCCAGTGCCGCTTGTACATATTTGTAAAGCTGCGACCTGGAGCTCTCCATACCTTCACAGCCCATTATCGCTTAGATAAGACTAGCTGGCATGCTTCCATGTTTGGCCAGTCCGTCTACTCCTCTTCTTTTCGGTTTAACTACCCAACATCCTTCCACCAACCCGTTAAGGGTTTCAGGATGCTCTCTTTACCAAATTCCACCCCCGACGTTGTGCCTTTTGCACATCTTGGGTGCACTGGGTACACTCTTGGGCATCCTCAGCTCGGTACTCACCCATATGTGAGGACTAC